>NC_086300.1:6463200-7063200 GCF_963924245.1 Chroicocephalus ridibundus | reverse complement strand
TGCCCCTTGTCCTGTCACTACATGCGCCAGTAAAAAAAATTCTCTCTCGTAAGTCCCCTTAAGTGTTGAAAGGCTGCGATAAGGTCTCCCCAGAGCCTCTTCTCCAGGCTAGACATCTCCCAGCTCTCTCAGCCTCTCTCCATAGTGGAGCTGTTCCAGCCCTCTGACCATTTCTGTGGCCTCCTCTGGACTCGCTCTAACAGGTCCATGTCTGTCTTGTGCGAAGGCCCCAGAGCTGGAGGCAGCACTGCAGGGGGGTCTCCCCAGAGTGGAGCAGAGGGGCAGAACCGCCTCTCTCACACTGCTGGCCACACTGCTGCCATCTATCCTATGAATAAAATAGTTCCTCCCCCATCACTTTGTTACCACTTCAGATACCCAGGGGCAAGCTGAGGGAGCCTCCCTGCAGAAAGCCACCACCAGAAACAGGTTCATTTCTTAATGCTACTAAAAGAGATGACAATGCCACACAGGAAAAATTAAGTGACTTCTTTACACACCTACTCACAGAACTAGAGACAGAGCCAGCCACTCGCCAGCCCCATTCCTCCGGGGACTCTCTGGGAAACTGGCTCATGCTGAAGTGATGGGAGAGGAGGTTATAAACAGCCAAAAGGAAGAGTATCGGGCTGGGAGGACTGGGCGGCATTCACCTGAGGTTAACGGAGCTCAGAGCTGGAACAGCCAACCTGGTCACAGCCTTCCTTAAATTCGCCTTGGTACATGGAGGTAAGTGTCATGCCAGCTCTGCAAGACAAGGGTGGCGAAGAAAATCCTGGTAACCTGCAGGCCTCAAAACCCAACGCTTGTACAAGACTAATTAGACAATATTATACAGACCAGAACCAGTGGACAACTGATATATCTGTATAAACATGATACATCAGGGGGAAAGTCAGTGTGGCTTCTGTAAAGGGACTTCCAGCCTCACAAAAGGCGCCAGACTACCTGGATTTTTAAGATTTGCGAGTCTCTCTCATCAAAGGCTTCTTGCAGGGACACCAAAAGGCCAAACCAGAAAAGGGACTGCCCCTCCGTGGACAAATAACTGGGTGAAAGAAAACAAAAAGTAGGAGTAAACAGTCATTTCCTGCACAGGAGGGAGGTCCCAGTGGAGTTTCACAGGGAGAGAGGCTGGGAGCCGTGCTGGACCAAGGACACTGTTTGAGTAAAACACAACAGCGAGGAGTGTGGGGTGTGACCAAGGATCCTGATGGTAATAAGCAAGGCAAGGAAGATAAGCAACCACGGAGAATGGCAGAAGGACCTTATGGCTCTAAGTAAGTTGGTAATAAAATGTCAGAGTCCATATAAAGTGAAGCAAACACTGAATAAAAAAATAGATCTCAGTTTCACACTAAAAAAAGACATGCCCTGAGATGGCCTCTGCAAGCAGGAGATCCTGGGGCTGACAGGCCGCTCCACTAAAGCTCCGGCACCGCTCAGCGCGGTCCAGGAAGCCAACAGCATTTTACCAGTGCTAGAGAAGGACAAGCACATGAAAAGCGGACATTGCTGTGTCACCGTGAGCGCCTGTGGTTCACCCACATCCCGGCCACAGCATACGGCTTTGGTCACTCTCACCATCCCCCTCATGGAAAAGGAGAAGAGGAGAAACAGCTTCAGAGAAGAGGTATGGACTGGCTGGAGAAGGAACAGTGAAAAAATGAGAAGGCTGAGGGGGAAGAGGGTAGGAAGCTGTAAAATCTGGAATAGCCCAGAGAAGGAAAGCCCCTTAAAAACTGAAAAAAAAAAAAAAAGAGAATGCTTCAACACAATGGGTAAGTCTTGAGACAGAAAGCAGTCAAAATGCTGAGAGGGGTTTCAGACACGCTTCTCCTGTGCTTTCCCCGTCACATCCACTTGGGCCAGTGTCAGAAACAGGACTCCGGACCAGGCGGACGTTCAGTCTGATCCAGTGCAGCTGTTCTGAAGGAGCCAGGAGCGAGTGTCTCCCCAGGAGGCTGTGGGAACAGCGTGTTAATGAATCAGCTAAAAGGAAAAAAACCTGGTACCTCAGGTTATTAATCATTGATAAGTTACAGGCGATTGGTATTCAGTATTTACTTGTCGGACAAATCTCACACAATCGGCACACACTTGAAGGGCAGCACTGATTTATTTCTGTCAATATCTCTCCAGCACAGTCCTCCAGGGGACAGGATTTTGCAGCCACCCAGATCAATAAGGTTTTGCCACAGACTGCAAAGAGAGCAAGAGCAGGCTGAGGAATACAAATCAAGCTGGGTACTGCCACAGAGGTGAACATTTCAAGTAAACAGTCCCGAAGGAGCAAAGAGTTCACATGAACCAGGGAATAAAGAAGGTCATTTCCATATGGCTATATGGAAGATCCCCGTGTACTTCCTCCCAAATGCTTCGATTTTATTTTATTTTTTTACTATCCCAGGAATCACAGTTTCCACTATGAAAATTCTCCTTTCAAAATTAGTTTAACTTCATATTTGAATGTCAGCTAAGCAACTTCTGTAAATGAATGTCTGCTTAAATTAAAACTTAGTCAATTCTCAACTAAAAAAGTGTTTCTCGTGAAAATCAGGAGATTTTTAGTAAAATCTGGAGATGCCGCACACAAGATAGCACACCTGCAAGATACACATGTGAAGAACCTCAATTATTTTTAAATCATTTAGAAATGTATTAACCCCCATATGCACAACCTACCACCCAGCCCCTTGCCTGCCCGCCCCCGAATTACGCAGCATCCCTTGTGCTGTGCCCCTGAATCCGCACCAGAGCCAGACTCCCAGGAGTTAACAAGGAGTCAGAAACTCACCCTCAAGGTAGCATTGAAACCATCTACACACAAGAAACACATCACCCTTCCAGGCTCTCTACTATTTTAAGCACGAAGAGAGATACAGAACTTTACAGATGACGACTTGTTATACCCATGTCTGGCACGGCTGCACCACTCACGACTGCCCGACGCTGGGGTGTCACCGCCAGCAGGAGTCGATACCCTCCGATGCTACAAGTACCATCGCTCATCCCAAGAGCCGCGTATTCCCAAGACGCACCACACCTAGAGCCAGGTTTAGACCCAGAAGTCATTTTTCCACATTCCTTCACCAGTTCAGCTCAATCAGAAAAGCAAAGTGGAAACACTGGCTGTGTTTTTGGGGAGGGCTTTGGGGATTTGTAGAAGAGAGGAAGCACTGTGCACAACTACCTACCAGGCAAATAATCCAACCCCAGGAAAGCGGATTAACAGCTGGGCGGAACACCGCAACGAGTGTTCAAAGGAAAAATACTAAAATGCAATTGTCGGCCACCTCTCCAGCACCACTGAATGTGACATTCGTACTAAAAAGAACAGCAGGCACAATGTGCGGGCCATCCATATGTATGCCTTCTTTTCCTACTTCAACGGTATCTTAAACGAGGTCAGGCACACATACTCAGAATTCTTTTCTGACAAATTTGTAACTAAAAAGGTGGAACTAATATCTGTAAGAGCCGAAAGCTGGTATCATGTCCTTATTTAGGCAAAAAAGCTGGCTGACTCCAACGATTTTCATCTAAGCAAGGTAATAGGGAGAAATCCTTCGCTCCTGTGTAAAAATGTAAATCCCAGGTCAGTGAGTCATTTCAGCACGTGTCTAACGTCAAGCTTGAAAGAAATCCTGCTAATAAATGGGCTGCTTGCATATTTACAGTTAGGCATGGGCTTAAGTACCTGGATGATCTGGAAATACCCATTAGCCCCCGGAAAAGAGACTAAAACAGGCTGGTTCGTGAATTAATCACAGTGGTATGAACAGAACTGCTAATATTAAACTAGGGGGGGACTGTATGCACGCGTGTGTGTGTGTATGTTGAAGCATCTGTTCAAGTTTAGGCATATAAAACATTTTGCAGCCCAATGACTCCACAGGGAAATGCCTCATACATCAGCTCATCTGACTCAATTTTTCCATCACATTTCCCTTAATACAGTTTTGTCCATAAATACACTATTCATTTTTTCCAAAAATAGCTTTTTATTTATAGAGTCAGAAAACCCTGTAACTTCTGTTATTACTTAAAGCCCTGGGTTCTACTCTGAAATGTAATTATTGAGGAATTACTAGCCAATACCGAGGTACGAAACTAAGTTATCTGCGTCTGCTACCATATTTACCATTCTCAGTATTTCCTTCACCAGAAAATATCCCGTAACATCCTAACTGCCCAGCCATACACTGCTGCATGTCAATTTAGCTCACAGCACATCAGGGAACTTTCACCTTAAATGTTCGTTTTACACAAAAAAAAGAGCCGAGTTTTTAAAAATCCCAACCAGATCTTCCAGACAGTTCACAACTGGGGGAGAACAGTGCGTCACTACCCGAACAGTGATAACGATTCATATTTATGGTATGAGGAGGTCAGGAATCTAACATTGCCTTATTCCTCTCCAAGGAGCATTCTGAAGATAAATTCATCTTTGTGGCTTTTAACAGAAAGCAAACCACCTTCCAAAACTGTGACGAAGAATGCCCAATGAATAGATAATTTACATTTTTCAAGTATGGAGTTTTTTTCAGAGGCAGAATTTAGACATCGAGCAACACCGAAACACAGCAAGTGAAATGTGATTTAATCGAATTTGACCATTAATAACCACAATTCCAGTCAAAAGAAAGCATAGCACCTTATTACATGGCACGAGTGCAGGACAGTGGAATTCCACTCCCACTGCTCATGGGAAGCGCAAAGACCAGCTGGAAAGGCTGATAATGACGCGGGGTTCTGCAAGAAAATATTCATTCACAAAACAGGGGAAAGGGGATTGTTTCCCCGCACAGAGGCAGCAGCGCAGCCGCCCTTGAGGGGCTGACCAGGCTGAGGTCCAGGGACCCGTTTTTGGAGGCACATCTGTGATTCAGTGAATCTTCCCATGTGCTGGGCAGGGATGCTCAGAGGGATCGTGTGTCTCCATACAGGTCAGCTGCATTAAAGCAGAGCAAGTATAAGAAGCAGGGAACATTAATGGAACTTTTTTCACTGGAATAATTTGCTTCCTATTAAGCAGACTGAAATAAATAAATCTGGAGCACAAACTCCATAAAACATTTTGTTGAGTGGCAGCACGAAAAACAAAAGCTGGAAATGGAGTGGGATGAAAGGATCACCTTCCTCCTAATGAGGCAGCAGCGCCCATCCTCTCGGACCACAGAGCGGCCAGACAACAAAGGGGTCCATTATCTGCCCAGGATTTTACTCCAACTGTTTAACAATCATTACCCGCTGTCTGAGTTTGTGCCGCTATCCAGGGAATCCCGGCTGAGCAATAAGGCGAAGGCATAAAATTGGTACCTGCTGCAATTCACCTTGTGTTGCCAATGTTTAAAAACAGCAATGGTGAAAATCTGAGGTAGTGTTAGGAAAGAGCCACAAATTGCCTCCCTTTTCCCAGCTCAACGCTAATAGTGAGGCTACAGACTCATTCCCTAACTTTTTTTCTCAGCCCTGCAGCCCCTCACAGGTACAAATGATGACAAGGGGAACGCTGGCAAATCACCAAAACTCAACCTGATGAGCATGGTCTGCCTGGGCTTCCCCGTTCCCAGCTCGCACGTTCCATTCTGTGTTTCAGCAGCTCTCGGTTGAAAGCTCACTACGATATAACAAGTCCTCACCGGCCAGCATAAAAGAAGCATCAGTCACACTGCGAGCGCCTGCTGGCTCCAGCGCCCCCAACACACATACTGGAAGCACAGGAGTAACCAGTAAGTAACCAAGAGTAACCCAGTCTGTAACGTACCAGGTTGCTTTGTTGGTCCCGCGTGGCCGAGCTACACCTACCTATGGTGGCAGAACTACAACTGCACAGATCTCATGCTCTGCTTGGCAAAAAGTGATGTTTTAGGAGAGTTTGGGGCTTTTTTGGATTCACAAAAGTTGCTGGCAGTCAAGCAACTAGTAAGTCAACAAGTCTGCAGATTAAAATTCATCACAAACTCTCCATCAGCGATTAGATTTCACAGCTTATAAGAATTTTGCTCTTCAATCTTGCCCTTGTTAGCTATAAAACCATATAAAGCCAGAAAAGACCTTTTAATAAGATAAAGTTTCACCTATGCAACATAATTCCCACAATTCTTTAGAAAAACTGTGGCCACAATTAAAACCCTTCAGTACGTACTAAAGCCTTTGCTAAATTCTTAAAATTGGTCTAAACTTGCATAGCATCTGATCACTGCCTTCCTACACCTTTGTCCCCTCAAACACACTCATAAACCATTTTCTTAATGAGTTTTCTTTTAACCTTCCCTTTTTTAAGGGACGGACAGGACCGCTGGAAGTCCTCACTGTCGGCATGTTTTCCAACCTTTCCAGGCTCTTCTCTAGATTGTTCAAAGCAAGCTGCCATGCTCTCAGTCTGTGGCCCCAATTTTTCAGTTATTTACTGGTATTTGCATCACTTGCAAGTTACCTGTGATGACCTGGATGCTTGCTTCGAAGTAACAGGCAAAAATAGCCACTAATGAAAGGCTAAGAATGGGCACATGTGGAACCCATCTAGAAAATAGGTATTTCATGACAATTCCTCATTTATAGTCATTCAAACCTGTGAGCTACTTTAAAAAACCCAAAAAAACTTGATGTTGCTGCATCAATTAAGAAAACACTTAAGTTTTTTTAAAGTAAAATGTTGTCTATTAGCAATAATTCAACAGGCCACTGTTCCGGTGATAATACAAACTCACGACTTTAGTGTTAAAAGTACTAAAGGTAGTCACATTGGTAAGAGTACGGCCCGTCATTAAGATTTTTTTTTAGTAACTTTTCACAATTTAAACTGATCTGAAACTCGACAAAGCCAGTTCTAAAAGCCATTACAAGGATGAGAGAAGCTGGGTGACGAACGCAAGTAGCCACAAGAAATAGCAGCTGAATGCTTTTTCAACACGGTGGTCTTGTAAAGCAAATTTCACTTTGATCTGAAACACAAACCTTCAAACACGTGTGTCAAAGCCTACTAAAATCTGCTCCCGGTTCTGTTTTGCCCCATCCTTTGCCATTTCAATTCAGAAGTGTCAGTCAAGTTACTGTTTTTTGAGAAAGACGCTGAGAAGGGATTGTTTTCTTACAAGGAGCCACAGAAATACTCGCAGGGCAGAGACCCCCGCTCACTACAACCAACCCAGAGCCGCAGCCACGCGCTGTCAGCACCCCATCAGCCCCGGCTCACCTGAGCTCCCGCTGCGAGCCCCTCACCCCCTTACCTCCCGTCCTCCTCGGCCGCAGACATGGTCAGGAGCCCCCGGCCATCCAGGATCCCCAGCTGTACCGTCGCATGGGAAATCCCTGCAGTCAAAATACTCTACCCCGGCTTCAATCGTCACGACCGTCTACTCGTTAGGAGCCTTTGCCGCTGACCAGAGAGAGGAGAAGGACGGACGCCGAGCAGCCTGCGCATTCGTCAGACACAGAAAATATGTAACGGTTCACCCCACCCACCGCCAAGCCCTCCCGATACGCTTCAGTCACCAGCGCGACGCGAGAGGGAAAACAAACATCATCCCCCCCTGCCTTTTTAGAACTGCAGAAACGCTGGAGTTAATTTTAGGATTGCTGGAAATACAGGACTTTCAGCTGTTTGGCAGTCGTGGGGGGAGAATAAGTAAAGGCACAATGAGGCTTAAGTTACCTGTGTGTTTGTATATTCACTTTCTTTTAAAAATTCTTACGTATCCCGCCTCATAGAACGGAGGTTACTAGTTCCCCCAGGAAAGCACAACTTTAGAATACACTTGGAAAGAATCAAAAATACAGAGAAGGGAACACTTCATCTTCCTAATCACGAGTCTTGACACAAAACAACAGTTTTCTCCTCTTAAATGACCTGAGAAAGGGTGGGGTTTGGTCACTGGATTGATGGCTGGTTTGCTGAACATCACCATGAAACAGATTTCTAACGGAAAGGGACAGATTTTTTTTTTTCTACCAATTATCCTTGACCTACAGTGGTCAGAAGACACGGAAATAATAATGGAACAATCAATTGTCTGTCAAATACAAGTTTTTTTTGTTCTTCCTCTTATTTCTAAATACTAACTACACGCCCAACGAAAAAGCTGGACCCAGCGTTACCAACTGTTGCTCAAGAATCCATACTGTACATCCACGCCCTAATTAAATCTCTGTGCACTATCTCCTATTCGTAATTAATTTGACGGTGGAACAAAATTAGCACTTCCCTGGGAAGCAAAGTCACAATGACCAGGAAGAATCAGAACTAATTCCTACCAGTAGAAAAGAGAACTAGCTAAAAAAAAGCCACTAAAAATAACTGTATAAATGTCATTCTTGTGAAATTTTACAACAATGGGTGAAAGTTAGGCCCGACAGAGGCCAAAACTTTCATTACCCGATACAGGCAGTAGATTTTATCTCCTCATGCTCAGCATTCAGACCAAGCGCAGAGAAATGTCAAACGGCACGGCTGTAGCCCCAGTTAGCTCGAGACAGAGTTAACTTGGGCTATCAATGGCATTAGAAATGTTTCTCTGGCCAAGGAGAGCGAGGAACTGCTGATTTCTCAGCTCGTGTTGGTGCTACAGCAGCGTCTGCTGCCGCGGACTGAACGCTCGGGGATCTGCCCAGCACCGTCCTGCTGGGCTGAGGAGTGGGGATGGCTGAGCCGCCTCTGCAGAGAGTTCCCGAGCAACTTGGTGTCTCTTAAAGTTAAAAAAATACCTGTTATTCACAGCTAAGACCAGCATAGCAGAAGAAAAAAAAAAAAAAGGAAAATTTACCACTGAATGTGGTAAAAACACTTCAAAGGCTGCAAACTACCAGCACACCTCTCTAACGCCAGGAAGCCCCGATGAGGGTTCACTTGGGAAAAATGCGCTAAAAATGCCCGTCCCCGAAAGCCACCTCCCCACAGCCCGACCCCAGTCGTGTCCCTGCCCTCTGGAGACCGGGAGGACAAAGCTGACGGTGCCGGCTGTGGGCAAGTGGCGGGGGGATGTGCGGGCCCGCCTGGCCCACGGCAGACGCCGGGGTCCGGAGGGGCGACCAGCACCTTGCAACGGCTCCTCTGGGCCCCTCGCTCCCCTCGGAGCCCACGGCTCCCCTCAGAGCCCATAGCGGCCCTCAGCTCCCCACAGCTTGGTCCCCTCAAAGCCAATGGCTCTCCTTAGCATCCTGCCCGCCCTCAAAGCCCATGGCTCCCCCTCAGCCCCGGCGGCTTAGAGCCCTCAAGCTCCGCGGTTCCTCTCAGAGCCCATGCCCCCCCCTCAGCGCCATGGTTCCCCTCAGCCCCCGAGGGCTCGGTCCCCTGAGCCCCTCCGGCTTGGTGCCCTCAGGCTCCGCGGTTCGCCTCAGACTCCCGCCTCCCCTCACAGCCCGTGGCTCCCCTCAGCTCTCCCGCGGCTCGGTGCCCTCGGAGCCCACGGCTCCCCTCAGGATCCCGCCCCCCCGCCTCAAAGCCCACGGCTTCCTTCAGAGCACATGGCTCCCCCTCAAGATCCCGCCTGCCCTCATAACCCGCGGCTCGGTGCCCTCGGGCGCCGTGGCTCCCCTCGGACCCCAGGGCTCCCCTCAGTTCTCCTGCCTCCCCTCAGAGGCCATGGCTCCCCTCAGGATCCCGCCTCCCCTCGGACCCCACGGTTCCCCTCAGAGGCCACGGCTCCCCTCAGGATCCCGCCTCCTCTCAGACCCCATGGTTCCCCTCAGAGGCCATGGTTCCCCTCAGAGGCCATGGCTCCCCTCAGGATCCCGCCTCCCCTCAGCCTCTCACGGCTCGATCCCCTCAGAGCCCATGGCTCCCCTAGAGCACCCGGCTCCCCTCAGCCCCCCACGGCTCCCCTCAGAGCTCCCGCCTCCCCTCAGCCCCCCGCGGCCGCGGGGGGCTGAGGGGAGGCGGGAGCTCTGAGGGGAGCCCCGCGGCCACCCGCTCCCCACTCACGCCGCCGCC
This sequence comes from Chroicocephalus ridibundus, assembly GCF_963924245.1. Taxonomy (NCBI): domain Eukaryota; kingdom Metazoa; phylum Chordata; class Aves; order Charadriiformes; family Laridae; genus Chroicocephalus; species Chroicocephalus ridibundus. The sequence continues at coordinate 7,053,266 of NC_086300.1, read as the reverse complement.
CCGCACGGCTCCAGCTCATCATGGTCGCGGCCGCCGTGGCGGGCCCGCCGAGCCCGGCCGGGGGGCGAGGGTGGGCGCATGCGCGAAGCCCCCCCCGCCCCATCATGGTGAGCCCACCGGGTCCCGGCGACACGTGGGCGTCGCTGGACGGCGGGGGGGGGGGTGGCGGGGACACAGGGACAAGTCTGGGGACACCAAGAAATGGCTTCGGAGACGGGTCGGAGCGGGGGGGGGGACGACACACACACCTCCGGAACAGGACGGGGACACTGGGAGCAGGATGGGGACAGGGACACCAGGAGCAGGAGGGGGACAAGGACATTGGGAGCAGGATGGGGACACTGGGAGCAGGACAGGGACACCGGGAGCACAATGGGGAGAGGGACACTGGGAACAGGATGGGGACACTGGGAGCAGGACGGGAACATCAGGAGCAGGAGGAGGGCACTGGCAGCGGGATGGGGACAGGGACACTGGGAGCAGGATGGGGACACTGGGAGCAGGATGGGGACAAGGACACTGGGAGCAGGACAGGGACACCAGGAGCAGGAGGGGGACAGGGACACTGGGAGCGGGATGGGAACACCAGGAGCAAGAGAGGGACAGGGACACCGGGAGCAGGATGGGGACACTGGGAGCAGGATGGGGACAGGGACACCGGGAGCAGGATGGGGACACTGGGAGCAGGATGGGGACAGGGACACCAGGAGCAGGAGGGGGAGAGGGACACTGGGAGCAGGATGGAAACACCAGGAGCAGGAGGAGGGCACTGGGAGCGGCATGGGGACAGGGACACTGGGAGCACAATGGGGACACTGGGAGCACAATGGGGACACTGGGAGCACAATGGGGACAAGGACATTGGGAGCACAATGGGGAGAGGGACACTGGGAACGGGATGGGGACACTGGGAGCAGAATGGGAACACCAGGAGCAGGAGGAGAGCACTGGGAGTGGGGTGGGTATGGGGGCACTGGGTGCGGGATGGGGACAGGGACATTGGGAGCAGGACAGGGACACCAGGAGCAGGAGGGGGACACTCAGAACAGGAAGGGGACAGGGACACTAGGAGGAGGATGGGGATGGGGACATCAGAAACAGGACAGGGACAAGGCCACCAGGAGCATGATGGATGATGGGGACGTTGGGAACAGGATGGAGGCATTGGGAGCAGGACAGGGATAGAGGCATGGGAAGCAGGAAGGGGACAGGGATACTGGAAGCAGGAGAGGGGGACTGGGAGCACGATGGGGACACCAAGAGCAGGATGGGGATGGGGGCACTGGGAGCACAATGGGGACAGGGACACAAGGAGCAGGATGGGGACACCAGGAGCAGGATGGGGAGGCAGGACCAGGAGCAATATTGTGGGGACACTGAGAGCAGGATGGGAACAAGAACACTGGGAGCAGGACAGGGATACTGGGAGCAGGGTGGGGATGGGGGTATTGGGAGTACAATGGGAACAGGGACACCGGGAGCAGGATGGATGATGGGGGCACTGGGAGCAGGACAGGGACAGGGGCACTGGGAGCAGGACAGGGATGGGGACACTGGGAGCAGGATGGATAGTGGGGGCATGGGGAGTACCATAGGGATGGGAGCATTGGGAACAGGACAGGGATGGGGACACCAGGAACAGGATGGATGATGGAGGTGACCCGGTCACCCGGGACGTGGAGAAGCCCGAGGTACTCAATGACTTTTTTGCCTCGGTCTCCACCAGCAAGGGCTCTGGCCACACCGCCCGGGCCACAGAGCGCAACGGCAGGGGCTGGGAGAACGAAGATGTGGGTGAAGATCAAGTCTGAGATCACGTGAGGAACCTAAAGGTGCCCAAGTCCATGGGACCTGATGAAATCCATCCCCAGGTCCTGAGGGAGCTGGCGGATGAGGCGGATGAGCTGCTTTTCATTATACTTGAAAAGTCATGGCAGCCTGGTGACGTTCCTGCTGACTGGGAAAGGGGAAACGTAACCCGTATAACCCATATTTCCAAAAAGGGAACTAAGGAAGACCCAGGGAACTACAGGCCGGTCAGTCTCACCTCTGTCCCTGGCAAGGTCATGGAGCAGATCCTCCTGGAGTCTCTGCCAAGGCACATGGAAAATAAGGATGTGATCGGTGACAGCCAATATGGCTTCACCAAGGACAAGTCACACCTGACAAATTTGGTGACGTTCTATGACAGGGTTACAGCGTTGGTGGATAAGGGGAGACCAACAGACATCATCTGCCTGGACTTGCGCAAAGCTTTTGACACTGTCCCATACGACATCCTGCTCTTTAAATTGGAGGACATGGATTTGACAGATGGACCACTCGGTGGACAAGGAACTGTCAGGATGGCGGCACTCAAAGGGTTGTGGTCAATGGTTTGATGTTCACGTAGAAACCGGTGACGAGTGGCGTTCCTTGGGGGTGGCTACTGGGACCAGTGCTGTGTAACATCTTTGTGGCGACATGGACAGTGGGATTGAGCGCACGCTCAGCAAGTTTGCCGATGACACCAAGCTGTGTGGTGCGATTGACACGCTGGAGGGGAGGGACGGCATCCAGAGGGACCTGGACAGGCTGGAGAGGTGGGACTGTGTGAACCTCATGAGGTTCAACAAGGCCAAGTGCAAGGTCCTGCACGTGGGTCGGGGCAATCCCAAGGCCAAGTCCAGGCTGGCCAGAGAATGGCTGGAGAGCAGCCCCGAGGAGAAGGACTTGGGGGCGTTGGTGGGTGAGAAGCTCAACACGCCCCGGCAACGTGCGCTGGCAGCCCAGAAACCCCCCGCAGCCTGGGCTGCATCCCCAGCAGCGTGGGCAGCAGGGCGAGGGGGGGATTCTGCCCCTCTGCTCCCCTCGGGGGAGACCCCCCTGCAGCGCTGCCTCCAGCTCTGGGGCACCAACAGCAGAAGGACACGGAGCTGTTGGAGCGGGGCCAGAGGAGGCCCCGGAGATGCTGGGAGGGCTGGAGCCCCTCTGCTGTGGGGACAGGCTGAGAGAGCTGGGGGGGTTCAGCCTGGGGAAGAGAAGGCTCCGGGGAGACCTTGGAGCCCCTTCCAGTCCCTAAAGGGGCTCCAGGAAAGCTGGGGAGGGACTCTGGAGCAGGGAGGGGAGCCATGGGACGAGGGGGAAGGGTTTTAAACTGGAAGAGGGGAGATTGAGATGAGATCCGAGGAAGAAATTTTTCCCTCTGAGGGTGGTGAGCCCCTGGCCCAGGTTGCCCAGAGAAGCTGTGGCTGCCCCATCCCTGGAGGGGTTCAAGGCCAGGTTGGACGGGGCTTGGAGCAACCTGGGCTGGTGGGAGGTGTCCCTGCCCAGGGCAGGGGGTGGCACTGGGTTGGCTTTAAGGTCCCTTCCAGCCCAAACCATTCTGTGATTCTATACTGGGAGCAGGAAGGGGACAGGAACACTGGGAGCACAATGGGGATGGGGGCATCGGGAACAGGACTGGGACAAGGCCAGCAGGAGCAGGATGGATGATGGGGACACTGGGAGCAGGATGGAGGCATTGGGAGCAGGACAGGGATGGGGACACTGTAAGCAGGGATGGCACTCACCCCACTGGGAGCCGGTTGCTCGGCGCAGCACATCCCCTGGGGACGCGTGAAGTCACTGGAGATGGGGGACAAAGGGGGATGACTGAGGGATCAGGCCAGCGTCACCCGTTGCTGCCGAAACTGCTGTGGATGGGGGCGTTTGCCCCCTTGGCGATTTGCGGTGCTGAGCCCCAATGAACTCGCACCAAGGATGGAGCCCCCCAGCACCCGCTGTCGTGGCAAGCAATTCCATGTGCCAGTGCGCCTCAGTTTACCTGCTCCATGGCCCCAGGTGGGCGCATCCCCCGGGTAACCCTGCACCGCTCCTTTGCCAGTTGCAAAGGGGGGGGGGGGCGGGGAAATTCCAGCCGCTTGGAAGGGCCGGGGGTCAGGGTCCGGCCTCACACAGCCCCCGTTCCCAGGGAAGAGCCATTTCCGCGGAAAATTCCCAGCCTGTGCACGCGGGGCCGGGTTTTCGGCTGCGAGAGCTCGTGGGGCTGCTCGGCCCCGCTGCGGGTCAGCGTTTTCCAGCTGCTGGGAAGAGCCTGCGTGAGAACCGGCTCCTTCCCACGCCTGCCCGGGCTGTGTCCTGCTGGGGGTGACACTCACACCCCTGGGGACCCACCGGGCACTGCAGCAGTCCCATGGTTCTCTCCACAGGGCAGGGGGGACCAGCTCCGATGCCCGTGGGGATACCGGTACCACCATGGACCCTCCAGCTCCGTTATCCGGCCCTGGAGAGCCCAGGGCTGGGATCAGAGCTACCCCCGGACAGTGACAGATGTCCCCTTCCTGGGACACAACCACAATGGGATGGAGTGGCCGAGTGCTTGGCTCCGGAGCCGGGGTTGCATCCCCGGATCCCTGGGACGTGCCGTACAGCACCGACCGTGCTGCCGGCCCCGCGGACACTGATCCTGCTGCAGCCCCGGCCTGAGCAATGTGGGGCTTGCGCGGCTCCAGGGGATGCCTGGCCTGGTTCCCAGAGGCCCAGTTTGGTGCTGGGCTGTACTGGGAGGTCAAAAGCATCCCCAGCGAAGCTGTGGGGGGGTGGGCCGGGGTGTAAGGCTGGTCTTGCCTACACCAGGCAGGGCTTGAATCCCGCTTCGCCCCAGGGCAGAGGGGGAACGTGCCGGAGAGGCCTCATTGCCGGGGGCGGATGCGGGAGGTGATGGGGAAGCTCCCGGCAGGAAAGGCTGAGCCCAGAGATAGGGCTGGAGCCCCCGGCACCGCGCACCCCACGGATGGGATGGGGCAGCACACGCGGGCGATGCTGTTGTCCACCAGCTGCAGCAGGAAATCCTGCCCCCTCCCTGGTTTCCAAGCCCCGCCGGTGACCGGTGGCCCTGAATTATCCCCCCCCTGCTATCCAGTTTCGCAGAGACCCGGCTCACCACGGGAGGGCTGGACGCGCTTTCCTGGGGCTGCGTCCCAGCCCCTGTGCCTACATCAGCCCCATGCCTCCCACTTTCCACCAGCAGCTGGGAGGAAACCTTCTCCACCTTCTGCTCCCAGGGTGCCACCTGTCCCCCCCGCCAAAGCCACCTCGAGCCCCTCCGAGCACAGCGATGCCCCGGGACAGGTTCCCAGAAGGGGATCTGGGGCTGGACCAGGCTGCGGCGGCCAAATTCAGCACGGTGGCATGACGGTGATGCCACCCTGGAGCAGCTGCACCAGCACGTCAGGGCCAGGGGACAGAGAGGGTGTAAATGCCCCCAGGGGATGTAAACCAGCCCTCGTTTCCCAGGGCTGAGGCCAGAGGCAGAGCGAGGAGCTGGGGGCAGGAGACCGGGAGCACTAAAAACGTCTCGGAGCACCAGCAGCTGATAAGATCCCCTGAAAACACGGCAGGAGCCCAAGACCTAGCGAGAAAGGAAGAAAATCTTCGTGTGGGCCAGCATTGCGCTGGGCTGGCTGGTGAGGCAGCAGGAGCAGGATGGCTGGGGGACACAGAGCCCTTGGCGAGGGGGGGACAGCGCTGAGGACAACGGGCTGAAAATGGGGGAAATCGGGGCAGCACCTGCTCAAGCGCCGGTAAACGCAGATCCTCTCCCCGGTGCTGCCTTCTCTCGGCGCAATCAGATTAAGCCCCGGCCTGGAAGTTTGTATTAAACGTTTACAAGGGTTCAAAAAGGGTGTACAAAAAAGGTAAAAGCCGCACTTGCCTCTTCTCCTGGGGAGGCTGGTAGAAGCGCTGCCCCCCACCAGCATCCCCACCTTCCTCAGCTGCCCACGGACGTGCTTTGCCCAAAGCAAAACATCCCCACCCCCGGCAGCCAGGAGAGGGTGAGCAGAAAGCCCAAATGCTTGACGCACGTCTACTCGCAGTCCTTAGTAATCTTGCCATTATATTCGGGCTGCTCTGCCGCAGCCGGGGATAACCCCTGCGCCTGGAGAGAGCCTATCCAAAGGGAAAAAAAAAAAAAAAATCTCCTCGCTGGATGCCACAACGGCTGCAGACTACAAAAAGCATCAGCGCTCGGGGCTGCTCCCCGCACGGGGCAGGCCCTGAGCGCCCGCCCAGTCCACCAATGCCCAGGGAGACTTCTACAGCCAGGAAAGAGCGACCTGAGGAGCGGTTCCCTGCGTGCCCCGAGCATCCAGGAGCCAGGGCTGGGCAAGCAGGGATGGGGAAGGACAGACAGACGCCGGCCAGGCCTCGGGTCAGCCCTCACGCCGCGGGAGCGGGTTCACATGGGGTAGTTGAGAACGACGTCTTGTTTGGCCAACTCCAGCAACATGGGGTCATCGAAGAACTTGCTGATGCTCACGTCCTCGCTCAAGCCCTGCAGGGTAAAACCGCGAATCAGAGGTTATTCCTCTGGCAGGGCTCGTGGCAGAGATTCCACAAAAAAGCCCCCGTGTCCTGCACTACGATAAATTTTCAGGTTCCAGAGGAGGCAGGAGAATTTACAAGGCATCAGGCATTGCTCAGCAGCTTGAAGATATCCAACAGCCTCTCAGGAAGCTGCAAACGTGGGGTTGCTGCTGCTGAGCGTATCTGCAAGCTCACTGTCCTCCCGAAGGGGCGCTTGATTCCCTCCACTCCCTCTGCGGTCCCAGGAGCCCCTCCAAGCCCTCAGTCCAGCTCACCAAACCAGCAGAGAAACCAGGTGCTGCTTCTTCTGAAGGACAGGCCACCAAGGGGTCAGATGGGCTGGGGAGGGAGCGGGGCTCAGCGGATGCCACAGGACCCCGCTTTCGGCTGGAGTCGTTGCCTGACGGGGCTATCACGGGCACCGGGACCATCACAGGCACCAACGCGGGGTAATCGAGAGTGAGGGAATTCCCAAGGCACAAAGGACATTGGTCCACACTGGGCACACAGAGGGGATGTTGCATGGCCAAGGGACAACCCTGCAACAGCCCGGCTGCTGGTACAGACAGAGGGACGCTACAAGGATTAGTCCCTGACGTACCTTCCTACGCCTGGTCTTGATCATGAACTCTCTGGCCAGATGCGGGGCTGGCTGGGGCTCCAGGGGTCGGATGACGATGCTCTTGTCCAAGGGGTCACCAGGCACAATCTGAAACACAGGGCCAGGCCGTGAGAGCGATGCTGGGGGCTGGTTCAACCTCCTGGAGAGCCTGAACTGCAACGGGAAAAACCCCTGGGCCCCGCGGACACCCCCCCAGCCTTGGTGAGACAGCCCCAACACCCCATGTTCTCCTGTCACGTCACTACTGGTGATCATGCCTGCAAGAAGTCACTAATACGGTGTTGATAACCCAAGCCAAGAACATGTCCCACCTCCCCCACGTGCCGCTGTACCCTAAGCCCTCTGAAAGCCCCGCTAACCAGAACAACCCACACGGGTCCCAGTCAGCGCAACCCTCTTTGGAAATCGGGCGCGTCTATTCCTTTCAGAGCTCGGCCTCGGGCTTTTACATCTTGACCTTTTAGCCAGCTCTTGGGGCTCAGACTGCTGCTGCTCCCACCTGGCTGTACCGCAAGTAGCTGTGCACCTCACGGCGTCGAGTCCCACAAGACCTGATTTGCCACAGCCACAGAAGAGGCCAGAGGACAGTATTTTGTCCCAAACCCTGTTTTCCAGAGGTTTAAAAAACTGCCTCTGAAAGGCAAAGCCGAAATGTGGCAACCCATGTCTTACGGCAGACCAATGAGTCCGAGCCCTGCTCCAAGACTTCTGCTCCCCAAGCTGCAGAGCACCCAAACAGCTTCCCTTCTCCTGGACGAGGATGTCCTCTCTCCAGGCACTGAAGGACCCTTACGCCCAACAAGCAGCAGCGTTCAGCGCTCTCTCGCTGGGGCAAAGGGTGATGTGACTTGGAACAAAGCTGTTGGCTTCTGGCAAGACACTTACAGCTAGCACAAAGCCTCCCCGACGCGAGATCCTTTGAGGATGTTCTGAGAGAAGTTGTCCTGCCCTGTGCGAGTCGTGGCATTGAGCTCTACGGGGAGCACCTACCTGGTGCCTGATCCCACCACGTCCCTCTTCCCCATCTCGCCAGGGCATGGACTCACCTGCCAGTGGTGGAAGACAGAGAGCGAGAAGGCTTGTCCCTGCGTGTGGGTCCTCAAGTCTGTCTCAAACCCAAATGAATCAATGGCTGGGATGAAGGCTTTGATGGTGTAGAGAGGGGAGCCCGGGATGGGAGCATCTTGCGTCACGTGGCCTCTGCCAACACGTCAAAAGATTAGTCTTTTTATGTCACAGAATGGTTTGGGTTGGAACCCAAAGAGATCATCATTAAAGCCCACCCAGTCCCCCCACCCTGCCCAGGGCAGGGACACCTCCCACCAGCCCAGGTTGCTCCAAGCCCCGTCCAACCTGGCCTTGAACCCCTCCAGGGATGGGGCAGCCACAGCTTCTCTGGGCAACCTGGGCCAGGGGCTCACCACCCTCACAGCCAAGAATTTCTTCCTCAGATCTCATCTCAATCTCCCCTCTTCCAGTCTAAAACCCTTCCCCCTCGTCCCATGGCTCCCCTCCCTGATCCAGAGTCCCTCCCCAGCTTTCCTGGAGCCCCTTTAGGGACTGGAAGGGGCTCCAAGGTCTCCCCGGAGCCTTCTCTTCCCCAGGCTGAACCCCCCCAGCTCTCTCAGCCTGTCCTCACAGCAGAGGGGCTCCAGCCCTCCCAGCATCTTCATGACCCTCCTCTGGATCTGCCCGAGCAGGTCCATGTCCTTCCTACGCTCCGGGGCCCCAGAGCTGAACACAGTACCCCTGGCGGGGTCTCACATCCCTTTATCTATTCTCCTCTCTGACACTCAGGAGGAACCAGGCACAAACCAAAGGCTGCCTGTGATCCTGGACGTGCCCTCCCCACCCAGCACAGCGGCTTCCAGTTGTCACTTCATACAGATTTCACCCTCTCCCCTCGCTTTACGAGTGGCGCTACGACTGTGAACGTCTCTAGCAACCCAGATCCCAAGGGAGCCGTTGCTGCTCTGCAACGGTGAGGTGACGGCAGCTGGTCAGAGCAGCTCACCTCCGCCTGGCCAGGACCGTGTACACCGCAGACACGCAGTCGGCAGGAGCCTGCACCTCCACGAAGTAGTAGGGCTCCATCAAGCGAGGGGTGGCCTGCGAGGAGAAAGGGACACAAACCACTGAGTCTCCAGCAGCGCTGACACAATTCGGTTCAAGTAAGAGTCGGAGGCTGGCACGCTCTGGTCAAACGCAGGGCCGCCTGACTGGGGATGAAAGGGTTCCTGCCGCCCCATGGCTGCCCAAGCCAACGTCAAATACTGAAAGGAGCTTTTCTCCTTCTGGCCATGAGTCATATGCTTCCCTCTCCCCCACGCCCACCCTTCCCAGGGAGCCAAACAGTAGCAAAAAGGGGAGACAGAGCAGATGCACACAAGTTTCCAGCCAGATTGGAACGTGATTGCTTGTAAAACCCGTCTGCCAGCCCACAAGGGCGCTGGAAACATTAATGGATGAATGAGTCAGTTTAAATTGACATCCTTGGGGCAGATCGTGCAGCACACGTGCAATGCACGCTCTTTGGAGCCCGCAGGAGCCAGCACAGCACGAGGTTCGGTCTTTGTCCCGCACAACGTAACCCTCACCATCAGGAAAGCAGAATAGACCACTCTCCGGGCCGTCGGGATGATCTGTCCTCCACCCCGGTGCAAGGGCTCCTGAGCAATCACCGCATCCAGGATCTTAAACTTCACGTTGCGGATCACTGAGGAAGGGCAGAAATGACAGAAAATGACTGGAGGGGGAATGTTCTCTGCCACACCAGCACCAACCCTGCCTCCCCAGCGACCCCGCGCACGTAGCGAACACCCACAGACCTAGAGCCACCAGAAGAAGTTCTAAATTTAATGACAGAACGAAAAGCACGTCCATGTCCTAATCCTGCATGCTGAACAGAAAGAATTCAGCACCGTGTCGTGCAGGGTGCCCAGTGGTCTGCACCTGAACAATGAGGAGCGGAGCCAAGGTCTGGCCCTACTCTGCAGGCAGGCGGCAAGTGCCAGCGCCTGGGTGGAATCTGCAGCCAGGAAGAAGGGGGAGGTTCTGTTCTTTCCCTTGTCACCCATCCCCAGAGCTGTCCCCAGCTGCGGCGTGAGAAGGGAACTGGCCACCCAGGGACTGCACCAGCACACTCACTGGAATGCTTAGAGATGGAAGAATTTAACGGATCTTACGAAGCTCCACTTCTCCACAGGTTCCTACTTACGTTCGTCACAGAGAGGCCCCTCCCTGGTTCCCCACTGAAATCCCTGCACAATGCTGTCCTTCACAGAGCCCAGCAGCGACTTGTCCACCTACGGACAGACAGACAGACAGCTTCAGAGACCAAATCTGCACCAGGAGGCAGTAACAGACAGACCCCGGTGTTTAAAAGCATCCCTAGAAGAGCAGCAATGTCCCCCTATACCCCTGATGTCCATCCTCCCCCCCTCACAGCTCAGGAGCATCATCTTCAGAGTTTGGCACCCGGAGCTATAAATTACAAGAGTTCATATTTCGGTAATCCTGAAAGGCTGGATGCTTAGTTGCCTATTTTGAGGCCAAATAGCAACACCTGAAACGTAACAGACTATTTGCTAGCCGGTGTAGGAGTCTGGTGGAGGAAGTACGGCAGATCTGAGATCTGGCAAACCAAGGAGCACTCCGACAGCACTAGGACCTTGCTGCAGGTTCTGGAAGGAGCGGTCACCTCTTGGGGCTACAGGACAAACGTCTCACTGCAACAGAACCCCCCCTGCCTGTGTTCCTCACCTCTGAGGGCAGCGTATCGTCTACCAGGATGTTTGGGCCAGTGGCGTCTGGCCCAAAGGCCCAGATGGAACGGGCAGCCAGCAAATCCCAGTCATATTTGGTCTGGAAGAATTCACCCAGCTTCTTTCTGATAGAAGCGGAAGAAAAGAAATTTTAGGAAACAAGTATCTGACCTGCTCTCACAACATATTTACAACCCTGCTCCCTTCAGGCCTCAGCTTTTTCCCTGGAGCAGCTCATTTGCTGAGGAGGGATGCTCACGGGCTACCTGGGAGCAATACCGGAGCCAGGCCCCCTGCCTAGAGGCTGTTGGCTGATCCTGTGCACCTCCAAGATCCCAGCGTTCCCTTTTTCCCCCCAATTATTTATTTCTAGCTGGATTCCTGCTCTCCTCAGATCAGTCAGACCTGTTCCAGGTTATCTGGACCACTTCATTTTCAATGTCCTCCGCGAGTCCCTTCTCCAGAGGCTCAGCAATCATCGTGATCTTGTTCCTGAGAAGAGAGACAGTTGCAATTAGTCCGTGGAATGATGGAAATGGGAGTAATTGGCAGGACCTCAGGGACTGCGCATTGCCTCGAACACAGCTAGGGAGACACAGCCATTCGTGTCCTTCGCTGTTACTGTCTTGCTTGTAAAGACAGCCCAGGCGCTTAACAACTGCTCTCCGAAGTCTGCTCATCTCCAGGAGCAGACTGCTAAGGGACAGCACGGCTCCGTCCCTCCTGCCAGACGTCCTGCGCTCGTCCGGGCTGCAGAAGGGAGCCCATGGGCCAGGCAATACGCCTCTGGCAGAGCCAGCACTCGCTGTGTCCGACGCACGGGCTGTTGCCTTGGAGAACCTCACCAGCAGGAGCTACCTGCCCCCAGAGCAGGACACTCCACCGGCCCAACAGTTCAAAGACTGACCTAAGACTGGAACCTTCTAGGACAAGAGGAAACGGCCTCAAGTTGCGCCAGGGGAGGTTTAGGATGGATGTTAGGAAAAATTTCTTCACCAAAAGGGTTATTCAAGCATTGGAAGAGGCTGCCCAGGGAAGTGGTGAAATCACCATTCCCTGGAGGGATTTAAAAGCCGGGCAGACGTGGTGCTGAGGGACATGGGTCAGTGGTGGGTTGGGCAGTGTTGGGTTGATGGTTGGACTTGATCTTAAAGGTCCCTTCCAATCTAGACAATTTATGATTCTACCTTTCTGTTCCCAAAAAGAAGGCTGCCAGCCACGGAGAGAGTACACCAGAGTAAAGGAGGGTAAGAAGAACCAGAAAATCATAGAACCATAGAACGTGTTGGGTTGGAAGGGACCTCTAAAGGCCATCTAGTCCAACCCCCTGCAGTGAGCAGGGACATCTTCAACTAGATCAGGTCGCTCAGAGCCGCATCCAGCCTGGCCTTGAATGTCTCCAGGGATGGGGCCTCCACCCCCTCTCTGGGCAACCTGGGCCAGTGTCTCACCACCCTCAGTGGAAAGAACTTCCTATAGAAGGGAACACTGGAAAACTATCTTCAGATAGTGGCAGATCACGATTTCCCTGAAAATTCAGGCATTACAACGTCCTGTTCTCCTAGATTTTATCCTGGTTATTCAGCCCATGTTCCCTCGCAGACCCCCTCTTTCAAACATGTGCATCTGATAACGCATTGCTGGGGGAGGAAGATGAGATCAGGCTGTAAAGCTCCAGTGTCTCGCCAGAAAAGAAAAAAAATCCATGTGAAGATTAAGAATGTATAAGAAAGGACAAAGCTTTTGCTCATGAAACCTTTGGGGAGTTACCAAAGGCAGCACTGGGCTCTCTGGCACCTGCTCTAGGATCCCAATACATCATCTAGTCTTGGAAACACCACAACACTGCTGAGAAGGTGTGAAATTTAGCTAAAAGAAAGGAGGATGTGGATCTGTCTTTATTCCCTGTGTTCTGAGAGTTCCTACACAAAGCACAGAAAGGCCCTTGGGACTCACGCGTGGTACTGAGGAGACTGAGCAGAGCTGCTGCAACAGCGGGCTGGTCTGGACAACGGCCACCGAGAACAGAGCCCTTGGAGGGGATGAGTCTGGTCTCCAGAGAACCCTCCGCCCACCCGTCTCCAACCCCCAAGCTCGCCCACGGCTCTTACTTCTTGTTGGGTGTCTCGGCAAAGCACTTCAGGGAGGACGTTTCCACCACTGTCTCACAGAACGTCACAACTGGATCGGCGACCTGGAATAGCGACAACAGGTTTGTAAGGTTTTCAAGCACTGGGTTTTTTTGTTTGTTTTTTTTTTTCCAAAGAGACTGTTTGAAACCTCTGAACACCGACAAAAAAACAGCTGGTTCGTCTGCCAGTGTTTTAATCAGCATTGCGTACGAACCACCGAGGCCTGCACGGACAGCTTTACTAATTCCTTCATTCAGACAAGACAGGAACATTCAAACCTAATTCAAAGCATGAAAAATTCTGCTCAATTTATTTATTTGACGCTAGCCAGGCAATGGCTGAAGTTCAGGAAAAGGCTGGAACGGGGAAACACACCCCTCTGCGAGCCAATTTTCAGGCTCTAAATCACAACGGTGCGACACACTCGGGCTGTAAGAGTTAATTTTACATCCTAACAGCCTTTTTTTTTTTGCCATTTAAAAGGACCTGACAAAATCCACCCTCTACGTTCAGATAGGTTTATTTTCCCATTCTTCTGAGACGGGGCAGGGGACAAAACCCCCTCCCCAGCCAGGAAAATCCCTCTCTCGTTTCCTCACCTTGATATCAATCTCTGAATACATCTTCCGTAGATCGTGCATCACACAATCCAGGTAGAGCTCCCCCGTCCCCAGGATAACGTGCTCCCCGGACTCCTCCACCTGAAAGATAAGAGAGGGGGTTCAACGGCCGGCGTTCCGGCTCCCAGGCCGCTGCCTTCCAGGTTCCTACACAAGCCTGAGGAAGCATCAGCTTTAAATAAATTGGTTTGGATCAGAGCACCCCAAGGAAAGCTCCCACAGGCTCTTCTCGCAGAAAGTGCTGATGCGCTCTGCGCAAAGCTGCTTCCCGGGCACAGCAAGGTGTGTGTTTTTCTGCTGGATTTACAGGGTTTTTTTTTTTTGCTATTTCCACGTGATTTGGGAGATCAACTGCAACAGCATGAAAAAAAAAAAAAAAAAAAAACCCACAAGAAAACAACCCGCAGTAAAAAGATAATTACTTTTAAGATCAGGCTACAAGACAGCCCACAGCATGAGCTGAAAGCACCAGAAATACCTTAGTAGTAAGCGAGGGGTAACTCTTGTTGACTTTGCGGAGACCATCTAACATTTTGGGGAGCTCCGAGGGGTTGACTGGCTCTACAGCTATCTTGATGACAGATGTGGTGTTGAACTTCAAAGGACGGAAGATCTGAGCCTGAAACCAGACGAGGACAAAAAGCTGAATCTCTGCATCGCTGATGGCCACTGGAGTTCGACACAGAATTTGCGGCTGTTCTCTTTCCCCTCGCGGCTCTTGTGCTCCTCGGCAAACGAGGCTTTTTTTAACCTCGCCACCGGAGCTTTTGAGATGCGCTCCATCACCCTGACTCCCTGGAAGGCTGAGCAATACCAGAAATGCACAGTACCTCCTCGTTGCCCCGAGGCTCCGTGACAGTTGCCGTCTTCACTATGGGCTGGTCCACGCCTTCTATCAGCACCCAGTTGCCGGCAGGAACCCGGTTAACCTCAATGTGGTACCTAAAAGGCAGCGGGAACATCACCGCAGCGCTCGCCGCTGCCAGCCTCGCGCCCTTGCAGCGCTGCCCTCCTCCCTGTCCCTGGCAGCAACAACTCCAGGTACGTCCTCTCCTGCCAGAACTTTCCGTACCTCGCAACCGAGATCCAGAGGCGGCCGACAGTGCAGATCTGGGAATCCTCCTCATCTTCCAGGGTGTAGTTTTCTCCAAGGACCTTCACAGGCTGCCCAGCGTGGATGGTACCACTGAGCACTCTGCCGAAGGCGTGGAACTGAACGCCGTCGTCTGTGCTGTACATTTTCGTCGTGTGACACATCAGCGGGCCCTTCCCAGGAGAGAGAGAGAGAAACAAGCCTCCTTCAAAATACAGTCAAGAAACGGGCACAGACCCCGTAGAACCCATGGATACAAAGGGATTAATGGGCCGGAATTTAGAAATACTTTTTTGACTTGCCAAGTCCTTCATTTCCTTCCACTGGAAGCTTTACATCTCCCTGCCCTGTATAGAGACCCCTGGAATGACTTTGGCGGATTTTTCTGGAGCTCTCCTCCCGCCTCGCGTGGAGCAGTAAATAGTGGTTGGGAGAAGGCCATGAGAAGAAATGTCATCTGCTGGCCTGCAAACCTGCTGAGGGCAGAGCACCCGAGCCTCCATACTCCCATAAGGTCACTCCACAACTGGTGACCTGGTGACAGTCCCCGCTGTGTGGTTTTATGTGGGTAATCACAACCCATTAAATTCATTTTCTCCCCAGACATCCGAGCAAAAGTCACGGGCACATTCCTCACTAGCTGCTGGCTGGCGTTGGTGGCTCTAGACAACTCTGAATGACAGCTCAGTACAAGCTGTTTGAGGAGGAAGGTTTTTTGCAAGGCTTTGATAAGAAAGGTGCTGACTAACTAATGTAGGGTTATTTTTAACAGCAGAGTTCAGATCAGTCTTCTCAGAGTTTGGAGAGAGAATCAAACTTCACAGGAAAGGGACATAAAGGCAGCAAAAGGACACAAAAATCACCCTGCGGTTCCCACGTGCTCTGAAGTCCTGACCCTAGTCCTGTTCTTCTCTGAACACTGTCAAACAATTCTCTCTCTCAAGGGCTGCCCTGGCAGGCAGCTGAAGTTCCTCAGAGCGAAGAGATTTGTTTCAGTGTCGGATGAGAGGTTTTAAAACGCTGCAAGTCAAATCCGTGCAGATGGCTGTCTAGGAGGCAGCTGCCCTGGCGAGGCAGGGAAAGGAGGGCACATTTGCCACGCTTTTGGACAACTCAGAGCAAAGCGGAAGAGTTTCCTTACGTCGGGGTCGCATTCACTCATGGCCTCCCCTAGATCGGAGTCAACGCCACCAGTGTAGGTATGCTCGATTTTCGTCTTGGCTCCCACCTTCGGGGAGGGGATATGCTGCACGCACATGTCCACAAAGCCTGGAAAAGTCACACTTCATGAGAACAGGATTATGCAGTGCAGAGGGAAGAAACGGACCGCAACAAACACAAGAGAAGCCATTCTGAGACTGCAGCGCACCCACAGCAACAGGGGAGATGTGAGCGCTGTCTCAAGCTGTCCTTTGGGCAAACGTGTAATGTTTTATATTTGGAAAGCCGAGAAGGGATCTGTGCAAGTGAGCGCTCCGTGGCTGTAATACAGCCCTTAACTCTGCTGATGTGGGACCAGGCTCTCGGAAGGCCGGAGGGGAAGACAAACGGCATTTACCTACCTGTGAATTCCCCAAAGAACTTCTTGCAGACAAGCCGCAGGAGGGGCCGAATGTTCAATTTCAATTCCTCTTTGGTCAGGTGGATGCCAAGTTCATCCAGAGTCCTGGGCAGGGTCGTGTCCACGTCCCCCACCACCTGCAAGGCAACGAGTCCCACACTCAGCTTCACTGTGGGGCTCCGAGCCCGTCACTCCCATCATCACCCTCAGGGCTTTTGACCTGCTCTGCTTTAGGGCTCGCACGAGAACTGGCTGGCTGGTTCTAATTATCGCTTGGCTGATAGTGGAGCACACCAGAAAGAGCAAAAGCAGTTCTATGAACTGTGCAAATAAAGGGTTATATTTGCAAGGAGCAGCTCCTAAGGAGTTGCTCACTGTTGCTCTGCGCTCCCAAGCCCAGCCTGTGACGATCGCACTGCAGAACGGGACAAGCGAGTCCCGCAGGCACCGGCCACCACCACGTAGCGTTCAGCCCTTGGCTGCTCCTGTCTGGAGCTGTGGGAAGGAGAGTGAACCACCGCGTACCTGAGCCAAGATCTTGTACAGCGGCTCCAGAATGAACTCCACAAAACTGCGCTGGGAACTGCTCGTTGGGGCCTTTTTAGTGAACTTGCGGCTGTTGGGAGACCAAAAGAGAGAGAACGTGAGAAGCAAGCGCTCTGCAGCCTGCAAGCATCTGTGCTGCAAACACAGCCTCTGCTCTTCCCAGGTTTTCTTCTCCCTCCCAATCCTCTTGGGAAGCTGTCAGGGACACAGGAGTCCCATTTACTCCAAAGGAAGGCCAAAGGAGACTCTCTGCTCCTCCTTATGGGATGCAGGAGGCCTGACTCAACCCTTCCCAGATACTCCTCCGTCACAGGACAGCTCAGGTTGGAAGGGACCTTGGGTGGTCATCTAATCCACGTTTTACGGGGAAAAGAGGGAACAGCCCAGCAATAAACTAACAGATAACTAAACAGGCTTCTTACGTCTTAGGGTTGAAGTAGATGTCACCCCAAAGCCGCTTTGCAAACTCCTGATAATTGATGTCTCCTAAAGGGGAAAAAGAAAATGGCAAAAGTCTCTCAGATGACACTGTATTTCTCTCATCTTGGAAATCTTTGGGTTTGGGCTTTTAAAACAACCCCGAGGATTCGATTTAATGGACCAGTGCTGGTGAGTGAACGCTTGGTCCCAATTCTGAATAAAACGATTAAGAGAGATGGGCAGAAAACGGTCCCCCGAGGACAACAGCGGCAGCCCAGGCACACTGTGGCTTCGCGCACTTACTTCTCAGGAATGTTTTAGCTCTCTCAATCACACACAAGGTTAGAGCTGAGAAGAGCTAACCTGCCAGACACCGCGCTGCAGGAACCCGCTTACATCTGCTTCATTTCCCAAATGTTAACACTGCAACCTGACGCTGTAGTGCCAAGGTGCCGGGATGGCTTACACCCCCATCTGCCCCGCAGGCTCCTCGCAAGCATTTTCTGCCCTGCTGAACATCTCCGGGTTCCCTTGTTCTTTTTTCAGCTGACGCACCAAGCGCATAGCCAAATACCCAAGTGCCGAAGGAACGGCGTCGTGCTTGGCTGTCGCGGTAGGTTTATAAATAATAAGACAGCGGTGATAATTTACAGCAGTTTCCAAACAAGCTTTTGCTGTGGGCAGATGTGCAAGCATAAGAAATTTCATGGTGGCTGCGGTTTTGACAGTTAAACTACTATAACTCATGCTAGTCGAAGTGTGGTGGCTGCGCATAAAAATCCCTGGTGGCCACCATCGAATATTACTGACTTCGAGCACCCGTTCAGCTCGTGCCCGCCCCGCATGGATGACATCTCCTACCGACTGCGCCTGCATCTTTATCGGTCCCCCCAAAGAAGGGGTATCATCCATAGCCGGCATCGCGTTAACGCCGTGATGCCCAGGGAGCTCATTTATTTCTCCAAACTCACTGGGACACGCGATAGTCCTGACACATCAGTCCCTGACCTCTACAACTTCATCCTCCCTCAGGCTAACTTCTTCGCAAGAGCTAGGCCAGCTGCTTTACAGCATCCTCCTTCCCCTGCTCACGGCTCCTACAGATCACCCCGAATTCCCCAGTGTGAGACTTCAAAAATCTTGGCTGTACAGCTGGCTAATGGAAGCAAAAGGCCCACTTTTACAAGTGGCAGATTGCCTTGAGCGGGCACCTGGGGAACAGAAAATTAAATCAAAGCCAGCAAAAGACAGTTTCTTAAAAAAGAAAGAGGGCAAGAGTGCAAAACCTTGTGGGCCAACCTGGCGCCCGGCTGCAGCTGAGTCTCAGACTCTGGAGACTTTCGTGAAAAGGCAGGAGGAACTTAACTGCTTCGCTCCTGAGCTCTTCTGAGGAGGCGGCAAAGCACAACACATACGCTTGCCTTCAACTCTCACACTGGGACTTCTTTCTTTCTGCTTAAGGGCATGGATAAAATATTGGCTTCTGCCCCAAGAAATATTTATCAGGAGAAACTATCTAGCTAAAAAAGAAATTAGAACTGTATTTTTGCTTTTTACCAGCCAGGGCTCAGATCTGCAGTACCCCCTAGAAAGTCAAGAACGCATATACCGGCCATATACGTACAGCGAAAGTCGAAGCTGAATGGCTTAGAAAGCCTCAACAAAGAAGGTTAGGAAATGAGATGTTAAAGTGTACAAGGTTTCTGGATAATCCTCACCATATGTGTCTGCATAAATCTTTGCAAAAGATCCCAGCGTGAAGCAGATGCTGTACTGCGAGCTGGAGAAACACACGTTCCCCAGAAGGGGAGACAGAACGAGGTTCTCATCGGTGGAATACATGCTGAGAGGAGACAGTTTTTAGAGACAAGAAAAATAAAAAAATCAATGTTATGAACCGAGGAAGACACTTCAATCCAATTCCCGCACCAAACAGCAGTACGTGATAGGCAAGGATGCCAAACAGCATCTTAAAACGGGCTGCAGCGTGCTTGCCATCGGGAATTTCAGGGTCAGTATCATTTTATGACTACAAACTTCCAAAGCATTAGAGGGCAAAGAAATATTTAAAGCCTAGAACTAAAAAGTTACCAGCACAAGTGCTTTGTATTTTTTGCCAGGTAGAGTTTTTCCTCCCCCTAAAAACCAAAAAAACCCAGCAGTAAAGTTGGCCAACCGGCAAGGGAAAAGATAATACAAGGCAAATAACGTAAGGATAGAATTGAATGGAAACAGTTTTAATGAGTTCCCAAGCATGCCAGACAGGATAAATTACCCTGCTCCGAGCTGCTGGATGTCAGCAGCGACTGAACAGAGAGACACGCAAGTGAGCTCATGTGCAAATCCACGCAAACTTGAAGGGGAGAAGCTGTTAAGAGAATCACCTGGATGCAGAAGAACCCCCAGAAATGCTAGAGAAGATGTGCCCCCCTTCCCCCCGCAGCGTCTCACAAGGAGATTTGACCGTAGCAATATCATCGTCTCTGTTCAGGGGTTGGGACGGTGAGTTCCCATTAGTTTTATAATTAATGCTTAGGAGCTTTGAAACATCTCAGCCTGTAATCCAGGAAACACTGAGATTGTCCAGGCTGTATTTGAGACATTTGGGAGCACAGACGTTCCCCATTCCGGTCATAAGTCCGCTTCCCCTGCTTTTTAACGGGGGGGAGGGGGGGGGAAAGAGCTGATCCCATGAAGCTTCTCAGAATTCAGGCAGGATTGGCCCTTCCTGTATAATTCAATACATGGGCTGAGATGACTTTTTAACGGTTCTTCCCACCCCATTTTCTATGATTCAACATTATTAAGTGACAAACCCATGAGTTTTTAGGCATACGCAGGGCTCGCAGAGAAAAGCAGAACAGGGACAGCACGCGCTAACGACGCGTCATCCCAAACACGCGTACCTGATCAGACCATTAACTTCATCCACAATATGTCTGAGTTTGTAATAAGCATCTGTAGGGGGCAATTTCAGCTCCAGGATGAGTCGGTCTATCTTGTTGATGCACACGGTCACCGCGAGCCTTTCCTGCACCGCGTGCTTGATCAGCCGCTCTGTGTTCAGCATCACCTGCAGGGAATAACCAGCACAAACACCTCTAGCGAAAGCCCTCCACCAAATGCTATCTCGGGCGTGACAGACAAAGCAGCGACCCTTACGCGCGGGGCCGCAAGCCTGTAGGAAAGCCGAAGCTCAGCCACGAGCAATCGGCTAATCTTCCTGAAATTCAGAAGCAGGTGCTAACCCAACCGAATTCCTTAAATTCTACCCCTTGGACATCTCTGACATAAATAACCTGCTCAATTTTAGGTATCGTGGGGACGGAGTTAGGAAACGAGTTAGATCATCAGCCTGCAGGTCACAGGCAGCACATCAGCCCTGGAGACTGAGGCCAGAGGCTTGACTCCCTGCTTTGGCTGTAAAACACTCTCGCTTCCCAAACTGTCCTCCAAAAACCCTTCATCCTGGAACGCTGAGCCCACCCCAGGCCTTCACGCTGAGGCAGGATCAGAGACTCCAGAGGAAGAGACTTTCAAGTTAACCCCCAGGAGAAGCTGGCACTCACCCCCTCGGCCGCGTCAATGAAAAGCACAACGCCGTCCGAAATACGAAGGCCAGCTGTCACCTCATCAGAAAAATTGACGTGACCTTCAAAAACACAAAATGGTGGTGAGACGCAGAGTAAGCCCTGACACCAGCAGCGCAGAAGGTGGGAAGCTGTCCTTCTGCTCTCCGGCTCGCTCTGGTCACTGGTATCTGGCGAGGCAGAACACAGACGGCTTCTCCTCAGACAAGGACCTGGGAGCGGCTACCAGAGCTCTGTCTAGGGATCCGCTTCAGCTTTAGTGCTATTTTTTGAGAATAAACACAACAAGTCGTTTAACAGGCACTTTCCCTCGCATTCGTTACTGTTTTTCACACAGCTCTGTGCAAGTTCTTTGGGAAAAGGAGGAAGATTATTTCTCACCAAACAACAGATGCCTCTCCCTCCAGTCTCCTCCTGCGCTCTAACCTCCCTCCTCTCGAGCTGTAACTCAACAGATGTGTCCCAAGACCCTCCTTCCTGAAGTTTGGCCTTCGTTTCTTACAACAAGTTGATCTGTGATTATGTTCCCCCGCTGCTCCCCCCCAGGAGCCCGTCAGAGGCTCGAGGGAACTTGCTGAGAGTCTCACTGTGGGGCAACATCATTTGAGCAAAGCACCGTCCTTTCTTCCCCCCGGAAAATCCAGTTCTACATTTGCTTCTCATATACTTGAGTGAAACGCATTTTCAGCCCCGTTAGCCCTCAATTAGGCCTGTTAATCAGAAACACAAGCCTGAGTAAAAGCCAGCGGCACAGTTGTTACTTCTGGAAGTGATTTCGGAAGAATGAACTTAGCTCAAGGCTCAGGCCGACGCTGGAATCATCTACACAAAACAAAACAGGGGTTTCCATCTCTAAAAGGAAACTTCCCGGGGTTTCACCGCACCTAAGTGACATTTCCAGGCGCATCAGTGAGGTTTCGGGGTACAGATTCTTTGTTTTTCTGAGAGCCAACGCTGCACGATCCCACCGCAGCCCAACACAAAAGCTCTTTGAAGGCCCTCATTAACCACCACCGTACGTGTTTTCACTGCTCTGCTCCTGTCAATAGCACTATCCGCAGGACCAGAGGGGCTTATTAATGAGAGAAACCTTCGTTCACACGGTCCCATATCCATGCTCCACACATCAAGCTGCCTTCCAGCTAAGCGCATCCCAAACCAGGATTTTGGGGATTACACAGTCACCTGGAGTGTCGATGATGTTGAAGAGAAAAGATTTTCCTTTGGTGTCCGGCAGAACAATCGTCACTGGTGTGCTCTTGATCCCCACTCCCCTCTGAAAGACGGGAAACCGGGATTATCAGTTAAAAGAAAAAAAAACAAACAAACAAAACATCATCACATAAAGATGTAAAAGATGCCCAAAGAAAAATCAGAGCGTGGAAAGAAGTGAACACCCACCCAGGACACACGGATGGAGTAACCCCAGATGGCCGCAGTACCCAGCCCAGCTCCTCCATCCGTACTGGCTCAGACTGGTGAGCTGCCACTGCACAATTAGCAGAGGAAGCATAATTTGCAACATCAGAGACAGAAAATGCATGTTTTTCTGTGCTTTTGCCCTTCTGCTGCTATCAAGTTATACCTCAAAGTGTCAGATTTGATCACCCAGAGCATAAAGTAGAGCATTAAGATGAAGAGAAAGAAATGCTTCACAGGACTGTTCCGGTCATTACAATATTTAGCAAGTAACAAAATTAGATTCCCGTTCTCACACCCAACGACAGTTGGAGTCAGAGCACCCAGCTAAGAGTTCCCGTCAAAGGAAGCTGAGGAGAAATACATATATTTTGGAATCATAGTTTTTCTCCCCATCCGTCGGCGCTGCGGATGCCTTCCACCATTTTCTCTCAACGGAAAGGAGTGCCCCATCCGCTGGGATAACTCTGCTACAGATTTTCGACGTTACCCAGGTTATCCCCTCAGGCAAATAAAATCCATGGAGATGAGGGTTGCAGGAAATGGAAGGAAGTTGGAGCAGGGATCTTACTGAGGCGAACAAGAGGAGCAAATCATTTTATTGATAAAGAAAATAATCAAAATGCAGAAGGCATAAAATGATGTTAAAATGGAAGAGGAAACTGCCTACGGTAAATAACTGCGAGTAAAGCATGAGACAAGTGGATAAAAATCACCGCCTGTTCTACAAGCCTCACTCACCTCTTGTTCTGTGAACAATATATCAGTGTAGCAAAGCTGCGAAGACAAAAGAGAAGTCAGAATATCACATTTTGGTATCAAATATGAAGTTTGAAGCAGGACACGATAACTCTGTACACGTGGTTAAGGTGGCAAGCGACAGAGACAGAATTAGGCCCGAGGTCTGGCTTTCCAATCCTACGTTCTGATCACCAAACCACATTTTCCCCACGTAGAGTCACGCTCCCTCGGAGTGTTAAAGCCAACCCATGTTCCCCAGGGCAGGAAAGCACCAAAAGCTCACTTACGTCCTGGTCGTAGCGCTTCCGGATTTCTGGGTGTGTCTGTTCTATCAGGCAGTCAACGAAACAAGTCTGAAAAACATCAGACCGCAAGAGAAAGTAGGTGACTACGTTCAGACCGATAAACACAAGCACAATCCCATCCCTCCAGAAGCAGCACAGAGAAAGTCGGGCACGTTATTATTTCCACGCGGCTGAAAGAAAACCTACAAATAACCACATCCGCAAGAGGAGCGGAAAGAGACCGCGGCTGCGGAGATGGAGGGGTCGAGGGCGATGGTAAAAGTAAGGACAAACAGATCATTACTACCACCGATATACGCTGGATATTCACACTACCTTGCCGTGGTGAAGGTGCCCACACAGAGTCACATTTCGAATTAGCTCCGAGTTGTCCATCAGATCTGCCAGGAAACTGGAGGAATGAAACACAAAAGACTGTTGGAGGCTTCTGCTGTGTCTAAGAAAAGTAGGTGCCATTTCAGCTACACTTTCTATCCAAGGTGCCCCCTGAATCCTCTCCAAACTTTCATTCTGGCAATGCCCTGCGGAGGAAGAATCCCACTTTCCAGATGGGGAGGACGAGAGAGTTGGAGTCCTAGACAGATGGCAGTGGGTGGGAGGATACGGAGCTGGTAAAACTGCCAGCGATGGAATATTATTGACTATTTTTCTTCTCTTCTAGTCAGTATTAGAGCAAAAGTCACAGCCATGTACTCGGATGATGAAATGCTTCCACTCAAATAGTGGCAGGCAGTCAAGTAAATCACAGCGCTGGATAACAAGCACCCCACGCAGTTTTAAAAGGTAGCCACGGGGCTCCGCAGACCATTAATTCCGATTTTCAGGTCTTAAAACAGTGATGTTCCCAGGGACTCAAGGAAACAGTAATGAATTTAAATCTTTTTAGAACAAGCAATCGAGCTGGGTGATGATGGGTCAGTCACTTCTGCACGGACCCCAGACAAAATTTAATTGAGATGCTAAATTACCAACTCCTCTGAAAAATAACGGGAGGCTATAAAACACGTATCCATTGCTACGGCTCTGCAGAAAATAAGTGCTGTCAAATAATCTCCTTTTTAAAAAGACTTTAATTTTCACTGACGCGGTAGACTTATTAACGTACAACATTTTGATTCAGAGCTAAAAAACACAAAAATCAATAATAATACTGATTAAAAGCTTGCTTATTGGTCTTAAAATAAGGCTAAATGGGAAATCAATACCAAGCTCGCAGCTTTCTGGTTAAGTCCCACTGGGAATTTCTCCTGGCCCCATCCTTACCATTTATATTAACGAACAGGACAAAGAGGAATTCATTACAGACGGACCAAGCAGAGGACACAGGGATCAGGAAAGCGGTAGGTAATGAAGAGTACAAGTCATCGACTACGAGTAAAATGGTTTACTTAGAAAAATAAAACCCAGCCGGCTCTTTGGTTTATTTCTGGCTGTATCAAAAATCTCTCTCATCAAGGAACCCGACCAAACTGGCAGTACCAGGGGCCAGCCCCGCGAGGCAGCCATTCCAAAAAGGTCCTGGGCACCCAAGGAACCAACTGACTGAATATAAATTCCAGTGAAATTTCACTGCCGGAAAACAACAGGCTCCTTGATGATAGGATTCGCAGAGGGACTGCTCACGTTGGGGTCTGTTTGGCACAGAGGGAACTGCTACTCAGCCTGCATCTGGTTCTGGGATCTACACTCAAAGCCGACTATTAAAAATTGGAAAAAGCTCTGACTAGCCATGAAGTGGCGTATGGAAAGATGAGCCTAACGAGACGCTCACGCAGCTCAATCTGTTCATCCTCAAATAGAAGACAACATACAGAAACACTAGACACGCGAGGACACAGAGCCCCTCCACCCATCGGGAAAACGTCGGTTTTAAGATTATGTGTTTTTAATAGGTAAAGTACAGAAATGTTTTTATGCCTTACCAAAGTTGCGTGAGATATTACATCTCAGATTTTAAATTTGTGTGGATTTTTTTCCAGGGTTTTCTCTCAACCCTAGTGGCCCGGGGTGCAACCAGCAGACACCATCGAGTGCAGCAGAAACGCAGTTTAGCATAAAACCAGAGGCATAAAAAGTCCCCAGTGGGAACTCCTCCAGGATAGACGGGAGTTAATTTGAGACAGCAGTAGGCCAACGGTCACTGGGATAAACCCAAAATGTCCCAATATGAGGTGTGCCACCCCGTATAAATGACCGTATAAATATTTCTTGAGCCAGTCAAGAAAACTTGCCTTCAACAGACCTGCACCACTGGGGTCTCCGATTAGCTCGACAGCTAAGATTTACATTCTAGTGTCAGAAAACCACGGGCTACGCTGCATTATGTAGCGGGAAAAACATCTGTAAAACGGTTAGTCTTGTACTTTCTTCCTCTTCTTTTTGGTTCAAAATCTGGGAAGCGGCTGCACTCGGTTCTATTGCTGGTGTCAGTAGGAAACAAAGCCAGTGCCCCCCGAAATCCACCTCCTCCACATCGTACGCACCCCTCTGCCTCCCCACCTTTGCCGGCAAACAACAAAAAGGGAGGAAATCACAGCACAGATGGCTTGAGCCAACGTACACGCTTAAAACCCCTACGTGTGACTTACTCCATCTCATAGACAGTGACCGGTAACGTCTGTTCCATCAGAGAGAATTTTTTGGTTTTCACAGGTTTAATAATAGGCTCTGAAAACAAGAGAAAGAACAATAAAACACTGTTACCAGAGACCTTGAACTCACCAGGCTCGTAGGGAACAGGGACTTTTGCAGACAAAACTACAATTTTCAAGACGACAGAATCTCTTAGCTTTTTATAAAAGCAGTCGTACTAGATGATCGTTATCGGTCCCTTCCAAGTGAGCTATTCTGTTCTATGATAGAAGGATCAAATGAGATGACTTAAATGCATTTTCATTTCTCCTTAAGTATCTTCCCAGTACCTGCTGATATTTTTTCTTCAAGAGATAGTTTGTTTGGCATTTGTAATAATCCCGAGCGCCAAAATCTGCGTATTTCTAGACCAACAAGAATCTACACATTCCTGGGGCTGAGAGGGAATTCAAAAGGAGCATTAAAACCGATGAGGAGAACGGAACGGAATACTATTTTCCCTTCTTCTTTAAGAGTCTTCTCCTCCCTCCACCCCCAACTTGCTGCTTCCTCACCACTTACCAGTGAGAGGCTGCGTGTCTTCCTCTTGTACTATGGTCTCCACTTCAGGCCCATAGACCTCCTCAGCGGTGGGATAGTATTTCTTATCCTCGTGCAGCACCACCTCCATCCCAGGGTGGTCCTCGTCATGGTCCCCCATATCGTCATCATCGTCATCATCCTCGAGCTGCAAGCGATGCTCACATTTAGCCGCTGCCAGCGCCAAAGTGCTTTGCAAACACCAATCGCCCCAGAAGGTACCAGCTCAGCGTCGTACATTGAAAGAGAGCTACAAACCCAGCCAGGGAACCACCAAGGCGGCCCCAGCACCTCACATCAGGTGGCAGAGCAGCTTGCAGAGGTGCTCTCTGTAAGCAACATACCTCTTCCTGCGGTGGGACAGCTTGGAAATGAACGGCAAGAGCATTTGCAGCGGCTCCTGCCCCTCGCTCACACACACAACACAACCCGGTCGCAGACACCGCTTTCAGACAAAGTGCAGGAACGGGAGACTAGAAGGGGCTCCCTTGGTCCTCCCATGCTTTCCCGTCATGGCACGCCAGCCTCTGCTGTCCTCCCTGCCCTTGTCGCTCTCCTCTACTGTCCGTGGAGCTTCCTCTGCCTTCACCAGAGAAGACCTGAGCTCCTTGCAATACCGTGTAGCAGTAGAGCATGTTACTGAAGCCCTGAAGACCTCACTGAATGGGTACAAATCCTCCACTTCACTGAACACAAAATAAAACCACCAAATATGGCCTGAGCTACAGAAACTCACAGTTCTAACTGAAATTCAAGCAAAAACTTTGTCTTTCCCTTTATCACAGGAGGGCAGCTTTTGCTGAACCCTTTAAAAACCAAATACACTCTGATCCTCAGGAGTCAAATTCCACCACTGAACCAAGATTCACTGCAGACCCAGAGCCTGGCACGGGAGAGGAATCACCAGCAGCTTGTGAAGACCGTGGCACCCAGCCCCTGCTCCCGTGGGGACGCGGGGCCAGCTGAGGCCCACGCCAGGCTCCCGTGGGACGCTGCCCCTCCACCCATCCCCACCGCTCACCTCGTCCAGATCCTTGGACTCTCTGCCCAACTCATCATCGTCATCGTCCGAGTCCAACTCCGGCCCAATGTAGTTCCCAAACTCGTCGTACAGGTCGGTGTCCATGCTGGGGAGGCGGGAACGTGTGGATCCTGTCCTGCACCCCCAGAGCTCCCTGCCCGAGCCACCCACAGCACCCACCGCTGCCCAGCACCGGGGCTCCCGGCCCGGATCCTGACCTCGGCCTGCACCGTGCACGACCCCCGGCCCGCCCAGCGCCCTCCGCCTTCACCGCCCCCTCCCCGGATCCCGCGGTCCCCCGGCCCTGACCCTGACCCCGGCCTGCACCGTGCACGACCCCCGGAGCCCCGCAGCGCCCTGAGGGCCCCGTCCCGCCCGCCGAGCGCCCCCACCCACCCCGGATCCCTCCCCCGCCCTCACCGCCCCCTCCCCGGATCCCTCCCCCGGCCCCTCCTCGGCTTCCCGATCCCCGTGGTTCCCCGGCCGCGGCCGGCACCGTGCGCAACCCCCCAGGCCTTCCCGCCCACCCCTCCCCGGAGCCCTGCACGACCCCGAGAGCCCCGACGCGCCCTCCCCGCCCCCTTTCCGGTCCCCCCGGGCCTACCCCTACCCCGGCCCCGGCCCCGCTCCCGCTCTCACCCGCCGCGCTGCCCTCGCCGCCGGCGCCGCCGACACCGCCGCGAAAGGCCCCCGGGCTGCCCTCGCTGCCTGTTGCCACAGAGACCCCCCTCCGTCCCCCGCGCCCGCCGTCAGCGCCGACGCCGAGGGAGAAGGGGCGGACGAAGCCGCGGGAGGTGCCGGCGGGGTCCCGGTGGCCGCGGGTCGGGCCGGGGAGCTGGGGGCGCCTGGGCCGCTTCTATCAGGCGCGCCTGGGGCAGCCCCGCCGGGGCCTCCCCGCGCTGCACGGTCGCTATGGCGACGGGAGGGGAGCCCGCGCGTGGCGGCGGGAGCTCGGGGCTGTCGCGATAGAGTGAGGGACCTCGGGGGCCGGGGGGGCTGTCGCGATAGAGTGAGGGGCTCCAAGAGCTGGTGGTGTGTCGGGGCCCCGCGGGGCTGTCGCGACAGAGTGAGGGACCCCGGGGCCCGGTGGGGCTGTCACGATTGTAGTGGGGTTCCCGATTGCCATCCATGTGCCCGGCCTGGCAGGGCTGTTGCGACGGGAGTGAGGTCCCCTGGGGCTGGTGGTGTGTGCGGCCCGGCAGGACTGTCACGACAGGAGTGGGGTTCCCAAGGCCGGCTCTGTCGGGACTATCACAATAAGAGCAAGGGTTGTCGCAACAGGAGTGGGATCCCCGGGGCCGGCCCTGCAGGACTGTCGTGACAGGAGTGAGGTCTCCAAGGCCAGCCCCGGCAGGGCTGTCACGACAGGAGTGGGGTCCCTCTGCACCCCATCCCCTGTGTCCCTCCCCCCATCCCCGTCCCCACAGGCCTCAGGGGTCCCTGCGGGGGCCGGGATGGAGGCGGACGGGGCCCTGGACCCTGCGGCGCTGGAGCGGGAGCTGCGGGCGGCGGTGGCGGCCGACGCCAGGCGGGAGCGGGAGAACGACGCCAAGCTGCGGGCCCTGCGCCAGCGCGTCCCCTCCTACCAGGAGTTCAGGTCCGGCGGGTGACACCCGGGACGGGGGGGGGCGGATTCGGGTCCCTCCCTACCCCGATGGGCTTCGTCGATGCCGTCACCTTGCTCGGTGCCGAGTGCCACGGGGCCGACCCAGCCCACGGGCTCCGACCCGTGGAGCTCTTTCTTTTGAAGCTTCGATTTTGGGACCTCTCAAGAGACAAGGTCACCCGGCGGGTTTTGAGCTCAAACCTTGCTCTGAGAGGGGATTGAGCTGATTATCCGTGCTTTCTGCTCCAGGGGAACGTGAACGCGGCTTGGCGGGGCAGCAAACCCGGCTTCGGGGGTCCTGGCCCCGTGTCACAGAGCCCCAGTAGGACAGAATCTCAGCCTTGTTTAAGATTTGCCCTCCAAAAAATCATCGTGTTGATGTGGGGGGGCTAAGATCTCAGCTCTTCCCACTGGGAACAGCCAGCTCCTTGACAGGTCCCCATGGTGGCCAAGCTGTGGACCAGCAGTGGGATGGCATGGTGTCCGCTTTCCAGCTTGGTGTCCTCTCTCTGCATTCCCACCCACCCTCCCAGCCCTGCCAGCCTGCCCTGCCCTCCCTTTCCTCCCCACACATCCCATGCCATGGGGGTGATGCAGAAGAAGAGGGTGATGCGTGTCCCCGTGCATCCCACCCAGCGTGTTTGTGCTCCCAAACCCATCACTGCTTCGTCCAAGGTGGTTTGGGAGTAGGCTTGTGGCCCAGGGATGGCAGGGATGCTCCGTGGAGGCATTCCCAACGCCTGCCAAAGTCCTGGATCCACCTATAGATCCCTCTGGAACTTTCCCCACCCCTTGGGAGACTTATATGGGACTAGATCAAATTCCTTTCATGGCTTCATCTCTGCCTGCATTCGGTCATGCCATCTGATCCCTGAAAGGCAGGAAAACTCTCTAAATTGGCGTTTTTCCCCCCAGCCTTCTCGCCAGTCCTATAAAAGGATTCCCAAGTGATTTTAAGCTGTTTTATCAGTGTTTTGGTAACAGTAGAAATAATCTGAGGGAGGGAATGGAGCAGCTTCTCTCTGTGAGTGCAGCATCTTCACTGGCGTAGCCCACACTAGCACAGGAGCAGAGACCAGGAGCCCTTCAAAGATCTCCTGCTGGTTGTTGGGAGGATTAACTGCAGGGATTCATCCCACGGGATGTGAGGAACCACATTAGCCACTGAGTTGGGGCTGCTGTAGTTAAGTCACAGATGTCAGTGTAATAAGATGACGAATTCAAATGAATCCACAAGAACGTACCTGCCCAGCACGCTGCAAGCTATGAAGCAGTCCCGAGCCCAAGGTGCTGTAAGAATTTAGGGTCTTTCCTCCAGAAGTCCCAAAGCCGCAGAAACTTCAGGGTACCCTGAGAAAAAGGCAGGAGGAAACGATGCCCTGCCAGTTCGTCAGGCTCTGGAGGAAGTGTTGGGTGGAAATGCCCAGCTCCTGGGGAGTGAGCCGTCCCCCGTGCTGGGGAGGAATAGGAACCACGGTGCTGTGAGGAGATTCCTGCCTCGTTGGTCCTAATGACTGGATTAACACTGAGTGTGTGAGGAGGATGTGCCTGTCGAGTGCCCCACGCAATATCTTCTGTTTTCCTCTGACTCATCTCTGATGCTTCATGATGTCATTTGAATCCTGATCTTGTTTGATAGAATCACAGAATCATGGACTGGTTTGGGTGGGAAGGGACCTTAAAGCCCACCCAGTGCCACCCCCTGCCCTGGGCAGGGACACCTCCCACCAGCCCAGGTTGCTCCAAGCCCCGTCCAACCTGGCCTTGAACCCCTCCAGGGATGGGGCAGCCACAGCTTCTCTGGGCAACCTGGGCCAGGGCCTCACCACCCTCACAGCCAAGAATTTCTTCCTCAGATCTCATCTCAATCTCCCCTCTTTCACTTTAAAACCCTTCCCCCTCGTCCCATGGCTCCCCTCCCTGCTCCAGAGTCCCTCCCCAGCTTTCCTGGAGCCCCTTTAGGAACTGGAAGGGGCTCCAAGGTCTCCCCGGAGCCTTCTCTTCCCCAGGCTGAACCCCCCCAGCTCTCTCAGCCTGTCCCCACAGCAGAGGGGCTCCAGCCCTCCCAGCATCTCCGGGGCCTCCTCTGGCCCCGCTCCAACAGCTCCGTGTCCTTCTGCTGTTGGTGCCCCAGAGCTGGAGGCAGCGCTGCAGGGGGGTTTCTCCCGAGGGGAGCAGAGGGGCAGAATCCCCCCCTCGCCCTGCTGCCCACGCTGCTGGGGATGCAGCCCAGGCTGCGGGGGGTTTCTGGGCTGCCAGCGCACGTTGCCAGGTCATGTCCCATTTTTCAACCACCAGTATCCCCAGGTCCTTCTCGGCAGAGCTGTTCTCCATCCCTTCATCCCCGAGTCTGTATTGATATCGAGGATTGCCCCAGTGCAGGTGCAGGACCTTGCACTTGGCCTTGTTGAAGTTCATGAGATTCACATGGGCCCACTCCTCCAGCCTGTCCGGGTCCCTCTGGGTGATACCTATGGCCCAAACTCAGAAATTGCCTCGGGGAAGAAGCTCAAAGCCTCAAAGTATTTGATCTTGGTAAATATCCCATCCCCTTCTTGTTGCCTGCAGGAACATCGTGCTGGCATCACACCTGAAGCCCCTGGAGAAAAAGGACAAGATGGGTATGAGGAGGAACGTGCTGTGGAATCCCTGTGCAGTCCACGCCAAGGCCCCACAAGCCAGCGACGTGGAAATACCCCAGGTGAGGGAGAAGCTTTCCAGGACTTTGTCCACATCTAAAAATTACTCCAGAATAATTTGGGTATTATTTTAAAATGCGAGAGTGATTCAGAAATATCTCTACATGTGAGCAAGCCCTTAAAGTCCCCAGGAACGTTGGTGTTTAGACAACCACAGGGTTCAGTCTTGGCCCTTCCTTTGTGTCTGAGAAGAGCTTGCACCAGCTGCTCCGAGAAGAGTCTGCTTCAGCCCCGTGGGAATCTAAGACCAGCTGCACAGCGTCGGACCAGAGCTCCCAATACCCTGCCTCTGATGGTGGCCAGTAACAGATTCTTGGGGAAGAGTGCCCTCCCTTGACCGCACTCCTCCAGCTGGCTGCAGTTTGGAGCCCGCGAGCCAGCGTTGTGCATCTGGATCATCACGTTTAATAGCTGCAGACCGCGGATCTTCCGTGAAGGCAGCCAGTTCTTTCTCACCCTGCGGTTTAATTATGCATGATACGAAAAAGTGCTGTTTTGTTTAAAACCTGCTGCCTGATGACTTCACTGGATGCTCCTTAGTTCTTCACATGTGGGAAATCGTGACTAAACATTTTCTATCCCGGTCATTTGTGATTTGAGTGACGTCTGTCCTGCCCCCTTCGGTGGACTCAGCCCACGCGGGAGAGTCCTGGTCGCTGGACGTGGAGCCGGGGATGTTTCTCATGGATTTTTTTGACGCCAAATTTCATTTGCCTGTTTATTGTGAGATCTTTTTGCAGCTCTTCTAGGCAGCTTTGTGTTTTCTTGGACTGAGCAATGATCTCCCCAGAGTAAATTCTGTTCCTAATCCCGTTAGCGCTCGGGCTCTGATCTCCAGGGCTCCTCTGTCTTGTGTTTAGACACAGCCTGATGTTGCTGTGCCTTGTTCTCGCTATCGGTATAAAAGCCTAAACATTTTAATCCTCCTTCAGTCTGTGCGTCAGTTAAGCCAGCGGTGATGAGTTCAGCAGTTCAATTACATATTGTACAAAACAGGATTTCCTTTTATCGGGAGATGCCACATTGAGCTTGGCTCTCTCTGGTAGCGCGAACTCTCTGCCGCAGACCCGTACGAAGGCAGCATGTGACGAGACGGTGCGTTAGGTCCACCTGCGTGTTTTCTGGGGTTTACGTCTCTTTTATCTCCTCACTCTGATTTGCCTCACAGTGCTCGAGATGAAGCAGAGGTTTACACTGAACTACTCCGCTCTCCAGGAGATCCCTTCCCGAGCGGTGATGGTGGATCCGGAGTGGGCAGCGTGTCTGGTTCTGGTTAGGGTTGGGGTTACTCCACGACTGATCTGTGTTCGTCCATGCTGGGCTTCGTGTGTCATCCATTCTTCCGTTATTTTCCCCTGAAGTTCTCTGGTTTCTCCGGGGCTTGAGGAACCTGGTATTTCTTTGTCTTTGTGTATGGCCACCTCACAGGCTTTATGCAGCCCTTCATGCTGTCAAAGCCTGGATTAAAAACATCTCGGCCATCCACAGGTTGATCGGGGAGGGGGGTGGCGACAAAAATCTTCAAGTGGGAACAAACCAAAAGGAACTGGTAACTATTTTTTTCCTTCAGGAGCTGGATCAACTGCCTGGAACCTCTGCCGAATTTTACAGAGATTGGCGCAGATGCTTAAAAAGCGGAAAAGAAAAATACCAGTTTTTGCTTGAACTGGGAGGAAAGGCCTTGGGCAGAATCTTTCAGGCTGACTTGGGCTTTGGCCTCCTGGGTGAATTCCTTACGGTGCTGGCAGAGAACGTCTGTCATGAAGACAGAGATGCCGTTCTTCAGATCTTAGAGAGCCTTTCGGGCACCAAGCGCTTCGGGTTAAACGTGGATCTTCTGAGTGAGTCGGAGAAGGAGAGCAGCAGGGATTTGTTTAGGAAGCTGCAGAGCTTTGGGACTGCTGGCCATCCCAGCAGACCGGCCGGCTGCGAAGCAGAGCGGGAAGCCCACCTCACGAAGCGAAAGGAAGCTGAGGAGAGCATAGCGATGGAGCTGATGAAATGTTACCAGGTCAACTGAAGGAGCAGAGGCAGCAGGGTCGAGCAGAACCAGAGTGCAGAAGAGCTTGAATTCAGCAGCAGACATTGTGCAAGACAGGTAAATCGGATACTTCTGAACATGGCTGTACATTTCTCTCTACCTGGGAGCCACCCAGAGCACTAGTTCCGCGCAAATAAAGGTTAGTTACCGAGAGGAGTGTGTTGTGATCTCTGGGGCAGGGTGTCCTCGCAGAACAGCTCTGTCAGGATCTCTTAGATGAGGAGAAAAGTGGGGGAAAGAAAAATCTAGGCTGCTCTTTTTGAAAGCGAAACCAAAACCCAAATCATCCCTTACCTTTTTCATCTCTGTCCGTTGTCTCGGTGGGGGTTTTAAGAAACGTAATCAATGACACGTCATGTTTAACAAACTCTGAAGGTAGAATGGGCTGATGGAGGTGGAAGTGCTGTGCAAGGTGGGATGTCTGGGACTGTTCCGATCAGCTATTTCATTATTCTACCCCAACTACCAAGGCATGGGGTAAACCCGTCACCTCATGGTCCTATGATCTCAGACGCTGATTTGCTGAAATTTCACATAAATTGAAATTTAGAAGGAACTGGCAGGCCTCGCTCCAACAAAGAGACTCTCCAGGGCTGTCTAACACTGTGTCTAAATTGAGTAGCCTTTCTGCTTTGGCTGCAGGCTTCAGAGAGGCCCTCACATGGCACAGCTCAGCACCTGCCCACCGAGCTCTCCTGCAGTTCTGGTCTGGGAGGATCCTCAGGCTTCTCCCAAGTGTGCTGAGGAGCCCAATGTATATTATCGTGCTCAGACTCCCTTGAATTCAGCTCAAAAACTACTGTCAGGTCTGTTTTCTTGCAAAACCCAGCTAGAGGAGCAAAATGTAGTCACCCTGGCAGACTCTAACCATCCCTCTCCCACCTTCTCTGTAGAAACCACTGGGCACCTAAATTCTCTGAGGCCTGTCAAGTGAATGTTGGGCTTTGTGGCATCTATCTTGGGGACATCTGTGTCCCTGCGATCTGTTGTGGGTGCCATTCCTCTTGCCTTTGCCTAACGCTTGCAAACCCAAGGACTAGCAGAAAGCAGAAAGCTGAAGCCTTAAACAAAACAACGAAGATCTTGGAGTTTCCTAAGGTCAGGATGGAGGATGTTGATGCATCAACAGCCCTGGCACGACAGTTACAGCTCTGGTGGGAACAGGCACAGTGCTTTCAGCAGTCCCGAGGCTCAGGGCTTGCACTCACATCCGATGTCAAGGATGGGAGCAGCCTGCTGCATCCCCATCGCCTGGGGAAGGGCAAAAATCCCCACGGTTTGGTGAGAAGACTCAGGAGAAATGAAGTACAGGAGAGGCTGGATGAACGTTTACGGGAGGATAGGCTGTTAGACCAGCTGGGGTCCGTTTCCCGATCAGCCAGTTCATGGTCTGATCTGAGCATCTGCTCAAGAAGGGCCAAAAGCGGAGCTGAAAGTCCAGCCAGAGTCAGCGGGGAGCAAATATCTCACCTTCACTGTAGGACAGATGCACTTAAGACACCTCCAGGGCTGGTTCCAGCATCAGTGAACAAAAAGCCTCGCTTGATCACTCGGAGAGGGGGAATCAAACATTACCTGTGCGGAGTGGCTTCCACACACAAACCCTTGGAAAGCCAACAGAGAGGATGTAGAAGTCTACATACCGTGTTTGAAACCTCTTCTGGGCTACAGAGGTCAGCTGCCGTCGGAGGAGGGACTGGGTTCATTGTGCTCAGAGGGATCAGAGAAATAATTAATACTTAACTGCACAAGTCTTCCAAAAAGACATTGGTGGTTCCCTTATTCCCACCACGCTTTCCATCACTGCATCTTCCCTCTGTAGCTGAGCTGCACGAACGAGCTCGTTGCCCGGGGCGCAGCCAACGACACTCTACAGCAGCTGGGAGAGAGCGGAGGTTCTAGAGTCCGTGTCCCAGGGGACAGCCTGCCCCGGGGCAGGACGGATTGCTTCCCAGCCGATATTCAGCAGAGATGGGATATTCAGCCGCTGTTTTGATCCCTGCTGTCAGCCACATGCGCTATGGGCGGGTGAGTCATTTGCAAACCCCATCTTTGTTGAGCGAGGTGGTGTGTGCGCCGTCCCTGCCCGGCGCTGGCACTGCCAACCCCTCGTGCGGGTTCCTGCCGTCCCTGCCGAGGACGCGGTGGCTGGGTTGGTTCTGCTGACTGCAGACACCACCCAGCGCGATGGAGATGAGGCTGCCAGGAGCTGCCGTTCTCCTCTGCATGGTAGGTGTTCTCCATGCTTTTGCGATTGAAGATAAAGGAGATGTGTTCAGTAGAATGGCTTGTCCCGCTTTCCTGATGTTTGACAATGCTGCTTACTTGGCTGACATGACCTTCGAGCTCCCCTGCAATTGCAAGCCCAATGAGGTCTCTTCTGTCGTCTGGTACTTCCAGAAGAACATGGGCAGCCACAAAACCACGGTCCTGACGGACTTTGCTGGCACCGTAGTTATTGACTCCCAACATATCAACGTGAGCAGCAACATCCTGAAGCGTTTCAGTATCCGGATGTTCAGTCTCATTGTCTTCCAAGCCCAAGTGACGGACTCGGGCCACTACCTGTGTGGCACTAAGAAAGGGGACTTCTTTTATGGCTACGATGTGGACGTGCAGCCCACCAAGCATATCACGGTGGCTTTTTTGGACAGTGGCCAGCACGTCCAGGACAACTTCAGGGAGAAGCTCTTCAGCTTCTTCACCACCTTCTGGGACTGGAGCAGATGCGACCGCTGTGGGGTGAGAGGCGAGCAGCGGCGGATCGGGCTCTGCTATGTGCGGAGCGGCCAGCTGCACCCTCGCTATCGCACCACCATCCCCAATGTCACGTCCTGTGGCTCGAGGGCTGTCCCCCCACGTTTCCAGCGTGCTGTCCGCCTCCGGAGACCCGAGGTGGCCATCCGAAGCTGCCTGACCCCTTGCCTGAAGGAGGAGGTCTCCAAGGAAGGCATGCAATCCATCTCCAATGTCATTTCCAAGCTGGGTGAGAAGCCCTGGCTGCCTCACATCCCCACGCAGTTTCACAAGCAGGTTGTTGGAAGTGGCCTGGTCATCGCATGCCCAGGAGCCCGGCCGGAGCATGCTGTGGCCTGGGACAAGGACTCTGTCCGGCTCTATCGCTCCCGCTACCTCATCGGCGTCAACAAGAGCATGAGGGTCTTCATCGACCACGGAAACCACCTGCACATCCAGCGGGTCCAAGTTAGCGATGGAGGCATCTACTACTGCTGGCATGAGGGCAAGATGGTGGCCAGCTTCCGGCTCAGTGTGTTCCACCAGAAGCAGCGCAAGCGGACGCTCAGCGATCCCGAGACAATCTTTGCCATCAAGGCCATCAGCCTGAGCTACATCCTCATCAGCATCGTCTTCGTTATCATCCATGTGTGCCGCCACTGCCGGCGGGCGTTTGGCTCCCCTGCCAGGACATAGGATCTCCACCACGGCCCCAATGGGTCACTCTTCCACCTCGGACCGTCCTCCCGTTAGAAATTTCTAAGGTTTTGGCCATTGGAAATCAACATTCTGCCAGCGCCCGCTCACCCTCCCTTTTGGGTCAAGAGCGTGACAGTGAAGACCGATGTGGAAAACTCCCCGTGCCGCGGGTTGGCACGACTTAGTAGGGGCAGGCGGGGATTTCCCACCGCCGCGATTTGTTCCTGGCCCTGCTGCGGGCTTGTGGTGGGGTTTTAAGTTCAATATAGTCCCTTTCAAAAGAATACTTGGAGTTGTTGCGAGATCTTCTGGCCAAGCTCTACAGAGTTCTCGAACCGCATCAGTGATTTATTAGAGCTGTTTTTCTAAGAGGCTGCTAAAAAGATCCACCGAACTATTTTAATCCAATTAATTCTTGCTTTTCTCTACCCTTTTTTAAGCTTTTTTTCACTTGCTGAGAACTCTGAATGCCAACGTTTCAAAACGTTCAATCTTCCTTTGAGCTCCTTAGCTGGAACAAGCCCATTTTTTTTAAATTTTGGTTTAAACTTTTTTTCATTCTTGAATGAAAAAATAATTTTTTTCAAATTAGTCTGGTGACTTTCTTCATAAATTTCTCTGGGTTTTGATCGTTTTTTTTAACTCACCCGACTCAGCACAGACTTGTGAGTCTATATTTGTGCCTGACAAAATCATTATGCAGGTCCTCCAAAGAGGATGGCATCTCTACGGGGTTTAGGTGACCACTTGCTTGCTCCTCGGCAAGGAGCAGGACTTCCCCATGGAGCTCATCTCCTTTCCTTTTTCCAAGGATGTGCTTTGGGGATTTCAGCTTTCCCAAGAGAAATCCCACTGTCGGGGGGGGGGGCAGCTTTGAGGGTCCTGGTGGTGCTCAGGCACTTGAACCACGTAGACGGTGCAGGAGCTCAAATCCTCCATCAGTCCTGGCAGCTGCAGCCCATCCCAGGGGCTTCCCAGGAACCGCAGCCTGGGTTTGTACGGGAAAGGAGCTGGTTTGAGGTTGAAGAACCCCGAGTAGATCCCTGCTTCCTCTCCCTCCCTCCTGGGAAGGGGGTCTCTCCCACCCCACTGCCTGCCTGATGGCTCGGGGGGGTTGTTCCGGCACCCACCTCCCCTTGGGGAGGCTGCAGTCCCTTGGGGGGTGTTGCCCCATGACGCGTTGGCCGTGCCTTGGGGTACAGCGCTGAGCTTGTGTCCCCTGGCGAGTCCGAGCTTGGTTTGGGCTCCAAAGGGTCTCGCCGCCCCGGCTAATCCCAAATAACCCACGTCACCGGCGCATCGCAGGCACGACCATGGAAGCGCAGCGCTTGCGTTAGCTTTATTTCTCATCTCGAGCTGCCGCGGGCGGGCGTTAGTGCATCAATTCAGCAGCGACGTGGGCTGCAAAGCTCCAGCCGGAGTCTGCTCGCAGGGGACTGAGACCCCCCCGGGCCACCGTCGTCCCACCCCAGATGCCAAACCTGGGCAGCACGCGGGTCTCCTGCCCCTGGGAATGGCCTTTCTGGAGCCGTTAGCTGCAAAGCAGGCTCAGCGCCTCAGCCAGGGGACGAGGGGGACAGAGGGGACAAGGGGGATGGCATCCGAGTGGCACCCCGTGTGCTCATCCCAAAGGGCTTACGGGGGACGAGAAGCGCTGCTGGGTCATTGCTCCAGCGTTAGGTGGCATCAGGGCAGGCTTGGCTCGTGGTCAGTAGCTAAATCAAAGGTGGGACGGGGGCTGCGGGTGAGCGCGGGGCTGGGCGGTGGCCCTGGGTGGACCGGTGGCATGTGCTGGTCTGGGGGGAGGACGGATGGGGGAACAGGGCCACGTGGAGCCCAGGGACGAGGGATTTCTTCCAACCTCATCTTGAAGGCCCATGGGGGGGGTGGACTTGGGCTCCATTGGCAGGATTGTGACAGAGGCAGCCCCAGTCCCCGTCCCCCCTGGCTCCTACTGTGACCCAGGGGGGGACAGGCAGGACAAGGATGGCTCTGTCCATCCTCCCCGTCACTCCTGGGTCACGGGAGGCACCTCCTGCTGTGAGATCACCCGTGGGTGCCCCGACACCCTCCTCCTCTTCCTCCTCTGCACTCCCCTCCTCTCCATTTTCACCTGCGTGGGACCCCCAGGCGAGGGGCCAGGTGCACGGCCGTGGGTCACCCCTCGCCACGAGAACCTCAGGACTGGTTTTCCCCACCGTGGCGATGGGAACACCTTCGGACACCTTGGTGGGGGACACCCAGTGGGGGTCAGCACAGCCCCATAGCCCTGTTCCAGGAGAAGCCCACAAGGCCACCCAGCCTGCTGTGCCCATCGCTGCTCCGGCCCCACAAACCACCCTGGACACCCCAGTGTCCCCAGGAACCCCTCGTTATCCCCATTTCATCACCCTTTGATACCATCCCAACAGTGTCCTGCCTCTCCATCCTCCTCTTCGTCCTGCCCCTGCCTCTTGGTTAAGCCCAACCAATGCTTGGTGACAGGGAAATGTCCCTCACCAGCCTGTACCTTGCACCCTGTAGCCCCCCCCGCCAAGGATGCTCAGGGCCTGGGTGCACTGGGGAGATTCGGGGTGGCCTCCCGGACCAGAGGGTGGGCAGCAAGGCGGGATGCAGGGAGAGATGCTCTTGGCACCGTCATTTTGTCCAACCAGTGCGTGGAGATCGAAACAGGACGGGCTCTCTCCGTGGGCACCGGTGAGCTGGAGACCCAGCGCGAGCGTGGGCACGGACCTTAAATCACCGTCCCCTCCGTGCCGTGGGGACGCGCAGCATCCCAGCGGGGCAGCTCGGCTCCGCCCGGCACCGCTCGCCTCCCCCGGGTATTGCCCATCCCCTTCCCACACGGTGCCCGGTGGGACGGGTGCTTTGCCATCAGCCAGCCCCGAACAGGGTGTCAGGGGGGTCCCTGGGGCACGGGGTGATGTGGGAGAGGCGAGGGGTGGGCGGGAGGGCGATGCCCCCCGCCGAAGCACCACCGGCTCCTCCCGCGACCCCGTGCCCAGCCGTGGGGCTCCCTCGCAGCGTCGGACAGGACCTACGGAGCTACGGCTACAAGCGTGCGGCTGCTGCGGCTCCCCGGCCCTACATCACCTCCTTGTGCTCCTGCTTGGACTCCTTGATCACCTGGAGGCAGAAGGAGAGGGACCGTCACCCCGGGTTCAGGCTCTCCTCCCCGGCTGAGCCTGCCTGGGCTCCGAACGAGCCTGGGGACAGGGATGGGGACACTTTTTTCTGCCAGGCTTAGCTCCACCATGGTCCAGAGCCAGCTCATCTGTGCTGGCAGGGCACTGGGATCACTGGTCCTCGGGTTGACGGATGGTGGCCCCAAGTGCACGATGAGTGACCCCCTTGGGGACCTCCCATGGGGAGGCGGGGTGGAGGGGAGGCAGCATGTGTGACACAGATGAGGACTTCCCACCTCTCCATCTCTGGTCTCCACAGTTTTGACCACGATGCTCCTCTTCACGTGGGCTTCTGACACAGATTTCGTGTCCAGGCTGGTCTCTAGGGGATGTGGGCAGGACATGGAGGTGACCCAGTGCCTGGGGTAGCCCTTCCAGCCACGCTCAAGTGGAGGGGCCCAAAGGGAACAGGCTGGGCTGGAAAACCCTGAACCATGGGACACAGTGGCCCTGGGGACATGATCAGCTTCAGGGACACTGTTGGCCTGAGGGACGTGGTTGGCCTTGGGGATGCGTTTGGGGATGTGGTTGGCACTGAGGATGTGGCTGGCTTTGGGACGTGATTAGCCCTGGGGACGCAGTTGGCACTGGGGACACATTTGGCCTTGGAGATGTGGTTGGTCATGGGGACGTGGGTGGCTTTTGGATGTGATTGGGCACATCCCTGGGGATAGGGCTGTCCTTGGGGACACAGTTGGCACTGGGGAACACAATTGGCCTTGGGGACATCACTGGCCTTGGGGATGTGGCCATGGCACACTTCTCCCCCCAGCCTGGGAGAACCCAGGAGTCCTGGTTCCTTGAGATTTGGAGGAAAACCTCCTGGTCCCTCTGGATGGGGCAGGGACAGCCAAGATGGTGCCTCCTCCCACGAAGCCCCCAGAAGCCACCCCCGCTTGTGCCTGACGTGTGGCCACAGCCTCACCTCGGATCTGCAGGTTGGAGAAGCTCTGCACGGGGATGGTGATCCTGGAGGAGTGACGGGGGGGGTGTTGGAGAAGCATCGGGATCCTGCCACCCCCCCACACACCAGCTCAGCCCTGCCCAGGGCTGGGGCAGGAGGGACGGAGGATAGTCCCCAGGCAGGTCGGACACCCCAGGGGGACCACGAGGACTGGGGTATGGTACAGGACATGGCCAGGGAGGGGGAGAGGGGCAGGAGGGAGCCCCCTCTGCGCTGTCACCTGCTCTCCTCGCCCTCCAGCAGCTTGCGGTACGTGGCGATCTCGATGTCGAGGGCCAGCTTGACGTTGAGCAGATCCTGGTACTCCTGTAGGTGCCGGGCCATCTCCTCCTTGAGGCTGCGGATGTCCTCCTCCAGCCGCACCACCGTGTCCTGGTAGCCGGCCGTCT
The DNA here is from genome assembly GCF_963924245.1 of Chroicocephalus ridibundus. Lineage (NCBI taxonomy): Eukaryota > Metazoa > Chordata > Aves > Charadriiformes > Laridae > Chroicocephalus > Chroicocephalus ridibundus. Next base: position 7,011,594 of record NC_086300.1, on the reverse strand, counting down.
CCAGGGCGTAGCGTTCCTCCAGCTCCCGCAGCTGCCTCTCCAGGGACTCGTTCTGGGGGGCCACGAGGGGAGGTGACACCCTCCATGGCCACCTTCTCCCAGGAGCAAGGGGCTCTCCACGGTGCCCATCCAGCTCCCAGCCTTGGGGACCAGCCGTTCCCCCAGCACTGGGTGGCAGTCCCCACCGCCGTGCCAGGGAACCCCGTGGTGGTGGCAGCTCCCCGAGGCCGTGTCCCTCCCCTTGCACCCCATGGCCATCACCTACCGAACCCCGCAGAGCCTCCAGGTCGCAGGTGAGGGTCTGGAGCTGGCGCCGGTACTCGTTGGCCTCCTGCTTGGCCGCACGCAGGGCCTCCGCGTGCCGGGCGGCCGCATCCGTCAGGTCGGCAAACTGGTGACGGGGGGACACATGCCATGGGATGGGAACACACGGCAGGGACGTGTCCCAGTGGCACATGGCGTGGGGACATGACCCAGCTCTGCTCCATGGGAGGGACATGGCCCCAGTAGCACGTGGCATGTGGAGAAACGTCCCTGCTACTGCAGGGTGGTGGGACAGTGCACATGGGACGCGTCCCCAGTGCCATGTGTCCCTGGGGACATGTCCCTTCTCCCGTGGCAGAGGGGACCATGCACATGGGACGTGCACTTGATGTGGCACCGGGGACACGTCCTTGTTCCCACAGCAGGAAGGGACACAAGGGACTTCTCCAAAGGCACGTGTCCTGGGGCCATGTCCCAGCTCCCATGGGAGGGACATGGCCCCAGCAGCACGTGTCGTGGGGACAGCGCACACGGGATGTGTCCCCAATGGCACGTGGTGCCAGGGACGTGTCCTGGCTCTCGTAGGTGGAGGGGACGGTGCACGTGGGGCACGCGGCTGATGGCACGTGTGGTGGAGGCACGTCCCTGCTCTCTTGGGGTGGTGGGACAGTGGACATGGGACACATCCCTGATGGCAGGTGTTGCTGGGGACATGTCCTTGCTTTGCAGGCGGGAGGGATGGTGCTGCGGGATGTCACAGGGGACACGTCCCCAACTCTGTGGGGTGGCGCACATGGGCCACGTCACTGTGAACACAACTCCTTAGGGACCGTGCCTGTGTGACTCACTGTGGGGGACACATCCCTGCTCCCGCGGGGACCCAACCAGGACACGGGACATGAGTGGGGACAGCGGGGATGCCAAACCCCATGCACCACCACCAGGAAGGACCACCCAACTGAGAAGGTGACATCCCAGGAGGGGACAGCCACCACCAAGCAGAGCCATCCAACCCTAGGGGCGTCAACCCCAGCCCCACGAAGGTGACACCTCCGAAGGCCACCCATCCGTTGGGTGACCGGCTCCCAGCGCACCTTGGACTTGTACCACTCCTCGGTCTCCTGGACGTTGCTGGTGGCCATGGCCTCGTACTGGCTGCGGATGTCGCGCAAGGCGGCCGTCAGGTCCGGCTTGCTGGTGTCCACCTCGACGTGCACCCGCTGCCGGGCCAGCTGCTCCTGCAGCTCCCGCAGCTCCTGGGGCGACACTGGGGATCAGCCCGGCCCCCCCCGAGCCCCGGGACCCCCCTGAGCTCCCCCCCCCGGCACGGGGTTACCTCCTCGTGGACCTTGCGGAGGAAGGCGATCTCGTCCTGCAGGGTCCCCACCCGCCGCTCCAGGTCCAGGCGAGCCAAGGCGGCGGCGTCCACGTCCTGCCACCGCAGGGGGGACGGGAGGGACCGTCCCCAGGGTCTGCTCCCTCCCGAGCTGCTGCTCCTGCCCCATCCCTGCCTCCTTCTGCCCATCCCTGCCCCATTCCGCCCACCACGAGACATCCCAGGCCCTCACTGCCTGCTCCTGCCCATCCCTGCCCTGTCCTTGCCCATCCCTGCCCCATCCCTGTCCCATCTGTCCATGTCCATCCCTGTCCCTTCCCTGCTCCATCCCTGCCCATCCTTCCCCATCCATGCCCCTTCCTGCCCCATCCCTGCCCCATCCCCATCCCATCCCTGCTCCATCCCTGCCCCATCCATGCTCATCCCTGTCCATCCCCACTCCATCCCTGTCCCGTCCCCGGTCCATCCCTGCTCCATCCCTGCGCATCCTTGTCCATCCCATCCCCATCCCTGCCCATCCCTGCTCCATCCTTCCTCATCCCTGCCCCTTCCTGCCCCATCCCTGCCCATCCCTACCCCATCCTTGTCCCATCCCTGCCCGATCCCTGCTCCATCCCAACCCCTTTCCCGCTCCATCCCTGCTCCGTCCCTGCCCATCCCTGCCCCATCTCCATCCCATCCGTGCCCCATCCCAGCCCTGTCCCAGCCCCATCCCAGCCCCGTCCCCGCCATTCCCTGCCCCATCCCCACTCCATCCCGGCCCCGGCCCAGCTCCATCCCTGCCCCCCCTGTCCATTCCCACTCCATCCCTGTCCCGTCCCTGGTCCATCCCTGCTCCATCTCTGCGCATCCTCGTCCATCCCAGCCTCATCCCTGCCCATCCCTGCTCATCCCTGCTCCATCCTTCATCTTCCCTGCCCCATCTCCCAACCCCATCCCTGCTCATCCCTGTCCCATCCCTGCTCATCCTTGCTCCATCCCTGCCCATCTCAGTCCCATCCCTGCCCATCCCCACTCCATCCCTGCCCGTCCCTGCTCCATTCCACCCCCATCCCTGCTCATCCTTGCCTCATCCCTGCCCCATCCCTGCCATTCCCTGCCCGATCCCTGCCTCATCCCTATCCATCCCTGTCCCATCCCTATCCAGCCCCGCTCCATCCCTGCCCATCCCCACTCCATCCCTGCCCACCTCTGTCCATCCCTACCCCATCCCTGCTCATCCCTGCCCCATCCCTGTCCGTCTCTATCCCATCCCTGCTCCATCCCTGCCCAACCTTGTCCATCCCATCCCCATCCCTGCCCAACCTTCCTCATCCCTGCCCCTTCCTGCCCCATCCCTGCCCATCCCTGCCCCATCCCCTTCCCATCCCAGCCCATCCCAGCCCCATCGCCATCCCGTCCCCGCCATTCCCGTCCCCATCCCCACTCCATCCCGGCTCCATCCCCGCTCCATCCCCACGGGAGGCTGAGCTGGGGGCCGAGCCCCCCGGGGTGCAGACGGGGGCGCAGGATCCGGCCCCTGCCCTCACCTGCCTGTAGGCAGCCAGGCTGCTCTCGGCCTCCAGCCGCAGGGTCACCTCCTCCTGCAGCCTGCGCCCGAGCAGAGCCACCGTGACGCGTTGGCCACCATGACGTGTTGGCCACCATGACGCGTTGGCCACCGTGACTCGTTAGCACCGTTACTCAGCACCGTTCCTCTCAGCCCCGTGGCCGGGCTCCCCCGGGCTGACGCAGCCCCGTTCCCCCAGCGCCCCGTGCCAGCGCACGTGCCCGTCCCGTGCCCCCCGCCCCGCCACCGCCCACACCGGTCCCAGGGGTCACCCCGGTCCCCGTTGCCACCCCTGTCCCTGTCACCACCCTGGTCTCCACCAGTGCCTGGTCCCCAGGGCTACCTTGGTCCTAGCGGCCACCCTGGTCTTTGACTCAGTGGCCGCTCTGATCCCTGGGGACACCCCGGTCCCCATCCTGGTCCCAGGGGTCACTCTGGTCCTTGCCACCACCGTGGTTCCCATCACCACACTGGTCCCCAGGAAAACCCCGATCACTATCCTGCTGCAACTCTGGTCCCGGTGGCCACCCTGGTCCTGGTAGTCCCCTTGAAACCCATCCCAGGGGTCCCTCTCAGTCCTGTCCTGGTGGCCACTTTACTCTCTGGGGCCATCCTGCTCGTGGTGGCCACCTTGGTCCCCATCACCACCCTGGTCCCCACCATCATCCTGCTCCTGCTGGCCACCTTGGTCCCCATCACCACCCTGGTCCCCACCATCATCCTGCTCCTGGTGGCCACCTTGGTCCCCAGGACTACCCCGTGCAGGGCAGCACCTTACTTTTGCTGGAGGCTGCCGAGGTCCTCGGCAAGGTTGTCCCTCTCGATCTCCAGACGGGCCTTGGCGGTGGCCAACTGCTCCACGTGGCGCCGCAGGTCACGCAGCTCCTCCTGGTAGACGTCGGCCAGACGCGAGGGCTCCTGGTTCCGCGCCTGGTTCAGCTCCACCACCAGCACCTTGTTCTGCTGCTCCAGGAGCCGGACCTTCTCGATGTAGCTGGCGAAGCGGTCGTTGAGCTCCATCATCTCCACCTTCTCGTTGGTGCGCGTCTCCCGGAACTCCGAGTTGAGCGCCGCGGCCAGCGAGAAGTCCATCTTGCCCCAGCCCAGGCGGGCCCCCCCGCGGGGACTGGGCTGGGTGCTGCGGGCGCGGGGGGTGGCCCGCGGCCGAGCCGGGGGGCTGGCGGGGAGCGCGCGGTACAGCGGGGCGGCGGGGCCGAAGCGGCGGCCGTAGGAGGACAGCCGCTGGCTCTCCATGCCGCAGGGGGTGGGATGTGCCGGGACCGGGGGTTTTTATGGAGCCCGGTTGCCCCCCCGGCGGTGGCCACCGGCCAGAGAGCCGAAGAACAGGCACAAAAGCCGGCCTTTGTGGCGCCCGGCGGGCGCGGACGCGCCCTGGCACCCAGCCTGGCACCGCGGCACGGCCCCCCGCCGCCCCCACCCCAACGCCGCGGCCGGGGGGCACCCGGGGGACGCGCCAGGGTGGGAGGCAGAGCGGTGGCCACCGGTGGCCACGGGGCAACGGCGGTGTGAGCACCGGGGGGCAGCGTGGGGCTGGGCACCACACGGCGGGGCAGCGGCGGGGGGGGGTTGTGTGTGTGGGGGGGGCTGGCTGCCGTGCCACAAACACACGCGTGCACACACACAACACGTGTACATGCAAACACACATGTGCGCACACAACACACAACACACACGTACATGCAAAAACGCGTGTGCACACACACCACACGCACAACACACGTGTGCACACACAACACACACGTACAAGCAAACACGCGTGTGCACACACACGACACACACAACACGTGTGCACACACACCACACACACAACACACACGTACATGCAAACACGCGTGTGCACACACACAACACCTGCGCACACACACAACACACATGTACATGCAAACACGCATGTGCACACACACAACACGCACAACACGTGTGCACACACACACCACACGTACAGGCAAACACATGTGCGCACACACACCACACACAACACAGGTGTGCACACACACCACATACACAACACACACGTACATGAAAACACGCGTGTGCACACACACGTGTGCACACACAACACACACCACAAATGTACATGCAAACACACATGTGCACACACCCCACACGTGTGCGCACACACAACACACATGTACATGCAAACATGCATGTGCGCACTCACAACACACGTGTGCACACACACAACACACATGTGCACACACACCACACGTGTGCATACACACCACACACACAACACACATATACATGCAAACACACGACACACGTGTGCACACACACAACACATGCACATGCAAACACGCGTGTGCACACGCACAACACACATGCGCACAAACACAAATGTGCACACACACCCCCCCACGTGTGCACACACAACACGCGTACACACACACGTGTGGATACAAACACGTGTGCACGCAAACACGGATGTACACAAACACAACACACGTGTGCACGCAAACACCCGTGTGCACACGCAACACACGTGCACACAAACACACACCTGCACACACAACACACACCTGCACACACAGGCGTGCACACAAACACACGTGTGGATACAAACGTGTGTGCACACAAACATATGTGTACACACAACACACACATGCACACAAACACACGTGTGCAAACATATGTGTGCGCGCACACGTGTACACACAAACACACGTGCACTCACAGGCGCACACATGTGTGCGCACAGACCCCCCCCCGCATGCCTGTGCACACACCCTGCCACGCACACCCCCCCGCCACACACGCGTGCACGGCTCACACCCCCCCCAAATCCGTGTATCCACCGGGGGCACCACGATATCACACGTGTGGCCGACCCACTGCGCACACGCGTGCACACACACACACACGCATGGACACACACACACGTGTGCACAAACGCGCACACATGCACACACATGTGTGCACACACACGTATGCACACACACACGCACATGCACACACGCGCGCGCACACGCACACATGCATGCACACACACGTATGCACACACGCACACACACGTGCGCACACATGTGTGCATGCACATATACACATGTACACACAGACACACGCATGCACACACACGCATGTGTGCAAAAACACGTGCACACACGCACACACGCACATGCACACACACGTACACACATGCACACACACGCACACATGCACATACACACGCACACACACGTGTGCACACACATGCACGCACACGCACGCACACGCACGTACGTGTGCACACACTCACATGCACACACACGCACACAGACGCACGCACATACGTGTGCACACACTCACATGCACACACGCACACACACAGAGACACGTGTGTGCACATACACGCACACACACGTGCGCACACATGCACACACAGGTGTGCATGCACACACATGCACATGCACACGCACAGACACACGCACACACACACATGCACACACATGTGTGCACACACACGTATGCACACACACGCACATGCACACACGCGCGCACATGCACACACGCATGCACACACGCATGCACACACACGTATGCACACACACATGTATGCACACACGCACGCACACGTGCGCACACATGTGTGCATGCACACATACACATGTACACACAGACACACGCATGCACACACACACGCACACACATGCACACACACACACACGTGTGCGCGCGTACACACACACACACACCCCCACCACACACACGCACACCCACGCACACCCACGCTCCCCGTGTCGTGCCCCCCGTCCCCGGGACGAGCCCCGGCGGCTCAGCACCCCCCGCCGCAGCCGGGTGGCCCCAGCGAGGGGCCGAGGCGCTTGGCAGGCCGGCCGGCAGCGCGGGGCAGGCTGCTAATTAAGGCCGAGTTGCTAATTAAGGCAGGCTGCTAATTAAAAGTGGCTGAAGCCTCCCAAGTCCCTTCCACCCCGGGGGGGGGTCTGTGGGGGCGTTGGCCCGTCACCGCTGCAGCCTGGCCGGGGCTGGGGCCCGATCCTGCCTGGCTGTGGCCTTGTCGCCGGTCACACGTGCAATGAGTTTGGGGGGTCTTTGCCCCCCGTTGGCCCATGGCGGGGGTGGTGGTGGGGGGGGGTGAGGGCCGGGACCCCTCCGCGGGCGCGGGCCGGGTGCCAGGGCGGGTGAAAGGGGCTTTGTGCGGGGCCGGAGCCGGCACAGCCGTGGGGGGCCTTTGTGCCGGGGCACCGCGCTGCCGGGAAACACGGGGGGGGGACGGATCCAGGGCGACAGCGGTGATGGGCACGGGGCCACCATGGGCACTGTCCCCCCCGAGTCACGGCGTCTTGGCCACAAACTGTCCTTGGGGACAGCCCGGGCAGGCGATGGGGGTGTTTTGGGGACACGGGGACATAAGGGACGCGTGGTGGCACCCGCGGAGCAGCACGCGGTGGGTGCCCCGAGAGGCTGCTGGGATGGACCTGGGGGACGGGGGGGGTCCCTGGGGTGCAGGGGACGCTGCAGGGACAGGGCTGGGGACAGGGCTGGCAGCTAGATGGCAGCCGATGGCCGGGAAAGGCTCCCTGACAGGGACACACGGCCAGGCCCCGCTGGACCACGGCCACCATCGCCGGGCCACCGACAGTGGCCGGTCAGAGAGGGTCGTGGCAATGGCCACGGCCCCTTGGGTGCGATCTGTGGGGACCCAGAGCCACTGGGGGGTCATACTGGTGGGACTGGTGGCACTGGGGCAGCACAGAGGGACAACGTCTGTTACTCCCCAGAAGCTCCTTGTCCCCACGCTGGGAAGCCCCATGTCCCCCCGCTTGCCCTGGGCCGGTGTCACCAGCGAGGACGAAGGGTTTCGCCCACAGAAACGCCCGGTTTGGGCCACCTTCCTCCCCCCTTGGTGACGCTGGGTGTCCCCATCCTGCCGCAAGAGTGACGTCCCTGGGGACACACGCTGCGTGACAGCCCGGGGTGACAAGGGACCTCCATCCCCTTGCTGCCGTCCCCCGGGGTGCGCAGCCCTGGCGGGGCAGGGGACGGGGCTGGGGGGGAGGCAGCGGGGTCCTGCGTCAGCCCCCGCGTCGCTCCCCGGAGACTGATTTTCTCCCCGCTCCTACGCAGCCGGGATCAAAGCGGGGAAAAGCTGTCACTCCCGGCGGCTGCGGGGACGCGGAGCCGGGCTCTGCCCCCCCCCTCTCCCCCCCCCCCCCCCGCCGCTTAATGAGACAAACGAACTGGGAGCGGGCTGAGAAGTTTTAATTAGAAGCTTCCAGCCTCTGAGAAGACAAAGGCGAGATGTGCCGCTGCCAGGAGGCGGTGACCCCGGTCCCCATGGGACGGCAGCGCGTCCCCAGCCGCCTCTGCCCTCCCTGTCCTGCTCCTGCCACACTTTGTCACCCCCGAGGGCAGCTGGCGCCGGCGGCCAGCTGTGCCAGTGCCCAGATGTGCCCTGGCGTGGCACGAAAGGGGGGAAACGGGGGTGCGAGGGGACAGTCACCGTCCCCCAGCAGCAAGGCTGTGGGGATGGAGGTCCCTTGTCACCCACTGCCTGTCCCAAGGGACGTCACTTTTGTGGCAGGATGGGGACACCCAGCGTCACCAAGGGGGTAGGAAGGTGGCCCAAAGCGGACGTTTCTGCAGGCAAAACCCTTGGTCCTCGCTGGTGACACCGTCCCAGGGCACTGGGGGGGGACCTCGGGGCTGCCCGGCCCAGGGACAGGGCTGGCTGGGGACAAGGAGCTTCTGGGGGTTAAAAGATGTGGCAGCAAGAAGCTGTCCCTCTGTGCTGCCCCAGTTCCACCAGTATGACCCCCCCCGCTGGCTCTGGCCGCTCTCTGCCCCAGGACAGGTGGCTGGAGGGGGGACACGGGGACGGGGGGGGCCAGTGACAGGTTTTTAGCAGCGGGAAAGATCCGGGAAACGCTCTGCCCCATCTTTAAGCAAAGCAGCAGGAGGGCAGGCAGCCCCCAATCCCCCCCCCGGCCTGTGCCCTGGGTGACAGCAAAGGGGGCAGAAGGCACCCCCCGGGGCTCCCCCCGCTGCTGGGAGACATCGGGGAGGGGGGGAAGAGGGGAAGCCCCCCTCCAGACCCCAGCCCCGAGGGGCAAAGGCCTTTTCCAGGCCCTTTCCGAGGGGAGCCGTTAACCCCGGCCCCTCTCCCCGGGGCGAGGGGGAGGCGAGGAGGAAGAGGCGCACGTCTCCCCTCGCCCCTTCGGTTGGAAACGAAAAGATTTATTAAAAGCGCGTGTTATTTCTTAGCATCACCCATCTGTTAGCACTCGACACCCCGGCGCGGATTAGAGAGGGGCTGAGAGGGAACAGCAATAATCCATCTGCCGCGAAAATATACGCAGGGCTGCGCCGGGGGTGGGGGGGGGGTAACACGCAATGGGGGAACGTAACCAGGAGAGGGGGCAGCTGGCAGCGGAGGGGGGGGGGGCTTTAGGGGTAGAAGAAGGGCTTGGGGGTGGAGGAAGGATTCGGGGGGAAAAAGGAGGCGAGAAGAAAAGGGAGAAGTTTGGCAGCCGGGTTTGAACAGTGGGAGGGAGGGGGGGGGGGGGGGGGGGGGGGAGGGATGGGGGAACCGTCAGCATAAGAGCTTCATGGGTTGGGGGGTGGGAGCAGGGGGGGCCCTGCGAGGGGCGGCGAGCGATTTGGTGGCGTTCTTGCTGCCTTTGCGGGTGAGGGGGGCCGAAGGATGGTCGGAGGCTGGAAAAAGGAGAGAAGGAGATGAGGCAGCTCCTGGGGAAGAAGCAGCAGCAAACCCAGGTCCCCTCCTGGCAGGGATGGGGGGCGCTGCCACCTCCCTCCCCCATCCCACCCTTCCCCGAGCCTGTGGCTGCAGCCAGGAAGCTGCAAACCCCAAACACCATCTGCCACCGGCACCAAATGCCCAATTCCAGGTGTTTCCTCCCCCCCCCCCGCCAACTCCAGCCCTGAACTGGAAGGGGGCTGGCACGGCCCCAGGGCGCTGGGGGGCCCGAGGCAGGACTCACCCGGGATGCGGGAGGGCGGCGCAGGTCTCTTGCTGCTGCTGGGGACACGGCTCCGGAGCTCACCCAGGGAGCGGGAAGTGGTTCTAGGGAAGAGGGGAAAAAAAAAAAAAAAAAAGGCCATTTTAAAGGCCGAGGCTGAGGGCAGAGGTCCCCTGTTGTCCCCAGATGTCACAGGCGAGGGACGGGGCCTGGAGCTCCAGTGGGAGCAGGGGCAGGAGCTGCTGCACAGGAGCGCCCTGGGGCACAGGCGGCCGTCTCACCTCTCCGCTCGCTTCCGCTTCTGTGCGGACACTTTGGAAACCGAGGAGGGCTTTGGGATGGAGGAACTCTTCACGGGAAGCAGCGGGACGCAGGCTCTGCAGGAAAAGAGGGTTAGTGCCAGGGCCAGATCCCGAGCGCCCGCTCTCACGGGGCTGGGAGGCAACAGAAGCCAGAGGAAACCTGCCTGGTTTTGCGGGGGAAAATAATTCAGACAGGGATAAACCCTCAGGAGATCCGCGCAGGTGGTGGCAGCCACCCAACTACTGCTGCTCCCTGAGGCAGGGCCGTTCCCCCGTGCCTCAGTTTCCCCAGTTACCCTCCATAGGGACCGTTTCCTAGAGCTATAGGAGGAGACAGGGAGACCCTAAGGGTGTCCCGCGTTACCGAGGGAGTGCCAAGCTCTGGATTCGGATGGTCACACACATCCACGCAGCTCTGTAAGAGCCAGAGCCTCTCTGAGGCACCAGCAATAACAAAAAAAAAAAAAACACAAACAAAAAAACCACACCAAACCCCCAAAAACCACCCAAAAAACCCCCCTGACTCTGCGCAGTCCCGACCCTCGCTCCAACCGCTCGGGGAGGGGAGGCGATGCCTCACCTTCTTCCCCACCAGCGCTTGGGCTCCAGAAGCCATCTGGAGGATGCTCCTCCGCGTCCAAAGGGAAAAGGAGAACTAGGTTTCCTTGGAATGCTTTTTATCCATCTTTGCAAGCGATTCACGCGCGAGCTCGGCCCGCTGGCTGCCCGTCTGCGGGCCCAGCCTCCCCTCTGAGCCGGGCTGCAGCGATCCGCCCGGCCGGCGAGGCCACGGAAGGGGATCCCCAAAAACGCGGGTAACCCACACAGGGCAGCACTTACTTGGGCGCGACGGGACCGTCCCGCTTGTTCAGGAAGCTCTGGATGTTGTCCCAGACGGGGAATTCGGACAGGCTGAAGGCAACGGGCTTGGCCGCGCCGGGTGAATCGCCGATGTCGCAGATCTCGAAAGTCACGTTCAGGTCGTGGACGGGCGCAGCAGGCAGGGTGCAGCAGTTCTGGGCGGCCGACATCGCCAGGGGCACGCGGCTTTTGGTGACCGTCGGCGGGCAGATTTTGGAGGTGCAACACGACGGCACCGGGGAGACGAGGGGCGTCTGGGCTGCCGCTTTCAGACAGGGGCTGCCTGGGCTCTGCGTCACCTCGGGAGTCTCGGCTTCTTTCCCACCTCTCCGCTGGCGTTTTATCCGCGTTTTGAGGCCGCGGGGAGTTGCCGGTTGGGAAGCGTTGTCGTCGTTCATCTCAGACCTCCTCCTCTTCTTAGCGGGGCTGGGAGCTGTCGGCGTGGGACCGGAGAGCGGAGCGAGCTGCTGCAAGCATTGCAGGGCAGCGCTCGGCACAGGGGCATCGGCCACGGCGACAGACGCCGCTGCTGAAGGAGAGGAGGAGAAACAGTCACCTCCCTGCCTGCAGCTCCCAGGTACCCGCAGACCCCGGGGCATCCCCCTCCGCCCCCCGTCACAGCTCAGCGAACCCTACAGCAGCCGCCTGCCAGCGGGTGTTTCCGTCAAACCGCGTTAAACCCAGAGGAAAAGAGCCAGCACAAATACTCCTGCGCCTCGCCAGCCCTAAAGGCACCGGACTGGTCCCAGAGCGAGCGCGCCCCGTGGTCTGTCCCTGGAAAAACAGGCTTCAGAGCCCATGGCGTCGCTATGGGGTTGGTGCGTTGGGACTGAGGGTGAGGAGGAAGATGCAGGCCACCGGCTGGGAGGCTACAGCCGGATGGTCTTGGGCAAAACGTACCATGGAGGAGTAAACAAGATGGAAAAAAAAAAAATAAAATGAAGATCAGAACTGCTGCTTTGGTCTCCTGGAGCAGAAACATCACTCACGTTTAAGCTGACTTGCACAAACATGCTGAGCTCCCCGGAGACAAGGGCTGCTCAGCGGCTCCTGCCGTGCCCCGGGCTGCTGGAGATGCTGGCTGGCCTGAATCACTCTACAAAGCCAGGCCGGAGCCGCTCTCGGCACAACCCGCCGGGCACCACGTCAGGAGAAACTCATCTCTCTGCCCTGTGCCCACGGCTGGGAGCTGCTCCCACCCCCGCCGGCTCCTCCAGCGCACCCCGAGACAGAGGAGAGGGGACGGCACCCACCGTCCCTAACGCAGACCCCTCACCGTCACAGCCCTGCTGCATCTCCTGGGCTGGGGTGGCCCCACCGACCTCCGAGGGTCTGTTCGGAGACGTGGCTTGTTCCAGGCTTACGCCAGCCCCCTGATGGACCAGGCGCTCCAGTTCCTCGAATTCCGAGACCATGTCAGGAGTTAGGAGGTTGGCAGCCTTCAGGAGGGAATATTGCTTTCGGGCAACGCTCAGGATAGCGGCTACAAGCCTGGGACAGAGACAGACCCAAGAACCGGTTAGTAGGTGAGCTTGAGCCAGTATCACCAGTACCAGAGGCTCAGCACCGCCGGCATCACCTCGGAGACGCCTCCTTGAGCGAGGCAGAGCCTATTAGCAGAGTTTTCAGGGAAGAGAGACAAGCTTTGAAGCTGCGAGATACCCAAGCTGCAAATCTCTTGCTGGACAACCCGACCTGCACGTTCGCCTGTTGGTTACAAGGGACCAAACGGCATCCACAGGCTTTTTGCCAGGCCTCAGACACTCGTTAGCTCGGCTAGAGGCAGACCGGGATCCAGGCACGCGCCGAGGCCAGCCTCCCTCCAGAGACCTTTCTAAAAGAGGTTCATTCCGCCAAGACGCTCGGGGCAGAGACATCCGCAGATGGTGCCACGGGAGCCCTGCCAGGGCAGGGCCTGGGGGAGCTGAGGCAGGAGGAAAGACTTCGCGGAGGTAATTTCAGGACTAACGACGTGCACTTAAGGCTCACACAGTCGCTGTGCCTGGAAACCCTCCTTGCTGGCATTTCCAGGACAGATTATCCTGTGGGATTAGATCCTCAAGGGCCAAACCCCTTATTTTACAGGGCAGGCAGTCATCTGCAAAGACCGGGGCGCACGTCCATCTAGACCATCCGTGGGATGGGTACATGCAACACAGGAGGGTGGACAACCCGTCCTCCGTAGGCAAACCAGGGGAAGTGGCACATAGGGACGGCACGAGAACACTCACGTCTCTGTCTGGCTGCCGGACAACCCCTGTAGAAGGCAGCTTGGTTTCTTTGGTTCCAGCTGGTCGTCTCTCTGGTGGGTTGCTCCGGGGCTGCTGGGAGGCTTTTCCTCTGGAGCCTGGAGCAACCACCCAAAAGCTCGGGATTAGCCCATATTTGAGCTGAGTTTGGTCCCCAAACTCTCTGTTAGCTGGGAAGGGAAAGGGTTTCGCTGGCACGTACCGAGCCAGGACCCCAGGCTGAGCTCCTGCCCTCTCCCAGCACGCCCAGCGTGCCCCACGCGGGTATTTGAGTCCCCTGCTCATCACGCCAAGCCCTCCCACGCTGCCCGTCCCTTCTCTCACCTCCTCCACCGATTCCAGCTGCAGACGAACAGGCCATCCAGCTTCCAGCTCCTGCTGCTCTCCATTACACTCCATCTCATCCTCCAGGGCCAAGCATGTCTTCGAGATAGCTTCCTCCAGCCTACAGAAGACAGAGAAGAAGCCACTGAGCCAGAGAAGATCCTCTGGTGAAGCCGTCATTTTGCGTAAGAAGTTTTGGGATGGCTCAAACAGAAGATTTGGCCTTTGGAACCCAGCTTCCCTCGGTGCTCATGCGCTGTGGTCCCCCAGGTTCTAACTACACCCGACCACAGTCGAGATGGTGGTGCACACCAGCAGAGAAGCTCATCTGCTCTCTGACGGACGCCCCGGGCTCCAACCAGCACTAAAACCCTGCAGGGTCCTTGACCCGGGGGACACCAGGAGGTCACACCGAGCTCTGTCCCTCCTCCCCACCAGACTCACCTGGGCAGCTCCACCGGGCTGGAGCTGAGGGCAGGCTGTGGCGCCTGGTTCTCTGCCTGCCGGGCAGTGTCCTCGTAGGCCTGGAGCTTTGCCCGCAGATCTGCCACCTGCGAGGAAGGATCATCTCTTGCTTAGATGGTTTCACAACCCCCAGGAGCTCGGAGGTCTGCGTCCCAAGCAAACCACGGCTAAAGACAGCACCCTGCCCTCCCTGCCAGCATCTCACCTCTGCTTTCAGCTGCTCGCAGATCGCAGCGTATTTATTAGCGTGGCAGTCAAAGCTGAGCACGTTGCTCTTCAGCTGCAGAGATGGGGACAAGGGAGAGGTTAAGGAAGCACTGGGGCAGCACGTGTCCCTCTCCTGACACAGCTCCTCAGCCTCCTCCAGGCTCCAGGGTGGCTGCAGCGGACACAATCAGTGCTCGGGGACCCGCTGTCTTGGTCACAAGCCTTTCTGGGCTCTGGGCTGAGGAGCTTTAGCAGAAGAGCAGGCACACAGTGTCTGCAGCTTCATCAACCGCTTTCTGTCCAGTGCAGCACCCCCAGAGCTGGAAAACTCAAGCTGGAGAAGGGAGGCACCCACTAACATACCCCACCAGGCACCAGGCTCCTTCCCACCCATCCCCAGCAGCTCCCAAACACACGGGAGATCATCGTCACAACACCAGGTCCTCACCGAGAGCTTGATGTCCTTGGCCCGGTTGGCGTACTTGAGGGTGTTGTAGGTGTCCTCGTAGGCCAGCATGCAGGGACTCACCGCGGCGATCATAATGGTGCGGCAGTTGCCACCAATGGAGTCCTTCAGCAAGCGCGTGAGCTTGCTGTCCCGGTAGGGGATGTGGGTTTTCTTGCTCTGTACCAAGAGATCAAGAGTCCGCTCAAGCTTTTGGCCCTTGAGCGCTCAGGTCCGAATACTGTGTCGCAAGGGAACGGCCACGCACATCCCACGGCAGCTCTCGGAGCCCAGCCCAGGCTGCCGTCCTCACCGCACTGGCCAGACCATTGCTGGAAGACACCCACCGCATTCACCCTCCCTGGAGAGCCAGAGCCCGGCAGGGCCACGCGCTCAGCGTTACCTTTGCATCAGCCAGCGCGTTGATGACGTTGATGAGGGCCAGCAGCGAGCGGTTGATGTTGGCACCCTCCCGGAGCCTCTCGCCCTTGGCATTGGTGACTGAAGCTCGCTCCGAGCCTGCCAGGTCGATCAAACTCATCTTGGCCACTTGCAGATCCCCAGCGAGGCCACCAATGCGGTCCTGCTGCTTCACATAGATCTGCGAGGACAGAGATCGGTGGGGCCGCAGCTCAGCAAGGCACACGGGGTTGCTGGTTGGAGGCAGCACCGCCGGTTTCAATGTTTATAAAAGGATGGCAAAGGGGATCACACGGGCTGTGAGATCGAGCAGAGGAGCCCGGCACGCTGCGAAGACAAGCCAAAAACTTGGCGACGACACAAGTAGCAAAGCCACGGAAGGGATCTCGCAAGAAGTGACAGAGCTACGGAAAATAATCAGCATCTCCTACGCTTGCTGAGCGAGCGGGGTCCAGCTGGTTGGGTCCCGGAAGGGCAATGCGCCAACCCAGAGCCCCGGCGTGACCCTGGAAGTGCTCACGTACGCGGCAGCCCCAGCCTTGACTCCGACTGTGGACTTCGCCAGCAAACTCCAACGGCAACGGGGGCTGCAAGCCCCCAGACGCGATCTGGCAGTGCCCCCATGGAGGCATCCAGCCAGGGCTCTCTGTGCTGAGCCCAGTTCCCGGCTGGTGTGGGCAAGGAGGGACACAGCCACCGAGACTCCCCTGGCAGCATCACTTCCTAACTTCCCCTTTTGCATCCCTAAAGATCTCCCAGGAGAAGCAAATGCTTCCTCCACCACCCTGTAACACCCTCAGCCCCCCAGGAGCAACTCCTGCATGGACCGGAGGTGCCACAGAGGCTGGTAACTGGTCCTGCGTCCTCACCAGACCGCGGTTCGCCTGCCGGGATGCAGAGCCGGCAGCGGGAAGGGCACATTTCCAGCACAGCTAATGGATTCGCGGCAGGCAGGAATCCAGCACCCACCGACAAGCCCAGCTGGGAAGCCGGCTGGGAAAGCATCCAGGCACCTGGACTTCCCCCCTGCAAGCAGCAACAGGCAAAGCACCAGGTCCAGACTGAAATTACAGTCAGAGCCCTCCGTCTCCCCACGCAGCCGTGACGGCCCTGCTAATTCAGGGAAAGGCCTGGCTGGAATTGAAATCAACAGGCAGGTTTGTGCAGGAGAGCACTGACAAAGCAGGGGCCAAATTTACAGACATCCCCCCCCGCCCAGGGAAGCGTAATTCCTGGCTCGGTGCCAAGGGGGACACGACAGAGGAGACAGCAGCCTGCCCGTGGCACCTGGGGGGAGGAACACGCACGAGCCAGCGATAACTGGCCCCGCTTTGCTCTGGGTCAGGTTTTAGGTACGGCTCCCTCACACCAAGTCGACAAGAGTCAAAAGCCCAAAGTGAAATTTCAGCCCTTGGGAGACGTAACGCCAAGCTGGGAGTACGGGGCTGCCCGGGGAGACGTGGCCACCAGCACCACCAGTACGTGCTGTCCTGCTGCAGCACTGGCTAGTGGCCTGCCCAGCCCCGTTCCTCTTTTTTCAGAGCCATGACCACTCCGGTTTTCCCCATGGCATGCTACGAGCGGCAGCAGGAACCCCACGACGCTGGTCCTGGCAGCGGCTTGCTCTCTAGCCCCCTTTTCGGCACAGCTCCCGAGCGATACCGCAACCGCCGGCCCTCACCTGGAAGATGGCGTGCGAGCGGGAGGAGGTGGCGTTGGCATCGGTGGGATGCTGCGTCCGGTTTTTGTTGCCGTTGGCCAACATCTGCAGGAGCTGCTCTGCCGACGCGGGCTGGGAGAGAATGGGCAGAGGGAAGGTGTCAGCACATCCCGAACGCAGGCACTGAGACGCCGAGCGGCCACGGCGACGCAGGCTGAGGCATCCCGCAGCTCCGCGGGGCTCATTTCAGCTCGGGGTCACGTTTGCTGCCAGCCAAGAGCCGTGCAGGCAGCACCCCCGTATCTTCACACCCCGCCGTGTCCCCAGGACAGGCGCTCGCTTTCAGAACTGGCGTAGGCAGTGCCCATTTTTATACCCACCTGATGGAAGGAGAGCCCTTGAACCACGACTCCTTTTTCGGGATCCTCCCGGATGGCCAGAGGGCCCTTGGGCTCCAGCAGGTCGTGAATCTGTTCATTGTACACCTGGAGCAGGGAACTCGATGTAAGGCTGAGGTCTGGTTCCCCGGCAGCGAGAGGAGCTTTGTACCCCAGGGTCACGCACAACCTGGTGTCCCCAACACCACCTCCGGGACCTGGAGAGCAGCCGATGGTGCTCTAAACGCAGAGGACAGCTTGGGAGGGCTTTACTGGCAAGACACCATGCCACCGCTCCTCTAAAGCCCTTTCAGCCAGGAAGCCCTCATCCCTACGGGGACCATGGCACGGAAGAGAAAATTCCCCAACTCCAGACGGGGGAAACCAGCAGCACCAGTTCGCCAAACTGGATGGGTGAGCCTGCTTCCAGTCGGGCTCTAGGGCTGCCCTGGTGACACTGGGCACAGCTGGCAGCCTCGAGCGTGGCACTACGGGCTCCAGATCAAGCCCAAATCTTAGCAAAAGCGACCCAGAGGCAGGGGGACATGGCTCGGTGGCAGCGTACCTCCTGGTAGGAGACGAGGACCTCGCAGCTCTTCTCCTCCTTCCTGGCCTCGATCCTCTTGTAGAGCTCCACCATGGTGAGGTACATGATGCCGGGGTTTTTCTCCGAGCCCAGCATGGTGTAGGTTTTTCCCGCTCCAGTTGCGCCGTAGGCAAACACTGGGAGGAGAAAAGGGTAGATGGTGGAAACGATCGTTAATTAACGGGAGCGGCGTAGGGAGTGCCGGGGAAGAGAGCTTCCCGCAGCAACCCCTGTGGCGGGGGTCGCTCGCAGGCTCTGCGGAGACGAGGCAATGCTAATTACCCTCCGCGCTGGCTGCACTACCCGTTAGTGCAGGTTTTTGGTTTTTTTTCTCCTCGTTTCAGCCTCTCTAATTCATCAGACAGAGACAGAGCGCGTGCCCAAACCATCACCTGCTTCGATGCTCAAGTCACCCCGAACCTTCCCCTTTAACAAGCTGAGCAGCCCCCTTCCCCCGTCTCTCGCCAGAAGGTGTTTCTTCTTCCAGACCTTGTAATTCATCTCACTTTCCCCCCCATCCTTCAACATCCTCTTTGAAGCATCACCATCAGAGCAGGACACGCTCAGCTAGAGAGCCTCAGCCCTTCTCCCCATTAGCAGCACTCGGTGCTTCACAACTCTCTCATTTACGGATCCCGGAGTTATTTTATGCAGATAGAGACACGAGCCGTGCCTGCCAGGTGGGCATGGTGACAGAGGCAGCCTTCAACGGCTCACAGAGCACGCTGGAGAGCCAGGAATAGCATCCTCCAGTCCCAGTGCCCGGCCCGGCACGTGATTAGACAGGAGAGCAGTCGTCTCCCGCTCGGTGCCTGCTTCGCAGAAGTGATGGGCTCGTTAAGCCGCTCGTCGGCTGACAGCCTGCGAACAGCGCGAGGGTCTGCGGCGGCCGGCGAGGAGCTTTCAGACCTGGCACGGAGCTTCCCAGACCCGGCTTTGCGCTGCTGCCAGCCTGGGAGACACGTGCAAGGGACACGGCAGCGCCCAAAGAACCCTGAGATGTGTCTGCTCCATCCCAGATCCCATTCCGAAACTCAGCATCCTCCCGAAGCTCTGCCCGTTATGGCGATTTGAGCTGGGAAGGGATGGTGAAACCAAGGTGCTCTTTGTGCCATGGATCCACCTGATTTCTTCCCATCCTTCCCACCCTGTGAGCGCGGAGAGCAAGCGATCCTCATCCCTTGAAATGCCTGGAAAGCGTCTGCCCAGCCTCATTTTCTACCCCAACGCCCATCTCCATCCTCTACATCCCATCTCCGAGGGTGCCACGCACCGCTGCAGCCTCCAGTATCACAGAAGAGCCTGGGCTGGGAGGGACTGGGAGGGAGATGAAGACACCATCTGGTCCCAGCTTTTGCGGGAATCAGAGTCCTAGAATTGCCTGGGTTGGAAGTGACCTTTCAGATCATCTAGTCATCTAGTCCAACCATCACAAAAAGGAAAAAGGAGCCTGGATGGGATTATCTTGTACCCTGTCCAGTAGCGTCTCAAACACCTCCTGCCATGGGGACTCGGCTGTGTCCCTGGGGATGTTGTTCCATCACTGTAAAAAGGGTTTTTCTTCCATTGAAATGAAACCTCTCTCAATGCAACATGTACCTGTTGCCCCTTGTCATCTTCAGGATGGCAGAAACTCCATCCTCTCTGCAGCCTCCCTTCAAGTACTCAACAACTGATGAGGTCTGCCCTGAGCCTTCTCTTCTCCAGGGAGAGGAGCCCCAACTCCTGCAGTCTTTCCCCCTAGGGCAGGTTCTCCAGCCTCCTCTGGACTTTCTCCACTCCACCTGCGTCCTGCTGGAGCTGGGGGGCCTAGAGCTGGACGCAGCACCCTGACAAGCAGCTGGTGGGATAATCTGCCTCAGCTAGAAATGCCACGGTGGATGCAGCCCAAGACCTCGCCTTCGCTGCTGCCACAGCACGCTGCGACTCCCATTCAGCTCCTTGTCTGCCAGGACCTCCAGGTCCCTCCCTGTACGGGGCTCCTGGGTTATCCCATCCCTGGTGCAGGACTTTGCACTCCTCCGTGTTAAACTTCACACTCTGCTTCCTCGCCTGCTTTTCCAGCCCAGGCAGATCTCACCCTGCCTGCTCCAGCTGAGACCCCACCTGGTCCAGTTCTGGGCACCCCAGTACGAGGAAGATACGGGCCCGTCAGAGCCGGTCCGGAAAATGATCCAAGGGCTGGAACAGCTCTGCTACGGAGAGAGGCTGAGGGAGCTGGGGTTGTTCAGTCTGGAGAAGACAAGGCTCCAGGGGGACCTTATTGGGGCCTTTCAATGTATTAAGGGGGCTGACAAGAAAGAGAGAGAGAGACCTAGGGCCTGTAGTGACAGGATGAGCAGCAACGGTTTTTAACTGACAAAGAGAAGGTTAGACTGGATCTCAGGAAGAAATGTTTTTACTCTGAGGGCGGTGAGCCCCTGGCCCAGGGTGCCCAGAGAAGCTGTGGCTGCCCCATGCCTGGAGGGGTTCAAGGCCAGGTTGGATGGGGCTTGGAGCAACCTGGGCTGGTGGGAGGTGTCCCTGCCCAGGGCAGGGGGTGGCACTGGGTGGGCTTTAAGGTCCCTTCCAACCCAAACCATTCTGTGATTCAATCAGAACGCTTCGCATTTCACTTCCTCTCATTTACCTGCCAAGATTAGGGGACATTTCCATGTCAGGATCGTCCCTGTCCTGATCGCACTTGGAACCACCCCAACTTGGTGCCACCAACAAGTTTAAGGCTATATCTTTTTGCATTGATGGTGTCGTGTTCCTCCCCCCGCCACTTTCCCCAACTGCTCGAGGGCTTCCAAAATAAAACCACGGCTCCGCTGAGCCCACCCAGCCCGGGAGGGATGGAGCAGGAGCTCCTGCAAGGATAAGAGGCGCTTGCTGGGTCTTACCGGAGCAGTTGTAGCCATTGAGGACACTGTCCAACACGTCGTGGGTAGTGTGCTGGAACACCTCCTCCTGCGTGGCCTTCTCCCCGAAAACCCGGTCGAAGGCAAACTTCAGGTCCTTGCCCTGGTGCTTGGGCCCACGGGTGGGCAGCACGCCACCCGAGGCACCGCCGGGCTCCTCGGGGTCGAAGACGAGGACGTGCTGGTCGACGATGCGCAAGACGGGGTGCGCAGCTCGTTCTCGCTCGCAGGGGGCGGAGGGTCGCACCCGCACCACCACGGTCACGCTGCCCTCCTCAGGCGGGGGGCCCAGCGCCATGGGGACAGTGGGGAGCTGGGGCAGGGACATGGTGCCGGCTGCAGGACACAGCTCTGGGCTGGAATATCCTGAGGGTCTCATGCACTCTGGTGGGGAGGACGGGGGGGGATATGGGTCAGCCAGGGGGTGACGGAGTGGAGGAGGAGGCCAAGACCTTGCACCCCCACCCCGTGCCCTGCTCCCACCCCTTCCCTGTCCTAACCCCTACAAGGGCCCCTACAGCCATCCCCCCATAGCCACACGCCCCCTTCGGGCCCCCCAGCCTCCCCAACGACCCCTCATTCCCCTTTGGGCCGCTATAGCCCCTGTGACACCCCTGCCACCCAACACCATCAGGACACCCCAGCCTGACACACACCCCCTCCCTCCAGGGCCCTGTAGCCCCCGTTCCCCCAGCCATGTCCCTCCTCCAGGCCCCTATAGCCCCAGAACTCCCCAGCCACACACACCCCCCCAAGCCCCCATACCCCTCTCCAGGCCCCTATAGCCCCCCTAGCCACCCAACCCCCCTCCATGCCCCGATAGTCCGTCCCCCGCCTTCAGCCGCAACCCCCCTCCGTGGTCCTATAGCCCGCTCCCCACAGCCCCACACCCCCTCCACGGCCCTATAGCTCCCTCCCCACAGCCAAGCACCCCCTCCGTGCCCCTATAGCCCCCTCCCCACAGCCGCACCCCCTCCTCCAGGCCCCTCAGCCCCATTCCGCCCCGCCCAGGGCCCTTCCTACCGCCTCCGGGGCCCCCCTCACCGCCTCCTCCCGAGCACTGCACGGCTCCCCCGGGCGCTATAGACCCTGCCCGACCCCCCGAGACCCCGCACCCCTCTCCCGGGACCCCATTTCCCTCCCGGGACCCCCTTTTCCCCCGGCTCCATCGACATTTCCCCGCCGCCCCCGCCGGTGCTCACCCGTCGCTCCAACCCCTTTCAAACGGCCCGCCGGGCCACGCCCCCCGCTCCTGATTGGCCGTTCGCTAAACCGCCCCTCCCATTGGCTCCCCCGCGCCACGCGCCCCGCCCGCCCCGCGCGGTGCCCCACGGGAGTTGTAGTCCCGCCGTGCCCCGG
Organism: Chroicocephalus ridibundus; assembly: GCF_963924245.1. Taxonomy (NCBI): domain Eukaryota; kingdom Metazoa; phylum Chordata; class Aves; order Charadriiformes; family Laridae; genus Chroicocephalus; species Chroicocephalus ridibundus. The sequence goes on along the minus strand of NC_086300.1, from coordinate 6,989,349 downwards.
CTAGCCGCCATCTTTCCCCCCCTCCCCATCCCCATTGCCGCCGCGGCCGACGGGCGCGGGCGGCCCCCTGAGGGCACGGGAACCGACGACCCGAGCGCTGCCTGGTGGACAGAGCCCAGCCAAGGGCCGGGGGGGGGCCGCTGGGGGGCCCGGGGTCCCCCCTGGTGCCAGCCTGGGTGGGTGAATGCAGCCGCGCCAGGCCTTAATGGCGGCCTTCCCCTCACAGCTCAGGGCTGACCGCCTCAACCCTAACGAACCCCCGCTGCCCGGCCGCCACCTCGTCCCCCAGTAATTAGCGCTGAGAAACAAGCACCGGGGACCGGCGAGGGGATAAACGCCCACCCCCGCACCCGGCCCCCAGGGCCACCCCCGTGTCCCTCATGGCTCCCATCCTCCCGCCCTGCCGCAGCTGCTCAGGAGGCGGCCGGTGGCCCCAGGCACACGCTGTCACCTCTAATTGGGCCACGTCCTGCCCGCGCCGAGGCAGCGGTGACGGGCCCGCGTGTCAGAGGGTAGCCATGGCTCTGCCTGGCCACCATGTCCCCCTCCCCTCGCAGTGGGGACGCCATGTCCCTGAGGGGACACCCCTCACCATGGGCACTGGGGACGGGGACATGGCGGTGGTGGCCCGCCCAGCGTCCCCACTGGAGGTGGCAGAGGGGACACCGGCACTTGGGGATGGGGGAGCCCCTCGGCACCCCCCCGACTGGGCTGATTCGGGGAGCCAAGTGGGGTCGGTTTGAGGGAGGGGGGGTGGTGGCGGGAGGACCCTGTCCCCGGGGCGGGGGACACCGGCTCTGCCCCACACGGGGACACAGACAGCAGACGGGGAGAGGTCACAGCTCGGCTTTACCATGGAGTCGCCCCGGGGTCGGGCAGCGAGGGCGGCTCCCTTCCCCCCCACCCCCCAGTGCAGCCCCCCCGGGACAGGGCGGGATGGGGGAGGGGGGGTGGCACCCCTATAGACATCTGCGCGTCCTGTACATATATACACGCCGGTGGGGACCCCCGGCATCGCCCCGGGAGCGGGGAGGCAGCGGGGGGCCGTGGGGGCAAGCGGGGGGCGCAGCCAGGGGATGGGGGTGCAGTGGGGCAGTGCAAGGGGGTCCCCCAGCCCCCTGCGGCCCCCCCAACGCCGAATTAGCAGCTGTGGGGTGAGCAAATGGGAAAGGTGGGGGGCGGGTTGGAGCCCCACAGGTAGCTTGGATCACCCTTGGGGAGATGCCGTGGGGCTGGACCGTGGCAGAGGGATGTTGTGGGGCTGGACAGTAGCAGGGGGAGGCTGTGGGGCTGGAGAGCGGTGTGGGGGGATGCCGTAGGGCTGGACGGCAGCAGGGGGATGCCGTGGGGCTGGGCGGTCATTGGGGGATGCTGTGGGGAGACACTGTGGGGCTGGATGGTAGCAGGGGGATGCTGTGGGGCTGAGTGGTTGTTGGGGGATGCTGTGGGGAGGTGCTGTGGGGCTGAAGGACCGCTGCAGAGGGATGCTGTGGGGCTGAGTGGTCATTGGGGGATGCTGTGGAGAGACGCCGTGGGGCTGGAGGACGGTTGCAGAGGGATGCTGTGGGGCCGAACCACGGCAGAGAGATGCCGTGGGGCTGAATGGTCATTGCGGGCTGGCGTGGGGGGATGCCGTGGGGGCTGGACGGCAGCGGAGGGATGCCGTGGGGCTGGAGTGCCGTGGGGCGATGCCGTGGGTCCAGGCTCAGTCCGAGTAGATGATGAAGCCGGAGAAGGTGCTGTACTTGTTGTTGTTGCCGCCGTGGGCTTTGCCCCCGTCCAGCTTGATGAAGACCTCGTCCCCCGCGTCCAGGTGCAGGATGACGCTGTTGCTGGCGTAGTCGTAGTTCTGGTCGGCGTCCTGCGCGATGGCGCTGGCCCGCACCTGCGCAGGGGACACGGCGTTACCCGCCTCAGGGGACGGCTCAGCCCTCGGATCCCGTGGGACACCCGGGGTCCCGGCTCACCCGCAGCCAGGGAGACCACCCGCCGGCTCCAGGGTGGTGTCCTGGATCCCCACCCACGGGCGAACGGGTCCCAGGTGGAGGTGGCTTCTCCCGGCATCACCCAGCGCCTCTCCCTGACCTGGCAGGCTCGGAAGTGGGACCCCATCTCGGATGTGGGACCCCGGCTCTGGGTTCGGATGTGGGACCATGGCTTAGATGTGGGACCCCATCTCGGATGTGGGACCCCGGCTCTGGGTTCGGATGTGGGACCATGGCTTAGATGTGGGACCATGGCTTAGATGTGGGACCCCATCTCTGAGTTCGGATGTGGGACCACGGCTTGGATGTGGGACCATGGTTCCAAGTTTGGATGTGGGACTGTGGCATGGAATGGGACCACGTTTCCGGATTTGGATGCTGGACCAGGTCTCAGACAAAGGACCCCAGCTGGGATGCGGGACCCCGGCTCTAGGTTCGGAGGTGGGACCATGGTTCTGGGTTGGGATGTGGGACCATGGCATGGACATGGGACCATGGTTCTGGATTTGGATGCAGGAGCATGTCTCAGACACAGGACCCCAGCTGTGGGTTCGGATGCAGGACCATGGCTTGGACACAGGACCACAGTTCAGACACAGGATCCTGAGTCCGGATCTGGATGCAGGACCATGGCTCAGTCCCAAGACCCAACTCTGGATTCGGACATGGGACCACAGCTCAGACACGGGACGCCAGCTGCGGATTCAGATGCAGGACCATGGCTCAGATGTGGAACCACGTCTCAGATGTGGAACCACGGCTCCAGATTCAGACACAGGACACAGCTCGGACACAGGACCCCAGCTCCAGATCTGGATGTGGGGCCACAGCTCCAACACAGAACCCCGAGCCTGGATTTGGATGCAGGACCCCGACTCAGACACGGGATCTCATCCCTGGATCCAGACATGGGACCATGGCTCAGACATGGGATCCCAAGTCTGGATCCAGCTGCAGGACCACGGCTCAGACACAAGATCCCAACTCTGGATTCCCCCATGGGACCACAGCTCAGCCACTGGACCCTGACTCGGCTCAGATGCTGGACCACGGCTCAGACATGGGATCCCGAGTCCCAATCCGTATGCGGGACCCTGGCTCTGGATTCAGATGGAGGACCCCGGCTCAGACCCAGGACCCCATCTCCAGATCTGGATGTGGGGTCACAGCTCCAACACGGGATCCTGACTCGGCTCAGATGCTGGACCACGGCTCAGACACGGGATCCCGAGTCCTGATCCGGATACAGGACCCCGGCTCTGGATTCAGATGGAGGACCCTGGCTCGAACCCAGGACCTCTGGATTCAGACCACAGGACCCTGGCTCCGGATTTTCAGACGCGGGACCCCATCTCCCAGCCCCAAACCCCTTTGATGAACCTGGCACATCCCCACGCACCCCACGAGCTTCCCAGGGACCACGAGCGCGTGGTGAGGGCTGAGCTCAAATCCCCCAAAAACAAGCCTCGCTGCTCGCCCAGATCCCAACCTGTTGCGGGGCGGGATGCTCCCCCCAAGGAATATATCCTCAGTGGCAGAGGAGAAGGCCGGGAGGCGCCGGCAGAGCCGGAGGTGCCGTAACCGCCCGGCAAAGAAGCTCCGTGGCTGGAGCCCGAATTATTTGAGTAATCAAATCTACGCCGGCGCCTCGCAGGGAGATCGCGCGGCGCTGGGTGACAGTGACGAGCCAGCAGGTAAAATCCCAAGCGAAATGCAAAAGTGATGCACCGGGGAGAAGATACTCCCAATTATAACTGATGAGAATGGGCTCTTAATTGGCTGCGCGGGGCAGGGAGGCACCGCCAAGCGGCTGCGGGGTCCTGGAGCCGACAGGGGAAGGAGGGGTGTCCCCATGGATTCCTGTCCTTTTCCCCCAGGACAAGGGTCCCAGGGGTTGTCACCTCCTCGGGAAACATGGCGGTGTCTCCCCGAGTCCATAGGCAGCCTGCGATGGCGTGGTAACTCACCGCCCAGGAGCTGTTAACTCTGGAACCTACTGATGGCCCAGCAGGAGGTCCCACAGGGCTTGCTGTCACCCACGCAGCCACAGCCCTCGTGCCGTCACCAACACTGTCACCCCGTTAAAAGTCACCCTCTGTCTACCCCGCCACCACGAGGGTCCCCATCCCCGGGGCGGGACACGGTGAATCTCAGTTCCTCTGGGACGCTGCCTTGACTGGGGTCGTGCGGAGGAAGGGGAGCGGGGGGGAGGAAGCAAGGGGGGAGGAGAACCAGGAAAAGCTGTTTGGCGCCATGCTCCGCCGCCATCGTCGTCCCCCCTCCCCGCGCCGCAGCCAGAGCCGCCCGGTGCCATCCGTCTTCCCTCGTTAAGGAGCCGCCTTGTCACCGCGCGCCCGCCAGCCCTTGGCGCTAACCAGGGAAGATAAATGGCAGCGCCAGGGCCGGGCTGAGCCGCTCCCGGCACCGCGCTGGCAGAGGAGGTGGGGGCTGCCACCACATGTCCCCCCCGCCCCGATGGCCTTGTCCTGCTCCGTGCCTCAGTTTCCCCGTGCCACAGCCAGGCGCAGCCCCCGGAGGTGGGAACCATGGGGGGGACCCGGCGCCTGGGGCTGGCTCTGCTGCAGCCGCTGTCACCCACCCCGGTGACACTGCTGCGGGGATGTCACCAGCCCTGGGGACAGTGGGATGGTCCCCGCTGTGGCCAGATGCACCCAAGGGGTGTCGGGGGGGGTGGGGGTGAGGGGGGGGGCAGTGCCACTCTCCCATGTCTAGGCTGAGCCGCTCGCGGTGACACTCGGTGCCTTGGGGACACCATGTGCCCCACGTGCCGCGGCCACCACGGCCCAGGGCGTGGCAGCGGGTGCCCCCCAGGACCCCCCAGTGCAGTGGCAGGTGCCCCCCCAGGATCCTCGGGCACGGCGGTGGGTGCCCCCCAGGGCTGCTGGGCCTGGCAGTGGGTGCCCACCCCAGGACACCCGGGCATGGCGGCGGGTGCCCCCCCAGGGTCCCCAGACATGGTGGCAGGTGCCCCCCCCAGGCGCAGCAGTGGGTGCCCCCCCTCGGACCCCAGTGGGCAGAGCAGCAGTTGCCCCCCCAGGACCCCCTGGCAGGTCCCTGTGTCCCCACAGACGGGGTCTCTTGGGTCCCCCACCCACAGGGACCCCCCCGGGGCTATGTCCCCCCCAAGCCGTGGCACAGCCACACACCCCGCCACGGTCACCCCCCCCACGGGGACCCCAAATCCGCCCAGCTCCATCCTCCCCCCCCCCCCAATCCGTCCATCCGTCCGTCCAGCATCTCCCCCCATCCCCGCTGCCTCTTCTACTGCCTAATACAAATAAGAATAATTAATGCTAATTAACCCCCCCGGAGCAGCTCCCTCCCCGCCGCGGGGCTCCCCTGGCTCTCATTAACTCCAGCCCCGATGCAGGGGTGATGGGCTGCGCCCAAAGGAAAGTGGGGGGGGGGGGGGTGTCAGAGGGGGCCCCCTAAGTTATAATTCCCTCAGATGATGCCGGGATCAACCCTTATCCCCCGGGAAGCGCCCCCCCCACCCCCCCAGTCTTGCCGGGGAGGGGGTATTTCTGGCAACAAACCCCTGATCGAACCCATTTTTTAATTATTTAGGGGCATTTTGGGGGTACCTTTTTGAAACTCTCCCGCCGGTGCCGGCCCGCTGAAGCGCTTTCCCCCCCCACCCCCCCCAGCCTCCTTTATAAATATTGGAGCGGCGATAGCTCGTTAGTAATTAACAAGCGGTTAATTAAGCTGCATCGCGCGCCCGACCGAGCGCGGTTCCTCTCGACGAGGGGCTCCGTAGCTTCTGGAAATTTATCCGGTAGCGCCCGGGTGCGTCGATCCCCCACCGAGCCGGGGGGGTGGGTGTCGGAGCTCGGTGCAGGGGCGAGAGGAGGTGGGAAGGTTTTGGGGGGGGGGTCCCCGAAAATATTTTGGGGGAGGAAAAAAGGGGTGAAGTGTTTTGGTTTTTTTTTTTTTTTGGGGGGGGGGATACTCAGTCTGGAGTTACACGGATGCTGCTGGGGAGAAAGAGCCGGCGGTGCCAGGCGTCGCCGGGACCCCCCAAAATTTGGGGGTGGAGGTGGAGGCGGGGGGGGCGGGGGGGGACAGAAAGAAAAACAATAAAAGAAAATTTAAACTGTTTGGATGGAGAAAAAATGCCGAGCGGTTCCTGCCCCCGCTGCGTTGCCGGCTCGGAGGTTTTAGGAGCCGAGGGGTGCAGCGCGGTGGCCGTGCCGGGGCTCCCGCTTTCCCCCCACCCCTGGCTTTTTTTGGGGTGAATAACTCAGTTTTGGGTTAATTCAGCGCCGTACGTCCTCGGGACGGGGCTGCACCCTGGGGCTTGATGCCGGGAGAAAATACTGGGGGGCGGGATGAATCCCGGCAAGGATGCCGGCTGCGGTGACACCCAAGGGAACGGAGCTCGGGTGACATTTGGGGGGTCACGGCCACGTCTTCTGCCTCCGGTCGTGGCTGCGGGGGCGGGGGGGGAGGACACGGCGTGGGGAAGGGGCAGCGTTTCGGGCATCACCGCGGGGATGGAGGGGCTGCGTCTCGGCATCGGGAGGATTTTCAGATGGATGGGGTCGGGGGGGAGGATGCTGGAGCGGGGTCGGGGGGCCAGGATGGAGCCAGCCTTGGGGTGTCCCCCCCCCCCCCGCCATGGTGTCCCCGTGCAGCCTGGCTGAGGACGGGGTTGTCTCTCCTGACACAGCAGCAGCAGAGCTGGCTCCGGGCTGGGGGTGCAGCACCCCAAAAGCGAGGCAGGCGCTGCCCCCTGCCAGGCCACCGCCGAGACTGTCCCCAGCCCAGGAGCCCCGTCCCCCCTGGGGAGCCCCAGAGGGGACACTGGCACGGCCAGGGAGGGCAGGGCACCCCGGGGACGCTGCGGGGACACCCCAAGGCACCACAGAGACACGGCGGAGCACGTCTGCGGAGCCAAGGAAAGGACAGAGGGGACCCTGGGGGACACATCAGGGCAGCACGGGTACGGTGGCAGAGTGTGTCCCCAGTGCTGGGGGAAGGACGGGGTGCCTGTGGGAGCATGTCCGGGGGTTGGAGAAGGATGGGGCACCCTGGGGGTGCACCCAGAGCCCATCATCGCCGCCGGGAGAAGGATAGGGATCCCTGGGGTGCATCTTCGGGGCAGGGAGTGGGACATGGCACCCTGGGGGTGCACCCGGATCCCATCATCGCTACCGGGAGAAGGATGGGGCATCCTGGGGGTGCCCCTCCAGGGCTGGGAGAAGGATGGGGCACGCCAACGGTGCATCTCTGGAGCTGGGCACAGGACAGGGCACCCCGGGGGTGCATCTCCGTGGCCAGGAGAAGGATGTGGCACCCTGGGGATGCACCCAGAGCTCATCATTGCGACTGGGAGAGGGACAGAGCATCCTGGGGGTACGTCCCTGGGGACGGGAAAAGGATGGGGCACCCTGGGGGTGCACCCACAGCCCATCATCACCACTGGGAGAAGGACGGAGCATCCTGGGGGTGGACCCAGAGCCCACCAGGAGAAGGATGGAGCACCCCGAGGGTGCATCTCCGGGGCCAGGAGAAGGACAGGGCACCCCAGGGGTGCATCCCCGCAGCTGGGAGAAGGATGTGGCACCTCAGGGACGCACCCAGAGCCCATCATTGCCACTGGGAGAAGGATGTGGCACCCTGGGGTTGTATCCCTGGGGTTGGGAAAAGGACGGAGCACCCCAGGGAAGCACCCAGAGCTCACTACTAGCACTGGGAGAAGGATGCGGCACCCGGAGGGTTTCTCTCTAGGGCCAGGAGAAGGATGGAGCACGCTGGAGGTGCATCCCTGGGGCCGGGAAAAGGATGCGGGCACCCTGAGAAAGCACCCAGCCCCCTTCTCCGGTGCTCAGGGGGCAGCGAGAGCTCCCGTGCCCGCAGTGGGGCTGGTAGCCGGGGTGGCCAGCCCTTACCTGGCCATTCTTGCAGAGGTCGGCCCACATGCTGGTGCCGTCACCGCCGCGCATGAGGACGTGGTAGGTGAAGAAGTAGGTGCCGGGGATGGCGCAGGTGAACTTGCCGGAGGCGGCGTCGTAGCTGTTGCCCAGGTTGGTGACCACGTCGTCGAACTTGAGGACCTCGTAGCCCTCGTGGGGGTTCTTGAGGCCGGCGTAGAAGGCGACGCGCGGCACCGTGCTGTAGGTAGCCGCACTCACCGCACCCGTAGCCCCCGGTCCCGGTAATCCCGGAGGTCCCGGTCGTCCCGCTTCACCCCGTGCCCCCGCCGGTCCCGGTGGTCCCGGTTCTCCCGGTGGTCCCGGTGGTCCCGGTTTCCCCGGTCGCCCCGGTTTGCCTTGGGGACCTTGCACCAGGGTGGAAGGCGGCGGGAGGGGGCCGCGTTCGGCCGGTTGCGGCGGGGAGGCGGCGGCGGGGCCGTAGGGCTCGCAGACCATCCGGCAGGTCCCCAGCATCTCGTACCGGCCGTCGGTACCGGCGGAGCTCACCAGCACCGGGATGAGCACCACCAGCACCAGCACCATCACCACCCCCGCCGCGGCCGCCAGTAAAGTTTTCCGGCCCAGGCTGAGCCGCCGCCCGGCCGGGGCGCGTTGTCGCCCGGGGGGGGGAATGGTGCCGGTGGGGGGGGGGAGCAGGGCGGCGGCGGCGGCGGCGGGGGGGTGCCCGGGGGTGGCGGCGGCGGCGGCGGCCGCTCCGCTCCGCTGCGCTCCGCTGGCTCCGGTGCGCCCCGCGCCCGCCCGCCCGGGACACGCCCCCCTGCCCGCAGGACACGCCCACAGCCACGCCCACCGGGCAGGGACACGCCCACCGACACACCCACCGACTCGCGGGACACGCCCGTCGCCACGCCCGCTCCTCGGCCGCGCCCCCCTCCCCGGTGGGACCCCCACCCTCGACCCCCGGTTCCTCCGTGGGACCCCGCGCACCCCGGTCCCCCCCACCCCCCGTGGGGACCCCCCCGTGGCCCCGCCCCCCCCCCCCCCGTGTGCACCGTGTCCCGTCCCCCCCCCAGCGTGGACCATCCTCACGCCCTGTCCCCACGCCACCCCCGGCCCCCCCCCGGCCGCATCCTCACTGGGTCCGGAGCTCCGTCACCTCCGCGCCCGGGAGCCGGTGGCCACGTCCCCGGAGCTGGGGACACCCCTGGGGCGCGTCACCTGTGTCCCCACGGGGACAAACCCACGGGGACAGTCCCCAGGCCCCCGCCCCGGCCTCACCTTTCCCTCCCACGGGGACCAGCGTCACACGCTTTGGGACAGCCCGGGTGACACCCGCTCCTGGCACCCAGGAGCATCCGTCGGGTCGCGGGACGGGATGCCACTGCCAGTGGCAAAGGCCACAGTGACAACGGGGCGCCCGTGGGTGCCACTGCGGGGACGGCCGGGCCACGCGAAGGGGTGACGGCCATGCAAAAGAGCCATCCCCGGGGGGCTGAGGACTGGCGGGCTCGTGACACGGGGACACGCGGCTGCGCCCGCTCCGTCGCTTGCCATCTCCATCAGCCTCGGCGGGGACAGCAGGACGCGATGGCAAATGACAGCCGCCGCCAGCGCCGGGGGTGAGCGAAGGACGTGGGGCCCGGGGGGGTGACATGCAGCGAGGATAGGGACAGGGGGGACAACATGGGTGTAGAGGAGCCCAGGGCTGCTCCCAGTGCCACCAGCCGAAGCGGTTTGGTGGCCTTGGGTGACCATACTGAGGTGGCATCAACCCCGGTGGCACCTATGGGGTCCATGGGGTCATTGTCCCCCCAAAAAAACCCACCCCCGCCCTGGGGGCGTGTCGCCTTCCAGCCCCCCCACCCGTGCAGTGTCCCCAAACCCCGGGGGGACACCTGGGGGACAGAGCCCAGCCACCCCCAACCCAGAAGGGGGGGGACCGAGGGGACACTTGGCAGCCCATTGGTCACCCCCGTGTCCCCTCCCCAGCTCCCGCAGAGGCTTTAATTTAATCAGCGTGCAAAAATCAATTAGCCGGCTTCAAGAAGGCAATTATTCCTGGGGGCTTAACGAGGCTGGGGGGGGACACACAGATTATTTTGGAGTGGGGGTGCTGCCAGTCCCGCGTCCCCCTCTCAAGCTGTCACCAGCATGTCACCGGCTCCTTTCCTCGTTCCTTTCTCCATTGTTGTGTTGTGTCGTGTGTGTGTGTCCCCCCCCCTTCCTCGTTATCTTTCTTTTTTAACGAGCGCCTAAAAATATGCCTCGCCGAGGTCACGGGCTGCGTGAGTCACCGCCGTCACGGTTTGGCGGTGGCCCAGGTGGGCAGGGGGCTCCGCGTGGGGACGGGGTGGCCGCGGCGGGGACACCGGCAGGCCCCGGTTGCGTCAGGGCACTTGTCTCACCTGGAGGGTGAGGGGACATCCCTGGTCCTGGCCACCGTGTCCCCGTGGTGGGGCCACAGCCCCAGGTCACCTCATGGCCACAGGCCATTGTGTCGCCATGGCATGGCCACCACCTTGGGACACTGTCCCAGTCCCAGGTCACCTCATGGCCACAGGCCATTGTTTCTCCATGCCACGGCCACCACCCCAGGGCCACCACGGCCCCATCCCAGGCTACCTCACTACCACAGGCCACCGTGTCCCTACGGCATGGCCACCACCCCGGGCCACCACGGCCCCAGGCCGTGTCCATCCAGCCTGGCTGCAGAGCCACGATGGCTTCAACGCCACCCTGGGGCAGCAGCACCCTACGGAAGGGGACAACACCCCAGGTGACGCTGGCTGGAGACCCCGGGGTGCTCCTTGTCCCTGTCCCCAGCCCCTGCATGGGGAGGGGGTGCAGCGCAGCCCCCCGGGACGGCTCCACCCAGCCGGGGACGGGAACCGAGGGGCAGCCCCCAAAGGGAGTGCAGGAGGGGAAAAGGGACAATGCCGTGACGGCAGTGGCAGCAGTGGCAGTGATGGCAGTGGCAGTAGCAGCAGTGGCAGCGGTGGCTGCGGTGGCTGCAGTGGGGGCAGTGGCAGCTGTAGCAGTGACAGCAGTGGCTGCAGTGGTTGGGGTGGCAGCAGTGGCAGTGGTGGCAGTGATGGCTGTGGTGGCAGTGACGGCTGTGGTGGCAGCGGTGGCAGTGATGGCAGTGATGACAGTGATGGCAATGATGGCTGTGGTGGCAGCGGTGGCAGTGCTGGCTGCGGTGGCAGCAGTGACAGCGGTGGCAGTGATGGCTGCGGTGGCAGCGGTGGCAGTGATGGCTGTGGTGGCAGTGATGGCAGTGATGGCAGTGATGTCTGCGGTGGCAGCAGTGGCAGCGGTGGCAGCGGTGGCAGCGATGGCAGTGATGGCAGTGATGTCTGCGGTGGCAGCAGTGACAGCGGTGGTAGTGATGGCAGCGATGGCAGTGATGGCTGCGGTGGTAGCGGTGGCACCGATGGCACCGATGGCAGTGATGGCAGTGATGTCTGCGGTGGTAGCGGTGGCACCGATGGCAGTAATGGCAATGATGTCTGCGGTGGCAGCGGTGACACCGATGGCACCGATGGCAGTGATGGCAGCGATGGCAGCGATGGCAGCGATGGCAGTGATGTCTGCAGTGGCAGCGGTGGCACCGATGGCACCGATGGCAGTGATGTCTGCGGTGGCAGCGCGGTGGCACCGATGGCACCGATGGCAGTGATGGCAGCAATGGCAGTGATGGCAGTGATGGCTGCGGTGGTAGCGGTGGCACCGATGGCAGTGATGGCAGTGATGTCTGCGGTGGCAGCGGTGGCACCGATGGCAGTAATGGCAATGATGTCTGCGGTGGCAGCGGTGGCAGTGATGACAGTGATGGCAGTGATGGCAGTGATGTCTGCGGTGGCAGCGGTGGCTCGGTGGCAGCGGTGGCTGCAGCGGCGGCTGCGGCGGTGGCTGTGCTCGAGGCGGCTCCTCCGCAAAGGTTAAGCAAACAGCGGCTCCGGCAGAATCGATGCGCGGCCGAGCCCAGGGCTGTTTGCTCTGCCCGCGTGACGCGGGGAGGTGGGTGGGCGACGCCGAGGGGACGCTGGCGGCTGGGCGGCGGGGGGGGGGGGGACACGGGGACGATCGATACTCCGGGGGTGCGGGTTCGGTTTGGGGGGGGATGGCTGTACCCCCCCCCCTCCGCCCGCTGGGGAGCTCATTAAGGAGGATTTGGGGCAGGTCGCGGGTGGGCGGGTGGGGACGGGGGCGTGGGCGGGGGTCGGAGCTGTGCCGTGCCTCGGTTTCCCCTCCCGGCGCTGCGGCCGGGCAGGCAGCGCTGGTGGCTCAGCATTAATTAGGACTCGGAGCCGGAAATAACTAACGACCCCAATGTCGGCCCACACTAACGAGCTTGGGGAGGGAGTTGGCGTTTGTGAGCCGTCCCCGACGATTTTAGGTGCTGTCCCCCAAAATCATGCTGTGTCCTCGGGATGGGCTCAGGATGGGGGCGCGGGAGGGGGACACTCAGTGGGAGCAGTGAGGGCAGGGCTGGGCCCTTGGGCCCCCGGCCGGGGTGGGCAGGACACCCTGGGGCGATGGGAGCCTGGGCTGCGCGGGCTGGAGCAGGGCTGGGAAGATGGTCAGGTCTCCTGAGCTCCCACCTGGGACTTCCTCTGTTGGTTCCCACCACCTTGGTGGCATCTATCTGTCTGTCCATCCTTCCTTCTGTCCGTCCACCCATCCATCCATCCATCCATGCATCCATCCTCCATGCATCCATCCGTGCATCCATGCAGTCATCTCCACATGGCTCTTTCTACCCATCCACGCTTCCATCCATGTGGACATGCACCCACCCATGCATGCCGCCGTCCATCTCCACATCCATCTGGCTCCACTTCCATCCACCTGTGCATCCATGCATCCATCTGCCCACACATCCGTCCATCCGTCCGTCCATCCATCCATCCATCCATCCATCCATCCATCCATCCATCCATCCCTATGTGTCCATTCCTCCCTCCCTCCCTCCCTCCCACGTGTCCGTGCATGCATCCATGCATCCATGTATCCATCCATCCATCCCAATGTGTCCATCCACCCACCCATCCCTCCCTCCTTCCCTCCCCATGTGTCTATGCATCCATCCATGCATCTATCCATCCATCCATCCATCCATCCATCCATCCATCCATCCATCCATCCATCCATATGTGTCCATCCATCCCTCCCTCCCTCCCCACGTGTCCATGCATCCGCCCATGCATCCATGTATCCATCCATCCATCCCAATGTGTCCATCCACCCATCCCTATGTGTCCATCCATCCACCCATCCATCCCTCTCCACGTGTCCGTCCATCCATCCATGCATGCATCCATCCATCCATCCCTATGTGTCCATCCATCCACCCATCCATCCCTCTCCACGTGTCCGTCCATCCATCCATCCATCCATCCATCCATCCATCCATCCCTCCCTCCCTCCCTCCCCACGTGCCCATGCATCCATCCATGCATCCATTCATCCAGGAGGGCAGGAGGACCAGGCTGGGACCACCCTGGTCCCAAGGAGTGACACCACCCACCCCAGCCACGTGTCACCTCCGTCCCTGAGAAAGGACACCACAACCGCCTCGTTGGGAGGTGGAGGTGATTAAAAGGAGGAATTAACGAGGAGTTTTCCAGGCTGTGGATGCCCGGGGAGATGTGGCACCGGCACGGGTCAGGATGGGAGCAGGAGAAGGCACCGCGGACTGTCCCCGAGGTGAAGATGATGCCGCAGGAGCTGACACCTCTCGGTGATGGGCAGAAAACAGGCTCAAAACCCCCAGGGCTGGAGGTGCCTCCGGCCGGGGACAGGCTGGGAGATGGCCAGTGCTGTGATGAGCGCGTCGGGGCTCAGCGGGGAGGTGAGGGCTGCAGGCGCAGACACACGGAGGTGTCCCCACCCAACGCCGCCCAGGAGATGAGGGACACGCGAGGGCTGGAGGCGGCAGGGTGGAGGTGAGGGCAAGGCAGGTCCCAACACCCGGCTGGACGTGAGCTCCTGGTTGGCTGGTGGCCAAATGGCTAGCTGGCTGGTTGGATGCGTGGATGGCTCGTTGGCTGGTTGCACGCTTGGCTAGAGAGTTGGCCGGTTGTCCACTTGGCTAGCCACACGGCTAGATGGCTGGTAGGTAGATGACTGGCCAACTGCTTGGCTGGCTGGTTGGCCAACTGGCTGGTTGGTTTGAAGGCCAACTAGATGGCTGGTTGGCTAGCTAGCTGGTCGGTTGGCTGGCTGGGTGGTTGGTAGCTGACTGGCTAGGTGAAAGTGGCTAGCTGGTTGGTCAGCTGGCTGGTTGGCTGGTTGGTAGACGGCCAGCCAGTTGTCTGGCCAACTAGATGGCTAGGTGGTGGCCTGGATGACTTGCTGATTGGTTGGCTAGCTAGCCACTTGGCTGCTTGATTGCCTGGCTGGCTAGACGGCTGGTTGGCTGGCTGCTCAGCTGACCAACAGGCTGTTGGCTAGCTAGCTGGTTGACTGGCCAGTTGACCAACAGGCTAGTTGGCCGGCAGGCTGGTTAGGTGACTAGTTGATCAACAGGCTCCCTGGCTAGCTGGCTGGTTGGGTGACCAGTTGGCTGGTGGCTGGCCAGATGACCTAGGGGGCTTGCTGACTGGCCGGCGACGGGCTGATTAGCTAGCCGGCCAGCTGGGTTAGCTGGCCCTGGGGACGGGGACGTGCCAGCAGGTCCCAGCCCGACACCAGGCACCGTCTCTTGCCCAATGGGGGGGCCCAGCTGCAGGCGGGGGGGCAAGGCGGGGGTGGCACATCCCCCCCCGTCCCGTCCCTGTCCCTGTCCCCGTCACGCTGGGTCTCATTACGGCCGCGGCGGGGCCTGCCACCCTCCCGCCACCCTCCCGCCGCGCGGCAATTAAGGGCTGCCAACGCCGGGACTTAATTAGAGGCCGGCTGACGAGGGCGGCTGGTGAGTGATGGGAAGCGGCCGCTCACCCGGCAGCAGGATGCGGTCGCGGGGACGGGCTCGGGGACGCGTCCCCCTCCCAGGGGGACGTGGGATCGGGAGTAGTGGGGACCCACTGTGCTGTCCCCAGGGTGCCCCACGGCCGGCGGGGACGGGGTGTGACACGGCCGGGGGGGTGTGCAGTGACACTGGGTGACAGCCCGTGGGACGTGCGGGGGGTGGCGCTGGGGGGTATCCTGCACAGTGGCGGTGTGTGACACCCCAGGCCATGCGGTGACGGTGATGCTGGGTGACATCCCGTGGGCCATGCAGTGACAGCGACACTGGGTGATACACTGCGGGACGGCAGTGACGGTGACACTGGGTGACACCCCGTGGGCCATGCAGTGACACAGCACTATGTGACATCCCGTGCACCAGGCACTGACGGTGACTCTGTGTGACAACCCACGGGAGCTGCAGTGACACTGCGTGGCAACCGTCGGCCCCGCGGTGACAGTGACACCCTGTGCACTGCGCGGTGACAGTGACACCATGTGACACCCCAGGGAGCCACAGCGATGCTGTGCAATAGCGCAGGGCTGCGCAGCAGTAGCGTGTGACACAAGTGGGACTGGGCAGCCGCCGTGACACTGTGGGACGCCCCGGGGGCCATGCAGTGACAGCGACACCGTGCCACACCTCAGGGACCGTGCAGGGATGGTGACACCGTGACACAGGGCTGTGCAGTAACAGTGACACCGTGCCCCAGGGACCATGCAGGGATGGTGACACTGTGCCACACCACAGGACCATGCAGGGACGGTGACACCGTGACACGGGGCTGTGCAGTGACACCGGGCCACACCACAGGACCATGCAGGGACGGTGACACCGTGACACGGGGCTGTGCAGTGACACCGGGCCACACCGCAGGACCATGCAGGGATGGTGACACCGTGACTCGGGGCTGTGCAGTGACAGTGACACCGTGCCCCAGGGACCATGCAGGGATGGTGACACCATGACACGGGCCTGTGCAGTGACAGTGACACCGTGCCCCAGGGACCATGCAGGGACGGTGACACCATGACACGGGGCTGTGCAGTGACAGTGACACCGTACCACATGACAGGACCATGCAGGGACGGTGACACCATGACACTGGGGTCCATGCAGGGATGGTGACACTATGCCAACACCCCAGGGACCCACACGGGGACAGTGACACCTGTGACACTGGGGGCCATGCAGTGCCACTGGTGCCACCGGTGCCATGTGGTGACACCACGCTCAGCGCCCCCCCTCCCCTGCCTCTCCCCCAGGGGGGTCCGTCCCTCCTGGGTACTGGGGTCCCCACCCAGCCCACCCTTGGGGACAGCCCCCACTGGGGGACGTCACCCTGTCCCTACGGCCCCGGGGGGGGCGGGGGGGGCAACCTGCCAGCTCCAGGATGTCTGCACCCCCCCCACCTGCCCGGTGGGTGCTGGGGAGGGGGTGCACCAAGGGAGGGGGGGCACCAGGGTGGGGGTGCTCTGGGGTGGGGGTGCTCCGGGGAAGGGGTGCTCCGGGGAGGGGGTGCTTTGGGAAGGGGGTGCTTTGGGAAGGGGGCGCACCAGGGAGGGGGGCTCCGGGGATGGGGGTGCACCGGGATGGGGTGCACCGAGGATGGGGTGCACTGAGGAGGGGGTGCTCCAGGGACAGGGTACACCAGGGTGGGGGTGCTCCGGGGAGGGGGTGTTGTGAGGGGGGGGTGCAGCGGGATGGGGCGCAGCGAGGATGAGGTGCAGCGGGAGGGGGTGCAGCGGGGGGGGGTGCTCTGGGGAAGGGGTGCACTGTGAAGGGGGTGCCCAGGGGAGGGGGTGCTCCAGGGAGGGGGTGCTCTGGGGAAGGGGTGCACCGGGAATGGGGTGCCCCAGGGTGGGGGGCTCTGGGGAGGGGGTGTTGGGGGGGGGGGGTGCAGCGGGATGGGGCGCAGCGAGGATGAGGTGCAGCGGGAGGGGGTGCAGTGGGGGGTGGAGCGGGGAGGGGTGCAGTGGGGGGGTGCGGTGGGGGCGTGAAGCAGGAGGGGGTCCAGCGGGGGGGTGCAGTGGGAGGGGGTGCAGTGGGGGGTGGAACGGGGGGGGGTCCAGCGCGGGGGGGTGCAGTGGGGGGATGTGCAGTGGAGGGGTGCAACGGGGGGGTGAAGCTGGAGGGGGTGCAGTGGGATGGGATGTAGTGGGGGGGTGCAGTGGGGGGGTGCAGCGGGATGGGATGTAGTGGGGGGTGCAGTGGGAGGGGGTGCAGCGGGGAGGTGCAGCAGGATGGGATGTAGTGGGGGGTGCAGCAGGGGGGATGCAGTGGGGGGGTGCAGCTGGAGGGGGTGCAGTGGGGGGTGGAGGGGGGGGGTGCAGTGGAGGGGTGCAGTGGGGGCGTGAAGCAGGAGGGGGTCCAGCGGGGGGGGGTGCAGCGGGAGAGGGTGCAGTGGGGGGGTGCAGCGGGATGGGATGTAGTGAGGGGTGCAGTGGGAGGGGTTGCAGCAGGGGGGGTGCAGCGGGAGGGGGTGCAGCGGGGGGGTGCAGCAGGATGGGATGTAGTGGGGGGTGCAGTGGGAGGGGGTGCAGCAGGGGGGGTGCAGTGGGGGGGTGCAGCAGCGGGGGTGCAGCAGGAGGGGGTGCAGCGGGAGGGGCAGCCCATCCCCAGCCCCCCCCCCCGTCCCCCCCCCCCAAGCCGCAGCGCCATTGATCCCGCCGGCAATTTGCAGAGTTAAATATTTGGCTTGTGCGCGGTGCGGCTCCTGCTCCGACAGCTCAAACAGCCCCCCCGGTGCCGGGGGACGGAGGGGCCGCGGCTGCTCCAGACGCTGCCGGGTCGATGGCGGGAGGTGCAGCGAGCCGGGGCGGCCTCAGCGCCCGGGGGGACGTGCGGGTGCCGGGGGACACGGCACAGCACCCTTGGGCCTCCACCAGCACCCACCTGGAGGCAGCATCCATGTCATGAGCGCAGGGGTCTTAGCCAGGGTGTCATCGCCCCCCCCCGCCCCCCCCCGGCTGGACACGCGCTGCCCTTCAGGCCCCCTCCACGGCCATCGATTGAGCTGTCGATGCCACCCAGCAGCTTGTGGAGCGGAGCCATCTGTCACCGACAGGGACGGCTGTGGGCTGAGCCATGCGGCCACCACCGTGGATGCAGGGTGTCCTGCCAGCTTGTCCCCAAGAGGGTTTGGCTGGGGGGTGGCCAGGAGCGGGAGCCGGGCAGCTCTGCGGGTGCTGGGGTGATGCTGGGGCAGCTGCCATGGCTGGGCACCACGCGGCACCCACGGGAGGGACATCGGAACCCAGGAGAGGGACATTGGAGCTGAAGGGAGGGACATCAGCACCCATGGGAAGGACATCAGCACCCACGGGAAGGACATCGGAACCCAGGAGAGGGACATCAGCACCCACGGGAGGGACATCGGAACCCACAGGAGGGACATCAAGACCCATGGGAAGGACATCAGCACCCACGGGAAGGACATCGGAACCCAGGGGAGGGACATCAACACCCATGGAAAGGACATCAGCACCCACAGGAGGGACATTGGAACCCAGGTGAGGGACATCAACACCCATGGGAAGGACATCAGCACCCAGGGGAGGGACACTAGCACCCACAGGAGGCTCATCGGAATCCACAGGAGGGCCATTAAAACCCATGGGAGGGACATCAGCACCCATGGGAGGGCCGCGATGGCCAAGCGCCGGGCTCAGTAGCCCTTCCCGAGCCGGACACCAATACCCAGGCACCCAGCCCACCCAGGGGGCTCGACCCCCAGCTCGGCCCAGCTCACCAGGCACCCCCAAACCGAGCACCCGCCATGCCCGCGCCTCGCCGTCCCCCTGAAACCCCTCGCTCCCTCGGCCCCGCTAAACTCGTTAGCGCCTGGCGAACGTCAGCAGGGCAGCAGCGAAGCGCCAAATGCGATTACGGCGCCCGTCTCGCTTTCTCCTTCCACCCCACATCCCCCCCGGCCTCCTCCCAGCCCCGGTTTCGGCGGAGGCGGCCAGCCGGGGAGGGAGGTGGGGGGGAGGGGGGGGGAAAAGGCAATCAGAGCTTATCTCTGAGCCCGGCCCTGATTTATGGCTGGCTGCGAGGGACTCCCGGCATCGCCACCGCAATTAAAGGAGCATTAAAAAAAAAAAAAAAAAAAAGCAGGGGAGGAGAGCGGGGAAGGGTTAGTGCTCGTACGCGGCTCCCTCCCAGCGCTGCCTGGAAATTGGGGTACCCAGAGAGGGCACCCCGGCTTGGGGACGCTCTCCTGTGGCTGTCACTGCACCGGGACCACCGGGTGTCCCCAGCGAGTGAGACAGGGCACCCCTGGGCGCAGGGCTGGGCTGGAGGAGGGTGGAGGGGGTGGGAAGGGTGCCCGGCCCCGAAAAGGGGTGGGAATGGAAGGGCCGTGACACCCCGGGAAAGGTCCCTGTGCCCAAAGGCTGGCGTTGGGGACAGCCAGGACACGGCCTCGCTCTGCCGGGCCAAGGGTGGGAAGGTGGGTCGGAGCCCAGGCATCCCCGAGGGCCCTGGGGACCGTCGTGGTGGGCAGGGGCTGCCGACACCCCCCCTTCTCAAAACGCGGGGACAGGGGAGGGTGGCAGCAGGACAGGGGAGGGTGGCAGCAGGACAGGGCTACCCCAGGGGGAAACCGCTGACCGCAGCAAAGCCCAGCGAATCCCAGAATTGCATCCCGGGAAGCCAGACCCGCACCGGGGGGGTGTCCAGAGCCAACACAACGCCATGCCTCCACCTCAAGGAAGCTCATGGGGCGGGGAAGATAACGTTCCGAGAAGCTCCCTGGGACCGCCACGGGGATGTGTACCGGGGAAAAAAACCAAAAAAGCACGAGCTCGTCAGCTCCGCTTGCGTGCGGTGAACTTTACAGAGCGCAGCCGTGGCCCGGCATAGGAAGGAGCTGGGAGCGGGCCAGGGAAGCGCGGCGCTGGCAGCCCGCAGGTTGCGGAGCCGCGGGGAGCCGGCTGCTGTTTAGCACTTTATTAAAACCAACGCGAAGAGCCAGCACCCGCCTTCGCCCAGACGCGCGCTCTCCCGCGGGGAAACCGCCACCGAAGGAAAAAAAAAAAAAAAAAACAAAAACCCCAAAACCTCAAACGGCAGTAAATGAGTTTCAATGAAGCGGGTCCTAGGGCTCAGCCCGCTCCGGGGAGGGATGGGACCCTCAGATCCAAAGTCCAGGGTGACCCACAAGTGATGATCATGGGAACAGAGGGCAGGAGGGAGGGCGAGCAGCCAGCTGAGCGCCTAACCCGCGTGAAATGAGGCGCTGCCTGTCCCCCCTCCCCCCCAGGCAGATTTAACACGTTTCCATTAAATCAGCGTAAAAGAAGGGGAAATCTCATGTCCAAATTCCGATTAGCCGGGGCTGCGAGCTAGGAGGGGGACCAACCTGGGGACACCCGGTAGCAAAAACAGCACCCGAGAGGCCACCTACTCCCCCGGTGAAGAGGTTGCCCTGGAAGACGTTAAAGTGCCTAAATTCACTGAAATCCCACCGTACAGACCCACGGGGGGACAACGAGGGCCTCGTCCCCTCCACGGGGCCGCAGCCACACAAGGAGAGGGGTCCCATGCCACAGGCACAGCTGCGGGTAAGAACCTGAGCAGGAGGAAAGGAGAGGGGAGCCGGAGCCGGGAAAAACAGCCCTCCATTCACCTTGGGAAGTCTGCAAGGAGACGCCTCATCCCACTGTCTGCATTCAGCTGGCAAAGCTCATTAAAAGAAGTGGCCTTTCGCTGCCCTTTTCAAACCTGGAAATTCGGGCCTTTTCCATGACAAAAAGAAAAGGTGAATTAAGAGATGAAATGCCGGAGGAGGAGGTACACCAGCCCTCCAAGCCCAGCTACAACCGTACCCGCCACCAGCCGTGCCCAGAGGAAATCCAGGGAATCCTCCAGGCGGGCGTGCAGCCTCAGGACCTGCCGGCGCGTGCTCTGCCGGTCCCCGGAGTTGTCAATGACGTGACTCGCTAATTTGCGCTTCTCGTCCAGCGGGAGCTGGGAGGCGATGCGAGCTTCTGCCTCCGCCTGGGACAGCCCGTTCCTCTTCATCAGCCGAGAGAGCTGCGTCGGCGGGTCGCTGCCGGGACAGGAGGGCGGCACTGAGATGAGGGTGCGGGAGCGAAGAGGGGGTTTTCCCTGCCTTCCTCGGCATGAGGGGGAAAAGCCGGGGTAAAGAGTAGGGGGCAGATGCTCCCCGCTTCATCCGGGATCCGGCGCAGCCATCCTGCGCTCGGATCAGTGGAGGCAGCATGCGCAGCGCTGCCCAGGCTGACCCTGCTGGGTGTTTTTGGCATTCGCACGGCCCGTAACACTGGGGTAATGCCCCAAACCCTGCCCCAGGCAACGGAGCAGAGGTTGTGGAAGGCCCAAAGACAGCGATTTCCCCTGTACGATGGTGCCAGGTTTTGGGGAAACCTCAAGAAGAAGCCCCTCGTACACTAGGATAAGAAAAGTGTCGCTTCTCACGCCGACAGAAAAAGAGGCGGCGTTACCGAGAGGCTTCACGCCAGGGCTGCAGCTCAATCCTCACCGGAGCAGGAGGGACGGGACGGTCCCCTCCAGCCCCTAAGGGAGGTGGCAGCATCCCCGTCCTCACGGTTCCCATGGCACTTACCAATAAACCAAGACGGTGTATTTCATAAACTTGGTCAATCTGCTGTTCTCGAAGAGCAGAGGGATGTCGAGGATCACGTAGCGGTAGCCTGCAGAAATGACAACACCCCCAAAAAAAAAAAAAAAAAGGGAACAGCGTTACTCGGATTCCCAAATCCCTCATCCTACACACGCACCGCGGCCACGGCTGCTCCGGTAAAGCCAGCGGGAGAGCTCTACAGCTCCACCATTACAGCCGAGAGGGGAGCGGAGCCTGCTTGCCCTCCTCCCTCGCGGAGGGAGGAAACGGTTTCGTTCCAAGTTTCCAGAGGAAAAAAAAAAAAAACAAAAAACAAAAAAAAAAAACAAACACAAAAAACAAACCCTAACCTGGATGATCTCAGACCAAAAGGTGAAGCTGCAGAAATATAATGAGGAGCTGAAAGGAGAAGCTCAAATGAAAGCGCCTGTGCCTGGCTGGCGAGAGCGGCAGTCACGCCGCCGTTGCCGGCCTCTCCAGGGGAGCGGTGCCCACAGCAGAATTTCCTCTCCTCTCTCGCACACGTCCGAGACTCCGCCAGGCTGCAGTCATTTGAGCTGATGTTTCCCAGGTGAGTTCTCTTCCCTTTTTGGAACGCTTTGGCTAAATGGTTCCATTTTCCCATGGGGAGGAAGGAAATCCTTGCAGACCTCTCACAGCCCTGACACTGAAACACTGGGGGGGCCTCCAGGTGCGGCCCCAGGGCCTGAAACCTCACCAAAACTGGCCGAGTTTGGTTCAAAACTGCCGTCATCAGGCGGAGCAGAGCTGGTGACTGCCAGCCACCGTCCTCCCGGACCCTGCAGCCCACCCCAGGCTCTCTGCGTGCCTCTGCCCTTCGCAAGTGCCAACTCCCCCGGCAGCTGGCAGCATTTGGGGACGTCGGGGTACAGGCAAGGGTAGGGGAAAGCTGGAAGCCAGGACCTCACTCCCCTCTGTGTCCCCCAGCCGTGGGGACATGTCCCGTTTTGCTGGTGTCCCCTCTTTATAACCCAAACCCCTTAACTGAGCTGGCTGCGGCAACAAAAGCCTTGACAAAGACATAATCATCCAACAAGCCACCATTTTACCAGCATCTCCGCCCAAAGAGACTTCTTGCTGCCCTACAGTTTGATCGATAAGAGCTTTCCTTACACAGCGATCCTTAGAGACGACATCCAGCTATCCCAAATCATTAAAACCTGACTAATGAGGACAAAGCAGCCTGCTGAAGACACACAGCGCTCTCGCCGAGGGGCAGGACAGCATCCGCCTCCCCAGCCTGCAGCCCCGGGTTCAAGACTCCGTCTCTGGCTCCCGGCTTTCCTGCCTGTTGCTTCCCTTCCCGCTTTCTCCTCCTCCTCCTCCTCCTCGCCCCGCAGCAGAGCACGGCCCCCGCGGTGCCCCGGCACAGGCCTATTGAGCTGTCACAGGGCTCAGCTTTGATAAGCTCCGCGAAACCAGACTGACTCTATTAAGACATCCTTCTGTCTACAGGAAGACCTCCAAAACAGCTGGTGATCTTATCTGGCATTTGATGAGACCAAGTTTGACAGCTGTATTTGTTATGTTTATCAGGGGAAAAAGCGGGACTTTGGAAACCACAGCCGTCAGCCCATTTCTCACCTTATCGAGACTAAAAGGGCTCCGCAGCTTTCATTGAAGGCCTGGGGAGGCTGGGGGCAGGGAAGAATATTTGGCCATTTCGGAAGGTATGACATTATCCAGCAAGTAATCTCAGAAGAGGCCTCACAATGCTTTTCTCAGGCCCTACAGATGTACTTTAAACCATAGAAGGCGGCGGTGGTGAAGGGCAGCAGTGAAAGGCAGGAATGAATCCTCCAAACGCCGACGAGAAAGGCCAACGGCGGCAGAGCACAAAGGCCGTCACTCAACGTCGGTTCCCTTTCTCCTTCCCTGTCCCTCTTCCCATTTTAAAACCAAAGGCAGAGCAAGGAGGGACAATTCCGGCCTGGGCAGGAGTCCCGGTGTGCTGGGACACGGCCTCTTACCTAGCACAAAGTACTTCAAGATCTGCTTCAGCATCTCCTTCTGGATCTCCGGGTGGGTGATGGAGTTCAGCAGCTGCCGTTTCTCCGGGTGGGAGAAGATAATGTTTCCTAGAGCCTCGCGATTTATCTCGCCGTTCTCCAAGAGGATCTCGGTGCCAAAGTAACGCACTATCCGCTGATAGGCCTTCAAGTGGGGCTGCACCACTGATAACATTAAACAGCCGGAGGTTAGAGCCAGTTCTACAGCACAGTCGGTGTTTGCATCAGCGATCGGCCTCAAATGAGTTTTGTTCATTAAATAACCGAGCTTATTCTCCTCGGCGGGCGGCACATCTGCCTGCCAGCACATGCTGAAGCGAGCGTGGCGCGGCTCAGCGCTGCAAACCGGCAGACACCTGGCATCGGCGCCGCAGGAAAAGTGCCTGCAAAAAAAAAAAAAACCAAGCAAAAAAAACCAAACCACCCCCCCCACACCCTTTCTCAGCCCAAGGTCCCTTGGAGGGCTGACACCCGAGTGATCGAAGGCTCCTGCAAACATTAATTCAGCGCCACAACCCTCCCCGGTGCGTGCTGCTGCTGGGGGTTAGGAGTCAACAGGGCGAGGACTCGCGGCTGGCTACCAGCCGAGGAACCGGCAGGAACGGGGCACGGGGGCTGAGCCGATTCCTACCGCCGAGGAGTCGAGCAGGGAGATCCTAAAGGGACCAGAACCAGCGTCAGATTTATTTTAGCGGAAAACTTCAGCGCTAGGTGAACACAGCCTGGCTTTCCCCCCCGTCTTTCGCCTCAGCCACCAAATTCTTCACGAGAATGAACGCAGAAGCCTTCTAAGAGATCAGTTCCCGACAGGTATTTGCAAGGACTCTGACGTTACACGAGCATATAATTTGAAAGCCACCAAAAAAAAAAAAAAAAAATTAGCAGCAAAAAGGATGCAGTAATAAAACGGTAAGTAAGATCAAGCCGAGGCCAACCACAGAGAATGACAGACCATCTATAATTTTCTCTCCAAAATCCAGGAACGTTGCCCCAGGTTGTAACCTCGGGCCAACCTAATAAAAGTCTTGAAGACCAATTTCTTTCTCCCGCGGAATTTCACATCGAGGCCGTTTCAGGATGGCTGGAATCCATACAGTCAACAAACACGTATAAAAAAGGAATTGGAGGAAAAAATGAAGTGATTGGTAGAAACCCGACACTGAGTATCTGTAGTGTTTTCCTATCGCCTCTGAGGGCTTTTAGCACCTCCAGCAAATTTTCCCCACCTCGAGGGGAATTACAGTGCAATAAAATGTTAAGAGCATCGCAGCTTTGAGCGGCTACAGGTTAAGTTCTTCACCAAACAGAAAAGGCGCAGGCACTTCAAAACGACACCGCCTGCACCGCTGCTCAGCTGCAGACCCGAA
This sequence comes from Chroicocephalus ridibundus, assembly GCF_963924245.1. Classification (NCBI taxonomy): domain Eukaryota; kingdom Metazoa; phylum Chordata; class Aves; order Charadriiformes; family Laridae; genus Chroicocephalus; species Chroicocephalus ridibundus. The sequence goes on along the minus strand of NC_086300.1, from coordinate 6,964,508 downwards.
ACCTTCCGCATACACAATCAGCAGCCCTTCCCAGAGCGAGCGCGGCTCTCCTCCTGATCCCGGCGGTACGGAGGGATTAACACCTCGCCCCGCATGGCGCAGGTAATCGGGGAGAGCAGGGTCTGCTCCAGTCCCGCTGAGGCGACAGATCTGCAATTCTGGGTCTTTTCTGTAGCCAGGACAGCACATTTCCAGAGCAGCGAGAGGTAGGTGTGCTGTGCAGAAGCACAGACCGAATTCCCTCCGATCTGGGATATTTGGAGCCGCTTTTTTTTGTTTGTTTGTTTGTTTTTGTTTTTGAGCGCCTTAAGGCACGAGTAATTTTGTGGACCAATCTCTCAGTATTTACAACCAAGCAACGTCCAGCACAGAGGGAAATTCTCTTTCCCACCCAACGTGTTACAGAATGGGTGACCCGGGGCTGAGAGGGGACGTCAGATCAGCCGAAGGAACCTGCTTTCCAAAGGGCATTTATTTTGCCACAAGTTGGCTTTCCAAGCAAGGAAGTATTGCACTCCAGCAGAGGGAAACTCAGGGCAAGATCTCCCCGTGGTGTTTGTTATTAGGACAAGATATAAATTTTTTTTTTTCTTTATTAAAAATATATCCTAGTTCCAATCCCCCTGAGACAGCTGCTCCACGCAGCCTCATCGACATGGGAGGGAAACACTTCTCTAATGTACCCAGAGCACCCTCTGCCGTCTGCGCTTCCCCGCATCAATCCCAGTTGTCAGGGGAACCTCAGCGAGAAAGATCAACTATGCAAAACTCACCCTCCCTGGCAATAACATCGGCATCAATCACGGCACAGCCCAGTTCCCGGAGTACGGCCACCACCGTGCTCTTCCCCGACGCGATTCCACCCGAGAGTCCGACCAGGAACATTGTGCTCTGAAATGGAAAGAAAAGACCTTGAAAAACACGCCAACGTGGGGCCGTTTTGTTCACGCTGGGTCCATCAACTATTTATCCCAAACAGGCGACTTCATTCAAAGCTCATTTTCATACGATCTCAGGGCATTACCAAGACATCAGCATGATTCTGACACCCCTCTGAGCTGGGTTACCCCTGTTTTACAGGCTGAAGAACAGCGTTGAGTTAAATGAGGCTTCCCTGGACCCTGCTAACTCTGGACATGCAACTCTGGCTACCTGCAGCTCCCCTTTAACACCTGCACCCATCAAGCCGCAGTCTCACCTACAGCACCCTAAATCAGAGGAAATTTCCGGCAGGGTGACCCCGGATCAGTGACAAAGGGGAAGAATTCAGACAACATCCCAGCCTGGACCGAGAAACGCACGGATTGAGAGGGAGAGCCCTGCTTGATCTCTACAGCCAGGGTGTAGGAGGAGATAAGCTACCTCTGACATAATCGGGACACAACCCACAGAAGGCAGTAAGTAAATCACATCCCCACGTCACCTGAAAGCCAGCACCAGCAGCCCAACGGACGCAAGAATCGTGGCTCTGAGCAGCAAACTTGTGTCTGTTAGCTTGCGAACGCAGCACTAAACACAGAGTCTGCGCTTGCCGACGGCCTTGAGGCTGGGAGGGAGCCGGTAATCCCCCAGCCGGACTTCTCTCACAGTTTCTGCATCGAGATCTCTCCCCAACTCAACCCAAACCCTTCAGCTCTCTAAGTCCCGCTTCCAACCGTTCACCAAAAGGCTCAGCGACGCAGAGGCAGCTCCAAACAGGAGCAGGGACTCCTGCGAGCAAGGTCGTACCTGCATCCCCGAAAAGGCAACGGCCACGGCAGGCTGGGAAAGGATGAGTCCTGCAGGACCTGGGGCAGCCGTGGCAGTGCAGGGAACAGACCCCAACGCCCCCTCTCCAGCCCCCATGGAGCAACCCCAGCCCCAGCCGAGGGCATCCAGGGCTTTGTACGGCCGAGTCCTGCAAATCCCCAAGGACAGAGCCTCCTGCTTCGCTGTCACCTTGTCCAGGGTGACACCACCCTCACAGACGAGGAGCCTGAAGCTCCCGAGCCCCAACTCGTGGCTGCTGCCTCTTGCATCTGAGAAGGAACTGGCTCCGTCATCTTTGGCCAGGAGCCACAGGCTGCTGGTAGTCACCCTTCAGCTTCTTCTTCCACAGAGGAAGGAGGCCCAGCTCCCACCAGATCACCCGGTGAGCCACATACTCCAAAACCCAACCCTCTCGGTAACTATCACTCTGGTCTGCCTAACCTGGTTCTGGTGTCACACCTCCTTCCTGACACCGTGGCCACCAGCCCCCAAAAAAACTCTGCGCATACAAGAACCGGGTACCTGCTGCCCACACTGTCCCCCATGAACAGGGACTGCGCCGCTTTGCGCCCAAAGGCAGCAGTCAGGAACACGGGCCTGCAGGACGGCTGAAGATGGGTGAAAACACAGCACTGCTTCCTTTCGCTAGAAAAAGGACATTTCTGTCATAACTCAGTCCTGCAAACGGGAACAAGACCCACGGTCTGGGGGGGAATAAGTCCGTTGGCAGCTGGAGGCAATTCAACAGCGGGAGGAACCAGGAGTTAGAGCAAAAGCCAGCAACGTCACAAAGCGACTTCACTTCGTGGCTGCCGAGAGCCGAGGCCAGCCCGAAGCAGCACCACGTGCTCCTTTTCCCTTCCAAGACGCCAGGCGAACAGATGGGGTTAACGCCAGCAATGACGAGGGGGAACTCAAAGGGAATCAGAAAGGGCACTCACAATAAACATCAGTGCTTTGCGGGAGGCTGACGTAAATCCCAAGCTTTGTTGCCAAGCGAGTACCTGGTCCCCACGGGGAGCCTTTCCCGGCGCTACGGTGGGCTTGGTGCGACAGAGGGGCTGTTTATTTATTGCAGCGGGTTAAAATCCAACCCTCCCTGGCAGGATTTCATACGCCCTCCGCGACGGCCTACAAGGGCTAACGCTGCACGAGGAGAATCGGGCCTTTGGTGCGCTGCCTTGCGGGGGTGGAGGCTCCAATCGCGTTTTCTTTTTAAAAATACATAAAAATCTCTCCTGGCCATGTAGAGTAAATACAGGGTTTTAACTGCAGTAACCCCAACGCTCTGGCCTCCAGCCTCAGCTGGGACATGGTCCCAAAACCCCTGCTATTTCTGTCCCTCCGTTACATACCTCCGCAGGCAGGCGGCTGCTGCGAGAATTACCGCAGGGGTAAAAGAGCACTTGGAAGGGTTCATCTAGAAACCCCGGCCAAACAGGGTTTGAAAACACTTGCGCTGTCACAGGGCCGGTACAGATATAAGATTCACAGTACAAGGTATAAATATTTAACAAGCTTGGGTTTGAACTGTACACAAGGGTAGAGAGACCAGCCCATTCCTGCAGATGCTACAGGCAGGAGCCAGAACTAGTTTTCCCCAAAATGCACCATTTTTTTTGGTGTGTTTGGGCTCTGCCAACTAAATCAAGAGTGGGAAAAGCTGAAAGGCGAGCCACGGCGAGCCACAGAGGCAAGTCAGACTGGAAAACTTGGCGAGTTATTCCTGCTGTGAGGAATGGTGCCTTGGGAGATGTAACCCAGAGCCCTGAGGAAGTGGCTTTTGAAGACTGACATGCCCAAATTTCCCCCGTGTCCCGAGTCCTCTGGTTTTCAAGGAGGGCGCGAGTCGCCCGCCTGAAGCCATCGGGCCAGCACACCAAGGGGGACAGAGCTGACACATGTCCCCCACTGCCACCCTGCACCCAGCCCTCCTCCTCCCGCTCCCATCATTGGCTCTGCCTGGGGCCTGGCACGCTGACAGACCTGGTGCTCGGCTCGAGGGGGCTGCAATTAAAAGGAAAAAAATCATAAAATCCATGGTTACCTCGGTGGGGAAAAAGCCGCCATCACCATCACCACCACGAACCACCCCCCCGGCCCTGTCAGTTGGTACCAAATCAACCCCCGTGCACCGGCAGCTTTGGCCGGGCAGGGCCCTGACAGAAAAAAGGCGCTTCCCCGGTGGAACCGAGCCGGGCCCGGCCCCCCTGAGCCCGGGGCCCAGGACACGGTGTTGGCGGATGGAGTAGGGGGTGTCAGGCCGGGCCAGGCCAGGCCAGGCCGCCCCGGGAGAGGACGGCGGGCCTGTCGAGGAGCAGAGCGGGGCCAGCCAGGCCCGGGAGGGTCCGCCGGCACCGGACCGGGCCGAGCCGCCGCGGGGTGCGAGGCCCGGTGCGGGTCCCTCAAGCCGCCCTCACCCACTCACCCTCCGCCCGGCTTCAGGCGCGGCGCAGTATCCCGCGCGCCTATTGGCTACTGGGAAGTGATAGTCCCTCTCCTAGCCAATCGGCGCCGCCCTCGTTAGGCTCGGCCCGCCCCCTCGGGCAGGAAGCGGGTGGGGGCGCGGGCGCCGCGGCCCGGCCCCTCCGTCCCCGGCTCAGGCCGCGACTCCCCGCCACGGCGGGCGCCCGGCGCGGCTGCCCCGGTGCGGGAGAGCCCTCCCGCTCCCGCGGCGCCTACAAACGCCTACGGGAAGCGTAGGCCTGGCACCGGGCGCGGCCCGGCCCCCGCACACCCGCGCAGACTACCGGTCCCGGCATGCCCCGCGAGCCGGCGCCCAATCGCGGCGCGCTTTGTTGGGGGGGTGCGGCAGGCGCCGAGGCCCCGTTTCAAGATGGCGGAGGACGGTGAGACAGCAGTGAGGCGGCAACCGGCGAGGCCCCCGCGGCCGCCGGCGGAGGAGAACGACCACGAGCACTGCAGTGACTGCGAGAACGAGGCGGAGCGCGGCTCCCACCGGGGGTGAGCGGCGGCCGGGGCCGCCCCCGCGGCGGCGGCCGGGCCCATTGAGGCGGGCAGCGGCCGGGAAGTGCGCGGTGCCCCGCCCCGCCGGCGCGCTGATTGGCCGTCGCGCAGCATCCCGCGCTGCGATTGGGCGAGCCGCCCGTCAGTCTTTCGGGGGGGGACGGGCCCGCGGGGCTCCCATTCACGCCTGGTGTGGGAGCGTGTTCTGAAGCTAAGCAGGGTCGGGCCCGTTCGTGGCGCGGATGGGTGACGGCGTGGGGGTTGTCCGCGGGGCAGCCAGAAAGGGGCCGCGAGTGCATTTTTTTTGCCAGAAATGAGCCCAATTCGCAGCTCTTCTTGTCCATGCGTTAGGGTGTGTCTTCCCACATTCCCCAACTCCTCCAGCGCAAGCCTTGTCCTCCTCCTGGCATCTCCGCCACCGCGGTGGCACCCAGGGTGGTGGCACAGTTGGGCGCGTTGTCTTGCTCCCCGGAGCCTGTGGCCTCCCGTAGCCGTTACTGCACCCTGGAAGAAGCCCAGGCTCCTGCACACCCATCCCATCGTTATCCTAAACACAGTCCAGGGTTTTGCAAAGCTCAGCTGACATCGTCTTGTGGCTGGAGGAGCGTGGCGTCCAGAGGTGCGCAATGGTGAAATAACAACGATTAGGCTGGGAGTGAGCGCGTGCGGCGGGGCAGGTCCGTATCTAGGTAGGAAAGATCTAAAATCCCTAACGTAGTATCCGTGTTACTCACTGCCTTAATTAACGAGGTGCAGAGCTGCCTCCCCATGCCTGTGGTTTGCAGGAGAGGCTTTGTCCTCGTTCTTGCTGGCTCTGCGTGCGGCGGGGCACGGGAACATCACGTGTTTCCAGAGGTTTCCGGAGGTTTTGTGCCTTGTGCTTCGCGCACCGGAGCCTCGCCAGGCTCCTCTTCCCGCTCGCCCCGTGCCCCAGCAGCTGCTTTCCCAGCCCTGCGACATGGAGACCGTCAGCTTGAAGAGCTCTTCTCCCTCCGTCGGCAGCTCTCCGTAGGCAATCCCGCCTGTCCGCTAAGTGAAGTGAATAAAAGGTCACGCAAGAAATATCACAGAGGCTTTTTTTTATGACGGCACAGATGCCTGTTTATATTTTATTTGCCTCCCGGGTGTGGCACCGTGTCTCAGTTTAATAGGTTTAGCCGTGGTTGGGGAGATTTTTCTTTTCTTTTCCTCTGACATGATTAGGTTTGTGGAAACCAGAGCCGAGCAGAGAGGAGACGCGGTGCTTAATCACCGTTATTGCCCAGCCCAGGGCTTCAGCCTGCCCTTTGCCAGGAAAAGGTGTGTTCTTGAGCCCTCTTCCTACCCTAGTGTGGGCATCGCACCTTCTGCGACCCCGAGGAGCTCAAATGCAGTTACCTGCCCCGAATAGAGCGAGCGTTGAAGCGCAACAAGGTAACTGGGCAGCCTGGGAAGTGTCCTGTAACAAATATACTTAAAAGAGTTCGGATCGCCCGGGAAATAACATTAAAAGCGTGGCTGGTGGGCAGAGCGATAACGAGCGCAAGCCAGGGAGGCTTTGGGGCTCTGGCAAATCTCCTGTCCCCCCCCCAAATCTAACGGGGGATCCACCTAGGAGAGAAAAGACCGAGGGGTAGGAAAGGTGGCGGTTTTCTTTCTTGATGCACGTCGGGTCCGTCGATGTCGTGCTGTCAGATTACATTGGGGCGTGGGAGCGATTCTGGTCCCCCCAGCTGAATGCTGTCCCCAAAAAGGGGGCAGGGGAAGTGCCTGGGGCCGCGGGGGTTTGCAGAGCGCTGCTGGGAGTCCTGCCTCTGCCCAGGGCACCTTGAGAGTCACTGGATCTTGGCCCTGAGATTTAAAACATAAAAATATTACTTCGCGAGAGCAATACTTCCTTTCCTTTTAAGGACAGGAAAGAGGAATTGAGTTTCCTCTGCCTTGGTCCTGTGTCAGCACTGGGAAGTGGCTGCCCCGCTCTCCGCTGCGGCCGTCCGAGTTGATTTCCTAGAGAAAAAATTCCCAGTTTGATGTCTGTTGCGATTTCCTTTGTGCAGAGAGGGCTTCTGTCATGTCTCCGGTGTCTGCGGAGGGTTTATTCCCGTTGTAGATAAAAGACACCGGAGAGGCAGGAGACGCCGGCGCGGGCTCTGCTCCCCGGAGCTGCCGCGAGCTCCGTGGGGTTTGTCGGTTCGCAGGCAGCAAGCGGCGGCGGTGAGACCAAGGATTCGAGTGTCCCAGCCTCGTGAGACGGGTCCGTTGTTGGCAAAACCACCCGGGGACGCAGTTTTGGGTGGGAAAAGTTCAGGGAGGGTCCTGTGGCACGAATTGGGTTGTTGCTGGAAGGGGCGCTGGAAAGCGAAAGGGCTTTTTTTTTCTTTTTTTTTTGGTGGGACGGCGGGCAGCTGCCTGGTTTGGCGATCCCTGCCCGCACCTACACCGCGAGAGGACGTTCCTGGGACAACCGCCGTGCTCCAACGTGCAGAACTTAGTGGTGGGTGTTACGTGGGGCACAAAACCGCCGGGCTCTGCGTTGGGACCTGTGCTCCGCCATCTGCAGAGCCTCCCTCCCCGCTCCGGCCCCTAACGAGATTACAACCTAAGTACCGCGGGCGATTAGCCCCAGGTTTGGCAGAAGGATTTTCCAGCGCCTAAATAAGGAGCAGGGATCTATTCTTTCTCATCCGATACCGTTCAGGCGAGGAAGCCAGGCCCTGCGGTGGAGGAATTGCAAAACCGCACGAGCCCTTGTCCCAATCTGCGTTTCCAGTTTGGGTTTTGAGGAAAAACGAGCGGCGTTTGGTACCGTTTGCTGCCTTAGGTGGGAGACGGTCTGAGAGCCCAAGCGTGGCCTTTCGATTTGTGTAACGAAAGATGCTTTTTGATGGCCGCAACGTGTACGCTGTGGGGAATAGCGCCCTGCCCTTGCCATCGAAATCCCCCCGTGCCGACCCAGAGCTTCCTGCTGGGCTTCGGGAGCCCGGCAGCTGCGGGGAGCCGGCCGCAGCCGCGGTTGTCCTCCCTTGTGCTCCCCCAAGTTGCAAAAATAAAGCTCTCGGATCTGGGAATACAGCGGGAGCGCACATGGATCCAGGTGGTACATCACTGGGTGCTGAGCCCCAGTTTGTTACTGGTTGCGTCTGCTGGTGGAGGACGGTCAGGCTGAGCGCGTCTCGCCTTGAACAAGCGCAGCCGGTTTATTTAGGTGCTTCCAAAAGTCTGCTTTCGAGATCGCTCAGGTTATGGGTATTATTTTCTGCGCAGCGGTTAAATTGGGCTCCTTTCCCTCAAACTGGAGGGGCCGTCTGGTAGCGGGGAAGGGGGGTTGCAGCGATGGGGAATGGCCGTCATGGTGGTGATGCCTTTTCTGGGAGAAGGGAAAAGTATTTTCCTTAGTCCGAAAACAGACCGTTGTGATCCCGGAGGGGATCGGGAGATGTTTCGCGTAGAGCAGCCAACGCGCCCTCCTCCACCCGCTTTATCTCTCAAAGCAGCTCGGGCTGGAGAGGAGATAACGGGGGAAAAATGCCGTAAGCGCAGCCGGGAGGGCCGTGGGCTGTGGGACGGGAGCTGGCCGGCCTGGCGCTTAACCCTTCCTGGGGGGTAAAACCGGCGTCAGCCCTTGCAGCGACTGTGGTAACTGGGATTTCGGACGGTGCAGCTCGTCCCAGGACACCGGTGGGACGATGCCGTTAATTTAGGGAGCGTCCAAGGGGCTTCAGCTACACTGGAGCATAAAGAAGAAGATATTCTCTTTCCTAAATGGACTTAAAAATAGAAAATGCCTATAATTGTTGCTTCCCAAGGTGTAGCGAGTTGGACCTTCGGGTTTCCCAGCATTTTCCTGCGCGCTGGCGACTCCTCTGCCGGGTTGGTTTTCATCTCCCAGCTGGAGCAGGGCCCTTCCCCATGTCACGGCACCTGGGATTGCAACAACCTCATCCCACCTCGTGCCACCCTGATTTCTTCCAGGTCACGACGGCTTTGCTCATAAATCAGGGAGGGTTTTTCTCAGCACTTTTACCTGCGAGCCCGGCGTGGGGCTGGAGCGATATTGGTTGGGCTGAACTCATTAGCGGCAAGCGGGGAGTTGGCAGCTCTGATTTATGAAGCAAAGCGACGCCGACTGAATATGCAGGGGCTGGGAGGATTTTATTTGTCGCATCTGACGCCCACAGCATCCCAACTCGGAGGTGACCTGGGAAAACGTGTCCATCTCCTTTGGAAAGGGGCGGCTTCCCAGCGTCTGCCCTTGCACGTGCTCGCAAAGCCCCTCGTGCTGTCAAGTTTGCGGTGTTAAAATCGGGAAGGAATGAGTTGGATGTGTTTATTGCAGCTCCGCGGTGGGTGGTTTGGCTCATCCCAGAACCTCAGTGTGGCCATCGTGGCTGGCTGGGCACTGGCCAGGTCTCGCTTGTGCTCTGCTGCAAAGGAGTTAAAAAAAAAAAAAAAAAAAAAAAAAACACACAAAAAAACCCCAACCCAACATTGCGCATTTGTCACCAAAATCAATAGCGGTGTCAACACCGCTTTGCCGTAATTACTTTTGCTGTCATGTCAGAGCTTGCGGCTCCTCGGCTGGAGGTAAAGCCCTTTCTGGGGGTGGGAGGAAAGGTGAGGCGTCCTCCCCCCTCCCCAGGGATGCTGATCCCCGCAGAGCTGCGGCTTTGTGGCTGCTCCTCTCTGTGCTCTTGGAAAAGAAGGGGGGCTTCTCATCGAGCCCCTTTTTGGGGAGCAGCTCGCCCTACGCCACTGCTTGTTCCCGGTGCCGGTGAGCGGACGCTTGCCGTCTCCCGGTGTTTCACGTGGGGGCTCTGCCGACAGCCAGGAATCTTTTTTGCCAAACAGATGCCATCCAGCAGAGTCCCCGCTGCTGGTCGGGTTTTGTCCGGAGGAAAGCCGCCTTCCCCTGCTCAGCTGCTCCGTGTCCTGCAAACCAGACGTCTCCGCTCCGCGGGGCGACGGCTGCCCGTCAGGTCGGGTTTCTGCGCCGGGAGCAGCGGCGGCCTCGCCATCCGCAGGCATCCCCGCACCCAGCCCTCCCGGCTCCGTCCCTCAAAAAAAGCATTTCTCAGCCCGCTTTTCCCTGGTTTCCAAACTCCCTGCTCAGACCAGGGATATTTTTTTTTAAACCTTATTCCCCTCCCTGCTTTCTCCTTTTCCTGGCCTTGCTGAAATACATAGTTGGACGCCGTTCCAACGTATTTTCCAGCGTGTTGCTTCTTTCTTTTTCTCGCTCCACCCATTTTACTGCTGTCTTGTGTTTGGTAAAGACATTAAGCCGGTCCAGGAGTAAGCAGGACTTGGCGGGGGGGTGGTTCCAGGCTGGCCGGTGCCTTCGGTTCACCGTCTGCCTCTGGGCAGATGAGAGCCGTGCCGTTGTCCCCGCTGTGAAAGCAGCAATCGTTTTGGGGTGCAAGGAAGGAGGTGCCTCTATATCTTAGAGTAAATAATATACTGGCTTGGATCCCCGAGCTGAGATTTGGGGAAAGAAGAGGATGAGGTCCCTGGGCGCAGGAGCGCAGGGACACGTCCCACGGTGGCGGGGCTGGTGGGAGTCTCCGGGGCAGGTAGGGCAGACCCAGTCCCACAGAGCTTGTACCGGTTTCCAGCCAGAACCGCTCTGGTGCGGGCTGGTGGTGGGCTTGGCGGTTGTAGGTGCTGTGGAGATGCAAAGAGCGGCTCCCACCCAGGATTCTCCATGGCTCCGTTCTCCCCCTGTGGAGCCAGACGCAGGTTTTCATCCTCGGTGAAAACAGAAGGAGGAAGATGCTGTGGCTTTACTGCAGAACGAACTCTGTGCCATTGATGGGGACAGGAGAGAGCTGAGCGACACTGGCGGTGTGCTTTGCAGAAGACCCCTCCTGTGTGTCGGCCACTGGCCCAGTGTCCCCCTCTCTTCCCCTCTCATCCCTCCGCTCGATCCTGCTCCAGCCGTCTCTGGGGTTGAATTTCCACCTGAGCCGTGACCCTCTCAGGGACCGTAACCTGGTTTGGGGGACCGTTGGCAGGGAGGCTCCCGGCTTGGGGTGCCCCAGTTCCGCAGCAGTAACGTCACCTGTCCCGCCTTGGGATATCTCGGCAGGGCTGAGATGACACGTGCCGTGCTGGTGGCAGGCGCCTCTCCTGTCTCTTGGCATCGAGTCCCAGCCAGACCTGCCCGTCGGCGAGGCCGGGCTCAGCGCGACGTTCCACACCTGCGGCTGCTTTGGGGCCATCATCATCTGGGTGTCCCCGCATCCCTGGAAGGAGGAGCGATGCCCTGGCGCAGGCGCTTCCCACCCTGTGTTCCCAAAGAGATTTGCTGCTCAGTCTCCGTTTTCCAGCTCCACGATAACAATATAATAATTTTCCAATCGAACAGCCACCTGTTCTCCCAAGGTCATCACCTCTGCAGGGGGGGTGACATTTGGTGCAGTGTCCTTGGCCACCAGCCCCTCTCTGGTGCCTGGCCCTGCTGTGGCCGGACCAAGGCTGGACAAGTGTTTCCTGCTCCCATGTCTCTCCTTGGGCTCAGAGAGGAGGAAAAAGCCCAAGCTGGGCATCCCTGATGTTCCACATGGTGGCTTTGGGCATGTTGGGGCTGAGCAGGGTGATGTGACAGCAAAGACGTGGTCACCTGCAGTGCAGGGCTGGCTCGTGGGCTGGGAGATGTTGGCGCTGGTCCCCTTTTGGGAGCTCACCGCGGGGAGGGATGCTGGGGAGAGGACACGTGGCCGCACCCCCCGTGCACTGGGTATTCCTCCTCCCGGAGACTTGGATTCAGAGCAGGGAGCTTGTATTTTCTTTAGGGAGCTTTAGAAACCTTATAAATGTTCTCCGGTAAAAGAAAGGCTCTAATGATGTTTCTTTTGTTCCCTAGCGGCTTGAGTCCAGCAAATGACAGCGGAGCCAAAAAGAAGAAAAAGAAACCGAAACGGAAGAAAGAGAAAGGAGGAGATCAGCCCGACCAGGCTCAGGACCAGTCGGCGAAGGTGACGGACCCCTTCCCACAGTCACAGCCCCATCTTGAACCTCGCCAACGTAGCTTAGGGCAAGGAAAGAGTCTCCCGATCCTGGTTTTAGGCGCTTGGCTGCTCAAAAAAAACTTCAGGTTTAGAGTAATTTCCCCGCCTGGCTGCGTGCGTGGGAATTTCCGATGCTGCGGGAGGCGTTTGCGGAGCGCTCCAGGGTAAACGCGGTCCTTGGCTGGATATGCCAGCCAGTTCCAGCGCCGCGGTGAAAGGGTCAGACTGGCGCCTCCGAGTTATTCTTTCCGGATACCAGCTGCCCCCTCGCAGGCGGGGAACCGCCACCTGCCAGCTTCCTCTCCTGCCCGCAGCCAGCACAACGAGCGCCTTCTCCTGCTTCTTGGACGACGGCTGATGTTGTTGATTTTTTGCTTGATTAACATAAGAACAGCAGCCGGGGCAGAGCACAGTCTGTCTTACCCCTCTTGGCTTTGCCCGATCCTCTCTAGCAGACGGTGCTCCGTGAAGGAGCGTGGGACGCGCAAGGTTTGTCCCTCCCAGCGCTGGCAGTCACCCCTCTTGTCCCCTCGGGTCCCGTGGCAGGGGACACGCACGCAGATCTGCACATCGACAGAGGCTGTTTCTGTCCGATGCCCAGTTCCCATCCAAATATTTCTAAGATTTTGTCCTGTGCAGAGCATTTAACTGGGGCTTCAAACTAACGTCACCGGGAATCAGGGAGGAGCTGGGGTTGTGAATTCAGCCCAGAGCTGCCCGCCCTGCCAAGGTCTGCCTGCGGGGGGAGGAGGAGGAGGAGGAGGAGGAAAGTTGTCCTTCATCTTGACTCAGCCTCTCTGCCTTGTCCTGGTCCACAGCGCGCAGGGAGTTCTCTGGAAGCTGCGGTTTGCAGATACGGATCCAGCTTAGAAGCAGTGAGAGAGAAAAGCCACCGCAGAAAGGCCAGGCGCTGGGTGTGGGGGGACCCGGGGTGTCTCTGCGTGGGTGTTAGCCAAGGTGAGGCAGGGAGGTTAGCGCTTGGGGCTCGCAGCACCCTCCTTAACTGAAGCTTAAAGCATTTTAAGGCACTTCGTCTGTCCCTTTTCGACCCAGGAGTGCCTAGAAACCAGGTCTAGGTGTGTGGCAGGTGTCTGCTAAAAGGGTTCATCCGTCTCGTAGAGGGTTACGAGAGGATCTAGGCTGGGAAGTGAGTCTTCTCCCTGCTCTCCCCTTCCTGGCAGGGTCAGCTCTAGGTTCTCCTAATGAGCTGAAATACAGACTTGGTGGCTCAGCTTACTCATTTTGTCTTTCCACCCTCCTTTTCCGCCCTCAGATGAACTCTTTACCCGCTGAGAGGATCCAGGAAATTCAAAAAGCCATCGAGCTCTTCTCTGTAGGTCAGGGCCCTGCCAAAACCATGGAGGAAGCCAGCAAGAGGAGCTACCAGTTCTGGGACACGCAGCCAGTGCCCAAGCTAGGTACGTACAGCCCCTCGCTGTTCCGTGCTCCTTGGGGGAAGCCTTGTGGTCCCCAGGCTGCTCAAAGAAGCCCAAAGAAGCTGGTCTCTGGCTAACAAGCCAGTCCTTGGATGGCCCCTCACTGCTGTCCTGTCTGGGCTTCGAAGGCATCAATGACGCTTGTCCGCCGTTCAGCATCACAGACTGAGCGGCCAGCCCTGCCGCCGGAGAGCTGTGCGGGCAGCTGGGGGGGCCGAGAGGGACGAGGAGCCGTTTCAGACACCCGAATTGATGCCTCCTGCGTTTGGGCGTCCCTTAATCTCAGTCTTTAGCCCTTGAATTAGGTCTCCCCGGCCCTCTGTGCCCAAGTTTCATGCGGGGTGTTGCCAGCCTTTCTCTTGCCGAGTCCCAGGGGGGCTGGAGCTAACCGGCTCTCCCCTTTTGGTGGGCTGAAACTTCCCAGCAAGGGGTCCTTGGTGGGGACGGTAACTTGGGGTGAGACGGGGCCAGCCAGTGGTGGGAGCCTCTGGGGAAAGCAGGTCCACGTGCCACCACGTCGTTGGTTTGCTGGGCTCACATCAGGCTCTGGCCCAGGCAGGTCCTTGGGTTTTCCAGCTCTAGTCCTGGCTCCAGCCCTTTCTCCGGTTTGCATTTGATGCTGCTCTTGATGCTGCCACACAGATCGCTGCGTCAAAAGGCGTTCCTCGGCGTGGCAGGAGCACTTGGCAGCTGAGCACATCTGAGAGGGGCAGAGCCGCGTGGCTGGAAGACGCTCCTTCCCGAGCTAATTGGAGCAAACCCGCAGTGCTCCCGGGGTGCCTGGGATTGCTTCGCTTAGTCTCTCCACCCCTGCATCCCCCAGGAAAATCCATGCAGAGCTCAGGAGAACTAAAGAATGAGTCCAAGCCCATGGTTTCGAGATTTACCCGAAGCTTGTCATGGCTTCAAATTGGCTGCTCTTCAGTAATTTCCTTCATGGGGTTGTGTCCGACCCCTCTTGCTGCAAACACCGCGCTCGATTCCCTTTTTGTGTTGTCGGCACCAGCCCGAGGCTTTCTTTGGGCTCAAAGACTTCGCTGGGAGCAACGGTCTGAGCTTTGTGCTGGGAAAACCGTAGTGAGATGGCACGGGCTTACGTGCGACAGCAAAGCCTGAGCTTGCAGTTCCCCTTTTTCCCAGAGGATCCTGGATGTGGCAAACACCACTTCTGCTGGGGTAGACCCTGGAGGAAGGGTGGAAGGGCACAAACCAGCCCGCTCCTGGGTCCCGACGTCTCCCGTGGTCCTTGCCCAGGAGCACGCTCTGGCACACAGCGTTACCTACACGAGGCTATTCAGGGTCGGGGAACAAAAGCGCTGTGACATTTTGGGAGCCGGGTTTCAGAGCGATTCAGCACCTGCTCAGAACAGAGAGGACGGCCAGGGGTGAGCGTTTCTGGAAGCCGCCCTGGGTGGGTGTGATGGGGGCAGTTCTTGCTCTGGGCTTTTCTTCACCTCCCCATTGCCAGGAAACCTTTTGAATGCCTTTTTAAGGGAATTCCTAATTAGCGCGGCTTGCTTCTCTTGGCAGCGCTCAAGTGATGCCGCTGTGTTGACATCCCTGAGAAAGCCGGTGCTTGAACCGACATCTCTGGGCTGAATCGGGGACTTTCTTGGCTGACTCGGGGACTTTGGGAGTCAGTGTATTTTCAACAGAAGTTGTCTTGTTCGCTGCAGCTCTTCTTTAAGCACAGTGGGAAGGAAACCCTGACGCTTGCCAAATGGCAGGGGCCAGAGCTGGCCGGGAGAGAGCTGCTATCCGATGGAGCAGCTCACGGGAAAGTGCTGGCCGAGGCTGGGACTGTAGGGATGGGGAAGGATAAGGCATTGCGTGCGGACCTGGAGGACGTAGCCCTGAAGCTCGCGTCAGTTTGGTCGCCTCCTCTCTACTGCCCCGTCGGCTCTACCCGAAAGAGGAGTTTTGGTTCTCTGCCCCCGTGTCCCATTGAGCGCGTGGCCCGTCCCAAACCGGGTGGGTGAAATGGTGATCCCTGGCTGCCCGCACCAGGCACTTGAGGGGGGAGATGCACGCTGGGGAAATTGGTCGCCAGATGGAGGTGGCGTGGAGACTTAGCCTCAAACAGCAGAGAGCATCTTCATGGCTCCCCGCTCTCTCTTACAGGAGAAGTGGTGAACACCCACGGTCCCGTTGAGCCAGACAAAGACAATATCCGTCAGGAGCCATACACCTTGCCTCAGGGCTTCACCTGGGACGCCCTGGACCTTGGGGACAGAGGGGTGGTGAGTACAGGCAGCTCAGCACATGCGTGTTGGGAGGGCGTCTCCGTTGCATGGTCGGCGGTTCCATGCTTGGACTGCTGAAGCTGGTTTTGGGGAGGGGAACACATCTCTCGCCGCACCAAGCGACTCTCCAGCTCACGCCATCTCCTTGGAGTTAGATGGGTCCGACTTCCCCCACCCTGCACCTACCTCTCACCCATCCCACGTTGGCCAGGTTGGCCTGGCTTCTTCATGGGGATGAACAGGGTCTTCTGCACATGCTCTTTAAGCCTAAGGATGCCTGAAGCCAGGAGTTTTCCCTTAGGAAGACCCTCCAGACCCTGACCCGCCTCCTTGGGAGATGACCCAAGGGCAGCAGGGCTCCGTTGTGTGTCCTGCTCCTTATCCTGCTCCGCAGTGGCACTGGGTCAGGAGCCCAGAGAGCAGCACGGAGCAGGGGACGTGGTGGGAGCAGGGACACGGCTGCATGCGGCTCCCGTCGCTGCGGCCACGCAAAATGTGTTCAGGGTCCATTCTGAGGGTAGCTGGGGCGTGCGATGGCTGAATAACTCTCTTGACCTGCTTGGTCTCTCCTGTTTCAGCTGAAAGAGCTGTACACACTTCTGAATGAGAACTATGTGGAGGACGACGACAACATGTTCCGGTTCGATTACTCTCCTGAGTTCCTGCTGTGGTGAGTGGCACCAAACCCGCGGAGCGGAGGGTGTTGGATGCTGCCAAGCCTGATGCCGGTGACAGCGCAGCAGCTGCCTTTGCTTGTCCCGTCTCACGTCTTTCTGAAATCTCCTTTCCCCATCTGTCACCGTACGTGTGTGCAGTGTCTAGGTACGCTGCGAGAGGGGTCTCTCGCCCAGCCCTGCTTGCCTCTGGTTTCTTTGAGATATGGGAGCCTAAAACTGGATTATTTTCCTCTTTGGTTTGATCCCTCGAGTGTTTGTAAAAATCCCGGTAGCTGAGGAGCTTCCCAGTGCCCTGGAGCTGTAGGATGAAGGCGGCTGCCAAGTAATGATGCCAGTAATAATACTTGGAGACCTGTTGCAGCAGAGCTGCTGCTCCCTCAGGGCATTCACCGATCGAGGAACATGATTCCTGTGTCACTAGTGAGAACTTGCCTTGGCCACGGAGGGCAGGAATTGCCCTGGATGCCGGTGGTCCTGCCTTGGTCACATCACTGTCACCCTCTGCTCCTCCTGCCTGCAAACCCACGGCCACATCGGGCAGCCGGAGCAGGACGCAGGGCAGTGCGGGGAGGCGGGAGCAGGTACACGGGGGACCGTGGATGGGACGTGACTTCTGAAGTGTGTCTCGTCTCCAGGGCGCTGCGTCCTCCGGGCTGGTTGCCCCAGTGGCACTGTGGAGTCAGGGTTGTCTCCAGCAAGAAGCTGGTTGGATTTATCAGCGCGATTCCAGCCACTATCCACATCTATGACATGTGAGTGCTGCTCGGCTGCTTTTCTCACCCTTGATGGCGCGTGGGGCTTCCTGGGAGCGCTCAGGAGGTCTGGCTGTGTTCTCCTCCTCCTCCCTGACCGACTGAGCCAGACCCACGCCGTTCAGCCGTGGAGATGCTTTGCTGCTTGGAGGAGAGGGTGGGGGATACCTGAGGTGGGCAGTGAAGTTCTGTGCAAGGACGTCTATGCAAGGAGTTAGTAGCTCTTACGGCTGTTTTCCTCAACGCGTTCAGCCAGCTTGGAGCTCTGTCTTACAGAAATCCTCCAGAGCTGGATGGAGACCATTTTCCTTGGGAAAAGCTTGGGTAACAGCTTAAAGGAGAGTTCTCCAAACCCAGCCCTTGCCCCTTGGCCATCCCTGAGGCTTTGACTCCTCTTTTCTCTTGAAGGGGCTGGAGGTAAATTGCCCAGGGCGTTGGACCGATCCTCCCAGGTGAGGACAGCCGGGTCTCATGCTCTGCGTTGTTTCTTTCCCAAGAGAGAAGAAGATGGTAGAGATAAACTTCCTGTGCGTCCACAAAAAGTTGCGATCCAAACGGGTGGCTCCGGTTCTGATCCGGGAGATCACGCGGCGGGTTCATCTGGAGGGGATCTTTCAGGCTGTTTACACCGCGGGAGTGGTGCTGCCAAAACCTGTGGGGACTTGCAGGTGAGTCTCTGTGCTTCTCCAAAGAGATTTTGGTCTGCAGACCTTCCCTTGCCACCCTGTGGCGTGGGTGGGATTCCCCGGGACAGGAGAGAGCAATTCCAGCCCAAGTTTCTCCTCCCCACACCATCCTTTCAGGATTAAGCCCAGTAGCTTTGCTTAAGCTGCTCATGTGTCACCAGACAGGAGACTTTCTGCAGCACGAGCGCTTCAGGCTGCCCTTTTTTTTTCCCTCTTGCGGGAGCCGCTGGCCTCTTCGCCAGCCGGTGTGATGTTCTCGCTTGCCCTCTCATGGCAGCTACGAGAACCTCGTGCCCGTGCGGCCGTCCCGCTGGCCAAGAGCAAGTCTCCCACCGCAAGTGTGTTTCTGCAGGTACTGGCACCGGTCCCTGAATCCTCGGAAGCTCATCGAGGTCAAATTTTCCCACCTGAGCAGGAACATGACTATGCAACGTACCATGAAGCTTTACCGGTTGCCCGAGGTGGGTGTCAGCCGGCGTCAGAGCTCACGAATTGCTCCTCGCTGAGCGAGGGGTGAGGCTGGGAACTGGAGGCACAAACATCTCGGCCGAGGTCGAGTCCTCTGTCTGGAGAACTGGGGTTTGTTTCATGTAGTAGATGACTCTGTCAAGCCGTTGCGCTTTATTTAATCTTTATTTATTTTTGCCCGGGTACCTGCATTTTAAGGGCAAATTCTTGCAGCTAGAGGACCCTGTGAGCTTTTGTTTCGTGGTGAGTCATATTCCCGTCCTCCTGGTAAAACGAGAAGGCAGATATGACAGCCTTCATCTGTCCAAACACGGCCTCGGAGTGACCTTGAATTGGGTTAGTCCCTCATTCTTCAGGCAAACTGATGGGTTCTGTCACCGCAAGTTGTCCTGCTGGGGAAGTTCCCCAGCTGGATATGGGAGAGAAAAAAAACAAAAAACAAACAAAGCATTAAAATTGCCACCACCTTCCCCGACCTTGTTGGCTTCCTTCTGTCGGTCAGAGCTGCTCGCTTCGGCTGAAGAGCGCTGCGTTAGCGCTGGGCGGCACACGGCTCCTGTCTCCTGCCTCCGCGAAGGCGCCGGCTGCTTCTGTGGAGCTACCGATTTTTTGCGCAGAAACCCAGAGCCAGCAGCAGTCCGTGATCGGGGCTTTGCTGAGCCATCCCAAGCCTAGATTAGAAATCGAGTCCAACTGGAATAACGTCAGGTGCTTCCTTGTGGTGCCTGGGGCACGTCTCCCAGCCTGTCCCACGTCTCCCAGCCCATCCCCGCCGCGCATGGGAGCAGATCCCCGGAGGGAAGGGGTTATCTTGTGTCGTTAGTGGGTAGGAGGCCACTTCCAGCAGGACTTGACCCGGCAGATGGGGCTTTGGGACTTGCTGTGCTTCTCTGCGGTCTTTGCCGTCGGCGTCACGGCCAATCGCATCCATCCTTAGGCCAGGCAAGCAGGGCTGGGAGGGGGAGCGCTGGGTTGTGGGGCTGAGAATGAGCTGATCTAAGCAGAGAGTGTCTCCATGCCACTTGTTGGAGAGCCCTTGGGTGATAAAAGCCACCGTGTAAGGAACACAAATGATTCGTCCCGCTTTCTGTAGACTCCCAAGACTGCTGGCTTGCGGCCAATGGAGCACAGAGATATCTCCGCGGTGCACAAGCTCTTGACTGAGTACCTGAAGCAGTTCCACCTGACGCCCGTCATGAGCCGAGAGGAGGTGGAGCACTGGTTCTTACCTCAGGAGAACATCATCGACACCTTTGTGGTAGAGGTGAGGGGGCGGGGGCAAGAGGAGGGGGGTGTTTTCCTGGGCTTCTGCCTCCACTGGAAGAGTGCGCGGTGAGCCGTGGGAGCAATCGGGGAGGTTGCTGCCCCAGGCAGTGAGATACTCTTCCAGGGTGGGAGGTTTGAGCTGCGGGAGGATGGTCCCTCTCCATCCTGGGCTGCCCCGAGTCTCCTTACGAGGAGCCCACACATCACTCAGACTGGCAAAGCCCCTCTAAGCCTCCAGACGGGCTTTATCTTGGCTCTGACGTGTTGCGGTGTCACTTCTGACTTCCAGAGCGCCCCGGGGGAGGTGACAGACTTCCTGAGCTTCTACACGCTGCCCTCCACCATCATGAACCACCCGACTCACAAGAGCCTGAAAGCTGCTTATTCCTTCTACAACGTTCACACCAAGACGCCTCTCATCGACCTCATGAGCGATGCTCTCATACTCGCCAAGTCGGTGAGTGCTGGCAAGGCCGAGGCGGCACCGCCGGGCAGCTCACCGCTTGCCTGGCCGCCCTTGGGTTTACGGGGAGGGCCGGCCGTGGGGCAGGGCTTGGCCCCAGGGCTGTAGAAAT
This sequence comes from Chroicocephalus ridibundus, assembly GCF_963924245.1. Taxonomy (NCBI): domain Eukaryota; kingdom Metazoa; phylum Chordata; class Aves; order Charadriiformes; family Laridae; genus Chroicocephalus; species Chroicocephalus ridibundus. Next base: position 6,944,703 of record NC_086300.1, on the reverse strand, counting down.
CCAAATCCTAAAGGATCTGCCACCCGGGAGAGGGATGCAAGCGTAGCCTGAGCCCTCTGGCTAGCGTTGAGCTGAGCTCAGCGTGTCTGCTAATTCCTTACGGCAAATGATATTGCTGTGTGTCCGCAGCGCTTGAATTGAGGGCGCCAAGTGCTTCCCTGTCAGCTTCGCTCCCTTCCTCCGGGGGTGCAAAGCTGGGCAGGAGAGGGGGGCAAGCAGCTCACGGGTGGGATGAACTCCCCGGCACGTAAGCAGGAGGAGCTGATGGCTTCGTGTCTTGCCCGCGCAGAAAGGATTCGACGTCTTCAATGCACTGGATCTCATGGAAAACAAAACCTTCCTGGAGAAGCTGAAGTTTGGGATTGGGGACGGCAACCTGCAGTATTACCTGTACAATTGGAAGTGTCCCAGCATGGCACCAGAGAAGGTCAGTGCCTTGGGGTGCTGGGGTCCTCCAGCGTACGGGAAGGGGTCTTGTCTCCTCAGCCCCCCAGGAGTGTGCCGCCACACACCCCTCGGCGTTCCCAGGCCAGCAGGGCACACAGGAATGGGTGAATCCCATAGCAGCCTTCCAGTCCCTGAAGGGGGCTCCAGGAAAGCTGGGGAGGGGCTGTTTGCAAGGGCAGGTAGCCATAGGCCGGGGGGCAATGGCTTAAACTAGAGCAGGGCAGGGTTAGATCAGCCATTAGGAAGAAGTTCTTTCCACTGAGGGTGGTGAGACACTGGCCCAGGTTGCCCAGAGAGGGGGTGGAGGCCCCATCCCTGGAGACATCCAAGGCCAGGCTGGATGCGGCTCTGAGCGACCTGATCTAGTTGAAGATGTCCCTGCTCACTGCAGGGGGTTGGACTAGATGGCCTTTAGAGGTCCCTTCCAACCCAACACGTTCTGTGATTCCATGATAATCCAGTGACAACTCCTCTGTGCTCTTCCCGCTGTGCCTGCACAGAGCGTGTCCCTGGGGAAAAGCGCTCGCCGTGTGTGTCCCCCCCAGGCTCGTTTTACTCTTGGACTGGTGCAGGTTCAGTCCTTAACCTCACGCGCATCCGCACGGGCGACCTCGTTCCTCTGGGGGAGGAGGCCAGGTACAGAGAGGAGGCAGACGGAGGGCTGCGGGGGGACAGATGTGACACCAGTATGGACAGTCTTGCGTATGATCTCGACACAGGTAGTCTCGGTATCTCGACAGGGGGATGGACAGTCGCTTGTCCGTACCTGGGAGCTGGTTGCTGTGCCCTGTGAGCCCGCGCGGGACCCGGGTGTCACTGTGCAGCGCCGTAGCCTGTGTGTCAGGCTGTTGCGGTGGGGTGAGACGAACAAGAGCCCGTCTAGAGAGCGCAGATGAGCTTGGGAGCCGCTGGGTGGTTGTTGAGCAGCACCCCGTGACGGTGGGGAGCTCTGCAAGCACGGTCACCAGTAGCATGTGCAGAGGGGCTGAGCCGCAGGGGCTCCAGGGTGTCACCTTGTCCCCAGCAGCTCACTGTCCACCCAGCAGCTCCGAGCGCTTGCAGCTGCGCCTGTAGATGCTCCGTCCGCCTGCCCTGGGCCGTTTTTAGGGAGCGTTTGGTTGCTACCGTGTCCCCACCCTGAAGCCGTGTTTCGGCATCTGTCTGGTCCGCAGCCACCTTGGAGGGGACGGTGCTCGAGAACCAGAAGGCCACCCGGCTGCGCAGCGCTGCAGCCTGCCCGCCCTACGTCGCAACAGCTAATTAATGCCTTAACGGCAGTAACGGAGCTTCGGTTCCAGCTTTGGTTAAGCTGGTCTTCAACCAGCCTTGCTGGGCCGCTGAGCCTTTCCAAAAGCTCCAGGAGGTCGCGGGGAGGTTTAAGCAATCCCTTTTCTCGCTGGTGGGTTGGAGAGCCTGCTAACTGGGAGCGCTCTGGCCATACCCTGTGGTGGGGCTGCTCCAGCGGGTCGGAGCCTGGAAGCAGCCACCAGCGTGTCCCCGTCACACAGCGGCCAGGGAGCAGCCGGCAGTGCCGGCCGCCTGCAGAGGGGTCTGTCCCGCTACTGGGCTCTCGGGAAGCAGCTCCTCCCAAATCTGTTGTTACGTCTAGGACAAGTGGAAACGGCCTCAAGTTGCGGCAGGGGAGGTTTAGGATGGATTATTAGGAAAAATTTTTACACCAAAAGGGTTGTTGAGCATTGGAAGAGGCTGCCCAGGGAAGAGGTGGAGTCGCCATCCCTGGAGGTCTCTAAAAGCCGGGCAGACGCGGTGCTGAGGGACGTGGGTCCGTGGTGGGTTGGGCAGTGTCGGGCTGATGGTGGGACTCCATGATCTTAAAATTCCCTTCCAACCTCGACGATTCTATGATTCTGTTTAGCTTAGAAGCAACCTTGGCTCGTAAATCAAGGCTCTCTCGCAGACTGGCAAAGTGGGGCTTGTCACACCCCAGACATTGCTCACCTCCCCAGATTGGGGCTGGGCAGGGTCCCTGCGCCCCTTCGGCCACGAGCCCAGGGCTCTCCCTGCCCTCAAATAGCCCAAAGCCGGTGGAGAAACCCACCTGGACAACGCTGAGCCCTCCCGGCTTGGGCTTGTGAGCTGTGTCTGCCGGGAGCCGGGTCTGGGGCAGAGGACGCTGGCGCTGGGACACACCTTTACCTGCCGTCTCCGTTGTCTCTCCAGGTGGGACTGGTGTTGCAGTAAGCGAGCCCTTGCCAGGAGAGCGCGGCGCCGCCGAGGAGCCGGCCCCGGCGGAGGTGCTGCCCTCGTCCTTTCTGCCGGAGCCGGAGCCGTGCCGGGAGAGGTGGAAGCGAAGCAGCCGCGCAGCCGCCCCACCGCCTGGATTCACCGACCGCGTCCCGCAGCGCCGGCCGCCGCTCCCCCGCCGGCGTCAGCCGTCTCCTTTGTTTTGATTTAATTGCATCCTCGTAAAGACGTGATCAAGGGAATGTAACTGCTGAAACTAGCTCATGATTGGCATATAATGGAGTTAACGGGTGAATAATAAAAGTATATATTATATATATTTTAAATCTTTCCTGTTCCAAACTGACACGAGTTGCATTCGTCTGCTGAAGGCCACCTCCGGGTCACCGGACCATGACTTCTCGACGGGGCCATCCGAGGTAGATGCTTGCTGCGCCGAACGGCTCGGGAGCAGCGGGATGCAGCGGCCGGGCTGCCGAGGCCGAGCCTTCCTGCCCGCCTGGAGGCTGTTCTGGGCTCTCTCCCCTGCTTGGCTGTTTTCCCCCGGTTTGCTCGTTCCTCCGTTCCACCCGGCCCTTCCCACGGGTGCCTGGAGAGGGAGGATGGCGCCGTCCCTCCCCCGCGGGCTTGGGAGCACGTCGCAATTTCTTTCTAAGGGCTATTTGTGCAAGCGATGCCTTGTCCCTTCTCCTCCCCAGCCTCGGAGACGCGGACCCTCTCTGCTCAACGGGGCAAGCGCTGAACCGAGGAGCAGCGACGCCCGGAGATTCGGGGGGGACTTGGCTCCTCGCTGCCACCGGGGCTCGTCCGGCGCACCCGGCTCTGCTCAGACTCCTCAGGGTCGTTCCTCTCCGCCACCCTTCGTGACGCCGGGGCACCGGGGGGATGATCCGTCGCCGCTGCTGCACCTCGAGGCTCTCTGCTCGGCTGCTTTTTCTCTGGAAGCATGGAAATACGGATACACGCGCAAGCGACTGCCCTGCGACGCACCGTCAGCATCGCGCCGGGGCTTCAGCCTCTCCGGCCACCCCGGTGCCTCTTCCACCGGGCTCGTCTTGCGCTACGGGAACCTCCGAGGTAAAGGAATTGTTTTCTTTCATGGAAAGCCTTCATCCCATCGAGATGTGTTGGGAAACAAGCGCCCGGACAGCCTGTCGCCTCCTGCCGTCACCATGAACTGTGTCCACCGAGAGCTCCGAGAGGCTCCTGCCCTCCCAGCCAAAGGTTTCCAAAGCTGCACGCCAAGGCCAAGACCCCGTCTATGCACTCCCCCGCCTCCCTGTCCCTCCGTGTCCCCGTCGTGCCCCCGTGGCACACCACGGACCCCGAGGGCCTTTGCCCGCCCTGGCCTGGACGTGCAGGGCATCGGTGGGGGGCCGGGAGCCCGTCACATCACCCCCCTGGCAGTGCCATCGCATCCCCCCTGCTCAGGGTCCCCCGTCACCTATGCAAGTACCTCCGCGTCCTCTCCCGTGTCCCCTCCCGTGTCCCCGGTGTCCTGGGCTGGGGGAGGCTGGGGGGGAGGGGTGTCCGGTGGGACCCTCCCCCTGTCCCCGTGGCACTTTCAAGGGCTGCTCTGACGATTTCCCCCCCCCCGACCCCCATGGGTGCCTGGCGGCTCCCCGGGGTAGTGCTGTGTTTGGGGGTGGGCTCAGCCCTTATGCCCCCCAGCTTCTTCCCCCCTTGCCCCTCAACTGGCCCCAGGAGGTGACAGGGACGCCGGGACAGGCTCTGTTAAAATAAAACCTTTATTTGTCTGGCGTGACACCGGGGTATAAATCCGTGCCCGGTGCTGGAGCAGGGGTTGGGAACGCGGCCACCAGCCGAGCGAAGCCGTGACACCGTGGGCGCAATGGGGCGCGTGGTGGCAGGGTCCCCTCGGGGACCTCATGGCGATGGCACTGTCCTTGCAGCCCAAGGAGGGGCTGGGATCGAGCGTGGCTGGCGGTGGGGACATTCGGGGGTTGCTGTCACCCACCTCGCCCCCCTGGGGCTGTGTTGGGCTTTCGGTGGCCTGGTCACCCCCTCCTGGTTGTCGCAGTGTCCCTGTCCCCTCAGGGTCACCGCCAGGGAGGGGAGGAGTGGGGCACAGAGTCCAGCACATGTGGTGGCACTACGGGACACGGAGGGGGTCCCCTACCCCCTGGGGTCCCCCAACCAGCCCTGCTGTCACCGCGGCCAGGCAAGCGGTGTCCCCAGGCTGTCCCCGCACAGGGAGCAGGGTGTCTCCGGCGCAGGAGGGTGCCCACCCCATGGAGGACCACGTTGTCCTCCACAGGGGGACACGGTGTCCCTCCCACCGGGACCACGGGGACCTCACAGGCTCTTGCATCGAACGTGCACGAAGAGTGTGGCGGGGGACAGGGACGCCCCGTCCTTGGAGAGCAGATGGATGTGGCGATACCCTGGGGACAGAGACGGGGGCTGAGCAGGTGACAGGGGACAGTCCCCGGGGGCAGCGGGGTGGCCACACACCCACCTTCCCTCATGCTGGGCAGGGGCAGGGTGAACTGGCCCACGAAGTCGTTGCAGGAGGTGCTGTCGTAGTCCTCCACCACGAAGCGCACCAGGGCCAGCTCGGGCGCCCGCAGCTGGAAGCTCAGCGTCTCCTCCCAGCGCGGGTTGAAGCCTACGGCACCGGGACGGGAGGTGGGCACAGCCACCGGGGCCACCGAGGCCACCGGGACCACCTGCCACCCGCGAGCCAGGGGCCGGCTTGACCCACCGGTGCGCTCGCCCCTGCCCCAGTTTAGCTGCCGTCCTGCACTGGGGTGTGCGGGACTGGGGCAGACTCGGGGAGTGGGGGTTGCACTGGAGCTGGGCTGGGCTATACTGGGGGAATGGGGGTCATACTGTGGCCAGACTGGGCTATACTGGGGGAATGGGGGTGACACGGGGGCTGAGCTGGACTACACTGGGAGAATGGGGGTCATACTGGAGCTGAGCTGGGCTATACTGGGGGAATGGGGGTTATACTGGGGCCATGATGACGTATACTGGGGAAACAGGTGTCATACTGGGGCCAGACTGGGCTATACTGGGAGAATGGGGACCATACTAGGGCCAGGCTTGTCTATACTGGAGGAATGGGGGTGACACTGGGGCCGCGATGGTGTATACTGGGGAAACAGGGGTCATACTGGGGCTATGCTGGGGGAATGGGGGTCATACTGGGCTAAGCTCATCTGTACCAGGGGAACGGGGGTGACACTGGGGCTGGGCTGGACTATACTGGGGGAAAGGGGGTCATACTGGGGCGGGGCTGGGCCATACTGGCGTAATGGGGGTCATACTGGGGCCATGGTGGGGTATACTGGGGGAATGGGGACCATACTAGGGCCAGGCTTGTCTCTACCGGGGGAATGGGGGTGACACGGGGGCTGGGCTGGGCTGTGCTGGGGGAATGGGGGTTATACTGGGACAGTGATGGGGGTATACTGGGGCAATGGGGGTCATATTGGGGCTGCGATGGTCTATACTGGGGAAACAGGGATCATACCGGGACTGGGCTATGCAGGGGGAATGGTGGTCGTACTGGGGCCATGGTGGGGGTACACTGGGGGAATGGGGGTCATACTGGGGCCGTGGTGGGGTACACTGGGGGAATGGGGGTCATACTGGGGCCGTGGTGGGGTATAACTGGGGGAACAGGGGTCACACTGGGCTTGGGCTGGGTATACTGGAGGGCAGGAGGGAGCAGCGGGGGGGGACAACTGGGACGCGCTGGGGACCTGCCACTGGTTGGGATCGTGCCGTGCTGGGGACGGGGCACTGCGGGACTGGGGTGCACTGGGGGGACTGGGATGTCCTGGGCACCGGCCCAACGCGGGGAGCAGCGGGTGCCCGGGGTAATGGGTGCCCGAGGGCTCTGCCACCCCCAGGGATCAGGGTGCCCTGAGGTGTCCCTGGGGACCAAGTGCCCTGGGCTGTCCCCAGGGATCAGGGTGCCCTGGGGTGTCCCTGAGGACCAGGTGTCCCAGGGTGTCCCATGGGATTGGGTGCCCTGGCGTGTCCCTGAGGTCCAAGTGTCCTGGGGTGTCCCCAGGGATCAGATGTCCTGGGTTGTCCCTGAGGACCAGGTGCCCCGGGGTGTCCCCGGGGATCAGGGTGTCCTGGGGTGCCCCTGGGGACCAGCTGTCCTGGGGTGTCCCCAGGGATCAGGGTGTCCCAGGGATCAGGGTGCCTTGGGCTGTCCCTGGGGACCAGGGTGCCCTGAGGCATCTTGAGGATCAGGTTGTCCTGGGGCGTCCCCAGGGATTGGGTGCCCCGTGCCACCCCTGGGCATCAGGGTGCCTGAGTTGCCCCTGGGGACCAGGTGTCCTGGGGTACCCTGAGGACCAGGTGTCCTGGGCTGTCCCCTGGGCATCAAGGTGCCCTGGCGTGCCCCTGAGGTCCAGGTGTCCTGCAGTGTCCCTGGAGATCAGGTGTCCTGGGGTGTCCCCAGGGATCAGGGTGCCCTGGGGTGCCCCTGAGGACCAGGTGTCCCAGGGTGTCGCCAGGGATTGGGTGCCCCGGGGTGTCCCTGAGGACCAGGTGCCCTGGGGTGTCCTTGAGGACCAGGATGCCCTGAGGCATCTTGGGGATCAGGTTGTCCTGGGGTGTCCCCAGGGACTGGGTGCCCTGGGGTGTCCCTGAGTTCCAGGTGTCCTGGGGTGTCGCCAGGGATTGCATGTCCTGGGGTGCCCCTGGGGATCAGGTGTCCTGGGGTGTCCCTGGGGATCAGGTGTCCCGGGGTGTCCCCGGGGACCGGTGGCCGGGCAGTGGTGGCCCTGGGGGCGCTCACCATTGTTGAGCTTGTGGTGGGTCTGCTGCTTGCTGCAGTCGGCCGGGACACCGTGGATCTCCACCCGCACGAAGGGGTCCACGATGGAGCTCCCCTTCTCCCGGTTCAGCTTGGGCAGCTGCTGCGCCGTGATCACCTGGGGACAGAGGGTGCTGGGGGCCGGTGGCACGGGGCACCGCGGGGTGGCGGGACCCAGGAGAAGGGATGTAGGTGGCACATGGCTGGGTGCAGGGACAGGGTTGGTGTCCCCAGGAGAAGGGACGTAGGTGGCACATGGCTGGGTGCAGGGACAGGGTTGGTGTCCCCAGGAGAAAGGACGTGGGTGGCACACAGCTGGGCTTGGGGACAGGGTTGGTGTCCCCAGGAGAAGGAAGGTAGGTAGCACATGGCTGGGTGTGGGGACAGGGTTGGTGTCCCCAGGAGAAGGAATGTGGGTGGCATATGGCTGGGTGTGGGAATGGGGTGGGGAGGAGGGAGGTGGTTGGTGCCACCCAGGAGAAGGGACACGGGTAGCACAGGGCTGGGCGCAGGGACAGAATTGGTACCACCCAGGAGAAGGGATGTGGGTGGCACGTGGCTGGCTGCAGGGTCAAGGTTGATGTCCCCAGGAGAAGGGACATGGGTGGCATTTGCCCAGGCGTGGGAATGAGGTCAGTGTCACCCAGGAGCGGGGACATGGCTGGTGCCCAAACAGATGTGAGGACAAGGGTCAGCGTCCCAGGAGAAGAGCGGTTGGTGGCACCCCGGTGGGTGTGGGGTCGGTGGCACGTAGGAGAAGGTGTGTAAAGTGGCACCTGGCTGGACACGGGGTTGGTGGCACCCAGAACGGATGCGCGTGGGCCCTGGCTGAGTGTGGGGTTGGTGTCACCCAGAAGGGACATGGGTGGCACCTGCTTGGGCGTGGGCTTGGTGGCACCTGGGAAAGGGGAGGCAGGTGGCGCCTGGCCAGGCATGGGAACGCCAGGGGTGTCACCCAGCAGGGACGTGGGTGTCACCCCCCGGGGTGGGGGGAGCGGGGTGCCCTCACCCTGACGTGCAGGGCCAGGCGGCGGGGGCCCTCTCCGGGGGGGCTGCGCAGGCAGGGGGGCTTCAGCACGTAACCGCAGCGCCCGTTGCCCAGGAAGCGCCCCACGTTCAGGTCCATCTCGTAGCCCGGCGTCTGGAAGTTGAGGGCCACTGAGGGGACAGGGGGACGGGGTGTCAGGCTGGGTGATGGCTCTGGGGTGGGGGGGTGCCAGGTCATGGGAGTGTCTCCCGGGGGGGTGGGGGGGGCCGGGGGGGGTCTCACCCAGCTGGCAGCCGGCGTTCCACATCTCCTGGGGGTTGTAGTTGGAGGAGTTCATCTTCAGCCCCAGCGGGTAGACGCGGCTGAGCTGCCGGGCGTTGTACCGGACCAGCGCCGGGCCTGAGGGGGGCGGGGGGGAAGATGGGTGAGAGGGACCCCTGCACCCATGGGTGCCACTGCGGGGCCCTGCCGGGGGGGGTGACGTGTCCTGCCTGCCCCCAGGAGCCTGGGGATGCGGATGGAGCCTGCCCGGCTGGGTGGACCCAGAGCCTGAAACCAGACCCTGGGGGGTCAGACCCCAACCCTGGACCTTGACCTTGGATCCCTGACCCCAGACCCTGACCCCAGACCTCAGACCCTGGATGCTGACCCAGATCTTAATCCAGACCCTGGACCCCAGACCGTGATGCTGGATCCTGACCTTGACTTTAGACCCCAGACCCTGACACTGGACCTTGACCCTGGACCTCAGACTCCGGACCCAAACCCCAGACCCTGAACCCAGATCTTAATCCTAGCCCTGGACCCCGGACCCCGACACTGATCCCAGCCCTTGGCCCTAGACCCCAGCCCTTGGCCCTGGACCCCAGCCCCTGGCCTCAGATCCTGACCCTGGACCCTGCACCCAAACCCCCGACCTCGACCCCAGATCCCAGATCTCAGTGCCTGGACCCTGACCCAGATCTTAACGCCAGCCCCAGACCCCAGACCTGACCCTGGACCCAGGTGGCACATCCCCAAACCCTGATCCCAGACCTTTACACCAGATCCTGATCCTGGACCGGTGACCCTCACCCTGCCCTCTGGCCCCAGACCCTGATACCGGACCCCAGTCCCACCAGACCAGAGCAGCCCAGGTGGGGCCAGCATGTCCCCGATCATCACCCATGGAGCCACCTCGGTGGCAGAGCCCACCAGCCTCAGCCCCATCCTAGGACAAGTCCCCCTTGTCCCCATCCCATTGCCCTCACCCGCCTCCTTGATGAGCTTCCGAGCCTTCCTCTCGCTGAAGGAGGACATCTCGCAGGGCCGGGGGTGGCGCAGGGCGTGGGCCAGGCCAGGGAAGGGGACAGCCTGGCAGTACACCACCACGGCCGACAGCTCTGGGGCCACCTGTGACGCGTCCTTGGCCTGCAGGAGCCACCATGGTGTCAGGGCCACCCCGGCTCTGGTGGTCACCCACCTGCCTGAGGATCTGCAGAGCCCCCTACCCTGCTAGTACCGAGAACCCCAAGGCCATGGAGACCCCCAAAGTGATGGAGAACCTGAGGCAATGGAGTGATGGACCCTGAGATGATGGAGAACTCAAGCAGTTTGAGACTCTGAGGTCATGAAGAACCCAAAGTGATGGACAACCCAAGATGTTAGAGACCTCAAGGTGATGGAGGCCCTGAAGTGATGGACAACTCAAGATGGTGGAGAACTGAAGGTGACAGAGACCTCAAGGTGATGGAGACCCTGAGGTGGAGAACTGAGGCAATGGAGAACACCCCCCGAGGCAATGGACACCCTGAGGGGTCACCCTGGAGGTGATGGAGACCCAAGGTCATAGAGTTCCCAAGGCAATGGAGACCCCAGAAATGGAGCACCCAGCCCAAGAGGGGAAGAGGGAGGCACAGTCAAGGAGTCCCCAAGCTCAGTCCCCTCTGCTGGGCAGTGACAACCGCTCACCGCCCCCACGGTACCTGACCCGTCAGCTCCATCACACAACCCACCTGCAGAGGTTTGATCTCCTGCAGCGACTGCAGCGACTGGAAGAGGAGAGAGCAGGGCTGCATCAGGGGGTACTGGCAGCAGTCACCTGCCCCAGGCCCCACAGTGGTCCTGTGGCACTGCTGGTATGCTGTGGTCCTCTGGGACCACCAGGACACCATGGTCCTCCAGCGCCACCAGGATGCCGTGGTCCCCCAGCAACACCAGGATGCTGTGGTCCTCCAGCACTACCAGGTTGCCATGGTCCTCCAGGATCACCAGCACACCATGGTCCCCCAGCATCATCAGGACACCGTGGTCCCCCAGCACCACCAGGACTCCGTGGTGACCCGGTACCGTAGCCCTGGGAGAGCCCTTTACCCGCCGGTTGCTTCTCTCCTGCAGCTTCTCCTCCTCTTCTTCTTCCTCCTCCTCCTCCTCTTCCTCCTCCTCATGGTCCAGAAGGGAGGTGACACCCTGGGGCTCGTGCCACGGCTCTGGCAGCTTCTTGCCCTTCACCAGGACCTTCCCCTTCAGCTGCTGCGGGAAGAAGGGCCAAGCTCAGGGCTCAGAGGGGACATGGGGACACTGTGGTGGGCGGGAGGGTGGCCTTACCTCTGGGGACGGGAGGTCGTGGGGGTCCTGCCCCTCCAGCGGCTGCGTCAGCAGCATGTCCCCCAGGATGGCCTTCATGTGCCGGGCCATGGTGGTCTGCTGCTCCAGCCCACAGTGGTTCTCCAGGGACAGGATGACGGGGTAGGGCGATTGCTAGGGAAGGGACGGGCAGCGCTCGGCACCCGGCGCCCAGCTCCCGTCCCAGGGCTGCCGGCGCCCGGCTCACCTTGAAGGCGTAGTCGCGGATGCTCTCGATGACATCGCGGAAGAGGATTTTGGAGGTGAGCGTGTGGCCATGGTAGACGATGGGTTCCCCGTCGGAGCCCTCCCAGCAGTCCAGCTCCACGCAGCGGCATCCCGCCATCAGCGCCCTGCCACCGCACCGTCATCGGATGGGTCCCCGCGCCGCCCCGGCACCCTCGAACCACGGGACCATCCAGGCATGGAGCATCTGAGCAGGGGCACCCACCTGACGTAGGCTTCAGTGCTGCTGGTGCCACCGATCTGGTTGCGCGTCAGGTAGGTGTTGTGGGAGGAGGAGATGAAGTAGTGGCACAGGGGCTGGCTCATGTCCTGGTGCACCTTGGTGTGCTCCTGGTTGAGGATGTCACCAGCGGCTGAGAGGAGGTACATCATGAAGCCGTCCAGCATCATCAGGTCCTGCTGCCTGGCTGCGGGACACAGCGGTGGGGTGTCGCAGAGGGCTGGCATTCTGCTGGTGGGGTGCCACCCCGGGGACTGTCCCCACCTGGATGCCCCCTGTCCCATGTTCACTCCAGACCCGGCACTGCAGCACCGGGGGGACATGTAAGTTCCCCTGAGCGTCCCATCACCATCCTGATGTCGCTCATCCTGCCAGTGCCACATTCACCCTGGACCTGCCATGGTGGCACCCATGAGATGTGGAGGTTCCCTGTCCCCCCCCGTGATGTTCTCTGTCCTCATAGTGCCATGTTCACCCCAGACCTGGCACTGTGGCACCCAGGGGATGTGGAGGTCCCCTTGGTGTCCCATCTCCACCCTGATGTGCCCTATCGTGCCAGTGCCACGTCTACCGTAAGGGTATTACTGTGATACCCAAGGGTCATGGAGGTCCTTCACCCCAACCATGATGTCCCCTGTCCTCCTGGTGCTTTGTTCACCCTGGACCTGCCATAGTGGGACCCAAGGGACATGGAGGTCCCCCAGCAGTGTCACATGCATGTTAGGCCTGGCACTGCATCACCCAGGAGACGTGGAGGTCCACCTGCTGTCCCTCCCCACCTCCACGTCCCCTGTCCCCACAGTGCCGCATCCACCAGGGACCAGCAAGGCCACGCATTGGACTGCTGACACCCAGTGCCACCCCGGGGACGGGACACGGGGACACTCACCCAAGCCTTGGAGGACCCCATACCAGCTTGGGGGGGGTGACACCACCAAGCAGAGCCCCATCCCCACGCCATCGATGACCCACCTTGGCTGCGGCAGCGCCCATCCCACCATCCCACCATCCCACCACCACCACCCATGACCCGAGCTGGCCGTCCTCAGCCCTACCCTTCTCGTTGAGCTCGTAGGTGCGGATGACGGCCCGGGCCTGGCGCAGGCTGGCGTCCTCGCCCTGATCCCGTAGGAAATCCCGCAGCTCCTCGGCCGACAGGACGCGGTCCTCGCCCGAGTAACGCCCGAAAAGCTCCTCCAGCTCCGGCCGCCGCAGCAGCCGTCGGCAAAACTCCTCCAGCTCCCGGCCCTCCAGCCGCTCGTTGCCCGAGTGGTCGCACTCCTGACGGGACCACAGCCCAACCTCGGGGACCGTCCCCTGCCCGGGAGGTACGGCCACCCCCTGCCTTGTCCTGCCTGTCCCTGGGGGTTGGCAGCGTGTGTGATGAGTTTTGGGGGGGCTCAGACACTGGCATGAAGGCTCGGGGACGGGGTGTGCCCAGGGGGGGTGTGGGGGCATGTCCCCTCTGCCCCCCGACCCATAGCCCTCTGACCCTCCAGTCTGGGATGGAGCAGAGCGGAGTGCTGTGCCTCAGTTTCCCCAAGTGGAAAAGGAAGTTGGGAGATGCCCGTGGCGGGGGGGAATGTCACACCCTGGGGACCCACAGAGCAGGAGTGGGGGGACAGCCCACCCCACCCCACCCCACCATGAGCTCCTGTTCATGTTGAAACCCAACCATTGGTGGCGGACCCAGCCACTGGTGGTGGTGGGTGGCTTTGGCTGTGACGAGTTTGACAGTTCTCTGCGCTTGGGGAGGCAGAGGAGGAGCCAGTGTCCCCTCCCGGTGACAGCAGGTGCCGGAGCACGGGACGGATACCTTGAAGAGCTTGTAGGCGTAGCCGTCATCCATGTCGATGTTGATCATCCTCAGCATGCTCTTCACCTCCCGGAAGGACATCTTGTTGTCCTTGTTCCTGTCTGCTCGCTGCAGGACCCCGTGGATCCAGCTACGCCAGGGTAAGGAAACCACCCGGCGTCACCCCCAACGGCCGTCCCCAACCCGTCCCCAAGCCCCCATAGCTCTGCCAAAGGATATTGGTCGAGCTTCTCCGGTTGACTCATGGCTTGCAGCCGCCCCATCAGCTTGGTGAGCCCTTGCACCCAGTGGCGGGCATCCTCCTCGCCCCGGGCGGCCAGGTCGAGGTTCTTGCGCTTGCCCTTGAAGACGAGGGTGAAGCAGTGCCGCGCCGGGAAGGCGGCACCGTGCTTGCGCAGCCCCTCCGACTGGTGGCCCTCACGCACCGCCTCGATGTGCATCACCGAGACTGCAGGGACACGGGCGGTGACAAGGCCACCCCGGGGGACGGAGGTGCTCCCTCGGCATTTTCCCCCACCCGTGAGCAACCTGCAAGACATCCTGGCTGCCGATGGGCACCCTACGTGTCCCCAGGGGCGCCCCAGGGGACCGGGGCTCTGCTCTTGTTGATGCCACAGCCGGGCTTAACTCACTAATCCCAGGCGAGACAGGAGCCATGGCCGCTGTCGCCTGCGGGGACGGGGACGGGGACAGGGACGCCGGCGGGCCATGGAGCTGTCTTGCAGCGCTGCCAGCTCTGGGCACCCGTCCCAGATGCGAGGGTGGAAAGAGATGGATGATGGCGGGGAGCAGGGACGGAGTCTGGCTGGGATGGAGGAGGGACCTCGTGATGGTCCCGAGGGGGATGGGGAAGGGAGTGGGCTGAGGGGGCTCAGCCTGGGGTGCACTGGGGTGTAATGGGATGCGCTGGGTGGAATGGGAAGCACTGGAAGGTGCTGGGAGGCACTTGGGTGCAGTGGGTTGGGGTCCGGGTCTCAGGTCGGGGGGGATCTGGGTCTTGGGTGGGGGTCCAGGTCTCTGATGGGGGTCCATGTTCTGGACTGGGGTCCACATCTTGGGTCGGGGGCTGGGTCCCAGGCTGGGGGTGCAGGTCCTGGGGTGGGATCTGGGTCCTGGGGTGGGGTCTGGGTCCTGGGTGGGGGGCTGGGTCCTTGGGTGGGGGTCCTGGTTCCAGGGTGGGGTCTGGTTCCAGGGTGGGGTCTGGGTCCTGGGTTGGGATCTGGGTCCTGGGTGGGGGGCTGGGTGCTGGGTGAGGTTCAGGTCCCAGGTGGGGGTCCAGGGTGGGGTCTGGGTCCTGGGTGGGGGTCTGGGACCCAGGTGGGGTCCAGGTTCTGGGTGGGGGTCCAGGTCTTGGGTTGGGATCTGGGTCCTGGATTAGGGTTGGGGTCCCAGGTGGGGGTCCAGGTGAGGGGCTGGGTCCCAGGTTGGGGGCTGGGTCCTTGGGTGGGTATCAAGGTTCTAGGGTGGGTTTTGATCCCTGGGTGGGGGTCCGGGTGCCAGGTTGTGGGCTGGGTCCTGGGTTGGGATCTGGGTCCTGGGGTGGGGGGCTGGGTGCTGGGTGAGGTCCAGGTCCCAGGTGGGGGTCTGGGGGGAGGTCTGGGTCCAGGGTGGGGGGCTGGGTTGCACGTAGGGGTCTGGGTCGTGGGTTGGGGGCTGGGTCCTGGGTTGGGATCTGGGTCCTGGGGTGGGGGGGCTGGGTGCTGGGTGAGGTCCAGGTCCCAGGTGGGGGTCTGGGGGGAGGTCTGGGTCCAGGGTGGGGGGCTGGGTTGCACGTAGGGGTCTGGGTCCCGGGTTGGGGGCTGGGTCCTGGGGTGGGGGCTGGGTGGGGGTCTGGGTCCCGGGTGGGGGCTTGGGTCCCGGCTCACTCCCAGGTCCCCATGGGCGGGTTCGGGGCACTGCCCACGTCCCAACCCCCCCCTGCAGCTCCGGGCCGTGCGGGACTGTGCCCCAGGGTCCCCAAGCCCCCAGGGGACCGTCCCCAGCGCTGGCACTCACAGCTCTGCCGGGAGCCAGCGTGCCTGAAGCCCCCCTCGGAGCAGACGGTGGCTCCGTCCTCCTGCAGGCGGAAGAGCCGCTCCCTGGGGCCCCCCCGGGACTTGATCTTCCAGAGCAGGGACCCCCGCAGCATCCGCTGGATGTCCTCGTCCTCCGTCAGGCCTGCGGGGCACAGCCCGTGGGCATCCTGAGCGGGTACTGGGGGGCACTGGGGGGTACTGGAGGCGCTGGGGGGTTACTGGGGGTACTGGGGAGGGCTTGGTGCACATCTGTATGCACAGCTGCACGTGTACACCCCTTGGGATGGCACGGAATGGCATGGCATGGCATGGGGTGGCATGGAGTGTGACAGACAGGGCAGGATGGGACAGATGGGACAGGACAGACATGATGGGATGGAAAAGGATGGGACGGGATGGAACGGGATTGGACAGACATAATGGGACAGAATGGCACAGCACGGCGTGGGACAGGGTGGATGGGATGGGACAGGACAGGATGGGATGGACAGGAGAGGGGGATGGGATGGGATGGGATGGGATGGGACGGCACAGCATTGGCATGGGACAGGATAAAGGGATGGGACAGGACAGGATGGCATGGAGAGGAGAGGGGGATGGGATGGGATGGGGTGGGGTGGGGTGGGATGGCACAAAATTGGCATGGAACAGAATGAAGGCATGGGATAGGACAGGATGGCATGGACAGGAGAGGGGGATGGGATGGGATGGGGTGGGATGGGACGGGACAGTGCAGACAGTACGTGATGGGACAAGATGGGACAGGTAGGATGGGACAGGACAGAGTAGGAGGGACAGGATGGGATGGGACATAGTGGATGGGACAAACATGGCAGGACGGGAGGGGATAGGATGGGAGAGACCTGATGGGATGAAGTGGGACGGGATGGGATACCATGGGATGGGGCAGGACAGGACACGGCAGACAGGGCAGGATGGGACATGACGGGACAGATGGGATGAAACAGGACGGATGGGATGGGACCAGATGGGATGGGACAGAGCAGACGGGATGGGACAGGACAGGGTGAGACATGATGGGACAGGACAGACAGGATGGGACAGGACGCAATGTGATGGGACAGGACGGGATGGGACAGGGCAGATGGGATGGGACAGACAGGACAAGCCACTGCCGTCTCACGCCCTTGGGGCACTGTGGGGCCAGGCGGGGGGGCCAGGGCAGGCGGCGGTGGCAGAGCCCCGCTCACACGGCAGAGCTCAGCTCCTAAATCCCAGCAAAGCCGCCTGGATCCTGCGTGGGGAGCGCCGGGACGGTGCTGGCAGCGGAGCTCAGGCCGGGCACGCTGACGGGGTGGCCTCGGGGGACTCGCGGGCCCACGCCCGGGCTCACGGCGGGCCAGGACTTTTCCGTCTATTCTCCAAAAAACAGCTATTTCCTCCCTTTTTGTTTTGGCAGCCGCTCCTTGAGCGCAGCCCCAGCGCCCGTGTCCCTGTTCCGGCTGGAGAATGCGGCTCCGGGCTGGGAAACGGCAAGTTTGGGGCCGAGCAGGGACATCCCGAGCTGGCCACGGCCTTGGGGACATGGCCACCGGCTGCCACCACCCCCTGCGCTGTCACAGCCTGCCCACGGTGCAGAGTCGAGGACACCTTCACGGCAGATACGGACCCACGGAGGCATGGATGAACATGGATATATGGATACATGGATACGGGCACACGGGTACACAGATGGACGGACACACGGATGGTTGGACACATGGACAAGTGTATGGGTGCATGGACGCCCGGACACATGGACACAGGGCCGCATGGACATGTGGATGCACTGACACCTGGGCACATGGATGCATGGATGTACAGATGTGGGGATGCATGGATACACGGATACAGGGATGCACTGACGCAAGGACACACGGGCATGCGGATGGGTGGATGCACAAACTTATGGATGCACGGACACACGGATGCGCCGATGCACAGGTACAAGGATATACGAACGCAGAGATGCAGGGATGTGTGGATGCATAGACACAGGGATGCAAGGATGGATGCGCAGACATACGGACGTACCGATGCATGGACACAGGGATGCGTGGATATCCAGATAGAGGGATGTATGGAGACACGGACACATGGTTGTACAGATGCAGGGATGTATGGATACATGGATGCACTGATGCAGGGACACACGGGCACATGGATATAGAAGCATATGGATGCATGGACGCAGGGACATACAGATGCACCGAGAGGCACATGGGTGCAGGGACACATGGACATACGGACACAGGGATGCACCAACACAGAGGCACATGGCTGCACGGATGTAGGGATGCAGGGGTGTACGGATGCACAGACACACGGATGCAAGGACGGACGGATGCATGGGCACGCGGATGCACTGATGCACAAACACATGGACGCACGGATAGGCGGGTGCAGGGATGCACGGATGCATGGACACGCAGATGCAGGGACGGGTGGATGCACTGATGCAAGGACACACAGACCCATGGATGCACAGACACAGGGACGCACAGACACAGGGACACACGGACACAGGGACACACGGAGCTGCAGCAGACACATGGCCGCTCCAAGCCGTGCAGCTCCGGGCACACGCTGGACGCCCAAAGCCACGTGGGGGCCAGTGCAGCGACTGGACCAAAGCCCTCCCTCCGTGGCCCAGGGCCAGCCCCCGCCCTGCCCACTCTGCCCACGCAGGATCGGGCCCGGCCTCCCCGGCTGGCACACCCTGACCTTCCCGGGCCCCGAGCCGCCATGGGGACGGTGGGGCCCTGAGCCCACAGCGCTGCATGTGGGGAAACTGAGGCAAGGTATCAGGTGAGGGTCCCAGGGAGCTGGAGCTGGAGCTGAGCCTTGGGGACAATAAATACCCGGAGCGGGAGGGCTCCTGTCACCCGTGGTGTGGCCGAACCCTGACCCCGCTGCTGCCCAACATCTGGGGCTATATATAGCTATTCTGGGGCTACCTTGGGGAGCCCTCCCAGTCACGGGGACCCTTCCCCGCTGTGGGGGACCCCATCCACTTTGGGGACACTCCCTGCCATGGGGACCCTCCTGGCCACGGAGACCCATCCACCTTGGGGACATTCCTTGGCATGGGGACCCCTCCCCATGGTGAGAACCTCACCCAACCATGGGGACAATTTCCTGCATGGGGACCCTGGCTATCTCGGGGACCCCTCCTTGCCATGGGGGACCCATTTCTTCCACGGGGAACCCCATCTACCTCGGGGACGCTCCCTGCCATGGGGACCCTCCTGGCCATGGGGACCTCACCCAACCACGGGGACAGTTTCCCGCATGGGGACCACAGCTATCTGGGGGACGCTCCCTGCCATGGGGGACCCCATCCACTTGGGGGACCCTTCCCTGCCATGGGGGACCCCATTAACCTCGGGGACACTCCTGGCCATGGCGGGGGGAGAAGGGGGGGAGCCGCACCCAACCGTGGGGACACATTCCTGCCTGGGGACTTTGGCAATCTTGGGGGACGCCTCCCAGCCACAGGGACCCAGCCCTGCCATGGGGGTCCCCATCCGCTTCGGGGACCCTCCCAGCCACGGACATCCCTCCCGGGACCCCCCTGGCACAGCCCCCCCGGAGTCCGGTCCCCGCCCCCACTCCCGCCCCGTCGGGTCCCCTGCCTCCCCCCGCCAACACCCCCCCCACCCCCCTCCGGCGGGACCGGCCCCGGGACTCACCCATTTTCTTCAAGGCTCTGCCGGGCCGGCGGGGGCCACCGGAGCCGTCCGGCGGCGAACGGGGCTGCTCGGCGGCGCGACGAGCCTTCCTGCCGCAGATCATGGTGGGGGGGCCGGTTCTCCGGTACCCCCAGTATCCCCGGTGTTCCTGGTACCCCCGGTGCCCCCGGTCCCGGCGGTGCCCCTGGTGTCCCCGGCCGGCGCAGCGGGGCTGGGCGGCGGCGGCGGCGGCGGCCGGGGCTGGGGCTGGGCTGGGGCTGGGGCTGGGCGGCCCCGCCGGGACCGGGGCCGGGCGCGGGGAGGTACCGGGAGGAGCCACATTTCAGCCCCGGCGGTGTTAACCGTTTGTGCCGGCCCGGAACGAGCGGCGGCTGCCGGTGCCGGTGTGCGCCGGGATGGGCCGGCGCCGGGGTCCGGTCTGCACCGGGATGGGCCGGCGCCGGGGTCCGGTCTGCACCGGGATGGGCCGGCGCCGGGGTCCGGTCTGCACCGGGATGGGTCGGCACCGGGGTCCGGTCTGCACCGGGGGTCGTTCTGCACCGGGATGGGTCGGCACCGGGATCCTTCTGCACCGGGATGGGTCGGCACCGGGGTCCGGTCTGCACCGGGGGGTCCTTCTGCACCGGTAAACGGCATGGGGGGGGCGGGGGGGGTGGTGTCTCGCTCTAAAGCGAGTATAACCCGAAGGGCCAGTCCGTCTCGGAACAAACCGGGGGTCCCCACCTCCCCCCGGGGGTCCGCCTGCACCGGGGACCAGCCCAGGGGACGCCCCGGTCTCTGCTCAGGGGACACGGCTGCCCGCTGGTGGTGCCACCCTGGTACCGCCAGCGGGGACCCCCTCCACCAGCCTGGGGACGGGGTGCCCAGGGGATCCCCTCCGCCGTCACACCTGGGGACAGTGGGGACCCGTGGGCCACCCCTCTGCCATCACAGCTGGAGACAGTAGGGACCCATGGGACCATCTCCACCAGCGTGGGGACAGTGGGGACCCATGGGACCCCCTCCATCCTGCAAATCCCTGCAGTTTTACACCCCCTCACACCTTTCCCACAGCCTGTGGGCAGCTGGGGAGGGGACGGGTGAGTGACCCCCCTGTCCCCACCATGGGGACCCCATCCCCGCAGCCCAGATGGGGCGACGGGTGACGGAGCAGAGGCAGAACCAGGCGTTAATTTCAAGCCCGTAGCTGGGCACAGGGCCGCATCCTTCCCACAAGGGGTAATTTTCCACCGCCCAACATCTTGCAAAAACCCGCGGCGCCCGCGGGGACACGGAGGCCACCCTCTGTGGGGACCGGGGGGACCAGGAGCCGCAGGACAGGGAGAGGAAACCGCCACGGCAGGCGGTGACTTTCCCTGGGGCTGGGGCGACGGCGGCGCTGCCCACGGCTGCGAGACCCAGCGTGGGACGGCGGAGCGCCCGGGGGTGACGGCAGGGCAGCTGGGGGCAATGTTGGGGCAACATCTGGACACCCCGGGTGATACCCGAGCACCCAAGGTGATACCCGAGTATGCCGGGGCAACATCTGGACAGCTGGGGCAACCGCTGGACACCCTGGGGCAATATTGGGGCACCCAGGGGCAACTTCTGGGCAGCCTGGGGTGACATCTGGGCATCCTGGGTAATATCTGGGTATCCTGGGGCAACATCTGGACACCTTGGGGCAACATCTGGGCACCCTGGGGCGATACCTAGGCATCCCAAGTGATATCTGAGTATCGCGGGGCAACATCTGGGTATCCTGGGTGACATTAGGGCACCCTGCGTGATATTGGAGCATCCTGGAGCAACATCTGGATACCCAGGGCAACATCTGGGCACCCCAGGTGATACCCAAGCACCCAAGGTGATACATGAGTATCCTGGGGCAACATCTGGACACCCTGGGGCAATATTGGGGCACCCAGGGGCAACTTCTGGGCAACCTGGGGTGACATCTGGGCATCCTGGGTGATATCTGAGTATCCTGAGGCAACATCTGGACATGCAGTGCAGCACCTGGACACCTTGGGGCAACATCTGGGCACCTCGGGGCACTATCTAGGCATCTGAGGTGATATCTGAGTATCGTGGGGCAACATCTGGGTATCCTGGGCGACATTAGGGCACCCTGCGTGTTATCGGAGCATCCCGGAGCAACATCTGGATACCCAGGGCAACATCTGGGCACCCTAGGTGATACCCAAGCACCCAAGGTATCGGAGCATCCCGGAGCAACATCTGGACACTCTGGGTGATACCTGGGCACTCTGGGTGGTAGCTGAGTATCCTGGGGCAACATCTGGCTATTCTGGGCAATATCTGGACACTCTGGGCAACATCTGGGCAGCCTGGGGCAACATCAGGGCACCCTGGGTGGTATATATGACTATCCCGGGGCAACATCTGTACCTACGGGGCAACATCTGGACACGCTGGGCAGCATCTGGGCCCCCTGCGTGATATATGACTACCCCGGGGCAACACCTGGATGCCCAGAGCAACATCTGGGCATCCCTGGGACAATCTCTTGTTATCCAGGAGCAACATCTGTATATGCAGAGTAACATCTGGGCACCCCGGGCAACACCTGAACGTCCTGGGGCGGTATCGAGGTGCTGCAGGTCAAGACCTGGGCAAGCCACGCGACATCTGGGCAGCTGGGGCCACATCTGGGCAGCCCCTTGGCCGTTGTCAGGGGCGGGGTACAGCCATCCCTGAACCCTTTGGGGACATGGGGACACAGGGATTTTTGAGGGGGCCAGCCCAGCCCGGGGCAATGTCCCCTCCTGTTTGGGTCGAGGCTTTTACCGCCCCAGAAGCTGCAAAATATTTTGAATTTATTGATGCAAAATGTGTCTCGTTTTGCCAAAAAATCTTAGGGGAAGCAGCCGCGGCGCCCCCCCGCCCCACCCTCCAAAAATGTGCCCTGCGATCCCATAACCCGGCTCAGCTCTGAGTCCTCTCCCTCCCGTGGGAATCGCATGGCCAGGAATTCCGCAACGCAGGCGTGGGCCCGGCGAAAGACCCGGGCTAAACGCCTCACGCCGCGACTTCCCCGGCAAAAAGAAATCCATCCCGCTTGCGATTCCCCCCCTCTCCCCCGCCGCCTCGCTCTTTTCCTACCGCCCCCGCCAGCCAGTTGGGAAGGAGCCCCACGGAAAGCACCAACTCGCATTCCCGAACGCTGATGGCACCTCGGCGCGTGTCCCCGTGAGTCACCGCGCGGGCTCCGGGCTGGGAGCCGGGGCCCCGGAGCAGGAATCCTGACTCACAGCGGGGCCGCGGTGGGAGGTTTCGAACCCTTCGCTGGTGGATCTGGGAATTTTTAGAGGAATTTTTTTTCCCCAAGGGGAGGTGGGATGGGGATAAGGGGGCGGGGGGGGGGGGAGGGGCTGAGGGGGGTTCCCCCCCACTCGGGTTTGGGAGTTGGGGGTTGGATTAAAGGAAATTGGCCAAAACGGGGGCAAATCGGAGCGTGGGGTGATGGCGAAGCACGGCTCGGGGGCGGTGACAGCTGCGTTGTGTCCCCCCCTGCCAGCACCCAGCCCAGGGCGAGGGCCCCGGGGAGCCCCAGAACACCCCCCACCCCCCACAGCATCTCTCTGTCACCCCTGTCCCCACAGCACCCGTGTCCCCATGTCACCCCTGTCCCCACAGCACCCGTGTCCCCACAGCACCCGTGTCCCCACGTCACCCCTGTCCCCACAGCACCCCGCCTGCAAGGAGAGCCCTCGGAACGGGGGGGGGAAGGAGCTTCGCCTCGGGGGCTCGGGGACCCCAAGTTCCACCCCTTCCCTACCACCCTAATTAATAAAGTTTGATAATTATTAACAGTATTCAATTGCTCCGCTAGACCCAGCTGCCCCCTGCCCCGTGCAGTGGGGCCGAGCCCCCGACCAGTGCCCCGGTGCCTTGTCCCAGTGGGATATCCCAGTTCCGCAGTAGTGTCCCAGTGCGATATCCCAGTTCCCCAGTGCAGTGTCCCAGTGCCCCACGGCATTATCCCAATGCATTTTCCCAGTGCCCCAGTGCATTGTCCCAGTGCGATATCCCAGTTCCCCAGTGCAGTGTCCCAGCAAGATATCCCAGTTCCGCAGTGCAGCATCCCAGTGCTCCACTGCCTTGTCCCAGTGCAATACCCCAGTTCTCCAGTGCAGTGTTCCAGTGTCCCAATGCAGTGTCCCAGTGTGATATCCCAGATCCCCTGTGCAGTGTCCCAGTGCAATATCCCAGTTCCCCAGTGCCCCAGGCCACACTGCATTGTCCCAGTGCAGCGTCCCAGTTCCCCAGTGCAGTGTCCCAGTGTGATATCCCAATTCCCCAGTAGTGTCCCAGTGCAATATCCCAGTTCCCCCGTGCAGTGTCCCAGTGCCCCACTGCATTATCCCAATGCATTTTCCCAGTTCCCCAGTACAGCGTCCCAGTGCAATATCCCAGTTCCCCCGTGCAGTGTCCCAGTGCAGCGTCCCAGTTCCCCAGTGCAGCGTCCCAGTGCAATATCCCAGTTCCCCAGTGCAGTGTCCCAGTGCAGCGTCCCGGTTCCCCAGTACAGCGTCCCAGTGCAGTATCCCAGTTCCCCAGTACAGCGTCCCAGTGCAGTATCCCAGTTCCCCAGTGCAGCGTCCCAGTTCCCCAGTACAGCGTCCCACTGCAATATCCCAGTTCCCCAGTGCACTGTCCCAGTGCGATATCCCAGTTCCCCAGTACAGCGTCCCACTGCAATATCCCAGTTCCCCAGTGCACTGTCCCAGTGCGATATCCCAGTTCCCCGGTGCAGCGGCCCTGTCCCCTGGTGCATTCCCCTGGGGCCCTCGGCGCATGGCCCCCGCGCGTTGTCCCCATGCCAGCTGCACCACCCCAGCGCACCGTCCCGGTGCCACAGCACACGGCCCCAGCGTCCCCGTGCGTGGCCCCAGTATCCCGGATGACTGTCCCAGTGCCCAGGACACGGCCCTGCTGCCCCGCTGTGTCACCCCCCCGCGTGGCTGCGCTGCCTGGGCCCCGTCCCGCTGCACAGACCGGGTGGCCCCGTGCAATGTCCCCTGTGCCGTCCCCGCGCCACGTCCCCGTGCAGCACCCCGTGTCCTGCCGCGCTGGGGCCCAGTCTCGGCGCATCGCACCAGAGCACTGTCCCTCTGCACTGTCACTGCTCGCTGTCACTGCGCGCTGTCCTGCTGCGCTGCAGCATTGTCCCGGTGCCCTGTCCCGGTGTGCTGGAGCACTGTCCCGGTGCCCCGTCCCGGTGCATTGCCGTGGAACACTGTCCCGCTGCACCAGCTCACTGTCTCGGTGCACAGGTTCACCGTCCCCGTTCACTGTCCCCGTGTCCTGGAGCACTATCCTTGGGCACAGTGACATTGCACTGTCCCGGTGCGCTGGAGCACTGGGATTCACTGTCCCCGTGCACCGGAGCACCGGGATGCACTATCCCGGTGCACGGGAGCACATGCCCGGCACACTGTCCTGCTGTGTTGGAGCACTGTCCCAGCATTGTCCCCGTGCACCGGAGCACTGGGATTCACTGTCCCGGTGCACCGGAGCCCTGGGATTCACTGTCCCGGTGCACTGACGCTCTAGCACACTGTCCTCTTCCCATGTCCCGGTGCGTTGTCCCGGTGCACGGGAGCACTATTCCTGCACACTGTCTCAGGGCATCGCCCCGGTGCACTGTCCCAGTGTACAGTGTCACCATCCCGGTGCTCTGTCCCGGTGCCCACACTCCCCGACCCGGTGCCCTGTCCCGGTGCCCCGTCCTGCTGCACACAATCCCTGTCCCGGTGCACACACAGTGTGCACTCGCAGTCCCGGTGCCCAGTCCGGTGCCCACACTCACAGTCCCGGTGCCCCGTCCCGGCGCACACACCCCCTCTCCCGGTGCTCAGCCCCCCCCCCACGCACCCGTTCCCCCGCCCCACCCCGCGCCGCGTTCCCCCCTCTTCCCGCCAGGGGGCGCCGCGCTGCCGCCGTCCCTCTCCTCGCCTCCCCCCATTGGCTGCCGGGCGCGAAGGGGCGGGGCGACGACTTTCGGAAGCGGCGCTCTGATTGGTAGAGGGGTGGGGGTGTTGATTGAAGGCGGGCGCTGATTGGTCCCCGCCCTCTCCCCTCACGGAGGGAGAGCCGGGCAGCGGGGCCGGTAGCGCCATGGAGGAGGCGGCGGCGGATTGCGGGGCCCAGTTCCGCGCCGCCGTCCAGGTTATCCAAGGGCTGCCCCGGAGCGGTGAGTTGGGGGTCCGAGAATGGGGTCGGAGGGGCTGCGGCCGGGAACGGGGCCGAGAGGCAGCCGCCCCCGGCCCCGTTCCCGGCCCCGTTCCCGGCCCTGCTTGAAGTCGCGTCCCTCCGTAGGTTCCTACCGGCCGTCTTATGAGGAGATGCTGCGTTTCTACAGCTACTACAAGCAGGCGACGGCGGGGCGCTGCCAAGGACCCAGGCCCGGCTTCTGGGACCCCATCGGCCGGTACAAGTGGTAAGGCCACCGGGTCCGGTTCCCCCCACCCGGGTCTGGTTATCCCCTGTGCCGTTCCCCTCGGGTCCGGTTATCGCGCCTCCCGTCCCCCCTGGGTCCAGTTCCACCCCCCCCTCCCCGGGTCCAGTTATCCCCCCTCCTGTCCCCTCCGAGTCCAGTTCCCCCCATCCTGGGTCCGCTTATCCCGCCTCCCATCCCCCCTGGTCCAGTTCCCCCCACTCCCAGGTCCGGTTATCCCCCCACCCCATTCCCTCTGAGTCCAGTTCCCCCCCCTGCCCGGGTCCAGTTATCCCCACTTCCATCCCGCCCCGGGTCCGGTTCCCCCCCGCCCCTTCCTCACCTCACGGCCACTGCCCCCCACAGGGATGCTTGGCACAGCCTGGGGAGGATGTCCAAAGAGGAGGCAATGGCAGCTTATGTGGCCGAGATGAAGAAAGTGGCCCAAAAGGTAACGAGGAGGGGGAGAGCGGGGTCGGTGGGTGCTTGGTGGTGCCCCTGGTGAGCTCCTGACCCCCCAGGTCATCGACACGGTGCCCATGGACGAGACGACAGAGGAGATGTTTGGGTACTTCGAACCGCTCTACGAGGTGATCCATGACATGCCCCGGCCCCCTGAGGCCTTCTTCAAGAGGAAAAGGGGTGAGTGGGAGCCGCTGTGCCCCGCTTGTGCCCAGCGCGTCCCCCACCTCTGTGCCACACTCCTCTCTCCTGGCACGTCACTCTTCCCTGCTTGCTTCCGCGCTGGTGTGGCCATCACCGCTGGGCTCTGCTCCTCACCAGGGCACATCGTTCTTTCCCCCCTGAGGGGGGGACAGGATGGACGCACCACGTCCCATCTGACTCCCCTGCCATCACCCAGCTGCTGCCAAGCTGCTTGTTTGGGCACCCCCAAACAAGTGTCTCTTCGAGTGACGCAGGTGTCTTTTCAGCTTGGGCTTTCTCTCTGCAAAACTTTGAGAAGAGGACTTGAGGTTTGGCTTCCAAGTGCCCCTTCGCCCCTATCCCTGGAGCCAGGGATCGGCTTCCGTGGGGTGTTGGGGCAAGCAGGCTGTGCTTTCTCTTGGTGCTGGCCCACCTCCGGGTAAGGCGGGCTGTGTACAGTGAGCGCGGGTCATCTCATGTAAACATATGGATAGGCCGGCCAGCTTTTGCCGTGGAGTGGATATGGAGAAACTGGGGTTGAGAAACGGGATTACTGGGACCGCCTGGTGCTAGATCAGAGTCCTTCTATGCCTGTGGCTGCTGCCTCAGGCTGAGAGGTGGCTGGGGACATGTCCCACCCCCGGAGCAGGGCAGTCCTCGGTGTACCTGACTTGTGAGAAGCCTGCATGAGTGAGGGGCTGGACGTGGTGGTTCAGAAAAGCGTCGACTGGTGCGGAGCTGTGTGTCTGGAGGTTTGGCTGTGCCGTGTCTCCAGTAGATGAGCTCAGCAGCAGATGAGCTTTCAGGGTATATTTGCAGCGGTTGTGTAAACTGTCAGTGCTTTGCTAATGTTGGAAGAGCACTGACAAATAGCCTCGCTCCCCGCCTGTCCCCAGGCATCTGTCCTGCGTCTGTCACATGTACTGTCACCCCCTGCTTCCAACAAGGATGCTGAAAACACGCCGCCTGTAGGGCTTGACCTCAGGATGGCTGCGCCTTCCTGTGGTACCCAAGTGCTGTTGTTCTCCATTTTGACACTGAATCTCCTTTAAAAGGCAAATAGACTCGGCTTTTCTCTGGAACATAAAAGCTGGGTCAAAACTCCTGGTCATTACCCTCATGGGAGTGTCATCCTGCGCTACTGTCACTTAAATTCACAGTAGCATCTGTGGAGCGAATGAGCCCGAGGCGCCTGGTTTAAGCTGCTGAACATCTTATGCTGTTGAGTCATTTGTGTTAAAGGTTCTCAAAACCGCCTTCAGATTTTGTGTGATTGCAGCTTCTGTTACCAATAAGCCAGAGGAGAAAGGTGGTTTTAGACACCACGGCGGGTGGGAGGGGTGTGTGGAAGGCACAGGGCCCTCGGCGGCTGTGGAGCTTTTGGGGAACAGAGGCGCTGTGCCGGGGGAGTCCGGGCAGGTTTGGTTTTGTTCATTTACAAAGTCAACACACCGTAAAGTGGCACTTGGAACCCAAATCGTGAACAGTTCAGGGTCCCAAGAGGTCTAAAGCCTCTTGTATGTGTAGCATCTTGTATGTGTAGGCCAAGACTCTGAAGCAAGCAGTAACTGACAATTAAGCTTTTAATGAGCAGGCCTGGTGCTGCCCTGCCAGCCCTGCAGGTGCAGGGGGCTGGAGTTGGAGCAAGGTAGTGATGTGTGAGGTGGCAGGACCCTGCCTGCACCCTCCCCTGCTATGGGGTAGGTTTAGAGGCCACAGCACATGCGCTGAGGAGAGATTTGAGGACAGCGATGGTCCCTGAGCAGAGCAGCCCTGGCCCTAACTGCTGTGTGGGGTGAGGGCTGCCCTCGTCCTCCCCAGGGGCGTTCAGTCACCTGGGCTGGGCTCTGGGGGGTCCCGCAGCCATGGGCACGCTGCGGTGGCAAAGGCAGGTTGGGAATGGCAGAGATGTGCAGGCAAGGCACAGGCAGGGCAGGTTGCCACATACCTGCCTGGCCAGGAGCAGGGAGCAAAGTCCCCAGGGGCAGCAGGAAACGTGGCTGGGCTTAACCCCGCGGGCTCGGCGGGGAGGGCTGGATCCCCGGGCCCAACCTGGGGTGCTGCTGCCAGCTGAAAGCTCCCGCAGGTGATGTGCCGTGCGCTGCCTGGACAAGGCTCTCCCCAGCCAACCCTTCTTGCGTTAGGCTCTGTTTGTTACCGTGGATGTGCCGTGTGCCCTGCCAGGGGACGAGGATGGTGGCCGTTATCCGTTGGTGTTAACCCAGCTGTTGGCTGGTGCTGATCCCTCTGCCTGCTGCCGCAGGGGCTCGGGGAACAGGGATTCTCCTGTCACCCCCGGGTGAGTGAGATGCTCTGCCCGGCGTAGACCCTGCTGACCAGTTGAGTTTGCGTTGATTCCCAGGCGTGGGCAAATGGAGCTAGCCCCTCTCCATCTCTGCTAGCCGCTGTGCCTGTCCGGAGGCTGCTGGCCTGCCTGGCAGGAGGGTGGCCCTGCATCCGTGTGTCCCCCAGCCGTGCTGAGCCCAGCCTGCACTGAGAGGATCGCCTGCAACGCGTTAATTCTCCTCTGCCTCTTCCCCTCCGTGCAGGCAGTCAGGAGCAGACAGCCAACCGCAACCAGGATGACCCAGCGAGCAGCCCGGCTCCGGAGCACCCCAAAGACGCCCTGCCCGAGGAGCAGCGGAACGGGCCGCACGTGCCAGGTTGGTCTCCCTGGTGTGACCAGCACCCGGCAGAGACCCCGCGGAGGAGACACTGGCATCGGGGCTGGGGAACTGTGGGCTTCAGGCACCTCTGGTCTGACTCTGCGGGTGTTGCAGGTGTCGCCCAACTCACGGCGAGCCAGAGCTGTTTGTGGGTCTGGCTCTTGGTGCTGTTCTCGACGCCGGGGTAACCCTGAGCGTGGTGGTTGGACTCCGTGTTGCTCTTACCTGTGCCAAGGGGCCTGATTCTGCTAAATGCAGTGAGAAGGCGAGGGTGTTTCCCTGTGGACTGGGAAAACATTGCCTTGGAAGGTCCGTGTTCTGGGAGGGGACCTTCTCCATCGGCTGAAGCCAAGTCCGGCCCTTCAGCAGCACTGGGACCCATGGTGCCGAGCCCCAGCTCTCCCTGCCTGTGCCGGGGCTGACGCCTCGGTCCTTGGTTTTTCTTGTACACCCCCTTGCACATTCACCCACCCACCGCTGTGTCCCTTGAGGGCACGTGCAGTTCTCCCAGCCCGGAGGGGCCTCTCTCTGTGCCCTGCGTTGGGCAGGGTGCGCCAGGGAGGGAAACATTCTTCCTGCTGCCATCCCGGCCCTCCCCCAAGAAACATATATGGTCACCGAGCCAGCGCCTGCGTCCAGGCTGTGCCCCTCCTCGAGCACGCCTGGGCTGGCAGCGTGCAGGGAGCTGGGCAGCGTCCCTGCCTGCGCGGCGGGGCGTGCTGTCATCACCCCGGTGGCAGTTGGTGTGGTGGGAACGGTCCCTGCTCCCTCCCAGAGCAGCTGGGGCCGTGGATCCCGCTGGAGGAGCTCCCCGCCGTGCCGGGGGGTCGGCTGGCTGCCACGGCAGCCCTGTCCCCAGGTGGGAGCTGCACAGGGGCAGAGAAACCCTAAAATGGCACCGCGTCGGAGCGTGCCCGCCCATGAGCGGGGCTCTGTGACACCGTGGGCAGGAGAAGGGGGAATTCAGTCCTTGGATTAACGACTGTAATCTGGGAGTTAGTAACAGAGCTGGTTCCTTCCCCCTCTGTGCCTCAGTTTCCTTCTCCTCCTGCCTTGCCTTGCACACGCGGCCGCTGCCCTCCTGCCCGCTTGTGGACCTGTTGCCTTGCGGCTGCGCTGAGCTTCTGCTGCCCTTCGGACATGGCCGAAGCACCTCTGTGCCCTGCCAGCGCTGCCCGCGGCTGAGCCCTGTGCTTCCCTTCCAGGAGGTGGGCTGGCTCCTGCCGCCGAGGCGCTTGAGGGTAGCCAGGTGACCAGTGACTCCGAGGGGGACGTGTACTGCGATACCCTGGAGCTTATGGAGCCTGAGCAGGTAACGGAGGGCTGGGAAGCGCTGGGAGGCTTTACCTGCTGCCAGCCTTGCCCTGCCTGCGCTGCACAGGCAGATCTCTCCGTGCTCGGCTCCGCACGCCACCGCGGCACTGCACTGCTGTGCTGGGAGCCCAGTGAGACTCCCAAAACCTACGAGGCCACCCGGCTGCACCCCTCTCTGCTTTGTGTCCCTCTTGGAGCCGGGTCCCCGTCACCGAGGGGAGGCTGAGGAGCCCTCAGTGTGCCCCAGTACCACCCATAGCCCCCCATGTTCCTGCGGTGCGGTTCCTGTGGGGCACTGGTGGGCTGAATGAGGCCAGTAGCCCCAAGTGGGGCTGGTGGGGGCACCTTGCTTACACCCCGGCCACTCGCTCTCTGCTCCCTGCCACCGGGCAACGTTTGTCACTTGGGGTGCTACGGTGAGGCTCAGGGTGGGCACACACACCAGTCCCCGCTGCCCGGCTTCTCCTGGAGCTCTTTTGCCACCTCGAGCCTGGGCATTCTGCTCTGTCACCTCCCAAACCCTGTGCTCACTGGTGTTGCTGGTGGGATTCAGCTTCACTCAGCCCCACGTGCCCTCCACCACCAACACTGTCACTGCGGGGCTGGGGGACGACACCACCACTGCCCTGGCATCACCCGCCTCTCACCGGCTGTGCCCCTGGGGAGGGCAGCGGGGGTCTCAGGGCCCTTCTTCTCTCCCCTGGCGCAGGCTGGGCGGCCGCTGGGTCTCTCCCCGGATGGCGTCGGGGCCGGGCCTGAGCCCCCCATGCCCCGCGGCACCGGGCAGGGGGAACGGGGCGAAGGCAGAAGAGGAGAGGGGAGGAGCGGCGCTGGCCTCGCAGCCCATGGCTCCGAGAGAGGTGGGTGCAGCGTTTGGCTCCTGCGTGCCTTCCCGCTGCTCCCTCCCCACCTCCCGGCACCCAGGGCTGGGTCTCCGGGGGGCTGCGACCACCAACGGGGCACGGTTTGGCTCCAGCGCCCAGGTCCTTCGGTAGCCGTGAGCAGTCCTGAGTGTCCCCTCTCATCATCCCTTGGTCCCCAAGCAGTTTGGTGTCTTTACCCCTCTAGGATGTGGCTTGTGTTGCCCATTTCTCACTAAATGGCTTAAATTTGGGGGATGCTCTACTGGCTCCTCTCCAGCAGCTGGCTGGGGAGTGCGGGTCCCTGGGTGCCTGCTCCAGGGTGGCATTGGGACAGCAGGGGTGATGCCACCGCCTCACCTGGGCACAGCCCACCCATCTCATGCTTATCTTCCCCCCCAAGTTAATGTTTTGGAAAACCCTCCTGGGCTGCTTGACCTTGGGAGTTGGCTTGTAAGGAGGCGGATGAAGCCAGGCTGGGCCGTCCCCTGGGTGCCACAGGGGCTGGCACCGAGCCCCTGCCTGTCTCCCGCTCGCAGCGCCGGTCATCCGGGTGTTTGCCGAGCCGCAGCCGGGCGGGTTTGGGGCCTGGCAGGGGGGCAGCGGCACAGGCGAGGCATCCTGCATGGCCTTCAGTGTCCCGGCAGCACCAGGTGAAGCCAGGTGACCCACATGTACCCCTGCACCCGCCGTGGCAGCAGGCTGGAGGTCACCCACTGCCACCACCTGGGGGGGAGGTGGTGGCCTGTGTCCCCGAGGAGGGGGTGGCTGGGCTGGGAGCTCCCGGCTCTGCCCGGAGCGGCTGCAGTGTGGGCTGAGCCAACAGCGTGCGGTGCGGGCACCGGTGAGCTCCATCGCTCCCCGTTGGGTGACAGTGCACAGGGGTCCTGGGGGAGCGTGAGGGGGGCTCGGGCTGCCGGGCCCCATCCCGATGGGCACCCTGTGCCCCCCCCGAGCAGCACCCATCTCTGTGCCCCACAGATCTCCAGCTCGCCGGGGGGGAGCAGGATGCCGAGAGCACCCAGGGGCTGCCGGACCAGCTGGACACCCACGTGGCCGGCACCGTCCGGGCCCTGCAGGATGATATGCGGCGAGTGCTGGAGCGCCTGAGCGAGCTGGAGACGCTCGCCTCTGCCCAGGTAGGTGCCACGCGGGGAGCTGCCATGTGCCGATGCCGGCCAGGCCGCAATGCCCACGCCGGTGTAGGCCAGGCTGGCAGGGCTCAGCCCGGGGAGACCTCGGGGTTTGGTGACACATCCTGGCAGGGCGGAGGTTGTGCTGCTCTCATCTGCCCTGGGGGGCAGGCAGGGAACTGGGGGGGCAGGGAGGGCGCAGGCAGGGAGCTGGGGGAAGCGGGCAAGGTGCCTGTTGTGCAGGCAGGGAGACAGGAGAGGCATGCAGGGAGCAGGCAGGGTGCCGGCGGGCAGGAAGGGAGCCGGGGGAGGCAGGCAGGGAGCCACTGCCCCCCTCATTCCATCGCCCCCAGGGATCCCACCCCGGTTTCATCATCCGCATCCCTCGCAGGAGCCCTGAGTGGGCTCAATTCCGCCCCTTCCCTCCCGCTCATGGGGCCGCAGGGGCTGGAAAGGGGGTGCCCAGCCCCCACCTGCACCCCAAAACTCCCTTCTCTTGCAGGGGGATGCAGCTGGGACCGACCCTGGCCGCTCGCTCGCTCCACAGGTGAGTTGGAGGTGGTGGCATGAGGGATGTGACAAGGACCACCGGGCTGTGACAGTGGCCTGCTGCCACTGGCCTTTCAGCAGAGGGCTGGGGGGCTGTCTGGTCACTGTCTGGTCACACCGGTGCCACCTTTGTTCTCCTCCCCACGGTGCCTCTCTCTGTCCCCTCGCCAGGAAACGTCCCCATGGCCCCTGACCGTCTCCCCGCGCACCCTGCTCTTCCTCATCGCCTGGCCCTTCGTCACCCAGTGGCTGCTGCGCCGCTGGCAGGGCAAGATGAGGTGACAGCCGCGTCCCCCATGCCACCTCCGGCCCCGACTCGGGGTGCAGGATGTCACCATCCCGCTTAGACGCGCCACGGGATCACCGAGGGAAGGGCCTCACCCAGCCAGGGGGGTCTCCCGCGGGCCGGGACCCCCCATCCCCGGGGGGACGGGGACGCCACTGCGCACCGCTGATTGTCACCGTCACTCTCAGGGTCACTCATCTGCCGGGATGGACACGGGAATGTCTGTCCGTGGGGTGCGGGATCGCCCCGAAAGGGATCCCCCCGGGACAAAGGGGGCGGGGGGGCGGGGGGATCCCCTCCCTGCCATGCACAGAGGGACCTGGTGCTGGGGGGGGCGGTGGGGGACAGACACTGTCCCTGTCCCCGGGTTCCATGACGTGCTTGGACATCTGAACCTCAATTAAAGTTGCCTTTTCAATCTGTCCCCGGGCTGTCTGCTGGGGGGGGGACGACGACAGCCATCACCCTGGCCACCCCCCTTACCCCCGCCATGGTGGCAGCTGCCAGGTTCCCTTTTTTTTTTTTTTTTTTGGGGGGGGGGGGGAGGTGTGGCAGGGCATTGTCCCCAAACCTCGACTTGTCCTCCCTGGCCACATCCTGTCCCCATTCTTAGGGTCCCCAAGGCCATGGCAGAGGGTGGCGGTGCCGGGAGGGGACCCTCGGGGTGGCAACCCCCAGCCCCCCCCCCCGCCCGGGGGTTGCCACCGCCCCCGCTCAAGGACCGTGTGAAGGACGGGGGGACACCGCCCCTGTGGGGGTGGCAGGATCAGGCCCCGGGCTACCCTGACCTCCCCCCCCCCCGAAAAAAAAAAAAGGACGCGGTTCCTTTAAGGCGGGACTTGTTTACCGCTCGGGTTTGTTTACATCTCCCTCCGCCCGCCTGCACAGTCACACCACGCAGCGCGGCTGCGGGGTTCCTCCGCCCACCGCCCCCCCCGCCCCCCTCTTCCTTCCCGGGGGCGTCCCCGCCGCCCGCCCCGTTACAGATTCCATCCCCCGGGGGGAAAAAGGCAGGGGGGGGACGGGACACACGACGACATCCAAGCACATCCCGCTGACTCCTCCGCGCTGCGGAGGGACTCTTTTTTCGGGCCGCTCCACCTGCTCCGGAGGGGGGGGAACGCGGCCCTGAAGGTCGCCGGGCTCCGCTCCCGGTGGCCCCCCCACCTTGCTCAGCGTGTGGTACATCCCGGCCCCGCCTTCTCCCTTTTCGGATTGGCGGCGCCGCGCAGGAGTGACACCCGGCGCGTCCAATGGCGGCGCAGCTCCCGCCGGGCGTAGTGGGCGGGGCGTGGCCGGTGTTCCCGCCCTCCTCGCCCGCCGATTGGCGGCGGGGGCGGCACCGCCCGCGCGCGGCGGGCGGGGCGCGGCGTGCGGCGGGGCGCGCGGCGGGGCGGGGCGGGGCAGCGCGCCTGCGCGGGGCGGGGCGGGGCGCGCGCCGGTATTTAAGGCGGGGGAGCGGGCGGGGAACGGCAGTCGGGAGCAGGCGGCGGCGGCGGCGGGTGGCAGCGCGGGGCGGGGCGCGGCGGAGGCGGCAGGGGGGAGGCGGCGGCGCGTGCCATGCGCGCGGGGGGGCGGGCCCGGCGGCGTTAACCCCTCGGCGACCGGTATCGGTGACCCCCGGGGCCTGGGCCCCGCGCCATGGCCCGGGCGGCCTGAGGGGGAAACGGGGAGTTTGGGAGGGGGGGTGGTGGGGGGGGAGCGGCCCCATGCGGCGCGGGTAGCGCCGGTCCCCGAGGGAATGGAGCCGAGCGCCATGGCCGACGCGGCGCCGGAGCCCCAGAGCGAACCGGAGCCCCGCGGTGAAGCGGAGCCCGAGCCCCAGCCCCAGCCCGACGGCGGCGAGGCGGCGGCGGACGGGGAGGCCGGGCGACTGCCGCCCCCCGGGGCGGAGGAGGCGGCGGGCGGCGCCGAGGGGCGGCCGGCGGCGGGCGGAGCGGCGCGTCCCGGCCTGGGCCCGCGGTACCGGCCGGCGGTGGGTCGCACCGAGGAGTGGCCGGTGAAGAAGAAGCACCGTCGGCGGCCGTCGAAGAAGAAGCGGCGCTGGAAGCCCTACTCGAAGCTGAGCTGGGAGGAGAAACAGCAGTTCGACGAGCGGCAGAGCCTACGCGCCTCCCGGCTGCGGGCCGAGATGTTCGCCAAGGGGCAACCGGTGGCCCCCTACAACACCACGCAGTTCCTGATGGAGGACCACGACCAGGAGGAGCCGGACCTGAAAACCGGGCTGTACCCGCGGCGAGGGGCCGCCAAGTCGGAGGACACGAGCGAGGAGGATTTTCTGGAGGAGGGGACGGAGGAGGACGGGGGCAGCGACGGGATGGGGGGGGACGGCAGCGAGTTCCTGCAGCGGGACTTCTCGGAGACCTACGAGCGGTACCATGTGGAGAGCCTGCAGAACATGAGCAAGCAGGAGCTGGTGAAGGAATACCTGGAGCTGGAGAAGTGTCTGTCCCGCATGGAGGAGGAGAACAACCGGCTGAGGATGGAGAGCAAAAAACACGGGGGGGAGGCCGGGGCGGGGGGGGAGGCGGCGCGGGTGCGGCAGCTGGAGCTGGAGGTGGACCGGCTGCGGGCCGAGAACCTGCGGCTGCTGCGGGAGAAGGACCTGCCCCGGCAGGAGAAAGGCCCCTGCAAGCTGGGGGAGTGACCCTTGGGGGGGGGGACGGGGGCGGGGGGGGTGCTTTTTACCGGAGGGGGAGGGGGGAACGGGACAGGCCACCTTGTACATTGGACCCTTTTTAAGGGGGGGGGGATAAAGTGGGAGGGGGTTGGGGGGAGCCCCTTCATCCCTGGGGGTTATTGGGGGGGGGGGGGTGGGTGGGTTGATGTATCGGTGATACCCGGCTTCTGGTTTAATTTTATTTTTTGTGTCTAAACCAAAAAAAAAAAAAAAAAAATCCCCCAGGAAAGCTGTAAATTGGCCCAAACTGACTATATAAAAAAAAAAAATAAATATAGAAGTCTAATAAATTTAATTACTTGTAACTGTAACCGTTTCGGTGTGCTTTCTAGAAAATATTCAGGATGGCATTCCAGAAGGGAATACGTTTTGAATTATTTTCATGGTGTTCTAACCCCTCTGTGGCGTTGTTTGATTAAAACTACCTGTAATTTCCCACTTAACCCTTTTTTCGTTATATTCCCCCCCCCCCCCCCCCCCCAAATTCTCATTTCTAATCCTGCTCCACCGACTGAAATAGTTAAAAATCCCTGGAGGAGGGAGAACCACTCTCAGTAGCGTGTCCAGGACGGAGGCTGCTGAAGTATTAATAAGCTTAAAGTCTATTTGTTTGCCTAAAGGCTCGCCTAAACTTCACTTTCTTCCCTCCCGGGTCTCCAGGAAGGCAGGTCAGGGAGCTGGAATCTGGGGGAAAACTGCCTAAAAAAAATGGACTTTGAGCTACAGGTGATGGGGGGGGGACGGGGACGGGGGGAACGGACGGGACGACTTAAAAAAGTTTTTTTGGAGCAGCCCAGGGAAAAGTTTTAGTAGTCGCTCGGCCTCCGAAATGGCTGACGGAGGGCTGGGGGGGAGGCGAAGGCTGAACCTTTGGCTGCAGAACCTGCTGCGGGGCGGGGGGGAGGCGGGGGGGCAAAAACCCAGGAGGAGCTGCGTGGTCTGTGGGGTTGGTTTGTTTTTGGGGGGGGGGGGGAATGGGTAAATTAAAGGGTAAAGTACTGGAAGGTCCTGAGCCTGCTCCGCTTCGCCGTGGCGTAATCGAAGGGCATTGGGCTGAAAATTGGGGGGGTGTTAATGAACGTGTACCTGGGGGGAGCAGCAGGGGAAACGCCCCCCCCCCCGCAAAGGCTACAGTGGAGGGGGGTGGAAACAGCTTTTTATAAAAAGAAAACCCACAACAAATAAAGGGGTTAAGATGTAGGGGAGGAGGAGCCCGAGGTGGCCCCGGTGCGGGGGTTTGGGGGGTTTACGGCAGCGCAGGGACCCCCGGGGCTCGTGGCGGGGTTTGGCAGGAGCCCGGCAAAGCCCGAGCTGCCGCGGGGCACGGGCTGGCACCGCTCCTGGGCTTCGGGGAGGGAATGGAGGCAACTCCGGCAGGGCTACTTGCTCAAGAGGCCGGTAGCCGCCCGCGCTCCCTTCCCCGCTGCCATGACATCATTGGGCAGAGGCAGCGCCCGGTGCGGCTGCGGAGGGAGGCACCGGCGCTAGCGAGGGAATCGGGATCTTGCTGCCCGGGATGAGCGACGCCGAACGCCGTGTCCATCCCCGTGTCCATCCCCGGCGCTGCTCTCCGGCAATTCCCTCTCCGGATCCTGCTGCCCCTGGATCTTCCTTTTCTCCTGCGTATCCGAGGCCAGCTCGTTCCAGCAGCGGGTGCTACACCAGGGCCGTGAAACGTCGTTCCTAGCGCCTGGGTAACGTGAAAAACTTAAGGCAAGGAAATAATATTAGTCAAATGCCGCGGGGGGGGTGGTTACAGTGATGGCTGTTACCAAGTTTAGGGCACCCCCAGGGTTCGCCCCCCCCCCCCATCTACTTACCCCAAACTTCTTACATTGAACTCCTGGGAATAAATCATTTCATTTATCTGCAACTGCTTTAACAAACACAACTTCCAAATCCCCTAAAAGTACCGTAACGATCGACTCCCCGACCTGCTTTGCCTCCACTCACTCTTCCCACTTTATTCTGGTCTCTGGTTTAACGAAGCCGAGTCTTCACACGAAGCAGGTTACCCCGATCCCCGCTGCCGGAGCTGGGGGGTGTTTGCGTCTCCTTGCGAAGGTTCATTCCAGCTCCGGCATCCAAACCTCCTGGCAGACACGGCATCCGGGGAACCTTTGAAACCTCCGAGTGGATCAGTAACGGACGCGGAGCTCGTCGGCATTTCGCCTTCCCGGCCGGTGGGCTGAGCTCGCCCACCCCGGCCGCTCCGGAGCTGATCCGGAAGAGATGAGCTCGACTTTAGCTCAGCTGTTCCAGAGGAACAAATCAAATCCTAGCGATCGCCGGCGATAAAGGTGCCCCAGCCGGGTTGTGATGTGGTATCAAAGGGCAACAATTAGTCCCTCCTGAGGAGGAGGAGGCAGCGCTGTCTTAACTAGTCGAGGGCAAGTACCTCCCTGGAGGGCAAAGCAGCAACGCCTGCCAAGCCTTTGAAGCACATCCCTCCTCTCGCTGCCACCGCTTTGGTCTTTCCTGGGTTGTTTGAGCCAACTGGCCTTTATTCCGGCTGCTCCGGCGAGCCCGGGAACGCCGCCGGCAGGGCAGCACCCCGATGAGCTGCGCCGTGGCACAGGGAACCTGCCTGTCGGAGCTCGGCTGCGGGGCCAAGGGGTAGGAAGAGGCTCGTCGTCGCTCCGCCGGCTGCGGGAGGGCACCGCCGACACCGGCTCTGCCGCAAGAAACCTGGAAACACGGGGCGCAGAGGGCTAAAGGGCTTTCACAGTTCCCCCTCTCGCAAGGGTTTCCGCTTGTTGAGGAAAGGACCGCGCTTCTGTCCCGGGGAGAGGTAGAAATGATCACAATAACGCACAAGAAAAGGGGTGTAAAACATCCCACCTGCGGTTGCGGCCATTCCTCTTCCACGCATTGGTGTAAGGACAGAGCAGGTCCCTGAAAACGCTGCCGGCTGCAAGAAAATAATAAAAAAAAAAAAAGAAAAAAAAGAAGGAAGTAGTCCATCTTAACAGCCCGTTAATGCCGTAATGTTGGCGTGAAGTGAAACCCGAATCCTGCCCCTGAACGCCGGCCGAGGGGACGGTGCAGCTCGTCTTCCCCCTCGGGATGGACGAAGCTTCACGGAGCGGGCTGCCGGTACCCCCCCGGCGCAGCCACCGGCTCCTGAAATCCGTTACACCCCTCGGTTTAACGTCCCAGGTTTTATAAAGCGGGGACACGGTGCTGACAATAACGCTGTCGTCCTGCCTACGACTCGACTTGCGCTAATTGCATGTAACTCCGTTAGCTTGACGTGGGGAGGATATACTTACGCCGCTCTTGGGGATATCCCGGCGATTCTCCTGCGAGATAAGCGGCATTTTGTTAAAAAAAGAAGGAGAATCTGCGGCACAGCGAGCCCCGCGCGCGCGGAAGAGGTTTCCCAACGCTTGCCGACGAGGCCGTCGCCGAAAAGCTGGCGGCTTTTGGTCCATCTGTAACACATCAAACCCCGGCTGTTAGCATCAGCCCCCCGCCTTTGCTCCCACCCTACAAAAATAAAAACTAACAAACCAAAACCCCTCACGACGCGGGAAGGTGCAAGGCTTGAACTAAGCCCAGCCCTGATCGGTTTGGCAAAATCGACTTGAAATTAGATCTTCAGCTGTCGTGAGCGCGCAGAGACACACACGACGCTCAACTTCCCAGCTTTGGAAAGGCAGCAGTTTATAAAAAAAAAATAAAAATACGAAGCTTCGGAGTTCAGGACCTAATAAAGGAACGTGGGAGTCACAAACTGTCGGCAGAGTCATTTCAACAAAGCGCTTTCTTCAAAAAAAAGAACACCAAGTGCATAAATGGAAAATAATCCGGTTTTTAACTGGAAGAGTCCACATTTGACAGCACAATCTGCGCTTAAACCAGAAGCCTCCAAAATCTCACTGTTTTACATCTAAACCAAGTCCCATTAATACCAGGGGATAAGCCGGCATTATCTGCCTTTTGCAGAGGGAAGAAAAACGCGGCCGAGGCAGTCGCCTAAAGAAATTCGGCCCGTAACGCAACCGGGAACTCAGCCCGGGCTCCCCGAGTGCCCCGAGCCTCACCGGGCAACCGAGCACAGAGGCCGTCAGCTCAAAAACTCCCCAGCACGGAGTTGTTTATTTAAAAAAAAAAAAAAAAACCAAGAAGAGAAAGTTGGTTTTTTTTTTTAAAAAAAACAGGCTTGCTTTTTTTTTTTTTTTTTTTCCCCTCCACGACTTTGCACAGGGCGGGGGGGGGGAAAAAACCACCCCGCTCAGTTATTTCCACAGCCCTCATTTGCACCAGCCGGAGGAGTGGCATTTATAACTCCAAGACAAGGTTCGCTCCAGTTTATTATCAGCTCCAAAAGTTACCCCTTCGGCCCCGGCAACAGGCGAACGCTTTTGTTTTTACGTCTCTCCAAGCGCCACGGCGGTTAACCGCTGCCTGGGTAGA
Source organism: Chroicocephalus ridibundus (assembly GCF_963924245.1). Taxonomy (NCBI): domain Eukaryota; kingdom Metazoa; phylum Chordata; class Aves; order Charadriiformes; family Laridae; genus Chroicocephalus; species Chroicocephalus ridibundus. The sequence continues at coordinate 6,904,675 of NC_086300.1, read as the reverse complement.
CGGCAGCAAGGCGAGGGGAGGCCATATTAACAGCGATCCACTGGATCCGGCCGAGGAGAACCCCCTCCGGGAACCCGGCCGCGGTTCGGCTGAAACGTGTGAAACAAAGGATTAAATATGAGGGATTATTTTTTTTCCCCGCCGCGTATGAAAAGGGTGTTGTGCGATGGCGCGGCGGACGGGGAGCAGCTTTCACCCTTCCAGGAAAACGTGTTTCCTCACCCAAAATTTCACTTTCAGTATAAACCTGCGCCGTTCCCCCAAAACCACCACCCCCCCCCTCAACTGCCGGGGGTCGGGCAGAACCAGCCCTGCGGGGAGCTCGGGCTGCTGCCTCCGAGCAACGTTCAGATACTGTTTAACGCCGGTTTTGCCAGAAAAACGTCACCCCCCCGCACTCCCCCCAGCATTACAGGTGAGGCGGGGGCCGAGGGGCCGCTTGCGAGAGGAGCCACCACAGGAAAACCCGCGGAGGCCGAGGCGGGGAAGGCCGGGCCGGGCCTTCCCCCGCCCCACTGCGCACGCAGCCCCCCGGACGAGGCCCCGGGTCCCCCCCGGCTCCATACGAGGCGTTCCCGGCCGGGATAAAGCTCCCCCCGTCCCCCGGAGCCCTCACAGAAGGAGCGGTCGGTGGCGGGCGCGGCGCCGCCGCCCACCTGAGGGCCGGCGGGGAGAGCCGCGCTCCGCTGCCGGGGAAGGGAAGCCCGGCCGGGCCGCCCCGCGCTCCCGGCTCGGTGCCGCGGAGCTTCCCCCCCCCACACGCCGGTCCCCGGCCGCTCACCGGCCTCGGCGGCGGGCAGCGAGGCCCGGAGCCGGCCTCCACACACACAAAATGGCGGCGGCCGCCGCCGCTCCCCCACCGCCCGCTCGGCCGCCATAGCCGGCGCCTCGGCCCCGCCGCTCTTCCGCCAATCAGACGCCTCCGTGAGCCGCGGAGCCAATGGAAACGCGGTTCGTAGCGGAAGAGGCGGGGGCGCACCGCCCGCCGCGGGGGGTTGTGGGGGATGTAGTCCCCCGCAGCGGCGGGACCGTGGGGAGCGGGAGGCCTCGGACTCGCTTTCCCGTGATGCCGAGCGGCGCGTTGCCGTGGCGACGGGCGGGGGGCGCCGCGGGGGGCTGAGGCGGGCCGGGACCCCGCCGCTGCCGCCGCCGAGCGCTCCCGGGAGCGGCGAGCCGGAGCCGAGGCCTCCCTCAGGCCCTGACGCAGCTGCGACCGGGCGCTGCCGGCCCTCCCCGGCCTCCCCTAAGCCCCTCGGCGGTGGCAACTCCCGCGTTGGGCGCTCAGGGCCCGCCGAGCCCCGGGGAGAAGGGTTATGACCGGGATAGAGACACTGAAATCGGCCCCGGGTGTTGCCAGGCCCGGCCCGGCGGTGGTACAGGAGGCCGAGGCCTCGCTCCAGGAAGGTTCCTGCCTCGAAGGGGCGACCCCAGCCCCAAAGGGGGTTGCCCGGCTCGAAGGAGGGGGTTGCCCGGCTGAGGGAGGGGGGCCCAGCTCTAGGCCCGGCCTTCTGCTTCAACCGGCTGGCGCTTAACCCTTTAACGCCCCTTCTCCTCCTTCCAGCAGCGCTCCCGGATGGCGATTAGCAGGCCCGGATGGCAATTAACAGGCCTGGATGGCAATTAACGGACACGTCTCCCCGTGGGGAACGCAGCCTCTCCAGCCGGCACGGTGAGAGCTGACCGTCCTCGGGAGGTGGCGGTTCTCGCCCCAAATCAGCCTCCTCTGCCCAATTAATTCCAGCTCTGCCTCCTCCTCCTCCTCCTCCCGGCCGAGCCTGGGCTCCATCTTGGATCTCGGGGAGAGGAGCGACCCAAAGAGCAAAGTCGATGAGGAGCTTTTCTAAGCCGGGATTTTTCCCAGAGCTCCCGTTCTTGCCGCTGGCACTGGGTCGTGCTCCTCGCGGGTGGCCTCGCTGCCTGAGCCGCAGGTGTTGGGGACGGGGTTTTCCATCTGGCAAGTATGTAAGGGAATAATGTGTATTTTGGGGATCAGGACGCTTGAAAAGCAAAAATAAGCAATAATTTTTGTTTGCATAAAGGCAAAAAAAAAAAAAAAAGGCTGCCCATACGAAGACAAACATCTTGGGTTTTCCTTCCTTGGAGGGACGTGTGGGACAGGCCAGGCCCAGGCTGTGTCCCCATGTGATTTTTGGGAAGAACGATGCAGGGAATCAGCCTGTGCAGCTGCTGGAAGCTTTTTGAATCGAGTTTTTCTGTTGCAAAAAGGCAAAGAAGAGGTGGGTTTTTTTCTGGGCTGGTAAACCTCAAAATCACACCCACGCCCCCACACACGTTGTTTTAGTGAGTGAGGGTTAGTTGTGCTGGACGTTTTCTGGCTGGAGGGTTGGTCTTGGAAATGGCCTGGCTGTTCCTGAACGGAAAAGGGGCTGGGGAGGTGTAAAATGGGCCAAATCTTGGGATTTGGGCAGGGAGGAAGGGGACAGGTCCACCGCTCCCCCTCTGTCTGTCCCAGTACGACCCTGCTCTAGATTCGGGGGACAGCGGGGGGCAGAACCCCCCTTTGCAGAGGGCCAGGGGGGCTGTGAAGGAGGCCGCTGCCTCCCGAGGGAGCTCCTGGCTGTCACCCCTGGTGTGGGACCGGTTGCCCCCAGCCCCTCTGGGACCCTCCCTGGCCCCCCCGGGCTCGGTGCCAGGAGGGGCAGGCAGGGCCGGTAGCCAGCGGCAAGCCCAGGCTCGCCCCGCTCCGTGGTGGTGGCGGGGATGGCAATGGCTGACACAGCGCCAGGGAGCGCGGGAGGAGCCCTGCGCAGCCCCTCGCCTCCTCCGCGGGGGTTTGTCCCTGTCCCCTCCCGGGCTGGGAGACGTTGGGATCTTCAGTGGGGGGGAGAGGAGGGAGGCAGAGCCACGGTCATTGCTCCTCGCACCGCCTCAGCGCACCCTGAGCTCCCGGTGTGCGGTGGGGTGTGCTCCTGGTGCCAGCTCACCCCGGAGAACCCCCTTTTTTTGGGGGGGTTTCTCTCTCAGGAGCAAGGTCTGGGTAGCTGTGGCATTGTCAACTCAAGGACGCGACATTCCTCACCTACTGCAGGGGGGGTTTGACTCCCTGCGTGTCCCATTTCCCGGGTTTTTGTGCCTTTAGAGGGTCAGAAGCCAATGACACCGCTAGGTCACGGGTGTTCCTGTCGTGTTCCCCCCTGCCCGCTCCTGCCCTCCCCTTGCCTGCGGTTGCCCGCAGCACAGGCGGGGACGCAGAGGAGCAGGGAAACGGCCTGGTGTGCCGATAACCCACATCTCCCGGGGCACTGAGCTTATCTTTCAGCCCGTGGCCGTCCCGGCACAGCTGAGCTGCGCACACACAAATGTGCCGAGCCAGCCAGCGCCCGGCTCCGGCCCTTCCGTCACTTCATACATGTCACATTTACCAGCGGGAGCGACGGTGAGGTTGCCACGTGCCAATATTTTTTGGCCCCAGTAGCCCGCGGGGTCGCTGTATGGATCCGGAGGCTATCCCGCTCCCCTGGGTGCTCCGTGAAAGCGCTGGCGGTCCCGTCCCTGAGACACTCCGCTTTCCCTGGGCTGGAGGAACCGGTTCAAGGTCCCGGCGGTGCCGGGGGGCTCAAGGCTGCACGGAGGAGCTGGACGATTTGGCAGCCGACCCCGCGCAGGGACAGGCTGAGCCCTGAGCTGCCAGTGCCGTAGGTTTTTATATTTTATAGCCCCGTTTTTATTTTATTTTTTCCCCTGTATTTGTGTGTTTTCCAGCCGTGTTTTAACCTCTTCCACTCCCTGGTGTGTCCAGGTCTGGGCACAGCCATCACCCCATCCTGCCCTTGGTGGCACCCAAAAGCCTGAGTGCTGTGACCCTTTCTGCACCTCTCGGGAATATTTTGGGGACATGGGACATTTGTACAAACCTCATCTTGCAGAACTGGCCTCCCGCGGGGTGGCAGACCCGGCTGGGTCCGTCCCCAGCCTTCCCTCAGGCTTTGCCGGGGGGGGAGAAGTGCCTCAGGCTGGATTTAAACTGGTGACGTGGTGGGGGGTGTCTCCTTCCAGAGCAGTTTTGGGGCTCGATTTGGAGTCGGAGCCGGGGTTATCCCGCCGCTGCCCCGGATGAAGCAGGGCTGGATGGGGCAGGGAGCTGCTTGTTGGGACCGGCCTGAGCTTGAGCAAAGCCCTCGGCGGCTGGGGCAGAGGAGGAGCGGAGGCAGCCCAAGGCTGGCAACCTGCAAATGGCCCTCGCTAGCCCAGACCTGGCCCCAAGCCCAGATGCGGCTCCCAGACCTGCCTCTCCCGGCAAACTGCCGCCGTGGGCAGCGCCGTGGCCGGGACACACAGCCCTGCCGGGGGGACAGCCCACACACCCTGCCGCTGGGTGCCCTCGGGAGCGCCCGGGTGCCCTCACGCCCCCCCCAGTGCTGTCCCCAGGGCACCCGAAAGCCCAGCCTGTGACCCTGCTGTCACCTCGGACGGTTTGCGCGGCTGTTTCTCTTGTCAGGCCGAAGCTGATGTGAAACATCCCCCAGCACCAGCACGGCCTTTCCCACCCACTCCCACAGCCCAGACACCCATCTCCCAGCACCCGTCTCCCAGCGCCCATCTACCGCTATCCGTCTCCCAGAACGCATCTCCCAGCATCCATCTCCCAGCACCTAGCTCCCAGCACCCAATTCCCGGTATCCATCTCCCAGTACCCAGCTCCCATCTCCCAGTGTCCACCTCCCAATTCTGATCTCCCAGTACCCAGCACCCATCTCCCAGCAACCAGCTCCCAGTATCCGTCTCCCCGTACCAGTTTCCCAGTACCCAGCTCCCAGCACCGCTCTCCCAGCACCCCTCTCCCAGTACCCATCTCCCAGTATCTGTCTCCCCAGTACCCATCTGCCCGCACCCATCTCCCAGTACCCAATTCCCAGCTCCCTTCTCCCAGTTACCCAGCACCCAGTTACCACCTCCCTGTATCCCACCCATCTCCCAGTACCCATCTCCGAGCACCCACCTCCCAGAACCCACCTTCCAGCACCCATCTACCAGTGTCCATCTCCCAGTACCCAGTTCCCATCTCCCAGTTCCCATCTCCGAGCACCCATCTTCCAGTATCAGTCTCCCAGCACCTATCTCCCAGTATCCATCTCCCCGGTACCCATCTGCCAGCACCCAGTTCTCAGCTCCCATCTCCCAGTACCCAGCACCTATCTGGGTGTCCGTCTCCCAGTACCAATCTCCCAGTAACCACCTCCCAGTATCCATTTCCCAGCACCCAGAACCCACCTCCCAGTATCCGTCTCCCAGCACCCACCTGCCAGTACCCGTCTCCCAGCGGCCATCTCCCAGTTCCCATCTCCCAGTGTCCGTCTCCCAGTACCCAGTTCCCATCTCCCAGTACCCATCTCCTAGCACCCAGCACCCAGCTTACAGCATCCATCTCCCAGTTCCCATCTCCCAGTACCTGTCTCCCAGCACCTGTCTCCCAACACCCATCTCCCAGTTCCCGTCTCCCAGCACCCATCTCCCAGCACCCATCTCCCATCTCCCAGTATCTGTCTCCCAGTATCCTCCTCCCAGTACCAATCTCCCAGTACTCAGTTCCCATCTCCCAGCACCCACCTCCCAGCATCCATCTCCCGGTATCCGTCTCCCGCTATCCGTCTCCCAGTACCCGCCTCCCAGTACCAGTATCCCAGTATCCATCTCCCAGTATCCATCTCCCAGTACCCACCTCCCAGTACCCGTCTCCCACCTCCCCGTGCTCTCACCTCCCGCTCTCCCAGTGCTCCCAGTGCTCCCAATGCGGAGCTGCCCCCGCCCGCCCCGTTCGCCGCGGGGCGCCAGAGCCGCCCCCGTGCGCCCCGCCTGGCCCCGCCCACTACCGCCATGGCCCCGCCCACCGCCGCGATCGGGCCAATGGCCCCGCCCCCCACAGCGAGCCGCGCCCCTGGCCCCGCCCACCTCGTTGCGCAACGTCCTGGCCCCGCCCCGCCTCACGCTCCGCCCGCGGATGCCCCGCCCCCTCCTGGCCCCGCCCCCCCCCCCGCGTGCGCAGCCGGCCCCACCCAGCAGCGAGCGCGCGCGGGGGCCGGTCCCCCCGGGCCACCCGTGTCACACCCCCTGCCCCCCACGGCCCCCCGTGTCCCCCCCTGTCCCCGTGTCCCCCTGGGTGTCCCCGTGTCCCCTGCGTGTCCCCTCCTGTCCCCGTGCCCCTCTGTGTGTCTCCAGGTCCCCTGAGTGCTCCCCCTGTCCCTTGGTGTCCCCAGACCCTCCCAGGTGCTACGTGGCTTCCACATGCCACCGTCCCTAGTGTCCCTTGTGTCCCCCCTGTGTGCCCCCGTGTCCCCTGTGTCATCTGCGTCCCCCATCTGTCCCCCGTGACCTCTTATGGCTCCCATGTCCCCACCATCCCCAGTGTCCCCTACCTCCCCGGTGTCCCTTACATGTTCCCCTGGTCCCCCCGTCCTCTCAGTACCCACCTCTGTCCCTGTGTCCTCCCTGTGCCCCTGCGTCCCCATGTCCTCCACGTGTCCCCTGTACACTCTATGTCCCCCATGTCCCCCATGTGTCCCCATGTCCCCTGTGCACCCCGTGTCCCACATATCCCCATGTCCTCCATGCCCCAATGTCCTCCACGTGTCCCCATGTCCCCCGTATACCCCATGTCTCCCATGTGCCCCGCATGTCCCCATGTCCTCTGTGCACGCCATGTCCCACACATACCCACGTCCTCCATGTTCTCATGTCCTCCATGTGTCCCTGTGTCCCCTGCACGCTCCATGTCCCCCACGTCCCCCCATGTCCCCTGTGTCCTCCATGCCCCCATGCCCTCCCTATTGCCACGTCACCCATGTCCCCACACAGCCGGCCCGGGCGCTCACACCGAGTGCTGTGTCCCCAGACGACGGGGAGCAGGGACCGAGACCCCGCCCCGGGGGCGACGGGGAGTGGGGACCACGTGTCCCCCCCCCCGGGGTCATCGAGCCCATCCCTCAGGCACGATGGGATCAGTGAGGTGTCCCCGTCCCCCCACCCCCCCCCCATCCCCCCCCCACCCCACCCCCCTGCCACCCGGCGTCAAGGTCCCCCGGCTGAACCCTGGGTGACGCCGTTTGTTGTAGGACCTACAAAAATGCAGAGGCAGCTAAATCCGTCCCGCGCCCCACAGAAAGGGGGCTGACTCAGCCCGGGGGCCGGGGTGAGCCGTGGGGGGTCCGGTGGGGCACCCCATGGTGGGGACAAGCGGGTTTGGGGGGGGTGGGGGGGGCGTCACCTGGAAATCCCATCGTGGCTCCGCCAGGAGCTCCTCCGGCCGGCTGGGGGACGACGCCATCACCCAAGGGGGTAACCCATGGGCGCCTGGGCGCGGGCGGGCGCTACGGATTAATTAATTCTTTTTCTTATGACTTCATTGAATTAATTAATTAATTAATTTACGAGGCGGGAGGGGAGGAGGATGTCCCTGGCGGGTACTGCACCGCCGGACGTTTCGGATGCGCCGCCTTCCCCGACCCCAAAGGGAAGGCGTAAGACAGGGGGTCGGTGGCCGCCAAGGGAAGCGCTGCCGGGAACGAGGTTCGTTCCGGAGGCTGGAAATTCCCCAAGGATGGAGGGATCTACGCGGCCGCCCCCGGAGCGGCTCCTTCGCCCTCGCTCCTTAAAAATCTTCCGGCTTTTCCTGCCGTTGGTCTTAAACTCCTGGGGATGCTCCGGGAGAGGAGATCGAGGGGAAATTAGAGCTTGAAAATTAAACGTTGTCCCCACGCGGGCTCGGGGGAGGCTGAGCCGGGCTCCGTTCCCCTGGGAATTAAAGGCTGGGAGCGGGATAACCACCGGTGCGGGATGAAGGCCGGGGATGGCCGTGCTGCCCAGACCCACGCTTGGCCTTCAGCCCTTCGTTATCCTCATGGATGCCGGGAAAAAAATATATCTGTATCCATTGGTGGGAAGGAGCTGAGTCCGGAGGGTGCACAGGGCGGTGGCCCGTCACCGCGGGGGTCACCCAGGTGCCCCGTGGCATCCCCAGGGACTGCGGCGTCACGGGGTCGTCCCATGGATGCGGCTCCATCCAGAAGGGTGGGAAGCGGCTCCCGAGGGATTCACCCTCCAGCCGAGTGCTGGATTGCGGCGTGTCCTCGCTGTCACCCCTCCACAGGTCCCCCCAGACCCCAATTTTTTTTTTCCCCCCTCCCAGCCATTTTTTTTCCTGCTCATTTTTCCTGCACGTCACCGGGACCAGCATCGGGCCAACACTGACATCAAGTGGCTGCTGGGATCCCTCACATTCCAGGGCCGTATCCTGCCTCTGGGAGCAGCCCGGCATCACCCCCACGGCCTCATCCTGCCCTGCCGAGGGGCTCGGAGCCAAGCAGGGTCGGGAGCCACCACCGGCGATGCCGGACATCATCCCGGCCGTGTCCCCACCGCCAGGCAGGATGCGGCCAGCCGCGCTCCATCACCGCCCCACTGCCTGTCCCCAGCCAGGCCACCGCCGTGTCCTTACTCCTGTCCCCAGCGTGCCCGGCCACGGCAGTCGATATCCCAGCGGGGTCGCGCTGAGCGCGCTGACGGCATCGCCGAGCCGGGAGCATCCGCCACATCCCTCGCCCACGAGTGGGGACCCCCTTCCCGCCCGGGCCACGGCACCCCCACCCCGCGGCTCTGCCCCGCCGGTGGCAAGGTCACGGTGACGGGCGAGCGGTGAGGCGGCGGTGGCTCTGCCATCACCCCGGCGCTGGGGACGCTTGTCCCCGACGCTCTGCCGGCGGCCGTGGACTTTGCACGGAGCGTGGGAGCGGCGGCGGCGACGCTTCTGCTGGCGCTGGCAGAGCCCCGCAACGCCCGCGAGACCCGGCTTGGGACAGCAGGTAACCCCGGGGTGACACCCCCCCTTCTCGGAGGGACGCTGTGACATGGAGCTGCCCCAGGAGGACACGTCCCCCCCCCCGCTGTGCTGCTGCCCGATCTGCGGGTCTGGAGTCAGCTCCGGGAGGAAATCAGGGTGTTACTCCCACTTTATAGCAGGGGAAACTGAGGCACGGCAGCGCCCTGGGTGCCGGAGTGACCGTGCAGTCCTGCTTTTGCGGAAAAAAAGGCTGGAAAACCCCATTTTTCCTTCAAACCACCGGCTTCAGAGGCCCGGAGGAGTTTTGCAACACCGCATTCCCCTTCATCCCGGCTTCCCTGAACCCGGAGCCGAGTTCAGCCGGGGAAGCCCGCAGCCCGGGGTGGGTTTTGGGGAGAGCGGTGGCTCCGGCGGGGTGTTGGCTGCAGGTGGAGGTGGGAAGAGGGGATCAGGTGTGGGTGCTCAGCCCATCTGCGGGACCCCACCCGGGGGTGGGGAAGGAGGCGGGGGTGTGCCGGGACCGGGCTGCCGTGCATTTAGCTCCCGAGAAGCTCCGAGGCCGGGATACGTGCTGGGATGGCTGAGCTCTGCCGTGTGATGAGGTGCGGCAGGTCTCTGCAGATCCCTCCTTGGGATTTCTGTGGCCGAACCGTTCCCCCCCACCACCCCCGGCGGTGTCGCAGACCCACGACCCTGCGTGGTGCTAAATGGGGTGTCGGGGGGGGGTTTGGGACCGTGGCGGTGGATGCGGTTTGGGGAGGGCTCAGCAATGGTGCTGGTGGTTGTTTATCCCCCCAGTCCGGAAACTCTCCGCTGGGAAGGAAAGGGAGGGGAGAGCCGGGGCTGTTCCCAGCACCGCCGTAGCGGGAGGGATGCTCCCGGCTGTGCCCGGAGACTTCCCCGAGACATCCCCATCCCTGTGGTCCCAGCTGTCCTCAACTCCCAGCATCGCCCCTTCCTTCCGCCCCCCCCAGCTCCCTGATGGCTCCCCAGTGACCGGGAAGGATCAGGGACCTGCTGGTGGCCTGGGACAGGACGGGACCGGACGGTGACAGGTCAGTGCTGTGGCTTTTGGCTTGGGGTTTGGGTGCTGACACCCATCGCCTTTGGGTGCTGTCACCCTGTCCTCCTGGACGGAGCGAAGAGGGGATGTGCGTAAGGAAACAAGTCCTTTGCCCTAGAAATGTGGCTTTTCCTGGGGATTTCCTGGCTGATGCAAGACGGGGCACGGGAAAAACGTTGGCTTTGAGCCGAAGGCGCTACTGGGAAGAGCTTGTCCCCACCTGGGGAGGGTCCTGGCTTTGGGATCGGGTTGGGCCCCTTCCTGGGTCTCTCTGGGTCCATCGGGATGTCGGCTCCCGGGTGGGACGGGAGTGCGGGTCCGGGTGCGGAGATGCCGGTGGTCTCGCACGGCAGGGAGACGGTGCGGGGCTCCGGGGAGAAGCCGGAGCGGACACACGGGCATCGCCTGCCTCAGCACCCCCGGCCCTGCATCCAGCACCCGTCCTGACCGCGCCGGCGCCCGCCGGGAACTGGTGGCACCACCATGTCCCAGGCAGAAGGTACGGCACGGCCCTCGGTCTGGCCCGGGGGAGGCGCAGGCTTTGCATGGGGACCCCAGAGCTGGTGTGAACCCCCCCCCCCCCCCCCCCCCCCCAAAAATCAGCACCACTCTTCATCCCATCCTATTTAATGGCCTCTCTTCGCTTGGGTTTTTGATCCTAAAAGCATCTTTTGCCCCAAAACCTGATTTGCAGGGTGCTGGGCCACTCCAGGAGCTCCTGTGGCAGAAGCCCCTGTCCCCATGTCCCCTCCCTGGTCCCATCTGCACCGCGTGGGGGGGTAGATGGAGCTGGGGGGGGTAGGGGGGGAGCACAGAAATACGCGCTGGAGGGGAGGCGCAGGCAGCTGGTCCCCAAAGCGTGAGGGATCCGTGCACGGACCACCCCGCTCCATCCCTCCCAGGAGGCGAGGAGACCTTTGAATACCGCGACGTGGTCGTCAACAGCCAGGAGAAGGTTTCGGACGTGTACACGCAGCTGGAGAAGCTGGGAGAGTGAGTGGGGGTCCCAACGTCCCCCTCGCTTGGGGGTGGCCCATGGCTGTCCACGGGATGGGGGGATGCAGGGTGGTGGTGGCGGTGGTGGTGATGGCTCCTCCATCCCTCCCCCTGGCTCCCTCCCAGGGGAAAATTCGGGACGGTGTACCGGCTGCAGGAAAAAGCCACCGGCAAAATCCGAGCCGGGAAATATTTCCGGACGCGGACGGCTAAAGAGAAGCAGGCGGCTCGGGCTGAGGTGGAGCTCATGAACCTGCTGCATCACCCGCGCCTCGTGCAGTGCCTCGCCGCCTTCCAGGGCCCCGCCGAGCTGGTGATGGTGATGGAGTAGTGAGTGAAGGGGGGGGCAGAGTCAAGTTTGGGGGTGGTGGGGACAGTGCTGGGCTCTGCCAGGGAGACCATTAAAGGTGGGGAGGGGTCCCTGCACTGTGGGGTGTTGGCATGGGGCGTGGGATGGAAGGAAAACCTGCGGATCCTGGAGGTATGGGTGGTGGGATGTTCCCAGAGTGCTGGGTTCCCTGGTGGGGCTTCTCCTTGGGGCTGGCAGACCTCAGTAGGGTCCCCCCTACTTTGTCCTCCCCCAGTGTGGCAGGCGGGAAGGGATCCCGGCACTGTGGGGTGCTGGCGTGGGGGGTAGGATGGATGGAGAACCTGAAGACCCTGAAGATGCAGGTGGTGAGATCCTCCCAGAGTGTTGAGCCTGGGTTCCCCGGTGGGGCTTCTCCTCCTCGGGGCTGGTAGACCCCAGCAGGGTCCCCAGCACCGTGTCCTCCCCCAGCGTGGCAGGCGGGGAGCTCTTTGAGCGCATCGTGGACGATGACTTTGAGCACACAGAGCCCAGCAGCACCCAGTACATGCGGCAGATCCTGGAGGGGCTGCAGTTCATGCATGGCCAAGCCGTCGTCCACCTTGACCTCAAACCCGAGAACATCGTCTGTGTCAGCCCCAGCAGCCACTGGCTCAAGATCATCGACTTTGGCTTGGCGCGGAAGCTGGGTGAGCGAGGAGGGGGGGGTCTTGGGGCACCAGGGCAGGGGCTGTCACCATCACAGGGACACAATCCCTCTGGGCACGTCAGCAAGGAACTTGGCATCCTCCTGCCCATGCCTTTGGGATGGGCAGCCCCGTGGCACCAGATCAGGGCCCTTTCTGGTGACTGTGAGATGCTCTGGGGAAACCTGCGTGTCCCCAGCCCTGCCTCTGAGGGGGAGACCCCTGAGACCCTCACCCCTGAGGGTGCCCAGCACCCAGAGATGCTCTAGGAGATCGCCAAGACCTGTGATGGGTCCTGGAGGACCACCTGGATGCAGGGGCTCATCCACCTGGCATGCATTGGGGTGCTGCTGGGCTGACCTGGGGAGGTCCCAGCTGGACATTTGCTCCATGGTCTCCATCTTCTTCACAGCTCCAGAAACCCCTGTGAAGGTGTTGCACAGCACCCCTGAGTTCATGGCTCCAGAAGTGGTCGCCTTTGAGCCCGTGGGCTTCTCCACGGACATGTGGAGCGTTGGTGTCATCTGCTACATCCTGTGAGTGGCCTCCTGGGGACAACAGGTCAGGCGGGAGGGGGCTGAGCTGTCACTCATGTCCTTGTGTCACCTCTCCAGGCTGAGTGGGGAGTCCCCCTTCCAGGGGGACAATGACATGGAGACGCTGAGCAACATCACAGCTGCCCGGTGGGACTTCGAGGAGGAGACCTTCTCGGAGATCTCCCAGCAGGCCAAGGACTTCATCAGCCAGCTGCTGCAGAAGGACCCCTGGTAGGACCTGGCGGGTGGCTGTGGGGTGCTGAGATGGAACCGGGCTGGCTTTTGGGGTGCCAAGGAGATGGGAACCGAATGGGGTCGGTGGAGGGGATGCTCCATGGGGCTGTGCCAGCAGCTGAGGGTCTGATGGTGGAGAGGTCCCCTTGTGACCACCTCGTTTGCCCCCAGCCGCCGTCTCTCCAGCACGGGGGCTCTGCTGCACCCCTGGCTGCAGCAGCCCCAGCCCAGCACCACCAAGGCGCTGTCGAAGGAGAGGATCAGGCAGTTCTTGACGCGTCGGAAGTGGCAGGTACCTGGTGGTGGTGGGGGGAATGATGAGGACGTGGGGATGAGGATGGCTCTGGTGGGGCTCAGTGCTCCTTCTCTTCTCTCCAGAAAACAGGCAAAGCTCTGCTGGCCCTCAACAGGTTCACCCTGCTGTCCCAGAGCCCGGAGAGGAAAGCATCGGAGGCTCAGGATGAGGAAGGTGATGGCCCCCAAAGCATCATCCCCAACACACCCCATCAACCCACTCTCTCCGCTCTGCCACCCCCAACTCGTGCTCCCAGGTGGCTTCCCACGCTTTTGTTCCAACCTGCCCCCGTGCCACTGAGCACCCGGCCATGTCCCCGGTGTGGCATTGCCGCTCCAGCTTCGGCGCCCCAAGGTCCTCTCCATCCCCGAGGAGCAATCTCCGATGCAGCTTTGGAATGGGCGCACCCTGCTCTGTGGGGCTGGGATCTGTGTGGGACTCTGAGATCCAGAGCTGATCCCCGCAGGACCTGGTCCATGGGTGCCACGTGTGTTCCTCCAGCGGCGGAGGGAGGTTGAACTTGGCCAAATCCTCACCTTTCCCTCTGTCCATCTGCCCACAGACCTGGGCTGCAGCCCGGAGGAGAACCAAGCCTCTGGGTCTCTGCTCCAACGAGGACCCAGCTTCTCGGAGCTGCCGGCGAGCCAAGAGGAGGAGGAAGGTGGGAGCGCAGGGGAAGCAGAGGGCAGCGTCAGCGTGGCCATGTCACCCCAGCCCCGGGCCACCTAGAGCAGCTGGTGAGTGAGGAGCGGGGAACGATGGGGGTGACGCCTCCTCCAACAGCTCTGGGTAGACCCAGGGTTCCTCTCCTCTTGGTGAGCTCTAGGGTGCCACGGTGTCCCACGCTTGCTGTCCCCACCAAGGAACCAGCGATCCTCTCTGCGTGGCCGCCTGTCACCAATAAAGCACCGAGGATCTCTGCACTCCCTGTGCCGCTCCTTTTTTCCCCCCACAAAAAAATCACTGGGAGGGGTGGGAAAGAGCTGCCCAAGCTGTGTCCACCCTTCGGGAGCTGGCACCAGGCTATTCCTCCACCTGGGCCACCACCCTTATCTTCTCCAGGAGGGGTGGTGGCACCGGGACTGAGTAGGGGACAGCTCTAGCAGCTACCCTGGTGACCCCTGCTTGGAAGCACCTTCCCCCCTCATCCAGGGGGGACGGTGTTGTGTCCTGAGCCCCCAGGCAGGAGGAGCCAGGGTGAGCCCTGGGGCTTCTGGTCTCTCCCTTTCTGGGCCAACTCCGGTACCAGCAGGGCTAGAAGGAGCCCAGAAACTGCCCTGTGACCTCCAACCTCCTCCTAAGGAGGCAGCTTGGGCAGAAATTGGGGTTGGGGCACCCTTCTCCTTCAACAAGAAGTGCACAGACTGGGGCCTGGGCTTGTTCTTCCCCAGTGCATGCTGGGGGGCGCCCAGCTGGGCAGCAGCTTGGCGGGAATGGACCTGGGTGTCCTGGTGGACACCAGGTTGACCACGAGCCAGCAATGTGTCCTTGCTGCAAAGAAGGTGAAGGGTGTCCTGGGCTGCATTAGATGAGGTGTTGCGGGCAGGTGGAGGGAGGTGATCCTTCCCTTTATTCAGCACTGGTGAGGCCACACCTGCAGGACTGTGTTGTGTTCTGGGCTCCCCAGTACAAGAGAGACACGGACCTACTGGAGAGAGCTCAACGGAGGAAGATGAAGAGGCTGGAGCACCTTACCTATGAGGAAAGGCTGAGGGAGCTGCCTCCAGCTCTGGGGTCACCAACAGCAGAAGGACATGGAGCTGTTGGAGCGGGGCCAGAGGAGGGCCCGGAGATGCTGGGAGGGCTGGAGCCCCTCTGCTGTGGGGACAGGCTGAGAGAGCTGGGGGGGTTCAGCCTGGGGAAGAGAAGGCTCCGCGGAGACCTTGGAGCCCCTTCCGGTCCCTCAAGGGGCTCCAGGAAAGCTGGGGAGGGACTCTGGAGCAGGGAGGGGAGCCATGGGACGAGGGGGAAGGGTTTTACACTGGAAGAGGGGAGATTGAGATGAGATCTCAGGAAGAAATTCTCGGCTGTGAGGGTGGTGAGCCCCTGGCCCAGGTTGCCCAGAGAAGCTGTGGCTGCCCCATCCCTGGAGGGGTTCAAGGCCAGGTTGGACGGGGCTTGGAGCAACCTGGGCTGGTGGGAGGTGTCCCTGCCCAGGGCAGGGGGTGGCACTGGGTGGCCTTTAAGGTCCCTTCCAACCCAAACCATTCCACGAAATACCTGAAGGCTGGTTAGGATGAGGAGCTCTTCTCAGTGGTGCCCAGTGGCAGGACCAGAGGCCACGGGCACCAACTGAAACACAGGAGGTTCCATCTGAACCTCAGGAAACACTTTTTTACCGGTGATGGAGCGCTGGCAGAGGTTGCCCAGGGAGGCTGTGTGATCTCCATCCTTGGAGATACTAAAAAGCAGTCTAGCAGTGATCCTGGGCGACTTGTGATGGACCAGCTGACCTCCGGAGGTTCCTTCCACACTCAACCACCCTGTGATTCTGTGAAAACCTACCTCCGGTTGAAGCTGGGCTGGGGGCTGCTCTCCCCCAGCACATGCTGGAGCTGGAGGGCTGGTGAAGGTGCCCTGGTGGGGTCGGAGTGGCCCAGGCCTGTGCCTGCTGCCACCGGGTGGCCGTGCCACACAACGCAGGGCTGAGGCACACTTCGACCCTTCCTTCCTCTTCTTCCTCCCCTGCTGAGCGAGGCCACCAGGGGGTAGGAGAAAAGTGTTGTTTTTATTAAGCAGAACCAAATCCGCCCACTCTGGCAACCACAGCGGGGACGCGCATCTGAGAGCTCTGGCCGGGATCACCCACGGGACGCAGATGAAAGGGACACCAGCCATCAGAGCCCCTCCTGGAGTGGTGATAACGAACCCGCTTTCGGATAGTTTGCTGAACCCTCTAGGAAGCTGATGGCCACCAGGGCAGGAGGTTTCCATATCGGGATTCGGCATCCTGCTGCCTCCGGAGAGGGACAGAGCAGCCGGAGTGCCTGTGGCCCCTTGCTTGAGGGACACTTCATGCCTCTTATCTGCTCTGCTCTTGGGCTGATGGAGAGGGATGCTGTCACCTTCCTGTCCCGTTTTTGTGGCGTCGACTCTACAGCTGACAAGGCTTTATCGGCGCCCAGGCCCGACTTGAATTTTTGCGGCAAAAGCCTGTTCCTGTGAATGACGTCCACGGCTGATGGCTGCTTCTGGGTACATCTGACCACGGGAAGGAAGCCGGAGGCTTGGTGGTCTCTTCCCGTGTTGGATACAGTAGATGGAACTTAAGAAGGAATTTAGTTTGGAAGCGGGTGCCCAGACCTACATCTGGAGCACGGGGAGCCCTTTTAGAGAGGCCCCCTCCCCACAACGATGGTGTGGCCACCTTGATGTTTCCATTGCCTGGCACACTCTAGGTCATTCCTCACAGGGTTCAACCCTGGCTCTTTAATGGTCGGGTGAGATATCTCCTGAGAGAGCTCACGTTCTTTCTGTTCCTCCCATGTTTTCAGCGGGAGAAGTGGCTTCACTGCTCTGAGTTGGAGGAGAAGCTCCTTAGAAACAAATAAACAAACAAAAGTATTCCATATTCGCTCCTCGGCATTTGTTTTCCCTTCCCGAGTAACACAGAGGGGCTGAGGAACCCCTTTCTCCTCTGCTGCTCTTCTCCCGATATTCACACACATCGTATCCTAATTTTTGCCCGTTATTTATTCCGTGTTTTCCTCGTTACACAGACTCTGAACTCACACGCATCCCCTGGGAGCCAAGCCGAATGCCTCCAAGCTGCAGATGATAAGCAAACACCAAGTTACGTATAATCAATCCCTTGATGAGCTATTTACCATGTGACATTACCAAAATATTTCTGGTTGGGGACTATGTTTATCTTCATCTGTTTTCCAAACTCCTCCCAACCCTGAAAATCCATGTCCCAGAACTCCAGACGTGAGTTTTCTCTCTGTGATCCTGTGGTTTACACGGTAAACATTGATTTACCTATAGAAGAAGCTGATTTACCTACAGAAGGCACACATTTCTTCTCCTTCCACTGCTTCCCCGGGCTTAACGCATTAAAATGTGCCCTTGAGAAAGCAACGGGCTAAACGAAGAGCGGAGTTAAACCTGGAACTCATTACAGCTGCCGAGAAATTCAGCAGCACTGAAAATAGAAATCCAATCTCAGCACCTCGGAGACAAAGGAATTAAGATCTTGACCCTTCCACCAAGGAAGGCTTTTGGGTTGACCTTCACTTCAGCCGCACAGCTTCGGAGAAGGCCTTCAAATGGGAAATCCTCCCTGGCGGTGGAGAGGAAGAGCGATGATCTGCTTGCGAGGGCAGGTAGCGATAGGCCGGGGGGCAATGGTTTAAACTAGAGCAGGGCAGGGTTAGATCAGCCATTAGGAAGAAGTTCTTTCCACTGAGGGTGGTGAGACACTGGCCCAGGTTGCCCAGAGAGGGCGTGGAGGCCCCATCCCTGGAGACATTCAAGGCCAGGCTGGATGAGGCTCTGAGCGACCTGATCTAGTTGAAGATGTCCCTGCTCACTGCAGGGGGTTGGACTAGATGGCCTTTAGAGGTCCCTTCCAACCCAACACGTTCTGTGATTCTACGACCTTGGGGAACCTTGAGAAACGGTTCCCTCCCTGTCTCAGGTACCCCTCGGTCTGGCTCCGCGGGGGTGCGTGAGGTGGGGGTCAGCTGTCCAAGCACCCTCGAACTTCTGGAGCTGAACCCTGCAGTGCCAAGTTATCGCGATAACCTTGGGTTTATTTTGGGCTGCGCAATCGAGGTCTAGGAATGCTTTTTGGGATGAGGAAATGTTGCCTGCGTAGGTCTGACATCGAGAAATAGTATTCTTATTTTATTTTTTTTTGTGGACCTGAAGATTCAGGAGAAAAAACCAACAGAAGAGCACGATGTCCTGCTTGAGTGTTTTCCAGTGAATTAAAATGAATTAAGAAAGCAAACCTAAGTCTGAAGTCAACCTTAATGTTAAAAAAAAAAAATAAAAATAATTAGCCCTGGGCACGTCCTGAAGACTATTATTTGAACACGTCATTTCTAGAATTTTTTTTTTTTAAGGACTATTATAGCAGGGAGCGAACAGCCACCAGGTAATTTCAGTTGTCAGATAAAAGCCTTCGCGTACCGCAGGTCAAACCCCGGAAAAGTGGTGAACGCAGAGAAGACACGAGAGCACGAGGACTTGGTAGCAACAGATGCCAAGGCAGTTACATGAGGACAGAAGCTGCAGGTGATGAGGGAACACCAGGAACACCCGAGTTGTGACACACTCGTCCCTCAGCAAAGCTCCCTGAGGGAAGCGGGGTGTCCTCACCTCTCAAAGGACATGGCCAAGTCCTGGCCAGGCTCTGGGGGAAGGTCAGGAGGCTCTTTGTGGTCACAGGAGCTCAACAACCATCACCCCAAGGTGTGGTGCCCAGGATGGGTCGTGCAGGGCTGGCCCGAGAGAAGGGCAGGGTCCCACCAAGGCACTCTGGTTGGTCTACCACCTCCAGAGGCACCTCAGCCTGTGGGGCTGAGATGAGGGGTGAGCAGGATTCTCCTCCCACCTCATCCTCCTGGTGCAAGGACTACCATGTCCTACCTGCACCAAGGACCTCCAGCACTGAGGTCCAACACAGACGCCAGGGCTGGGGGTCCCTCTTTGCAGCTCAGGGCCCTGCCTGTGGGGATCAGCCCAACCCTGAATTTCTCGTGAAACACCTCCCTGAGCACAAAGGGCCACAAGCCCTGGTGCACAGCCCCCATTTTCTGCCCAGCTTTCACGGCCTTCATCTCACCGTCGCAGGCCTTGCCATGGCCAGGAGATGGTACCATTGGCCTCATCCCTGCTTCTCCTGGGGATGGGGAGCCACAGCTGTCCTTCAGGTCAACCCCATCCTGCCCAGCCCTGCCTACTGCGCTGATCGCTCTTGCCCTTGACATGGGACATCCCACCCCAAGTCAGGAGGGACCTGGTGGGGCCTTTGAGATCAAAGCCTGGCACAGCCTGTCCCACCACCACCACCTTGTCCTCACCGGCTCTTCTGGGTTGGGGTTTCCACTGCTGCCCTTCATTCCCAGGTTGGGATCCCATCGCTGGAGCTTCCCAGCAGGGAAGGTCCTTGAACCATTTTCCAGCTGTGGTCAGGAAGGTGTTGCCAGCATGAACGTGGGTGCTCCAACAGCACCCAGGTTTCACCCCGGCATGTGGGTGGGACGCTCATGGTGGGATCCAGACCTTGAGGTCCCCACAGACAGCCTGCCCCATAGCAGAGCCTGTTGCTGGTGTGGGACAGCTCTGGGTGAAAGCCCTGGTCCTCACGCATGGTCCTGGTGACATCTGTCCTCCTGGGAACACCTCTGGGACAGCGTCGTGGTGGCCATCCCCATCCCCACTGAAGTTTGCAAATCAGGATCGGGGAATTAAATGCAAAATATTTAATGAGCTGCTGAGATATTTAATGAAACGATGAGATTTCAGCTGCAAAATTGAGCTTTGGCAAATGAGAACAAACCCAAATGTGGGTGACCCCGATTTCGGCGCCGCTGAGCCACCGGTGGCTCATCTCCGACCTCCCCAAAGCCCCGGAGATGATGGGGAGGAGGCAGCGTGGCGGCAAGGGCAGCTCGGGAGCCGGTGACGGCTGCCTGGCGCGTCCCCAGGGGTTGGGAGCTGGGCTTTGCGGAGGGCGGAGGGGTTGGTAGAACAGGTCCGGCGCGTTCCCCCGCTCCCTGCGGTGCCGAGCGCCGGCACCTCGGCGGGTCCTGCCGAACCGGAGATGCCACCCGGAGCCGGATGGACGTGGTAACGCCAGCGTCTGGCCCCGGGGTGGCGCGGGGGGAGTGCCGGACCACGGCGGATCACGGGCGTCCCGGGGTCCCATCTGGATCCAACCTCCACCCATCCCACAGTGGGTCTCTCCTCGAGCCTTAAATGTCACCAAATGTCACCGAATCTCACCAGAAATCTCACCAAATCTTGGCAAGTATCGTCAAGTCTCACCAGGTCTGGGCAAATCACTTCAAATCTCGCCAAATCTCGGCGAAAACGCATCAAATCTCGCCAGATCTCGGCAGAACGCATCCCGTCTCAGCAGATCTCAGTAAGACTCGCCAAGCCCTGCCAAATCTCGGCAAATCGCATCAAATCTCATCAGATCTCATCAAATCTTGACAGATCTTGCCAAATCTCGGCAAAGCTCACCAAAGCTCACCAGCTCTCAGTCAATCTCGTCAAATCTCGCAAAAATCTCAGCAAGTCTTACCAAATCTTGCCGAATCTCAGTAAATCTCACCGAATCTCGGTAAATCCCACCAAATCTCGGTAAATTTCAACAAATCTCGCCAAATCTCAGCAGAATAACGCCCTTCGCGTCCCGGCAGCGGCAGGAGCCACGGGGAGACGTGTGGGTCCTTGACCTGGGCGGGCAGGGAGCCGGCAGGAGATGCGCGTTGACGGGCTGGAACCCGCTGCCACGTCCCCGACTGAAGGTGGCAGGCGCGGCGGTCCCCGGGGAGAGGCGTCGGGGAGCGTGGACGCCAACGCCGGCGCCGTGCCCGCGTGCCCCCTGCCCGTGGCACCCTTGGGCGAGGTGGTTCTGCTCGTTCGGCTTTATCCCGGCCCGGCCATCGGGATCTGTCCCTCCCCACCATGGCACTGGGTGTGTGTCCCCACCCAGGGACCCCCCCCCAGACCGGGTGTCACACGCTCTGGAGCTTCCCTGCCCAGGGATGCGATGAGTTTGCTCGGGCTCAGCTCCCCCTGCTGCGGTGGCCCAGGTGGGGAGAGAGGGGACGAGGGGAGGGAGCCCGACACCCCCCCTGGCTGCCCTCCTCGCTCCCACCCGCCCCTTAAGAAAATGAAATAATCAATAAATTTGAAAGGTAAATAAAAGAAAAGAAGCAATAAAATGAAATAAATGAGATAAAAAACTAAAGTAAAATGACAGAAAGTAATTTAAAAACAATTAAAGGTAAATAAGATAATAAAATAAACTAAGTAAGATAAAAAAAAGAAGTAAAATAAAATAAATAAGAAAATAAACAATAAAATAAACTAAATAAAATAAAAAATAAAGTAAAATAAAATAAAATAAAATAAAATAAAATAAAATAAAATAAAATAAAATAAAATAATAAACTAAATAAGATAAAAAATAAAGTAAAAGAAAAGAAAATAATAAAAAATTAAAAGTCCATAAATAGATAAGATACATGTAAAGTGAGCTCAAATAAGAAACTACCAGGAAAATAATGAAATAAAAATGGCGATAAAAATAATGGAATGAAATAAAAAATAAATAAAATTGTAAATGAAAATAAAAATAACAACCTGTCAATAAATAAGATTTAAATAACATAGTTAAGTAATAAAATAAACAAAAGAAAAATACCAAATACAACAATAAAATAATAAAATAAATAAAGTAAAATAATAAGACCCCCAAATAAAATAATAAAATAATAAAATACAGTAAAATACAGTAAAATAAAATAAAATAAAATAAAATAAAATAAAATAAAATAAAATAAAATAAAATAAAATAAAATAAAATAAAATAAATAGGCTAGGACAGGACAGGACAGGACAAGGTGGGGGCCGCGGCCCCCCCGCGGCGGGGGCGGCAGGTGCCGGGGCCCCTCCCGCTGCCGGAGCCCGGCCCGCGGGGGCGGGGGGGGGGCGGGGGGGGGGCGGTGTTCCCGCCGCGATAACGCCCCGGCCCAAGTTGCGAGCGCCGGAGAGCGGCAGCGCCGCGGGAGGGGAAGGACCCCCCCACACCCCCCCCCCCCCACACCCCCCACCGCTCCGAGACCCGACCCCGACCCACCGCTCCGACGCCCCCCCCCGCTCCCCGCCATGGGCAACGCGGCCGGGGGCATGGAGGGGGGGGCCGCGGGGCGGGAGAACCGCGACAACCGGCTGCCGGTGCCCCCCCCCGCCGCCGCCGCCGCCGCCGCCGCCGCCGCCGCCCCGCCGCCCGCCCGGCAGCCCATGCCCGCCGCCGCCGAGCTGGAGGAGCGCTTCGGCCGCGTCCTGGTGAGCGGGGGGGGGGCGCGGGGGGGGGTGGGGGGCAGGAGGGATGGAGGGGGGCGGGGGGGGGGGCGCCCTGCTTCGGGGGGTGGCTCCGGAACCCTGCCCGGGTTTTTTACGGGCGGTTTTGTCATCATCAGCAGCAGCATCTTTATAGTCTTACTATTTTAATTATTATGCCCGTTCTTTCTATTATATTGCTGATTTAAATTTATTATCACATTAATTATTTCACTTTCTTATTATAATCATTATTTTATTGTATTATATTCACTACATCCACTATTTTATTTTCTTATTTTTATTATTTCACTATATTATCTTATCCGTGATTTTATGCCATTATTTAATCGCATTGTTTCGGTTATCATTTTATTTTATTGTTTTGTGTACTGTTTGATCACTTTTATCCCTTATTTTATTTCTTATTTAATTATTTTCCTTACTACTCCTAATTTTTTACCTCTTCCCCCCCACCCCAACCCCCCCCACGCCCCGTTACTCACGGGGGTGCTGGGCCCTGCCCCACGCCGGGTGCTCTCGTTGCGGGGGGGAGACGGGGACGGACACATGGGGACACCCAGCCCGTAAGTGTCGGGGTGACCCCGGCTGCCGGGGGACGCTGGGCCGTGGCGGGGAGCCGCGCCGCAGGCAGCCGGTGCTGCGGATGTCCTCATCATCCTCATCCTCCTCGGTGCCGTTCTCCCCGGCATCGCTCCCGCGGTGAGATGCGGGCGATGCCGGCGCCACGTCCCCGGGGGGGTGACAGCTCCCTGAGACCCCGGGGGTTCCGCTCCCGTGTCCCCGTCCTTGAGCGCGGCCGGCCGGCCGTGACCTTCGCCGTCCCGCCGCGGGAGCCGGGGGACACGCTCCATCCCGTGCCCTCCCTGAAAACGCTCCGCAGCGGAGGGGAGGGGAAAAAAAAAAAAAAATAATAATTGGGAGCGGGGAAAAAAAATTCCCGCTTTAATCCCTTGATCCCCCAGCGGGAGATGGAGCCGGTGCCCAGCCCGTGGCTGCGGGTGAAGCTCCGGCACGCCGGGATCTGCTGGGTGGGATCCAGCATCCCAGCCCCGAGCGCAAATTATTCGGAAGCGTTTTTTTATCTCGTGGTGTTTCCAAGGAGGATTTTTTTTCTGGGGATGGGCATCGCTGGCTCGCATCGCTGTGGCCGGGGCGGGGGGGGATAACGGCGAAGGGCTCGGCGAGGCGGCGACCCCCCGAAATCCCCATGGTGCCCGTGGGGGTGCCGGAGGGGTGGCGGGGACTGGGGTGGCTCCCGGGTGCCGCGGTGGCAGGAGGGGACGGGCGCCCGGGGACCTCGGGGTGCTTCCGCTGCTGCTGCGAGGCCTCAGGAAACGATGCTTTCCGCCCGGCCGGGTGGCGGCAGGTTGGACACCCTAAGCCCAAAAACCATCCGAAAAAGGGGACAATGTTGCTCCAGGTCCTCGCCCCCCACCCCGGGCCCCCTCCGTCCCCAGGGAATAGCCCTTTTCCCGGGAGCTGGCGGGGGGGGGAGGCCCTGGTGGGGGGGGCTGGGTTTGGGCCAGACGGGAACCGGGCGTCTTGTGAAATCGTCTGTCCCAATCTCGCTTCCTCCTTCGGCGGGTTCCCTTCCCCCTTGTCACGGCCTGGGGGGCAGCGGGACCCCCCCTGGGGATGGGGGCAGGGGGGTTCCTCTACCCTCGCCCACCCCAACTGCTGGGGGGGGTTCCATTTTTCCATCTCCTGAGGTCAGTGACGGGGTTGGGAATCTCCCGGTGGGGCCCGATCCAGAGCCAGCACGTTGCCATGGCTACGGCGATGCTGCCAGCGCACCTCCGACCACACCGGTTTTGGGCTGGACATCCCAAACTGGGAGAGCCGGTGGGGCAAAGCTTGGCGGAAAAGCCAACGGCGGAGCGCGGGGGATCCAAGCTGCCACCAGGAAGGGGACGGATAAATCCATCACATGCCTGAAAACGGGGAATTGAGGTTTAATTCCCCCAAAACTGGCTTCTTCCCAGCTAGGGCACCGTGGCAGATGCCGCGTTGGCAGCGCGGCGGGAGGGTTGTCCCAATGCCAAGCGGCTCGGGATGCGCCGAGGTGGCTTTTTGGGATGGAGCGGAGGAAGGGGAGTGTTTTTGGGGCTGGGATGGGGATATTTTTCCCCCCTTGCGCGTGTCAGGAGGGAGCAATCGGGAATATAGAAATGGACGTGTGGGTCGGGGGACTGGTGGAGGTGAAGCTGGGGGGGGGGTTCGGCTGAATCCCGGAGACGGCAGCTGGTGGGGATGGGGCTGCTCCGGCCGGGAGGTTTTGCTGGCGGGGGCTTTGCCGTCGCTTCTCCCGGTTCCTGGAGGAGAGAGCGGCAAACGTCACCGCTGCAGATGTTTGCAGATGTTTGCAGATGTGCCGCTGGCCCCGGCGGTGGGACCGGTCACCAGCGAGCTCCGGCTGCGGTGTCGGCCTGGGCTCAACTGGGAAAGAAACCCGATGGCTGGCTTTCCCTGGATCCATCCCCAGGCCGGTCCCAGCACGGTGGCCAGGTCCAGCTGGGTGTCACGGGGGCTTGCGGTGGGGTGTCCCCAGGGGGGGATGCGTGCCCTGGATAGGAAGGGAAGCGGCCTGAGAGCTGGATCCGGCCCTGGCTGTGTGAGGAGAGCATCCCGGCAGAGGGACGCGTTCCACCACGGGTGACGGCATCCGGCCCTGGCTGGATGAGGAGGGTGTCCTGGTGCGGGGGTCCCCCTGCATGGCTGGATCCGACCCCCACGTGGCTGGATCAGGCCCCCATGCCTGGATCTGTCCTTGGATGCTGGCTCAGGAGGGCATCTCGGCACAGGGATGCCCCTGGATGCCGGGATCTGTCCCTGGATGCTGGCTCAGGGGAGCATCCCAGTGAAGGGATGCCCCTGGATGGCTGGATCCGTCCCAGGATGCTGGCTTGGGAGAGCATCCCAGCACAGGGATGCCCTTGGATGCCCGGATCCGTCCCTGGATGCTGGCTCAGGGGAGCATCCCAGTGAAGGGATGCCCCTGGATGCCCGGATCCGTCCCTGGATGCTGACTCGGGAGACCGTCCCGGTGCAGGGATCGCCCCGTGCGCGGGGCAGGGTGGGCAGGCAGCCGGGGGGGATGCGGGCACGGTGGCTGGATGAGGCTGGTCTCCCCCAGCCTGTGCCACGAGCAGCTTCTGCTTCTTCCTAAAATAGATCCGGGAGCAGCAGGCGGCAGCGGCCGCCCATCCCTTATCCCGCTCCTCGCCACCCCCGCAGCAGGACCCGGCCATCGGTGGGGACGCGTCTGCTCTGCCACCGGCCTGTCCCTGCCTGGCACGTGGTGGGGTTGGGACCCATCCGGATCCAGGGACTCCCTGGCGGGATGAGCTGGTCCCGGGAGCGTTCCCCAGCTGGTTGGGAGAGCCCTGGGTGGGCCTGATCCTGCTGGGTGCCTGGCGCTGAGCCTGGAGGAGAGGCTGGAGGATGGGTCTGGTGGCGGTTGGGGTCGCTGGAGGGGACACCACGGGAGGGCTGGGCATAGCCCGAACCCCCTTGGGTGGGAGCATCGCGCTCCGTGGCCACGAGGGATGGAGCATCCCGGGACCGCCGTGGTCCCTTGGCTACTAGCCCGGGCACCAGGTGATGTTAGCCAACCGGTCGGTGGAAGCCCCTAAATCGCCATCTCAGGGATGCTCCAACCCCTTCCCTGCGGCGGGCAGGTTTGGTACCCGACATCTGGACCGGGATGCTCTCCCGTGCCACGTGGAGGCTTCCCATCCCCGCTCCGTGGATGCGCATCCCCGCCACGTGCCCCAGAAACGCTGCTCCCTGGGCTCAGCCTTGCTTTTCGCTCCAGCCCGCGTCGGTTGGTGTTTTTGCAGAGCAAACACTTCCGCAAAGGCCGCTTTGAATTTTTTTTTTTTTTTTTTTTTTTTTTTTTTTTTTTTGCGCTGGGGTTTGGTGCAGAGCCCGGCTCCGCTCGCGTGCGGAACAAAAAGAAGGTGCCTGACACCCAAAATAGCTCCGTCCCCTCCCATCGGCAGCCCCCGGCGCTGCGGGTGCTGCGATACGAAAAGGTTTTTTTTTTTCTCGTACCGGAAAATGATGTAGGCGCTGCTTTGCCTCCCCCCGGTCTCAGGTTTAGGTGTAGGGTGAAGCTCGGCTCAGCCCCACGGCCCCTCTCGGCGGAGATGGGGGGGGGTCCCGGCGCCGGGCGTGGGTGGGGTGGCACCGTGGTCTCCGTGGCACCTCGATGGATGATATTTGGTGGCATCCGTTCAGTAACGCTGTGACGCTGCTGGCAGGGTTGGGGGGAGGATGAGGAAGCCCCGTGCTGGGGTGGGATGAAGGTGCTGGGGATGTGTTCCACCCTGGGTGACTGGATCTGGCCCCCGCCGGATGAGGAGGGTGTCCTGCTGCGGGGGTCTCCCTGCGTGGCTGGATCAGCCCCCCATGCCTAGATCCGGCCCTGGATGCTGGCTCAGGAGAGTATCCCAGCACAGGGATGCCCCTGGATGCCCAGATCCATCCTTGGATGCTGGCTCAGGGGAGCATCCTGGCGTGGGGATGCCCCTGGATGCCCGGATCCATCCCTGGATGCTGGCTCAGGGGAACATCCCAGCGCAGGGATGCCCCTGGATGCCCAGATCCATCCTTGGATGCTGGCTCAGGGGAGCATCCCGGCGCGGGGATGCCCAGATCCATCCCTGGATGCTGGCTCGGGAGAGCATCCCGGCGCCGGGATGCCCCTTGGATGCCCAGATCCATCCCTGGATGCTGGCTCAGGAGAGCATCCCAGCACAGGGATGCCCCTGGATGCCCAGATCCATCCTTGGATGCTGGCTCAGGGGAGCATCCCGGCGCGGGGATGCCCCTGGATCCGTCCCTGGGTGCTGGCTCAGGGGAGCATCCCAGCACAGGGATGCCCCTGGATGCCCGGATCCATCCCTGGATGCTGGCTCGGGAGAGCATCCCGGCACAGGCAGGTGGGATGAGGCTGCTGGGGGCAAGTCCCCATGGCCTCTCCATCCTCATCCCCCAAGGAGGTGGAAGACCAAGTCCTTCCTCTGCCACCTCCAGGGTGCCCAGCCCCACATCTCCCGCCCAGCCCCACATCGGTCCCCCCCCTCCCCGGCAGGAAACGAGAACCGGTTTCTTTGCTTTGCCGGCTGATGCCAGGGACCACAATGGAGCCACTTCCTCCCCTCCCCGGCACAACGTGCCCAACTGGGGCCATGGTGGGACGCAGCCACCACCCAGTTTGTACCCAAACCGTGCCACATCCTGACACCCGGCCCAGCCCTGCTTGCGAGGACAGGACTGTGGGGCTCGGTGGCAGAGCTACCTCCAGAGGGACATCCCCAGCATCCCCCCCGCCCCACCAGTGTCCCTGCGGCAGGGTGACCATGGGAGGTCCTGTCCCACCGGTGATGGTTGGTCCTGGTTTTTCAAGGTCCTACACGTGGTCACTGGAGGAGGTGGTCCATGGGGTGGGTGCCACCATCCCCTCTCTGCTGAGGGCACCCACGGGTGCTGCCGGAGCCCTGGGTGGGGTGCTTGGGTGCGCGGTCCCTCTCGGCACATCCCTGTCCCTCTGTCTGACCCTCCTGGAGGGTCTCATCCATCCCAATGGTGGCACCTTGGGGACCACGAGGACGGGCCTCCCCAGCGAAGGGGACATCTGAGTGCTGTTGCCACCTTGCCCATCCTGGGACCCACCGGCAGCTCCGGCGCAGCCCCGGCAGCTTTGTGACGAGGCTATTTCTGACCCCGCAGCCGAATTTCACCCTCCCTGCCCAGCTCTCCGTGCGAGCCGTCCCCTGGCCACCTCCAGCCCAGCGCCGGCTCCTCTCCGCCCACGTCCCCTGGTTTTGGCTTCTTGCGAAAGCAGCTCGACAGGTCCCTGGCGGAGGTGGGCGGTGAGGTTTCCGCTCCTGCCTGCCACCGTGGCACCTCTCCTCTTGGACTTGCTCCTCTGTGGGCAACCAAACCCCCGTGAGATGCCTTTTCCCCAAGGACGTGGGGTGTTCCAGGGGCGCTTGCACCCCACGTCCCCATCCTCAACATCAGGGGACCCCAAAACTGGAGGTTAAGGGTGATTTGGGGCTGTGCGTCTCCTCCACGTGCCGTCTGGGCTCTCTGGGCCAGCAGCTGCCTCCACTCCTGCTTTTCCCTCGGGGTCAGATTGCCAAGAAATGGGTCTTTTGGGCAATGAAATGGGCTGAGCTCCCAGCGTGACCCAGGCCGCGGTGGCCCATTAAAGGCTCTGCTGGTCACCCCATGGTGTCCCTCAGGGACCCGCTGTGTCCCCGAGCAACCCAGAGGCAGGAGCTGCACCCGGGGCCCCCCGCAGCCCCCGGCCGTGGCGCGGAGCGGTTTCGGCAGCCGCCTGGTGCCGTTCGGGGAGCGGAAACCACGTCATGTCCTGCCGGGGCGGCCCCGGGGAGGGCGGCGGGGGCCCCTGTTGTGCAACAGGGGCACAGAGGGCTGTGGTGACACACCAGACCCTGCCCTGACATCATGTCTCCAAAGAAACACTGATTTCACTGGCCGGGCTCGTCACGCGCCCGCGGTGGGGGCACTTGGAGGTGACCATCACCCTCGAGCGGGGCCCAGACTCTCGGGTTCCTCATCTGTGTCACCAGCCCGTGTCCCTGTCCCTCACCCCCAGTGGCTGTGCCGGGACGGGGCTGGCTGAGGCCAGGGGCATTGTGCACTCATGACATGGGTGGACGGGTCGAGTTTTCCCACCTGTCCCCCCACTAACCCCCCCTGCCCTACCCCCAGCTGGTGACGTTGCTGATGGGTCCATGGCTGGTGGGATGCTGACATCCTGGGAATGGTGGTGTCCCCGTCGTCCCACCGGTGTCCCCATCGTCCCACCAGTGTCCCCATCCTTCCACCGGTGTCCGTGTTGTGGTACCGGTGTCCCCATCGTCCCACTGGGGTCCCCATCACCCCACCGGTGTCCCCATCCTCCCACCAGTGCCCATATCGTCCCACTGGTGTCCCCATCGTTCTACTGGTGTCCCCATCCTCCCACCGCTGAGCAGGGACACCCGGCGCTGGGTGAGCTGTGGGTGCCGCAGCCCCGGGGGGTGTTTTTGGGGGTGACCCCCCCCCAGCCCTGACACCCATCACCCCGCAGAACTCCATGAACCTGCCCCCGGACAAGATGAAGCTGCTCAACCAGTACGACAACGAGAAGAAGTGGGAGCTCATCTGTGACCAGGTGAGGTCTGGGCATCACGGCGTCCCCGGTGCCGTCCCTGTCCCCGAGTGCCACTCGCAGCGCAGGTATCAACCCCGCACGCGCTGAGGGCCAGCATCCATCTCCATTAATGAGTCGGCACCTTCTTGACCTGATTAAACATTGATGCTTGAGCATCTGCAGCAGGGGGCGGGGGCGGGGGATGGGGAGCCGGTGGCTGCCGCGGGGACGGTGGCACGTCCCTGTGCCGTGGGTGAGTGGCCCGGTTTCAGCCTCTCTCCGGGGCTCGTAGGAACGTTTCCAGGTGAAAAACCCACCCTCCGCCTACATCCAGAAGCTGAAGAGCTACTTGGACACGGGTGGCGTAAGCAGGAAGGTGAGGGCTCCCCCTTCCACCCCTTGTCCCCATGCCGGGTCGGGCGCGGGGACGGTGCCAACGGCTCTCCCCATCCCGCAGTTCAAGAGGCGAGTGCAGGAGTCGACGCAGGTGCTCCGGGAGCTGGAGATTTCCCTGAGGACCAACTACATCGGGTGAGGAAGGGGGAGCTGGGGGCGTCCTCGTTGTCACCCGGCCGCTGCCGCTGCCGTCCCCAGCATTGCTGCGACGGGGACTGGCGTGATGGTGGCTACTGGCCGTGGGGGTGACAGCGAGATGTGGGGGCTGGTGGCCTCGTCCTGCCCCTCTGGGGTGGCTCTGAGGGGGGGACGGAGGTGCTGAAGCACCCGGCTGTGCCGTGGGTGCCGTAGGACCCCATTTTGGCTCTGCCGGGCGGGTGCCACCCTGGTCCCCCCAGGTGCCGGGATGGATCCTGGCCTCCACCACCACCTGGCCCTGGACCCCCGCGGTGTGGTGGGGGCTGAGCCACGGGTGCCCACGGTCCCACCACCCAGGGCTGGGCTGTCCCGTCATGGTGACGGTGGTGGCAGCAGAGCCCTCGGGCTGTGTCCCCTGTGCGTCAGGGGGTCACCATGGCACCTGCCTGCCTCAGAGAGGTGCCAGCTCACGGTGCCACCTCATGTCCCCCCCTCGCTGGGGACCTCTGGCCTGGGGGTGGCTCTGCCGGGGGCGGGCAGGAGGGAGGATGAGGAGGGCTGGGGGAGCCCACTAACCCCCTGCTCCCCCCCCCAGCTGGGTCCAGGAGTTCCTCAACGAGGAGAACAAGGGGCTGGACGTGCTGCTGGAGTATCTCGCCTTCGCCCAGTGCTCTGTCGCGTACGTCCCCACCACGTCCCCCTTCCCCAAGGCGCTTCGTCCCCAAGGCTGGGATCAGCCTCCCCCGGAGGCTCCGAGGGGCCGGGGGGGGTCCCTGGGGTTGCTCTCCCCCATCACCGGAGTGATGGAGCTAAGGACGCTCCCATGGCTGAGGTGGAGCAGAGCGTCCCCAACACCACCGTGCCCACGTCCCCAGCCCTGGGGACTCCAGGGGGGACTGTCCCTGCCCGTCTCGAGGTGCCACATCTCACCCGTCTCTGTGTCCCCACGGGCCACCAGGTATGACATGGAGAGTGCCGAGAACGGCAGCCCGGGCTCCGACAAGGGCAAGGTCCTGGAGCGGTCGCTGGAGGACCTGAACAAAAGCAGCTCCTCGTCCCCCACCCAGGGCTCCTCCAAAGTGCGGCACCTCACCGTCAGGTAACGCACGGTCCCGTGTCCCCTCTGTCCCCCCCCCCCGCCCCGTCCCTGCGCCGTGTCCCCCCGCTCTCTGCCTCGCTGCACCCCCGGCCGCGCCGTGCTCGGAGAGGGGCAAGACGCAGGCCCGCTCCAAAAAAATAGGTCCCCAGCGCTGGGGTTTTTTTTGGGGGGGGGACAGGGACAAAGCCACGTCCCCGTGTGCGTGCGTGCGCGCAAGGGATAAACCCTGCCGGGGGCTGGGCTGGATCCGTCCCCCCAGCCCAGCACCGCGACCCATCAATAAGCAAAAATTGGAGATTTTGGGGGGAGCAAATCACACCCCTCCCTGGTTGAAAACTGGGGTGGAGGAACGGGCCTGCGCCCCCGCCTCGGAGCCGGTCCCGGTGGCCGGTGGCTCTCGCTTTTGGTGCCGCTCGCCCCCGCAGCCCCCTTCTAACCCCGCTCTTCTCTTGCACGCTGCCGGGGGACGCGCTGACGGTAGGTGATGGGGACGGGGTGCTGGCGGGACGGGGACGCCCCGGCGGGACCCCGCTGCCGGTCACCGGCGTTGGGGACGGTGCCTGCGGGACGTCCCAGGCGGGCAGGGGAGGTCCCAGGGGACACCCCGCCGTGGTCACCCCGGGAGCCGTAACGTGGCACCTCGGGGACCGCGGGGGTCCCTCTCCGCCTGCCAGCAGCTCCGGAGGAGCCGAGGTGTCCCCCCAGCCCGAGCCCCAGGGGCAGGTCAGGAGTGATGTGGCACCCGCGAGGAGCAGGGGGGGGGGGGTGTCCCAGCTGTCGTCCCCCCCCCAGCCGTGTCCCCAAGCCGGGGTGTCCCAGGGGCCACGCGGGAGCCCCCTTTCTCCCTCCTGTCCTGCAGGCTCTAACGCGCCTCCAGCTGCTGCCTCTCGAACCAGCACATCCACACCCTCCTCCGCCACGTCCACCCCAGCGTCCCCTGCAGCGCCCTGGGCAGCGATGGGGACAGTTGCCCCAGGTCACCCGGCAGCTCCTGCCCGCCCCGGTGAGCCTCCGAGACCACCCGTGCGCACGAAGGGCCCCCCGATCTCCATCCCACCCCCGCGCCATCGTCCCCCCAGCCCCAGGGCTTGCAGACGGGCGCGGATATCGGGGTCTCTCCCGTGGGTCCCCTGGTGTCCCCTTGCCCCCGCTGCCACCCACCCCATGCGCTGCCACCTCCCCGCTTGCGCTGCGTCCCCGCCGGCCGCCCCCCCCCCGCCCCAGCCCCGGCCCCGGCTCAGCCGCCCTCTCGCCCGCCCAGGCTGAACCCCTCGCACAGCAGGAAGGCGCTGAGGAACTCCCGCCTTGTCAGCCAGAAGGACGACGTCCACGTCTGCATCATGTGTCTCCGCGCCATCATGAACTACCAGGTGGGAGAGGGCAGCGTCCTCGGGGACCCACCCGGGGCTCCCCCAAAGTCTCCGGCCCTTGCGGTGCCGTCTTCGGGGCCGGGGTTTGGGCTGGGACCCGTTCTCCAAGCCCTTGCTCTGTCTGAGATGTCCTCGCTCAACCTCACGTCTGGTGGGAACGCGGCACGGGGATGTCCCAGAGCATCCCTGGGGTGGGACGGGAGGACGCGTGACCCCCTTAACGCTCCTTTCCCTCCCCTCCCCAAGTCTGGCTTCAGCCTGGTGATGAACCACCCAGCCTGCGTCAACGAGATCACCCTGAGCCTCAACAACAAGAACGCCAGGTAGGACCTGTCCCCTGTCACCCGTGTCCCTGTCCCCTCGCCCACCCTGCGGCCCCGACCCCCTCGCACCCCGTGTCTCCGCAGGACCAAGGCGCTGGTGCTGGAGCTGTTGGCCGCCGTCTGCCTGGTCCGAGGTGGCCACGACATCATCCTGGCCGCCTTCGACAACTTCAAGGAGGTGAGTCCCCAGCAGGGATGCACGGTCCCCACGCTGTCACCTGTGTTCCGGCTGGATTCGCGCCTCGGTTTCCCCGTGTGTGGCAGAGCCCTGCGTCACCGGGGCATCCTCCATCCTGAAAATGCCCATCCCGTGACTCGCTTGGGGATGCTCCAGCTGTTGGGCTCGATGTCCCTGTGCCAGCGTGCGTCCCCAGGGCCATGTCCCAGCCGGACCAGGAGCTAGGCAGCACCTGGCAGGGCTGGGATGGTGTCACCGGTGGGTGCCTTCTGCCATGCCACTCCCCTGGGTGCCCACCCTGGCCGTGTCCCTCCCGGCCCTCAGCCCCCTGCTCCCACCCCAGGTCTGCGGGGAGAAGAACCGCTTCGAGAAGCTGATGGAGTATTTCCGAAACGAGGACACCAACATCGACTTCATGGTGAGCGGCTGGTGGGGCTGGTGCTCTGCCGTCCCTGGGGCACTGTGTCCCCAAGGGCTGCCGAGCCACCATGCTGTCCTGGAGGTGCCATGTCCCCAGGGCTGCCAAGCCATAGTGCTGTCCCCAATAAGTTGTGTCCCCAAGGGCTGCTCGTCCACCCCCGGGGTGCCGCGTCCCAAGGGCTGTCAAGCCACTGTGCTGTCCCCGGGGCGTTGTGTCCCCAGGTGCTGCTGAGCCACCGTGCTGTCCCCAAACCGTTGTGTCCCCAAGGGCTGCTGAGCCATCACACTGTCCCCAGGGCACCACGTCCCCAGGGGCTGCTGAGCCGCTGGTCCTTCCCCAAGTCCCCAGGGCTGTGAAACCACCATGAATTCCCCAGGGGCGCCGTGTCCCCGAGGGCCACCGATCCACTGTGCAGTCCCCAGGGAACCGTGTCCCCATGGACTACTGGGCCACCGAGCCGTGCCGGTGGCCGCGCGCTGAGCCTGTGCCCGTCCCGCAGGTGGCCTGCATGCAGTTCATCAACATCGTGGTGCACTCGGTGGAGAACATGAACTTCCGCGTCTTCCTGCAGTACGAGTTCACCCACCTGGGGCTGGACCACTACCTGGAGGTGGGTCATCCTGCGCCGCCCCGGCGCTGAGCCCCTGATGCCGGAGGCGCGGGGGAGGGCGCTGGAGGGGGTACCGCCGGCCGTGACGGTGCCACCGGCTGTCCCATGGCAGACCCTCCGTCTCACCGAGAGCGACAAGCTGCAGGTGCAGATCCAAGCCTACCTGGACAACGTCTTCGACGTGGGGGCCATGCTGGAGGACTCGGAGACCAAGACGGCCGTGCTGGAGCACATGGAGGAGCTGCAGGAGCACGTCAACCAGGTGGGACGTGGGCGCGTGGGCAGGAGCTGCTGACGCAAGCCCTGAGGGAGGGGACGGGGATGGGGCTGAGCGCCGCCGCCTCGTCCCCTGCAGTTGACGGAGAAGCTGCAGGATGCGGAGAACGACTCCATGGCCAAGATAGCGGAGCTGGAGAAGCAGCTGAGCCAGGCGCGGCGGGAGCTGGAGGCGCTGCGGGTGAGCAGCCATGGGGGCTACGGCGCCGTGGGAAGGGACGGGTGCCTGGGGGGCCGGGGTTTAAGGGGTGCGGTGGGACACCGGTGACGTGCCGGGGTTTGTCGTCGCTGCAGGAGCAGCTGAGCCCACCGCGGCCACCCAGCCCACCGGCCCCGCAGCCCCAGGAGTGCTACCGGCTGGCGCTGGAGCGGCGGCTGGCGGAGCTGGAGGAGAAGGGGCTGGTGCAGATCCTGCGTGGGCCCGACGGAGACGTCGCCATCGAAATTGTCCCCGTCGTCATAGAAACCCCAGCAGCCCCCGTGGTTACCGGAGAGGCCACCGCCGCCACCGCCACCGCTGCCACCGCCACCGCTGCCACCGGCACAGATACCACAGGTGCGGGGGGACGGTGACAGCCCGTGATGTCCCTTTCCCGACGGGGACACCCGGCACAGAGGAGGGGTGGCAGCGTGTGTCTGGGCAGAGACACTGAGGCAGGGGGATGTGCCCGGGGACGCCGGGTCACTCGGTGGCGGAGGGAAGGTGGCGGTGGCTCCATCTCACCCACCTCTTCTTTCCATTGCAGATGCTCCGGCTCCGGCCCCGTCTCCCCCGCCAGCACCCGCCGCCCCCCTGCCCCCCCCGCCTCCGCCCCCCCCACCGCTGCCGGGGGCTGAGCCCGGCCCCCCGCTGCCCCCCGCGCCCCCGCTGCCCCCCGGCACCGTCCCCCCTCCAGCCCCTCCGCTCCCGGGCGCCCAAGTGCCACCACCCCCCCCACCGCTGCCTGGGGCGCTGGAGGGTCCCGTCCCCCCGCCTCCACCGCCCCCACCCCTCGGTGGGGAGCTCCCAGCTGGGCCCGGTGCCCCCCCCGCCGCCGGCGGTTCAGGTGAGTGTGACCCAGGGATGGTGGGGATGTCCCCCAGCGAGGGCTTGGGGGCACCCTGGGGTGGGTTCAGGACATCCCCCCCCACCCTGTGACATGTCCCCGGTCCCTGTCCCCCCGCAGTGAAGGTGAAGAAGCCGATCCAGACCAAGTTCCGTATGCCTGTCTTCAACTGGGTGGCCCTGAAGCCGAGCCAGATCGATGGCACCGTCTTCACCGAGCTCAATGACGAGAAGGTGCTGCAGGTGAGGACACAGGGGGGCCTGGGGGGGTCTGGGCACAGGGTGGGCCCGTGCCCCGGTCCACGCCACAGCCGTGCTGAGGTTGCCCCCCGTGCCCACCTTGCCCCCATCTGTGGTGTCTCGTTGCTGCTGGAGGAGCTGGGGGTTGGAGCAGCTCTTTGGTGCCATGGAGAGGGACAACATGGGATCTGCTGTCCTCCTGTCACCCCGTCCTTGTCCCCTTGCTTCATCCTCACATCCTGTCCATGTCTTCTTCTTCATCTTCATCCTCTGGTCACCTCATCCCCTCCTTACCCCCTCCCTGTGTCCTGTTGTCCTGTCCCAGTCCTTGTTCCCTTGCTCCATCCTCACCCCTTCAAGTTGACCTCATCCCCTTGCTCTACCTTCGTCCTCTTACTCCTCTCCCCCTTGTCCCGGTCCTCTGGCCCCATCTTCGTCCCAGATGTCCTGCGTCACCTCGCCACCGTGCCCTCAGCCCTGTCTCCCCACAGGAGCTGGACATGAGTGACTTTGAGGAGCAGTTCAAGACGAAGGCGCAGGGCCCCGCCTTGGACATCAGTGCCCTCAAGGTGAAGGCCACGCAGAAGGCTCCCAGCAAGGTCACCCTCATGGAGTCCAACCGAGCCAAGAACCTGGCCATCACCCTGCGCAAGGGCGGCCGCAGCATCCAGGACATCTGCACAGCCATCGAGACGTGAGTGTCCCCTCCTTGATGGGAGAAGGTCAGGAGAAGGTTGGGCGCAAGCCCAGTTACACCGAGGGGTTGGGATGGTGTGGGGTGTGCTGGAGTTGGAGGAGTGGTGGCATCAGCTGTGGGGATGGAGGAATGCAGGGACCAGCGATGGAGGGATGCAGGGACCAGTGATGGAGGGATGGAAGGAAGATGGGAACCAGCCATGGGCGACAGAGGGTGGTGAGGGACCTGCTGAGGGTCTGGCTGTGCCGGGGCTTCCCACCACCCGCAGGTATGACCAGCAAGCCCTGAGCCTCGACTTCCTGGAGCTGCTGCTGCGCTTCCTGCCCACCGAGTACGAGCGGACGCTCATCGGGAAGTTTGAGCGGGAGCAGCAGCCGCTGGAGGAGCTCTCAGACGAGGACCAGTTCATGATCCGCTTCAGCAAGATCCCGCGCCTGGCCGAGCGCATGAACGTCATGATCTTCCTGGGCAACTTCAACGACACGGCCCAGCTGCTCATGCCGGTGGGTGTCGGAGGGGACAGGAGGTGGCTGCGGGTGGCGGGGGCTGCGAGGGGGTGGCGTCCTGCGGCGACACTCACA
Organism: Chroicocephalus ridibundus; assembly: GCF_963924245.1. Lineage (NCBI taxonomy): Eukaryota > Metazoa > Chordata > Aves > Charadriiformes > Laridae > Chroicocephalus > Chroicocephalus ridibundus. The sequence continues at coordinate 6,868,174 of NC_086300.1, read as the reverse complement.
CGCTTCTCCTCCCACCCGCAGCAACTCAACGCCATCATCGCCGCCTCCATGTCCCTCAAGTCCTCCAGCAAACTGCGCAACATCCTCGAGGTGAGGGGCGTTCAGGGTGCGGTGGCCACGGTGGGGGGACGTCAGGCTGGGGCGGGTGCTGCCAGGGCGTGTGTAGGCACCGTGCCCCTCCCCGGGGTGCCGCGGCCGTGCCAGGTTGTGTCCCTGAGCCGTTGTGTCTCCACAGATCGTCCTGGCCTTCGGGAACTACATGAACAGCAGCAAGCGCGGGGCAGCCTACGGCTTCCGTCTGCAGAGCCTCGACGCGGTAGGGTGGGCGCGGGGCCGCCCGGTCTCCTGGTGTACGGGGATACTGTCACCGCCCGGGGACCACCTCAGGGCCGGAGGGACACGGGGACCAGCTGTAGAGATGAAGGAACCTGGGAACCTGCTGTGGGGATGGAAGGATGCGAGGAGCAGCTATAGGGGTGCAGGGACACGGGATTCAGCTGTGGGGATGGAGGGACGCAGGGACCGTCTGTAGGGTTTGGAGATGCATGGAGAAGAGCTATAGGGCTGCAGGGACCAGCCGTGGAGATGGAGGGACACGGGATTCAGCTGTGGGGATGCAGGGACCATCTGTAGGGCTGGAGAGGCATGGGGAGCATCTATAGGGCTGCAGGGACCAGCCGTGGGGATGGAGGGACAGAGGAATCAGCTGCGGGGATGGGGGATGCAGGGACCATCTGTAATGTTGGAGAGACCTGGGGAGGATCTAAGGGGATGGAGATAGACAAGAAGCAGCCGTGGGGTTGGAAGGATGCAGAGACCAGATATGGAGAGAAGGAGGAACGCAAGGACCAGCCGCGGGGATGGAGGGATGGGGGAACCAGCTGTGGGGATGGAAGGATGCAGGGATCAGCCATGGGGATGGAGGGATGCAGGGAGCAGCTGTGGGGATCGGGAGATGCAGGGACCAGCCATGGGGATGGAGGGATGTGGGAACCAGCTGTGGAGATGGAGGGATGCAGTTGGGGATGGAGGGATGTGGGAACCAGCTGCGGGGATGGAGGGATGGAGGGAGCAGTTGGGGATGAAGGGATGGAGGGAGCAGTTGGGGATGGAGGGATGGAGGGAGCAGTTGGGGATGGAGGAATGTGGGAATCAGCTGCGGGGATGGAGGGATGGAGGGAGCAGTTGGGGATGAAGGGATGGAGGGAGCAGTTGGGGATGAAGGGATGGAGGGAGCAGTTGGGGATGGAGGGATGTGGGAACCAGCTGCGGGGATGGAGGGAGCAGCTGGGGATGGAGGGATGCAGAGCCAGCGTGGGGATGGAGGGCGCCCAGAGCCCGCCCTGAGCAGAGGTGAGGTGGGGCGGCGGGACGCGGGTCGGGGCTGACGCCGCTCTCTCCCAGCTGCTGGAGATGAAGTCGACGGACCGCAAGCAAACGCTGCTGCATTACCTGGTGCGGGTGATCATGGAGAAGTACCCTGAGCTCACCGGCTTCCACACCGAGCTGCACTTCCTCGACAAGGCGGGCACAGGTAGCACCCAGGGTACCGGGCAGGGGGGGGTCAGGGCAGGCTGCAGCCCCGGTGTGGGGGGGGTCTCCGAGCCCACCCTGACCCCGGCGCTGCTCGCCCTCCCCGCAGTCTCCCTGGACGGCGTGTTGCAGGACGTGCGGAGCCTGCAGCAGGGGATGGAGCTGACCCGCAAGGAGTTCATGCGGCAGGACGACAGCCCCGTGCTCAAGGACTTCCTCAAGGTCAACTCGGAGGTGATGGAGAAGCTGCAGGCTGACAGCAAAACCGCCAAGGTGGGGGCTGCGGGTGGTGTGGGGTCACGGGGCAGGATTGGGCCCCACCCCCCCACCCCCCTAATTCCTACGTGGGGACACCCCAGGGTGGCCCTCTGCTCCCGTGGGAGAGGTCCCGGTTGGGATGTGGCTCCAGCAGGAGAGCTGGGGGGGACACGGAGGGGGACGGCGGGGTGGGAGAGGCTGGAAGGAGGCAGTGGGCGATGCGGCCTGGCCCCAGCCCCCCCCGGTGGGGGTGTCTCTGCCCGCAGGAGGCGTACGAGTCGGCTGTGGAGTACTTCGGGGAGAACCCCAAGACCAGCCCCCCCACAACCTTCTTCCCCATGTTCATGCGCTTCATCAGAGCCTACAAGGTAGGAAGGGACGGGGGGGGGTGCCTTGTTTCTGGGGGTTGGGAGGGGATTTGGGGGCAGGGCGGGGTGGGGGGTGGGGGTTTGACCCCACTTTGGGGTAACCAGCAGAAGCCCCAGGTGAGCTGGGGGCTCGGTGCTGCCCGTGGGGGCGGTGGGAGATGCCGGAGCTGGGTTGGGGTGAGCTGGGGGCTGCCGAGGGGAGGTTGTGGGGGCTGCAGGACCCCCCCCGGCCCCGGCCCAGCGCACCCTCCCTGTGCCTCTCCCAAGAAAGCGGAGCAGGACATCGAGCTGTGGAAGAAACAAGAGGCGGCGGCCAAAGAGGCAGAATCCAGCCCCCCCGGCAGCGAGGAGCAGCCCGAGGTGAAGGTGCCCCCGGTGTCCCTCGGTCCTGGGGGGACAGCCCCGAGGGGGCTGCGTGGTGGGGAAGGTCCTGGGGGTTGGGGGCCGGGGGGGGAGGCCACTCCGTTCACCCCGTGCTGTCCCCAACCGCAGCTGCCCATCCAGAAAGCCAAGCGGCAGCAGATGGACATGATCGCCGAGCTGAAGAAGAAGCAGATGGTGAAGGAGCCGCTCATCTACGAAGGAAAAGACGGGGCCATCGAGGACATTATTTCAGGTGAGCGGCTGGGCGTCCCCCCGCCCCCCTGCAGCAGAGCCAGCGCTCGGAGCCAGCGGGGAGACCCTCGGCGATGGGGGGCTGCCATGACCGGGAGCCGTAGGGCCACCAAGCCCCATGGTGGGGACCAAACCCCCCTGTAGCACCTTCCCATCCCACGCGGCAAAGCTGCTGAGCGCTCTCTGCCCTGTCTCATCGCTCTTCCTCCTCTTCTGCTTCTTCCTCCTCGTCCTCCTCCTCTTCGCTGTCTCTCTGGGTCGCTCTGCTCAGCTCTGAAAACTGTTCCTTTCACGGCCCGGACGGGCAAACGCTCGTCCCGGCTCTTCTGCGATGTGAGCTTCAATGAGGAGAGTCCTCTGTAGGTAACGTGGGGGCAGCGGGGCCGGGGGCGAGGGCACGGCGCAGGCGGGGGCTGCCGGGCTTTGCCACCCTCCTGGGTTTCTTGCCCATCGTCCCCTCCGGCTGCGTGGCGGATCACGGAATCCCAGCCTGGCCGGGGTGGGAAGGGCCCTCTGGAGATCATCCCCTCCAACCCCCGGCCAGAGCAGGGTCACCCAGAGCAGGTGGCACAGGAACGCGGCCAGGCGGGGTTGGAATGTCTCCAGAGACGGAGACTCCCCCACCTCTCTGGGCAGCCTGTGCCAGGGCTCTGCCACCCTCACAGCAAAGAAGTTCCTCCTCCTGTTGAGATGGAACTTCCCAGGGGCAAGTTTGTGCCCGTTACCCCTTGTCCTGTCCCCGGGCACCACTGAGAAGAGCCTGGCCCCATCCTCCTGACACCCCCCCTTTCAGTATTTATCAGCGTTGATAAGATCCCCCCTCAGCCGTCTTTTTTCCAGGCTGAAGAGACCCAAATCCCTCAGCCTTTCTCCATCAGAGAGGGGTTCCAGTCCCCTCAGCACGGGCTGGACTCTGCCCCACGCTGAAAGGCGGCAACCCTTGGCGGCTGGGGGGCGGGTGGTGTCATCATGGCATTAGCCCCAGCCCCGTGATAAGGTGCTGGGCACCGACGGGGCGGAGGGACGGGGTGCCCCGGGGTGGGCTGTTTGTAGCTGCTGCTCCTCCCGTCGCTGCCTGCAGCCGGCCGGGCTCCTCCCGAGCACCCTCGTACCCAAAGCGGGGGTGACTCCTGGGCGGTGTGTGTGTGTGTGGGGGGGGTGGGTGCCAGGGTCCCAGCCCTCGCTCAGCCACCCTCCGGCTTTTTTCCCCGCTGCAGATCTGCGGAACAACCCTTACCGGCGCGCGGACAAGAGCCGCGGCAGCGCCAAGAAGCGGGCTGTGGGGCAGAGCCTGCAGGCCACGCCGGACATCTCGCTGTGACCGGGGACAGGACCATCCTCCCCCCACGCAGACGGGACCGCAGGATGTCGACCCGCCAGCCTGGGACGATGTGGGGCAGAGGGACGGTGCCCGCTCCCAGCTCCTTGGCGTGCCAGCTCCCACCCTGCGTGTCCGGCGCGGGGATCCCCCGGTGCTTGCTTCGCAATGTCTCTGAGCTCCTCTCCTCCGGGCTGGGGGACCCTCCCGGGCACGGGCAGGGAGTGGCGGTGCGGGGGGGGGCACACAGAATGCCCTCCGAATTGTCCTGGAAGGAAAAGAGGGGCTGCCCCATCCCTGCCCCAGAGCTGCTCCGCTGCACGCCCGTCCCAGGGCCAGCCCTGTGCCCCTCAGCTCGCTGGTGCCTTTGATTTCCCGCTGCAGGAGGGGATGGGGGGGGGTGTGTGTGAAAAAAACAGGGCCGCAGCGGTCCCCACACATCTCCCCCCGTCTCCCCCAGCCCTTCCAGAGCCGTGCCCTCACCGCGGAGCCCGGCGGGCACAGGCTGCGCCTCCTCCCCAGCGAGGAGCCTGCTGCAAAGATCCCAGCCTGGGCACTTGCCGTCCCCCAGGAGCTGGCAGGGGTGCTATTTTACAGTGATTTTATACGTCTTCCTTAAAAATTTCGCTGTGCTACGGGGGCAGGGACCGGGACACCCACGTACAGGGTCTCCCCAGGCTGCGGTGAGCGGCTCCTCACCGCGGGGGAGGCTCCGTAGCTCCGACCGTCAGCAGCAGGGTCAGGGATTTATTGTCCTCAAGTCGCTGGGAGATGGTACCCTCCTGCATCCTCCTGCATCCCCGGCGTCCGCCGCCGCTGGCGGGGTTGGAGCCTCTCGGGGTCACCAGTGGCCGCGGGCCCTCGGGGAGCACGAGGCTGCTCCCCGGTACCTGCAGCTGTAGGATGCGCCCTGCAGCCACCAACCCCCCTCCCAAACCGCTGCGGGGTCCCTGCGGGAATCCCGTGGGAGGAGAGAGGCCGGAGAACTGCGCAAACCTCCCAAAATAACGCGCTGGACTCGGTTCCTCCCCTGCCCTGCTGCTGCTGGGTCAATCCCAACCGCGCGCTGTCGCAATTAATGCATTGACTTTGTTAAACGGCGCCCGCTCGCCCCATCGCGGGGCCGCCGTGTGTATCCCCGCCAGCCCCAGCTTTCCGAGCGGGGCGAGTCCTCGCCGTGAGCCAGAGCAGCGACTGCTTCCTGCTGTAATTAAGATGCTACGCGCCAATGACCGGCTCCGTTATCGCTCCGAGGGGAGGGAAGGGACGTGAATGTGTAACTTATAAATGCCTTTAAGCCAGAAATGTAAACCATTTAACTGCTAATTTGTATACATTATTTTTATATACTGAAGGCCTGTTTAATGTAAAGCAGAACGGGTAATAAAACGAGTCTAGGGAGAGAGGACTCGTCTGTGAGATGGGGTGAGGCTTTGCTGGGGGTGACACTGGGATGGAGAGAGGGATGGATGGATGGATGGATGGATGGATGGATGGATGGATGGAGGGAGGGAGGGAGAGAGGGATGGATGGAGGGAGGGAGAGTGGGATGGAGAGAGGGATGGATGGAGAGAGGGAGGGATGGAGGGAGGGAGAGAGGGATGGATGGAGGGATGGAGGGATGGATGGATGGATGGAGAGAGGGATGAATGGAGGGAGGGAGAGTGGGATGGAGAGAGGGAGAGTGGGATGGAGAGAGGGATGGATGGAGAGAGGGATGGATGGAGGGAGGGATGGATGAAGGGAGAGAGGGAGGGATGGAGGGAGGGGGATGGATGGAGAGAGGGAGGGAGAGAGGGAGGGAGGAAGGGGTGGAGAGAGGGAGGGAGGGAGGGAGGGATGGAGAGAGGGATGGATGAAGGGAGAGAGGGATGGATGGAGGGATGAATGGAGGGAGAGAGGGATGGATGGAGGGAGGGATGGATGGAGGGAGGGAGGGATAGATGGAGGGAGGGAGGGAGGGATGGAGAGAGGGATGGATGGAAGGAGAGAAGGATGGAGGGAGGGAGAGACGGATGGATGCACGAGCTTGTTGCTCCATTAACAACGCGTGCCCTCTGGTGTAAGGAAAAGCTACCAGGAGCGGTGGCTTTGAACATTTTTTTTCAGTATTTCTGACCTGCCCTTGACTGCAGCCGGGGGTAGGGCAACGACAAGGCTCTGCTCAGCCCTGCAGCCCCGGCCTGGCCTGGCAGCCTCTGGCAGGGGTGATCTAATGGGTGAAAAACCTGACGAATAAAGAGCGCCACGGAACAACAGAAGGGGAAAGCCTCAGCCTGGGGAAGAGAAGGCTCCGGGGAGGCCTTGGAGCCCCTTCCACTCCCTTAAAGGGGCTCCAGGAAAGCTGGGGAGGGACTCTGGATCAGGGAGGGGAGCCATGGGACGAGGGGAAAGGGTTTTACACTGAAAGAGGGGAGATTGAGATGAGATCTGAGGAAGAAACTCTTGGCTGTGAGGGTGGTGAGCCCCTGGCCCAGGTTGCCCAGAGAAGCTGTGGCTGCCCCATCCCTGGAGGGGTTCAAGGCCAGGTTGGACGGGGCTTGGAGCAACCTGGGCTGGTGGGAGGTGTCCCTGCCCAGGGCAGGGGGTGGCACTGGGTGGCCTTTAAGGTCCCTCTCACCCAACCCAGTCTGTGATTCTATGAAAAGCCAGGAATTGTGGCTCTTCCAAGGGCCAGTCCCACTTCTCACTACACGAGTGTCCCTAAGGAGAAGGCTACCAGAGCCCAGGCACCTCATAGACACGTACCCGGGCGAGGAGGCCGCAGCTTCTGCCCGCCCCAGCGCGGAGGAGCAGAGGGCTCGGGGGGGAGGCAAAGTCCGGGGCAAAGGCCCAGCAGAAGCTCCTTCCCAGCGGGGCTGTCAGCAGAGGACAAGAGGTCTAGCGCTTCCCTGAGCTGATCCGTATCTTGACAGGGAAGTCTAGCGCCAAAACACCCATTTTTTAAAAATTTTTTTTTTGTGGCCAATGGATCTGACTTGTGTGTTCACAGCACAAAGACGGGTACGCGATAACAACCCCCCCCCCTCGCCCCGGCTTCCATTTGGGGCTGATGTTTGAAGATACCCGACCCCACCGGCTCGCTGGCACTGCCTCCACTCCGCTGCCACGATTTAACTGGAAGGGAAGGCACCACCTCGGTGGAGACAAAGGGCTCCCGCGCCGGCAGCGGCACTTGGGGGAAGGCGGGGGGGCGAAGCTCCGGAGCTCTCCCTGCCCAACCTACCGCCTCTGGAGCGCGGACCTACTTTTGCACATGGAGGGGGAGATTCAGCAGCTCCCAGCAGGGCAAATCCCCGCACCCGGGATGGGACGGGAGGAGGAAAAGGGACGAGGTGCTGGGAAACAGAGAGAGATGCCAGTGTGTTTAGCAAATCCCGGATTCATACCCAGAAATGACTTCTCCCTGCCTCCCTCCCAGAACTAGAGTAAAATACGGCAGAGTTTAATCAAACCAGGCTCCTCTTTTTGGGAAAGAAAAAAAAAAAATAAAAAAAAAATGCCCTATTTACCCACCCTTGTCTCGTTCTCTGGAATAACACATCAAACCACTAGCAATAAGAATGAAGAATCTTTTTTGGTTTTTTTTTCCATTTTCCCAGCTTTATTTTTTTCTTTTCCCTGTGAAAATGCAGGTCACAAAACGTTCATGTCAAGAAATCACAGTTTTATAAAGTGTCATTCGTTCGATACAAGCTAGTCATTCCGCCGCCTTCACCCACGCCCGTACTGCCCATCCCAAAGAGATTATCAGCTTCACATTGCTTTGCCAACAGTGATTTTTTCCAGACTTTCGGAAGGAGCCACGCGACAAGAGCCACCTGCGTTTATCACTCCTACCGCTATTTGTCCTCCCTACCCGGGACTGGGATTCTGTCCTAAAGATTAGTTACGTTATTATACACCGTTTCAGCCCAATTTTAACGTGGACAAGGAAAAGCTTTTCTGATTTCCACTTCTATCAGTATTGCACAGCCAGCTTTCATCTGGAAGCTGAACTTTTTATGCCTGTCGTAGCAAAAAAATGACCAGCCAAATTAAGGAGAAAGTGTCCCGGCAGTAGGAGAGAGTTGAGGAGATCCCAAGCTGGCAGGTAACAAAAGCGTGACAACCCTGGAGATGCTCCTGAGAGCAGAACCACGTTTCAGGAGAGTAAGAAAGCACCAGTGGTTTGTGGTATTGACCCAAGCGTCTTGCCCGTCCGGCAGGGACGGCTGACGCCACAGCCCGCGCGTCTGGCCGGCTGTCACGTAAAAGGCTTGTTAGGTGGAAAGCTGCAGCCTCACCTTTCCACTTGAGGTGGCCGCAAAACAAGACCGAAGGTTTTGGACAACCCGAAGAGGATGGAGATGCTGGCTAATGCTGGTGTGAGAGTACAGGAGAACACGGACACCTCCATCTACCCAACAAAGACATTCCGGCTTCGCAAGGGTTTACTGCCTTCCACCCACTCGTGTAGGTGGCCGGAGATTAAGGTTAATGCTATAGCTGAGGTGGAAAGCTCAGCAGTCCTGCAAACAGAGGGCTGCCGCATCCTGCCCCGCCGCTCGGCAGAACTCGAGTCTCCCACCGACCTTCGGAACCCTGCACCCGTACGTCGAAGCACTTCGCAGACAACAGCGAAAGCCACGAGACGCGGCCTTTGGGACGGGAACAGACCCTGCTTTCGTATTGACGCATCACCGACAGCGACGTGTCACACCGACACGTCACCAACAGACTCTTCTTAGAAACAACCAACAGGTTTTTCTCCTCCCCCCCTCTCAGAGGGAGCCCAGGAAGGGTGCCAGGCGTGGGGAGACTGGCTGGGGCACTGAGTATGCGCTTGGGAGCTCCCGGGAAGGCATTTTGATCCCCCCCTTCCTGCTCCAGAGCCTACAATTCTTAGTCGTTTATGGCATCTGAAAAAAACAAAAAAAAAATTGAGCCAACCTACCCATTCCCCCCACTCCTTCCTGGAAGAGATGTGCGTAATGTGCTAATTGTTTACTAAAAAGACTCTTAATGTGGTTGTTTCAGATACAATTACGTGCCTATTTCGGACAACGTTTTTAAGTGCTTTAGAACAAAAAGTGCTATAAAAACTATACCCATAGTGGTGACAGCTTTAATTTTTCTTCAAGAGTTACACTTCTTTATTACATCACAACTTTGGTTTTCTGATGAGGGATGTCACTGCCCAGCGTATCAAAACCAGCCGATATTCTGGGAGACCAAAGGGAAAGAGGATCAGAGGGATCCTTAAGGAGCACCGGTCCTCAGAAAGGGAGGCCCAGAACATAACTTTTCCCAGCTATTTTCTAAGTGAACTTCGCTTGAGAAAAATGCAAATATTCCTTGCCCCACTGCGTCCCCCAGGACCAGCAGGGATCCGGCAGGGCCCACCTTGTTTTTTGGGAGTTGTTTCTTTATTCAGCCTGGATGTTGATAGCCCCTGCGCAGAGGTCACCGACGTTAACAGCACTCTGGAAGAGCCGCAGTGACCATGACTTCCAGGTGTCCAAGGACTTTGAGCCAAGTCCTGAGCAAGGAGCCTCGTAGTTTACACCTCCCTCTGTGTTGGTTTTTTTTTTTTCCTGGGTTGTAAAAGGGCTATCAACACCTGCCCATCTGAATTTGACCCACAGAGTTTCAGTATATTCCAAACAACTCACAAATCAGTAAAAAAAAAAAACCCAAAGAACTTCAAAGCTTAAGGCACCCTGGGCCCAGCTGCCCATCCCACTCCTTCAGCGCATTTTGACGTAAGGGGAGCAGTACGAAGCCTCGTGCCAGTCCGTGAGTGCTGGTGAAGACGGGCTGAGCTAACACACGGCGCAGAACTGGGGCACTGATCTCCAGCGGAGGGGCCGAGCGGCTGGACGGATTGCTTTTATAAAGGCTGCGGCAAAATTCAAACTTTGTCCGAGCTGACTGAGCCGCCATCCCTTCCCCCTCCAAGGGGAAACTGCCTGGACGGGACGGTTCACGTGAAGTCCCGAGTCAGCGGTGGAAATAAGGATGGAGAAATACAACCCTTCCACCCTGCCCACCAAGGAACACCATACCCCCTCCTCCTGCCCTACCTGCCAGACAACGGAGAGAGAGCACCAGCCCCTAAATCGGGGAGGAGACCTGAAGATGAGAGCTGCAAGCAAAGCTCTTTCTGGGAACAAAGTTCTTTTCTGATTCAAGAACGAAGCGTCTGCGGGGAAGGGTGGGAGGTGAAACCAAGAACCCAGCTAGTTACCGCTGTCGATTTTCCCCGTGCAAAAGGCTTGAGGTAGAGATGATGTTACCCAAAGCCTACAGAAACGTTGTTTTTCCTCCAGCTAGAAGGAAGTTAGCCAGCTCCCCTTGGCACAAACAACCACAGCTGCACTGAAGATACTCAACCTCCTCCTTCGGGCAAGCCCAGCAACTACCAGCTTCACCTCAGAGGCTGAGCAACGGGAGTTCTCATCCAATCCCCCTGTTCTCCTGAAAAGCACAATCGCATTCCTCTGAAAAGCAGGAATTTCCACCCACCATTCTCAAGCTCAACCTAACATTCACACCCAAAGCAAGTAATTCCCACTGTTCTGGGGAACATCTAAGCTCAGGACATGTCTTGGAACTGGATCAGAACAGACAACAGAAGTGAGGCCTGAGAGCAGTGAGCTGCTGAACCGCTATCCTACTTCAGCACAAAACACCAGCAACTGCACTTGGTGCTCCATGGCAGGGGTGGTCAGAAGCTTTTGCAATTCCTTCTTTCAACAAGGTAAAAACCTCCAAAACAGGAACGGCTTCATGGCCTGTTCTCCAGTTGACCGTGTTTGACTCGCCACGTCCAGCTGACGCTGCAGTCGGGGGCAAGGGTGCACTGCAGCTCAATGCCAGAGTCGGGGACCTCCATGTCGTAGTGGACTGGTTGGCCTTCTTTAGTAACCAGGCTGAAAGCGGGGACTGGGATCTGTGAAGCAGAACGAACAGATCTGAGTGGCACTTCAAGTCTCTTTCAGAACATAATATCCCTCTATCGAACGCAGCAAATAGCTTCCCAACCCAAGAAAAGCTCCTGGAGAGAGGCTTCTGCTTAGCGTAGAATAGGTTGGGCGGGAAGGGACCTTAAAGGCCACCCAGTGCCACCCCCTGCCCTGGGCAGGGACACCTCCCACCAGCCCAGGTTGCTCCAAGCCCCGGCCAACCTGGCCTTGAACCCCTCCAGGGATGGGGCAGCCACAGCTTCTCTGGGCAACCTGGGCCAGGGGCTCACCACCCTCACAGCAAAGGATTCCTTCCTCAGATCTCATCTCAATCTCCCCTCTTCCAGTTTGAAGCCATTCCCCCTCGTCCTATCACTCCATGCCCTTGTAAAAAGTCCCTCCCCACCTTTTTCTTGTAGGCACCATTCAGATGCCGGAAAGCTGCTCTAAGGTCTCCCCGGAGCCTTCTCTTCCCCAGGCTGAACCCCCCCAGCTCTCTCAGCCTGTCCTCACGGCAGAGGGGCTCCAGCCCCCTGACCATCTTCACGGCCTCCTCTGGACCCGCTCCAACAGGAACATCCTAACCTTCTCTCGTAGGAAAGTATCTCAGAAACCAGACTAGGTAGCATTCATGCTGCTGTCGAATTGCCTCACCCAGGTTTTTGACCATTGCTGGTGGTTCCTGGACTGCCTGTGTCTGGGCACTGTGAATTCCTCTGAAGGCTAGCGATATTGGGCCTTGTGATGGCCAAGGGAACAAAGTACACCAAAGAGAGCCAACACCACTAAAACATTTTCTGGACTTCCGCAACCTCTTTGTTTAGAGATGATCGCCACATTTTACACTCAGATGAGTCACAGTCCCACAAACACTCAGGAGTTTCTTTCAGGGACTGCCAGAGAGGCCCACAGTGAGGTTCACTGGAGTCTGCCAACATCTCCTCCAACCTAACAAGTCAGAAGCTTCACAGCCAAAGACAGGCCATTTCCCTTGGCTGATATTACTGCTCTTGACGAAAAAGTCATACAGTTATTGTTCTTTAGGGAGAGGGGAAAGGATTTATCTTTATAGTCGAGGAGACGGATTTTTAAGCTGCAGCACAGGTACTTTCTAAGATGGAGATCCCTACAGTCCCCACGACCGTTAGCAACGGCTTATGATTCAGAAAACATCTTCTGGTATCACACTCCTAACAGCAGCACCGAAGTTATGTTACTAAATGTGTCATGAGGATCCTTGAACGGACTTCTGGGTCCCTGGTTTTAAGGCATTATGAGGCTGCATTGTGGGAGAAATCACTTCTCAGACAAAAGGCTGTGCTTAACTCCCAGCTTTGCGTCTCACCTGGCTGCTTATCCCAGTGGCAATGTCTCCCACCTTCGTCCTGTGGAAATCCCTGATGTGTAGATTTTCTCCGCTTAGCAACTGGATCTGGATTTTCACTCCTGAAATGTGCAAGAGAAGTCATTAACTTCTGCTGTAGGCATAATGACTTCACAGTCCAACACAGAAAGATTGAGTAGCGAAGCACATACATCAGAAGAACTCGTTTTTGTCTTTAAGCGTCTAATTTATGTAGGTCTTTCGCTGAGCGTGGAGTCTTGCTGAGGACAACGATGACTCACAGAGCAGAGCTGGATTTAGCAAGAAAGCAGCTGAAGAGATGTACTGATTTGCACAACGTGCCCTCAAAATTACTTTGTAGACGTTTATGGTTATAAAGCATATATCCTCGCACATGGTAGCTGCACGAGGCAAGGCACTACAGAGCTGAGCCAGAGTCTGTGCGTTCAAGAACTTCTCTGGCTTTTACTAGACTACACAGGCGTGAGCGCCTTCCGCCCAGCTACGACTGGGGCAGACTTGGCCTCTCGACAACCCACGTCCTTTTAGGAAGGTCTGTGCTCAACTAAAGGAGAAGAGGCGCTCAAAGACTCCACATCCCAGACCCTCTAGATACTGAAAAAAAAGTTCGACCCGACCATTTATTCAAACTTTAGAAATTCAGACGCACCATTGAAGTAGCTGGGAGTGTCTGTGTGCCGACTGCGGTTCAGCAGGTTGTTCCAACTGAAGCTCTGCCCATCTGCCTGGCTGTTCCAGGAATGAATCCCGGAGCTCATAGTGTCCCGCAAGCTATGAGAAGCCTTCATGGAGTTCTGCAGAAGTAAGCACAAGTTTGTCAAAGGTTCCTAAAGAAAGTGATCTTACATAACATAAACATTAAAATAACCTCAGGGAGAAAAAAGCAGAAATCCACAGGGATCTAGGCAGGACCTTGAGTTATTCAACATTTACCTGCCGTCTAGAAAAAGAGGATGAATAGCAATGTTTGCAGACATAATAAGTTATTCTCAGTGGTCAAATCAATAATCAGCTGAAGAGCCGGACGAGGAAAAAGAAGGGTTTTCTTGTACTGAGTGACAGGAGAATAAAGCGCCAGATAAAATTCTAATGCCAGTAAGTGACAACGCCCAGGAAAAACTGTTAACTGTACATAAACAACTACGGACCCTACATCGCTGTACTGCTTGGAAAAGTCTATACTATCTTAGAGTCATAGAAGGTCAATCTGACAACATCGGCATAGTGGTAAGTACCATTCAAAAGTCAAATTAAATATTAGGGTTAGATATTAGGGGAAAAAAAAACCCAAAAGCAGAGTTACATCCCATGCTGCACCCCACGCTGTGTTAACAGCTGTACAGAACCCTGCTCAGCCCTCCTCGAAAAGCATTAGAAGGCTGAGAAGAGGAACAGAAATAGGAAACAAAGATGACCACAGTTAGAAATGACTCCTGCAGATGGCAGGCTATACAATTTTGGACTCAGTTTTTGAAAACAATGATTGAAGGGCTTGCGTCCTTCCCTGGTTCAACAAGGCTTATTCAGTGTTTCTCACTGGTATTCCCTGCCCTACGAACACCAGAGACAGAGCAAACAAAATTCATTAAATTTCTTATTTAAGTAACTTAGACCATGTAAGTCATTAGTATGAATGGTTTAAAAGAAGTTCATGGAGAACAGAACCATAGGCTGGGAATGAATATCCAAGATTAGGGTCTCTGTTCTTCCGGTCTTTCCCTAAACATGCCTTTAGCGGCCATTGCCGGGAAGAAGACCCTGCGCTGCACAGCTGTTTGTCCGACTTGGTCCAGCTCCTACGCTCATCACTGCCTCTTCAGTTCCTTTCTTCTGCACAGTGAGGGTCAAAGCTGCTGATGTTTTCCAGATCCCTACACTTGCTGCTCACTGTGAGCGCACAGCACAGCGGAGCAGCTGGGGGAAAGGGACCCACGCTGCACTCTAAGCTAAAGAGCAACTCCAGTCCTAAACACCCCACTGTCCGAGAACAAAGATTTCTTCCCAAGGTATTCTCCAGCAAATTGGGTGTCAAAAAGCAGCAACAAACACGAGAAACTCCAGATGTTGATCAGTCACGGCTTCCAGTCTCCCAGCGGGGGTTATTCTGCCACCCCCCCACAACAAGAGGGTTAGCATCCAGTTGGACTCACCTTCTCACTGGCATCTGACACAAATGGGCTGTCGATGCTGAGACAGGAAAGCATTTGTTCTTGCTCTTCCAGCGAGTAAGGCTGTGAGAGGCTGTTCAAAAACAGTTCTGCGAGCAAAAGGAAAGAGAAGGAAAACATTTCCAGTGATTCCTTTCACGCCTCCCTGCTCTAATCACAGTTATTGCAATTAATACCCAAAGCTGCTTCGGCATTATCTAACAAACACTGATATCGGCATCTGCAAAACACATGACACACAATTCCTCTGCTAAGTAGGGGCTACTGCTACCACTGTGAGAACAGGGAAACTGAGCCAGAAAGGACAGATGGATTGTGCAATGACGTGCAAAATGCCAGAGACGGAACCAGCACCCAGAATTTCCCAGTTCTTGCCCATTATGTCACCTATCAGTCTTCCTTCTAGATGCATCCACATCACACCCAGGGAAAGGTCAAACTTATGTACTCGACTCTTGCCGTAACACGCACTGATGAGATCCAGACCTGACAAGGCTGCTGAAGACCCAAAGCCACCTGAGAAGAAAGCTGGCCCTCAGCAACCCCTAAAATGCCATTCCTCCTTTCTGTGACAACAGTTACGTTTCAAGGGACTTTTTTCCTAGCTTGAAGTTTTCAATGATTTTACGAAGATTAGAAAACATGGGATAAAAAAGTGAAAGGCTGAGTTATACCGGGGCAATGGAACTGCCCTGTTACTCCACTGATTCCCACGCTGAACTTACTGCTGGTTTTCAAACTCTGGATCGCTGCTGGTAATCAAATTCGTTGGCTGGTGGCGACAGCGTTTCCGATGCCCAGAATCAAACAGCCGTAGACCGTTTTTAACTATGCTGCTTCGTTTGACATCTCCCACCCAATAGGCTTATCCCTTTATTAAAAGAATTATGTTTGAAAACCTCAAATTTCAGATGAAGTTGGAACTGCAGACACTGTTTACACAGTGCACGTAAGCACAAGTGTGAAACCGGCTGGTTTTTTTGAGAGGTTCCTGCGCCTCTCACAGAAGTTTGCTCCACTCTTCAGAGAGTGGGACAAAATCCTAACTGCTACCTTTGCGGCGTATTTAATTGGTTAAGAACTACTAGTTTTGGTAATTTCAAGGAAGGCTGAGCGATTCGTGTAACGAGAGAGGAACTATGAACAAAATGACATCCAAGCTCAAAACCCAGCAATAACTGTCAAGAAGCCAAAAGAAAGCAGCTGTATTTTTATCACGCTCCTAAGCGAAAAGCTGAATTCCCTCCATAGCACATCGCTTACCTATTTCCAGCTGTTGAAGCTCTTGTTCCGAAATGGTTGTTGCTCTCTCCACGTGGCCGCAGCTCTTCAGGGGGAGAGGAGTCGAGGAGAGAGGCGGAGGATCCCAGGTCTCTGATAACTCCTTGCACGCGTTCCAAGGGGTTCCCTCCACCTCCTCCGTTTGCTCCAGGCATGGCGGTGGTGGCGGGACCGGGCTCGCACCAGAAACTTTGACTGCCAATTTTGGGTCAGGACCAGTCTCAGAAACTGGGCTCACTGTGGGGGACAGGGACGTCTGTGGATTGTTTTCTTTGTTCAAAGACAAATGTCTCGGCTCTCTGTATTCGCCTTTCCAGGGGCTTGTCACACCTCCCACTGCAAAACCAAAAAGCATAAAACATTATCAAATAAAAAAAAAAAAACCAAAACAAAAACAACACACAGGTAAAAGTTTTCCTTCACAATAAGAGTTTCTGAACTGTGTCTCGCTGTAAAATGCCCAGCTTCTTCAAAAGGCGAAACCAGATCCCCTCTACGAATTCTTGCCGTATTACAGAACTTTTCAGCGGGATTAAGCTGAAATAAGTTAGGGATCGGCTTAGAGGCCAGGCTGGACCACAAGTATGAGTTATAGCTCAGGATGCAACAAACCTCTGCTTTCAGTTTTGCTGCCTGCCAGGCTCCAGCTCGCTCGCTGCAGTTGATACTTCAGCTGAGCGCCAGCCCAGCCGCAGCACACACCTTAATAAACCCACATAAAGCACAACATCGGCTGCTTCGAGCAGAGAAAGGAGAAAGAGCATGTGACAGCACACAGGAAATTTTAATTTATTTGGGTGAGAAACACCCGGCTGTGGGCAAAAGCTATCAACCCCAAAATATACATCAATGCTGAGGCCTGTGCAAAGCATATACTGAACAGTAAAACATACTGGTATTTCCCACGGGACCACTCTGACACAACTAGCAACTGGCCGCTTTACCAGGGCGGGTAAGAAACTTTAGATACAGGACGTTTCTACCTTCTTCAAGTGCCACGCTGGTCTTAGTTTTCAGTTCAGACGCAGATGCTCTCTGAACCGGTTCTTTCTCCAGACCCATTTTAATAATCTCAGCAGTGAGAGGGTTGCAGGAAGGTGGAATTTCCCTCAGAGGAGGTGGCTCTTTAGCTATCTGTGTAACAAACAGGAAGCGAAAGAGGTTAGACCAGAGAGGCTTCGTTTGATTTCAGAAAGGTCCTTCCCACCCCGAGAGCGTTCCCAACTGAAATTACAGCATTAAATGAGAGACATGAGCAGTAATTTTATTACAGCTGAATGGCTAAAAAGTCACACCCAAGTCATGAGCGGGATAGGAAAGAAACAGCCCCCATATGTGTAATACATGGCAGTCTCAGAGGCGTAAGAAATGAAGCAAGGTTGGCATCGTCTTAAGATGCCCAGCTGGCTCTCAGCCAGCCTTCCTGAAACGACTGCTCTCTAGCTGGGTATAACGAGATTTTTACAGGCTTACGTACCTTTTACTGGGGAAATGTTGGGCCACTCACCTTCAGACAGAGCGGGTGATTGTAATACTGCGTCCAAGGGTGGCACCCGTTCAGCATGTGCAGCATCATACAGCAACTGCTCCAGACATCCACTTTGGAGTCACAACGCTTTCCCATGACCACCTCCGGAGCCATATGAGTCTCCGTGCCAGGCACATAGTTCCCTGAAACCATTCAAACGAAAACTCACCGCGTGTAAAGTAGAGAATTGTTCCAGTGCAGCTGCTGGGAAGCCTATGGCAGCCTCCTGGTCTTTTCAGTTAAAGTGAGAAACAGGTCACCTTAACCCAAAAAGCAGCACTGTGTGCTCTTATAAGCTGCTCAAAGGCTACATCTCCATATCAGTCTCATCCCTTATACACAAAATAGGTATTAAATTCCCCTCCCAAGCAAGTTTGGGAGGCAAAACATGACACTCTATTGGTGAGCTCGGCATTAGAAAACATACCCTTCTCTCTCAACAGCTGCACTAAGAAGCACTCTAAAGTTTAACTGCCCAAAAGTCGGCGAGGAATTTTGCTTTGGTGGAGGTCAGGATTCTTCCCCAGCTGTTTAGTGAGGTTACGTGACAAGTCAGAGTTAGATTTTTAAGTTTCGGTGTGGTGTCTTGCAGGGACAAAACACTGAACGTAGTATGCTGACATAATCTTACAAAAAATACATCGGCCTTCTAGACTGGGAGCTAAGGACCACCTTCCAACCGTAAGTTCATTTTAGCTGTCAGTGGGATACATCACAGTAATATCAATAAATGTGACACTATGAGCAACGTTAAGTCTGGAAATTACAGTTGCTTGCAAATTAGCCGTATGTAAATGTTCAAAAAGAAAGAATGAGTCAGTAGGGCAATTCTTCAGAATCGCAGCAGGAAATCCTTACCTGTGACCAAGCACTTTCCCAGGCCATCCGGATGAAGGTGAGCAGAGTGACCGAAGTCACACAGAAGAGCCCTGCTTCCATCATCAGACAAGAGCACATTTTCCGCTGGCAACGAGAAGTTTTTAATTAGTCGGTCTCCTTTGTCACCGAGATGGTAAAAAGCCAAAAGCCCACAGAACAACAGTTTTTTGAGCCCAAACCAAGGTCTATTACTCCTATGGTGTGTCACTGCCTTAAGCAAGTACACAGCTATAATTATCTCTATTTATAAGTTCCCAATTATCTGTCCTGGAGATTGCTCTACCCCAGTGGTGAGGCAGCCTGGGCAAGCAGCCTGCCAGACCCACCAGATGACAGAAAGAAAGAGGTGACAAATATGATACTTGCACTGGCCCAGGTTGCCCAGAGAAGCTGTGGCTGCCCCATCCCTGCAGGGGTTCAAGGCCAGGTTGGATGGGGCTTGGAGCAACCTGGGCTGGCGGGAGGTGTCCCTGCCCAGGGCAGGGGGGTGGGATGAGATGATCTTTAAGGTCCCTTCCAACAAAACCATTCTATAATACGCCCAGCTGTTTAGAACCAAGTTAAGCTCTAATCTCAAATGTAGAGCTGAAAATCTACTAAATAACCTTCTGCCACTCGGTAACTTAATCTCCAAGCAGTTTGCCTCTTGCAAGAAAAAGGGAAGAATAAGGTACCTTAAGTACTATCCCACCTTTTACATCTCCATGGAGAATGTTTTGAGCATGAAGATACTCCAAGCCCTCTAATGCCTGGCCCAAATAACTGAGGGCTCGGTCCTCTGGCAGGCAGCCACTCTGTTTAATTAGCTGACCTAGTGAGCCACCTAAAAAAGAATCCAGAAAGTCCATGTTAGCTTATCTTTAAAGTCTTCCCAGCATCATCAGCGTTCCTCGTCATTTCTGATGTAGAAATGAGAACTGCCAGGTCCGACAGCCCTTATCTTCCACATGTAGGTCTGTTCCTTTTGTTTATTCAGAGTTCTGCCCAGAGAAACTGGCCTCTTTCATGAAGTCTTTTGCTTAGTGTCAGTTTAGCGGCGTTGCTTTGTATCAAAAGCAACTACTCTGTGATCACATCAGACATTTCTAGGTGCTACTTATCACCAGTCGATTCTTCACAGGCTGTGACTTCCACAGTCCTGGCTGGAAAAAGACTATCAGGCAACAGAAGCACCTAGGTTTGCTTATACAGTGTCCCTTTTTCCAGTACATGGTGCCATGCAAATGAACATGAAAGGAAAAACCAGCACCAGGTATGTGTTTTAGTGAGAATTTGCAGCTGCTGCTGAAGAGAAACACATCCTGAACTGGCGTGAGGCAGGACTGGAAACGATTTCCCCCAAGAAAGATCATTGCTACACACCAGCAGGGGTTACACATACCTATCCCGACCCGCTCAGGAATTAACGCTAGGAACACTCTGGATACACCAAAGAATTAACAGATTTGTAACTGGGGCAGGAGGAAGAGGAGCTCAATGTCCACTGCATTCAACAGTTACAGTGGTGCTTCCATTTGGTTGTTCCCTTCTCACCCTCCATCAGCTTCATGAAGATGGTCACCCAAGGTCCTTCCTTCACAGCTCCGTACAAGGGGACAACTTTAGGACTTGTTATTGCAGCACACGTCGTTAACTCCTCTGCACGGAAGTGTTCAACTTGTACCTAGAGAAACAAAGAAGAAGCACTGAACAAATTTTTGTGACGAATCCCCACAGAATCGTCCCTCCCTGACGCTGGGCTCAGAGCGTCCCGCAGCGTTTAACAGCGGAGGCACAAGGATAACCTTCATTAAGAGAAATCAGTGGGTACAGCAATAAGTGGAAAAGCTCAGAACGATTCTGAACAAGGACAATGAGAGTCCCTAAGCCCTCGGTGGCTGAGTAACGTTAACATTTGTCAAAAAAAGATGCCAGGTTGCAATACCTCCGGCTTACGGCTGAGTACAGGTAATCTTCAGGAGGAAAGTAATTTGTGTCTCAGTTAAAAAGATAATACTGACAACTCCAGCATTCCGCTTTCATGAAAGAGGAAAATAAAATATCTAAGGATGGCGCAGGACTTGGCAAAAATGGAACTCTCCCAAAACAGGAGGGAATATGAAATACGGCCACAAGCAGTGACTGACACACCACCTTTTTAGATGGTACTCGGCCTGCACAGAAAAACGGTTAAAGAAAAATTCTATTCGCTGAGCTCGGCCAAACAAAATAAAACAAGAATTTGCTAAAGACCAGAAGGAAAACATGAGTCATTAAGATTCTGGTGGGAAAAGGATGTATCATGTTTCTTCACTGTCAGCAATCCAGCCATAGCTAAATTTTCTTTAATCTCAAGAATTGGGCGAGCAGGTGCTTACAACACCAAGTATGGTGAAGGAAGGGCAGGCAGTCCCCTTCTAGCACCGGCAGACAGCAGTAATTCCAGACAGTTACCAATGTAAAACGAAATAAATCCTAAGCGTTCAACTTGCACGTTAGAACTCCCTGGTTTAAGAGTTTGGTGCGAGACGTATTTCTAATCTACAGAATTATCCTTTGAAATCCTCCAGCAATTAGGGGGGAAAAAAAAAAAAAAACGTAATTGACATTTTGAAAGACTTCAGTTTCTCCTACTCTCATGTCTGTCTTTTCAGCGCTCCACTTCTCCTTCCTGAAAATATGCACTAGTAGCAGCTATTTCTCCTAAAACTGTGTATTTGCAAAATGGATAATAAATTTAAGTAGTTACATACTGCCAGAAACCAAGTCGGTCACGTTGCCACAAAATTCCGCATCTTAAATGTAAGGATGCAAAATAGGAAATAGTTTTCTACGTGCTTTAAATACTTTTGTTTCTATACAACTGACAAATGAAATGGTTAAAAGACTGGACAAGCTGCCTCAGTCTTGCCACTTACATCTTTCCACGAGGCAATACGTCGAGTTGAGACCAATGTAAACAAGAAAAAGCAAACTCTTTTATATTGAAAAATGCGATCTCCGATTCTTTTTGCATATTCAAGTGTTAAGTTCCAACAAACTAGCTTACATTCTCATCATCTACTTGCATCACCGCTCTCCCTTCCCCTCGGAGCACCCCCCCAGGGCTGCCTACAAATCAATATCCCGATTCAAGTTATGTTCCACACGCTTCACACATCGTACAGCAATGGCATATCTTGACGTACAAGAGATTATTATGCCAACTTCTGGAAAAATACACATCCTTTGTTGCTTCTGTAAGAGAACCACCTCATTATAACCTGCCAGTATTGCATGTAGCGCTCATTGAGCAGAAAAAAAGCTCTCTCCATTTTAAGTGCCTACCAACTGCCTTATTTTTTTCCTACTTTATTCCCTTTTCAACAGAGAAAACACCTGCCGTGTCACCATTTACACTAGATGTGTTTGAAGATGAGAACAGTTAGATAAGCAGACAGCTCAGGCAGCCGGTTCTCCCCCGCAGTCTCTAGGAACACACTTACAATCTTTCTGAAATCTCTGCTCTCTTGGCCTGTCTCAGCACAAAACCCAAGACGCCTCGTGGCACGCTTTGAAGGCCAAATGAACCTATTTCTGGCTGCTAAGCACAAACAGGGTCTCCGCCTGCTCCTTCTCTCGGTGCCATCACCTTGAAGTTTTGCCTTGGACATAACCAGAGCAGCATTTCACTGTAACTGTACAACATGGTACCTACACTCCATGTAGCTGGAAAGGGAAGACTTTTCCTCTGTACGCCTCCTTGTGTCAGGAAAACCCCCCTTTTCTCACACATAATTACCTTTTTGGCAGCACACTGGAATCCTGTCTGTTTGTCCTCTATTTTGTATACTTCTCCAAAAGAGCCAATGCCCAAAGAACCGTGACACTTGGTCCAATGAACCTCTTCTCGGTACTCATAATCCACCGGCTTTAGTTTCTGGAAATTAAAAATCAGAAAACAAGATGAAGCAAGGAAAGAAACACTTAAGTGTTGAGCTCCACAGACAGAGATCCACATTTTCAGAAAAAGCGCAAGGATAGATACCACCGCACCTCTCTAGAAGTCCCTGTGCCAAATGACTTCTGTCATGGGCTTGAGATGAAGCGATGCGGGAAGACCTACTTGGTTTCTGTGGGCTCTGTTTGGTGTAAATGAGTGTTATAAAGAAAGGCTACCAGTATTTGGATAGTTTCAGAGCTCCAAACTATTCCCTTCTTATGGGGGGCATAACTACAAAGCTAAATCCTACAAATAACGCAAGATTCACGTAACTAAATGTAGGCATTTATGTGCGAGATAAACCTTTTTTTATAGTCAGCAAACTGAGATTTGCCTTAGATCTCAGAGTAAACATATTCAGGCGGGTGAGTGACGCCCTGAACTCCACCGGCAATACCGACGCTGTCACACTGATTCCAGAGAAGAGTCCTCCAAGAGGAGTTTAAGGTAGCAAGAGAGAGCTGAATTCAGAAGAAATGAATCACGCCTCTAAGATTTACATGCATTTGCTATGCCCAAGCCCTACGTTTGGCAAGGCACAACGGGCGAGTTGCTGGGTTCCTACCAGAGGCAGCAGACACGCTTTTTGCACCTTCACGATCTCCACGTCCCTGGTTTCTGTCTGTGTCACAGCCCAGGTCATCTACAGCCAATAAAATATTGCAGGCTGTTCACCTGAATGGACTGGGTTCTTTCACAGCCAAAGAGAGAAACGGTATCTGAAGACCGACTAAGCACAGAAACACTTCTCCGAAACAAGCACGCATATTTTGTGAATGAGCAAACAAATTAGAGCCACCAAGCTAAGACACGGCTTTACATCCTCCACAAACCAAAACCGCCTCTTTAACTGGCAGTCTTCAACTGTATCAAGAACCATTCAGAAAACGCAGTCTCGTTACAGAAGGCAAGTTATTATTATTGCGTGGATGCAGATTCTCTCTCTTCTGAAGCCCAAGAGAAACACTGCCTTCCACGACACTAGTGCGTAGGGTCAGAAGATCACCTCATTAAGTAGCACGCCTTCATTTTCATCCGCTTCGTGAAATTGTTCCTTCGGGTCCAGACCACCTCCTCTCCACGTCTTGGCTAAGCTGGCTAAATTCTGTGGTTCACCGAGACTCACGCTCCCCTTCAGGGCGTCGACCAAGTATTCTTCCACAGAAATTTTATCCGAACTGGTTTTCATGGACTGGTTGACGCATTTGGGGAAACTATATTCTAAATTTAGGCCAGATAAGCGATGCTCACTGTCTTGATAGTTGAGATCACCATGGAAGTACGTCTCCAGAGCATTACGTTTCATGGCATGGAGAGGACTGTCCAGATGTGGGAAATGGGGGGGGATTATGTTGTAGGGAAAAGGATGGAGAGTTTCAGGCTGTGGAACACTGTCCCTCTGATAGTGTCGTTTCCACACATGATTAAGGCACTGAATAGGGCTTATCAACTTGTGCAGTTCTGTTTTGTATGGGCTCC
Source organism: Chroicocephalus ridibundus (assembly GCF_963924245.1). NCBI lineage: Eukaryota > Metazoa > Chordata > Aves > Charadriiformes > Laridae > Chroicocephalus > Chroicocephalus ridibundus. Next base: position 6,844,473 of record NC_086300.1, on the reverse strand, counting down.
TCGGTGAATGGAGTTTGCCCGTGGACAGACCTTTCTCAGGTTTCTCAAATGGCAGCGGATCATAGACCAAGTCCTTGTTAAATTCTGAAACCCAAAAACTGTTTCTGTACAGACTATTTGTGTGTGATTCATCCTCCTAGAAAATAAAACAAAACAAAACAGCTCAGCAGAAACCTCAATATAGCCATCCAAAATTAGGAGGAGTTTGCAGAGGTTCCAACAGTACGAAAGGAAGGCTTAAGGATTCTCACCTGGACGGGAATTGGGGTGCAGCTCTCTTGTTCTGGAGTTCTGGGACTTCGCCTACCGGCAGCCACTGTTTGCATTTTCAGCTTGGATCTTTTCTTGTGACGTTTCTTTTTCGTCTTCCCACGATGCCTCCCTCTCCAGCAGGTAGGTGCCATCTTCCCCTCCGTTGCGTGGGCCACATTGTTCGGGATTTGATCAAGACTGTCTGACCGGCTATTGGAAACCAAAATGCATGAAGTCTCTTAGATCTGACGGCGAAAGCACGCCTCCAGTTAACAATTCCGACCCACAACACGAGAACAAGAATTAGCAATTCTGCCTTCTGAGATTTAAAGAATAGAGAACGATAACATAACTTCTTGCCTTCTAATTTTGTATTTGTAGCTTTTGCATTTGTAACTTCAATATCAAGGAACAATAGTATATTTGGCATCGTAAGAAAGAAATACAGGGAGGGTGTGGTGGAAGCAAGGCGTTAACTCTCCCAGTATTTGCAAATTCTGCAAAGAACAGCCAGACTAGACAGCAAAGTAGAGGGAAAAGCACTGAACGTCTCCAGGTTGCTCCGAGACAGTTTGAGTCTATGATTTATAGTGAACACAAAGATTATGTATAAATGCAACCTATTTTCAAAAATTGTTAAAATTAAGAAAAATACTCATAATATAAACATCTGCTCTATTGGAAAGAAAAAAAAAAAAAAAGGCTTGGCGCCAAAGAAAAGGGATGACTAAGTGCACTAAAATAAAATAGCTTCAAAAAGCCAAAACGTTCTGGCATGTAAAGCTCAATACTACAACGTGATTTCTCGGAACGCGTACACAGACAAACCAGCACTGGCTAGCTCACCTACTGGGGCGCTGTACAAAGAGATACACTCTCAAGAGGAACACCTGCCTGCAGTTAATACCAACCAGAGTAGTTAAGATTTTTTTTTTAAATCAAGTTGTAAGAGAAAACAGGATATTTGATCTTCAAATGAAGAACCATAATTGTTCTGTTGCTCCATGCAGTATATCATCTGCCCTTACTGGTCAGCGATGCAGTTCCCAGCCAGCATTGCTCTCTGCGTCTTTTCCTGCTGTTTCAGCGCACCACTGAGTGCTAAAAGACCCAACAAGTAGAGTTCTAGGCGATGGCATTACTGCATTGCCTTGAACCCGAACCTGTTGAAGTTCAACAAGGCCAAGTGCAAGGTCCTATGCTTGGGTCAGGACAATCCTCCTTATCTATACAGGCCGGGGGATGATGTGATAGAGAGCAGCCCTGCGGAAAAGGACTTGGGGGTACTCGTGGATGAAAAGCTGGACATGAGCCAACAATGTGCACTTGCAGCCCAGAAGGTCAACCGCATCCTGGGCTCCATCAAAAGCACTGTGGCCAGCAGATCCAGAAAGGTGATTCTGCCCCTCTACTCTGCTCTGGTGAGACCCCACCTGGAGTACTGTGTCCAGCTCTGGAGCCCTCAGCACAAGAAGGACATGGACCTGTTGGAGTGGGGACAGAGGAGGCCACGAAGATGGTCAGAGAGCTGGAGCCCCTCTGCTGTGGGGACAGGCTGAGAGAGTTGAGGGGGTTCAGCCTGGAGAAGAGAAGGCTCTGGGGACACCTTATAGCAACCTTCCAGTAGCTGAAGGGGGCCTACAGGAGAGCTGGGGAGGGGCTGTTTGCAAGGGCACGTAGCGATAGGCCGAAGGGCAATGGTTTAAACTAGAGCAGGGCAGGGTTAGATCAGCCATTAGGAAGAAGTTCTTTCCACTGAGGGTGGTGAGACACTGGCCCAGGTTGCCCAGAGAGCGGGTGGAGGCCCCACCCCTGGAGACATTCAAGGCCAGGCTGGATGAGGCTCTGAGCGACCTGATCTAGTTACAGATGTCCCTGCTCACTGCAGGGGGTTGGACTAGATGGCCTTTAGAGGTCCCTTCCAACCCAACACATTCTATGATTCTATTCCATATAGCTGGCATCCATGCCACATAAACCCTCTAAGAAATGGTTCATTCTCCATTTCTTCAGTTGGTTCATGGGACAACGTCATCAAGTCAGTGGGCGATGTCAAGCCATACACCTCACCAGTGTCTGAAAGCTGCCAGCAGAGAGGCAGCACTGAGTTCTGTATCCCAGTTACCCACTTCAGCCAGTGCTGGAGCTGCTTGATAAAGCTCCAGCGTGTGCCCCAATCGGGCACATATTCTTCATGAAGAAAAAGTGGCTTGCTCCCAGATGACTTCAGAAAAACAAGACACAGGCTTCCATTTTTTCTATCGCAACCACTACTTGCCCTTTACCACTGTCAGCTTCTCTTCACAACTCTATTTCTGTTGCTGATGCGGTCATTAAGCAAAGGTTCTTCTCGCATCCCCTGCTGTTTAACCTCCCCAGAAACAAAGCAGTTCCTTTTTCTCAAGACTACTGCTAGCTACCTTTCCCACAACTTTTCAAAGAGGATGGTGTAACAAGGTTTCAAAAGCATCAGGACAGTTCAAAGAGACTGAAAATGTCCCCTTGGATGCTTCTACTTCAAGCCCACCAACCTCAAAAAACGGCTCAGTCATTCCAAAGCAAATTCGACAACCCAGAAACAGAGGTAGAAGACAATCAGCAGGCACTGAAAATAAGACAAAGCAAAGTGTTTTGAGTAGTTTGTGCTTAAACTTATATTTTCTCGTAAGACAAAAAGAGGAAGATGTTTGGGGAAAAGACGCACTCTTCCTGAGCCTCAGACAGAAAAGCTAATCCAAACAGGAGCTTTTGGAAAAAACACTGTAAGCACACAGGGTGATTTGGGACAAGTCAGCACACACAACAGTGAAGGTGGGTATTCATGTTAAGGAGTCTCTCACCTGTAACGCTTACTGTGAGCAATAAAGGATCTCTCTGACAAAGTGGGGCTGAACTCCTGACTGTTTTCACCTGCGTGAAAGAAAACAGGATCATCACATGTCTTCAAGATCAGGCAAAGTCCCTCCTGGTAACAACTGGACTAAGGAACAACTCTACCAACTTGCTAAACCAAACAGTGATCCAGACAGGTCACCACACGGTCGTGCCACATCATCCACACTATCTTCTCCCTTCCCCCACCAGGAGATAGCTTCCCAGCACTGCAATCTCCTGAGCCCTTAGCTCTTTCCCACTTGATAGCTTCATTTTGTTTTTCTTCTCTTTTCGTCCCCTCTTTTAAAACACGTTTCAGAAGTCAGCCAAGAACAGATGACCCAGCAGGACACAGGTTGATTCTCAAAGCAGCTAGGTGCAATGGCCACATGCTGTTCTGTTATTTATGCTTTATTCAGTGGATGCTGCCACATTATTAGGAGATTTCATGAGCTTCCTAAATAGAGACTGGGATGTGTCACCAACTCCACCCCACTTGGGATTACAAATAGATTTCAGCTCAGCTCTCCAGGAGTGCAAAGTGAGTGAAATCTCATACCGCCCTGCACATTCCTTTTTCTCAATGAAGAGCAGACCGCCCTGCTACTTACATTCTGCTTGGGCAATAATAGAAATTGATGCACAGCCTCCTTCTGTTTCTTCTTTTGCTGTTCCTTTGGTGATTACATCATTCAGGATTTTCCACTGACTGTCAAAGATGACCTTCTTTGAATCTTCTACTTTGCAAACACTGCTCTGCTTTTCACTCACTGTCTCGTTCAGCCCCTTCGTAGCTGTGTGCTCCTTCTTGTGCTTGACGGCTGCATCAGGAGCTCCTTGGCACGTAATTCCCATCACTGCCATTTCAGAGAGTCACTGAGTAAAGACAAAAAAACAAAGCAAAACACTTGTTAAAATACCTAACTTCACAGGCCTCTTCAAGTTCCTGAGAAACAGGAGGCTGCTGAAGGTTATCGGATTACTAAATCATTTAAACCAAACCAAGGTCCTACCCAACCTCTGAGCATGGAGCTGAAAAACAACCCAAGAATGCCAGCTCTCCATCCCTGACTCGTACCTGAATTTCTGAATAATTGTACTGTTCTTGTACTGAAGATCTGAATAATCAATGTTATTCTCAGTACTAAAAATAGGAGACCACACAGGTTTCAAAGGGAAATTTATTTCTTGTTATATTCCCTTAGCTTAAACACAAACAGTGAAACCATAAAGAAGAGGGAACTCTCATATCGCTAAACAGGAAGAATATTCACCCAAAAAAAAAAAAAAAGAAAAAAAAGAGAAGACATGAAAGATTTTCTCCTAGAGTGCAGCTAGGAGAAATTACATTGTGCTCTCACACCACAAAATGGCCATAAAATCCTGCTAATTACTTTCTTCCTTGTACTCAGTCGCCCTCAAATCCATTTCTCATTTTTCCTTCCAATAAAACAAGGCTAGGCAATCAGCCTGCCCATACATAACTCCTTCCATGCCCTTAATCACCGATAACTTTTGAAATACTTGGTCAAGCCCGGCAAAAGCAGAGCTCTTATGGCGTATGGGATTAATGCGAGTTGGTGGTGGCGAGAGGACAGTGACGGTGCTGGAAAAGACGATCCCCTCGGCTTGGCAGCAGCTGGCGAGTCAATCAGCACGGCTGCTGGCTGACCAGTTAGCGTAAATGTAGCTCCCAACAAGTCCCAGCACATGCCAAATCTTGGCCAATTGGCAGCGCGGAGGGAGGTGGAAGGGAGCCAGGGGTGGAAAGGGAGAAGCGTGAAGAAGCATGGAAGCAAGGCACCGCGGGACGGGACAGGGATATATTGTGGGGTGGAAGTTAGGAGCACGAAGAGTTAGGAGTTCCTACAACCACACTGAGCACAAGCCCCCGGGAAATACAGCTTTGGTTTAGCCCCTGATCCTCTCACTCTGGATTCCAGAAAAGTTAAAACATTGTTGTTTTCTATGTTTTAAACTAGAATATGGTCTACTGGCCCTTAACTGTAGAGGTCACATCCTCATGCCAGTCCTCTCACAGCTCAAGTGCAAAATCTTAAAATTAACATTTCCATCATTAAACAACCCATGAAAATTCAGAAACCTTAGCAAACTCGTACAGGTGTTAAGTACCACAAACCCAGTGTAAGACGAGGAGGAGGGACATTTGAACAGTGGCCAGCAAAAACAAGATCTCAGAACTATTACAGGAGCACATCTTTGAGGCTCATCAGTTTAAATCTGCACCAGGGATTTTCTTTTCCTTTTTTTCCTTTCCTTTTTTTCCCCCCGCCTGGAACACCTCCCTGGGACAACAGGACATTTACTCTAACAGGCTCCTGGCAACACAGAAATCAGTTGGGGAAATGAAAACAAGTGGGTGTTCGGTGCCTAAAAGGACCACCAAGGAAAGGGAAAGGGAGCCGTTTGGGAGCCAAGTGCATGAACCTTGGTGTGATGTGTAAATGAGTCACCTAACAACCTGGCAGGTATACAAGGAAAGTCAACAATGACCACATTCAGTGGCTAAACAGAGAACAGCTGCTGTGCAAAAGAAGTGCTGATGACAGTATCCCACTCATTACGCCCGTCCCGCTCCCTCTCCTCTACAGAAATTATGTCAAATCTCAGTGCTGTAAAATAATCCCTTGGAGCAGCAGAAAGAGAGCTTGCCAGATGACTAACCCAAGCCACCAGTGACCAAACTGACAAGTTCAGAGCTATTTTTATACTCACTCTCTCCTGATTTGCATTAACTCTGTCTCTCCTTGCCCTCCCCTCACCTTCAAGGACCTTCAAGGCCTGCAGCCCGAACCCATCCCCATCGCCCAAAAATACCCAATTCTACCAGTCACTCCTCAGCTTAGTTAAAGGACAACAGAGGGAGGGGAGAAGCAAAATTGCAAGTCCTTGTTGCCCTCTGAAATGGAAGAGAATAACAAGGAAACATTACTGAGATTAAAGTCAACAAAGCACATACCTCACTTGCCGACTAAAAAAAAAAAATAAATAAAAAAGAGGTAGTTATTGTAAGCAACGTCCTCAAACACAGCAGCCGCCAGCGCTCAGACGGTTTAATGTGTGACTCAGGTCTACAAGGCTGTGTAGGCACAGAAGCTGCAAGCCCAGCCCAGTTTAACTGTTGCCGAACAATTTTCAGGTCCTTATAAGAATCAAAAACCCAACTATTTTTATGGTACGAACAACAAAAGCGCAGCTGGCAAGAGCTGTGATTTAAAAAAAATTTAAAAAAAATCAGAACTTTTAAATAATTTTTGAAGCATAACTTCTCTTGAAGCTACGTATTCAGATCTGGAGGGGACAGCGATCCAGAGAGACCCAAAGCATTCATAAGCCCTGTTAATTTGGACGTAGGTGCTCGGTCTGTCGGCCCAGGTCCCCTGTGCAGCCCTTCCCAGGGAAGCTCTGGATAAAAGGGAGCCTTGGGAGCAGTAAATGGGTCCCTGAGGTTCCACGGCAAGACCACTAAGAACGGGATTTACCCACATGAGACACGCTGGAGCTGCGGTTTCAGCTGCCGATTTACTTGCCACTGCTCTGGGATGAGCACAGCTTCCTGTACAGACACAAGTTACATACGTGCAACACGAGGAGCTTCACGTTGTTGAGCCGGACGGTGGTTGTTTCGTAGCCCAAACTGCTTCTCCAGTTTTCAAAACCACCTCTCCCTCACCCAAGTCACTTAGACTCAACTGTAATTCTTGATTTCAATATCCCTGACTTTCTTCCCTCTGCAGACGTGTGTATGGGCTCATTGTTTTCAAGGAAGAAAGGGGAAGTCGGGTTAACGATGCAGCAGATAAAAGTGCACATTACACCCCTAACCCACAATGGGCTTTTGCTAGCAGCATTAAAGACTACTTGCTCCTTATCTTCACTAGGGTTTTACACTCGCCTCTGGTTAACTAATGTTAGTTCTCACTGCTGTAAAAAAAGAAAGTGCGTTTTTACAGAATGAAAGCCAAACACGGTACCAGTTGTGCGGTGGAGGCACTGGTCCGCCGGCAGTGGCAACTCCTCCCTCAAATAACGACTGTGCTTCTGTGCGAAACTAATATACTGAATAGGTTCAGCCGAGACTTGTAGGGAGTCTGAATTCAGGAGACACTCAAGCATTATTAATATAAGAGATACCACGCGCTTTCTGCTCCTCTAAAACCTCCTCCCTTCTCTAAACAAGTCCCTGTTCGTCCTCTTCAGCTCTTCCATCTCAACAGGAAGCTATTTGTAGCAGGGACCTTAAAAGAACATTTCTGTGTTTCATGAAGTTACTGTGTATACAGAAAGAGAGACTCATAGCTGGAAAAAAGGAACGCAAATACCTCTCCAGCACTAAAACACTCTGCAGCACACCATAATACGGGGTCCTGCTCGGTCTGCCTGGGTCAGATCTCCTTTGCCAATGGCTTTTTGGAGAATTTCGGTTAACAGTTTGTGGAACAGCTCATAGATTTGGTTAAAAAAGGCTTGGGAAAGAGCTTTAAAATATACATAAGGCTTCATAAGTCAGCTTCAAAGTATGCAGATTTCCTCTCCTAATCTGAGTGCAAATTCTCAGCAGCAGTTTCACATTGACATTTAGTTTGAAGAAAAAAAAAAAAAAAAGAAAAAAAATCATGTTGTCTCAGTGAGGTTTCCCACTTCCTTATTGAGAAGGGTTTTATGAACAGTGCATTAACTTAGGTTAGCCTTCTCTTGTGCAGCTGCTACTGGTTTATTAAAACAACACAACTAGCATTTTAGCGATGTTGCCTTGCTGACCACTACAACACAGCAACAGCTGGGAAGAGCCAGGAATTTATGCATCACCAGAGCAGGGAATGACAACTGAGAAGACGAACATGCACCTTTCGGGGACCTTCCAGTCCTAACAACTGTCGGTAGGTATTCGAGAAAGGGCCAAGTCTGCAGCCAAAAGACCTTATCCAGAGTACTAGCTAGAAAATCATCATACAAAGGCATCAAACTTTATAAAAACCCACGTTTCACCAAAGAAAGGAAAAAAACAAAAAAAAGATTACACTTGTTATAAAAAACGAATCACACTAATGATTTGGTTTGGGGCCCAAGGAGTAGATACACACATACAATCCTTTCAAACCCCAGGCACCACTTCCCTCTGTCCCTGCCTCCCCACCGGAGTCCTTCTCTGCTGGATGCTATCGACAATCTCCCTCGCCTGCCCATGTTTCAGATGGAACCGAAATTCAGACGGTTCCGTTTTCGGCCGTGTCAGTTTAAGGCATATTATTGTAGCATGGGCCCGGGGTGGTTATTTAAACAAGCTCAGTGCTGTCAGCAAGGGAGAAGTTTCAATTTGTGTCAGAAGGGACTTAAAAAAAAAAAAAAAAAAAAGTTGTAGCACTCAACACACCCCCCTACATTAAAAAAACACTTAATGCCACTTTAAATTAAGAGAAAAAAAAGACTTTCCTTGCATATCTAAGAGTTCCAAAGTAAAAATAAATAGAATGCCTGACTGATTAAAATACCGGTGAGTCAGATCACCAGTTGCTATTCCAGGATGCTCACATCCTTCACCTCCTCTTCTTTGACCAGTGTTACCCATGTGTCTGGACGAGGGGCTCCTGTACAGCTTTGTCTGGTTCCTCGGGGTCTCTCGTGGACCACCAGTACCGCTGCACGCAGCTTTACCTGAACATCACCAGGTAAAGGTAAACCTGCTACCTAAACCACCCCGGAACTGCCCGTTTGAAGGATTTCACTATCAGCCTGATGTTTCCGAGTAAGTTATGTTACAAATGATAATAAGTATGTAAACGCTTTCTTTAAAGTGGTTTGATAGTAAATACTTCAAAATCCCGTTTCAGCCGTTTGTACTGCTTACTGTAAACACCAGGATAATGAGCTTCAACTGTCTTTTTAGTTGCCAGACATTAGTATATTCCAATAGTTTGGTTACAAAGTCTGGAGGAAAATATTTGCCTGGCTTTAACCATCATCAGACTTTCTAAAAGTATCTAAACACACCTATCTTCATTTCCTCAAGTACAACTCACTGCTCAACAATTCTTTTCATGTTGTTGAACAAAGATATGAATAGCACCATTTGCTCAGCGTTTATAAACATCACCGCAACCCCATTCATTCAAAGAAGGGGCTAATTTTTCCAAACTGCTTTGCAAACAGAAAGCATCAGAACAAACTTCAACCCGGCAAGGTTTTGCTTTCCGGTCTGGCTCAGCTGCTCCCACACAGGCTTTCAGGACATCCTGACTTTTAAGGCCCACTTGTGGAGTGAAGCTACTTCCTAAATTATAACAAGAGGATATAATAAAGCACCTAAACGGACAACTTCCAGCAATAACCACAAACACATATTAAAAACAATTCTGCCCAAGCAGGCAGGACCGAGTTTTCACCAGTTATTACTACACATTGCTTCGCATCTTGAAATTTACATTTATAAAATGCCATGAAAGGCTACAAGAAAGCAGTAAGGCTGAAATGCTAGTCAAACCCAAAGGTTTAGTTAAATTTAGTACAGACAGAAGCATTCCTATGTAATCTTAATTTATGATTGGTCCTGCAAATTCAATGACAATGATTTTATACTGTAAAGTAGAAATGTGAACTGACCAGAGTAGTTTGAACTGTCCAGCCTGAGCAACGTCCCATGAGATAAACTCCCGTTTTAATTGCAGGAGAGAACGGCCTTTTAGGCAAGATGAGGTCAATATTATTCAGGCCCCAGGGCCCTGATGTCACTAAACTGTGACCAGCAAAACCCAGATTCCTACAGATTAAAGCCCCACATGTCTAGCCCTCATAGGCCTCCTTCTGGTCCCTCCATGCGTCCTCTTACTCTCCCTTCCTCAGCATCTCCAGACCTTTTCCTAACCCAGGTCTCTTTTACTCCAAGCCAGCTGCTCTCCTGGGAAATTAGAGATTTTTCTGTCTTCCAGACCTCTATGCCTCTGTCTCCCCTGACAGATTTGACTGACACTTGCCAGCAAACTTCAAAAGTCACAGAAAGCAAGTTAAAGAGACAGCATGGTCACATTTGCCTCCTTCTGTTTAGCAGCCAGAGTAATAATTAGGCATCGCATCACTGTTACAACAAAAGCTCAGCTCAACCTTCTCACATTTAACACTGAAATAAGATTCAGGACAGACAAAGTTCATTAACTCCAGCCATGTTGCACCAGGTCCCACAAATCTTTTAGGTTTTCGGTTGTTATATGTTTGTTTGTTACACTCCTCCTTCACAGCATGCTACACAAAGATATTCACTCCCTTATAGCAGTTAAAATTTAATAGTTAATAGCAAATGACTCATTCCGAAGGAATCTAGTGGCTGTGCCAATAACAGATTTTAACTCAGTTAAAATGCAATAAAGCAGCACACTGCAGAGACATATTTCAAAGCCCGATTCGATTATTCTTATCGCTAATGTCACAGCAAAGAAGGCGTGAGTTATTACTCATAAAAGGGTTCAGAAAGCCAGATGCAAAAGAAATTTAGAGGTTGTTTATGGATGCTACTTTCAGATTGCTGCTTCTTACATGTGCAAAGCACCGAACACATGTTTCTAATGTAACCGATTAAAGCAGACAGGAAGCATCTGAGATCAACCACAGCAGCAACTTATTAATCAGCAAAGAAGCATTTTAACCTTTTGCCAGCAAAAGAAAAAAAAAGAGTCGCATCAAAGATGAGCGCTACGGCTGGATGCAAGAGGCGAGGGGCAGAGTTGAACCGAACTTTGGCTCTTTTTCAGCTGTACGTTCCCATTCGTCTCCCTCTCCCCTCTCCAGGGCCAGGGATGCCTCTGGGCAGCGACCCCTCGCACAGGCCAAGCTCCGCGGCTTCACCACGGCTCTCCGGCGGCTGCTGCGGGAGCGGGGCGGCACCGGCGAGCGCGGGGGTGCGGAGGAGAGGAGCTTCCCAGCGGGAACGGAGCGCCCAGCTTTAACCGATACCGCACGGGCAGCGCCGGGCACCCTGCGGGGAAGCGGGACGGGGGTGCAGGGTGGGGGTAGCAGCGGCAGCCCGGCCCGTTAGCCGAGAGGTACCGCTCAAAGCTCCCCGGTACTCCCGGGGCCCTCCCCTCCCGCCGGAGCCGGGCTCCCTCACACCCTGAGGCGGCTGCGGAAGCGGAGCCGGCAGGGTCCCTCAGGCCTTTACCGGCGCCGACGCGCCCTAACGGTTCCCAGCCCCAACGGTGCGTAGCTCCAACCGCTCCCGGCCCCCCGGGATCCCGGCCCCGCTCCTCGTCCCCCGCCCGCACCTACCGCTGCGGCCCGGCAGCCCCTCAGGCCTCCTCAGCGGCACCCCGCTCACTGACAGGCTGCGGCCGGCCCGGCCCCTCCCCTCCCCGCCCTGGCCCCGCCCCTTCCACCGCCTTTCAGCCAATCGCCGCACCGTCTGAGGTGAGACCACGCCCTCCATCCCCCGCCCATTGGGTTTCCCAGAAGTGGGCGGGGCTTCCTGACAAGCCATTTTCCCCGCTTCCTCCCGGCGCCGACGCTTCTCCCGACTGCGCATGCGCGCGGGGCTCCGGGAAGGAGGCGGGGGGGGCACCCCGTGCGCAGGCGCGGGGCGCGCGCGCCGGGCGACCGTTGAGCGGCCGCCGGTCGTTTCACGATCGTCGTCTCTGTCGCGACCGGTGCCGGGGACCCGAGAGCGGCGGCGGGGCCTGGGGGAGGCGGCCCAGCGTGCTCGGTGGAGCGAGAGAACCTTCGCTCCGCCGCCCACGCTGGGCCGCCTCCCCCAGGCCCCGCCGCCGCCTCAGGAAGGGAGGCCCTGCGGCTCCTGCTTCAGGAAGGGCGCTGGTGTAAAGCTGTAGCGGTTCTACAGGTTTTCCTGAGAGAAATTAGTAAGTTTTTTTTGCCTGTGAGGGTGCTGCAGGGGTGTCTAGCTTTAAATGAGAAGAGCAGAGCTACCTCTTTTGGTTCTTACAAATTAAACAGCCACTGGCTGAAGAAGCAGAGACTTTCTGTTCGCTTTTTTTTTTTTGTTCATTCCCTGTTCTAAGGCTCTGTTACCTTTTACCAGCTGCAAGAAGGCTTGTCTGCATCTGATATCAGAGCTGCCTCAAGGCCATGGGAGAGATGAGGATGATTAGCCTTCATCCCCAGGCGCTGTGGAGGTGACTGGAAGGGTTTCAGCCCTCCTGTGGAGATATTTTTGAGCAGTGTAAGTTTTTTTCCCTCTGAGGGTGGTGAGCCCCTGGCCCAGGTTGCCCAGAGAAGCTGTGGCTGCCCCATCCCTGGAGGGCTTCAAGGCCAGGTTGGCCGGGGCTTGGAGCAACCTGGGCTGGTGGGAGGTGTCCCTGCCTAGGGCAGGGGGTGGGACTTGATGATTTTTAACGTCCCTTCCCACCCAAACCATTCTGTGATTTGTGATAACTTTGATAGTTTCCCCCCCCCCCATTTAGTCTTTGATGCTCCCCAGTAAGTGATAGTTAAATCTTCAGATTCTAATTTGCCCAAGTAGCATCATTTTTTGCTTTGACATTAAAGGCAGGGGTCAGTTTGGGTAACTCCTGGCCCTTGGCTCCGAGGGCTGGGGGCCATGAAAAATTAATAATTTCAGAAGTAATGATTCCAGAACTGTCAAGAAAGGGCTCTGACATAGTTGCTTATTCCCTCTGGGTTTGGGCTCCTCGTGGCGTACTATATGCTTTTCCCCATGCATAAGGATGACTCCCAGTTGTGGCAGAGCCTGTGTATGATAACCACCGCGAGGGTGCTTGGAGCAGTCTTGCAATTCGCAGTAGCAGGATGCCATATCCCTCACCTTCAGGACAGACTGGCTCCATACAGGTGTCTCTTCTTCATGTAGTTTGGAGAGAACTTCTCAGTCATGAGAGCTCTTTCCTAAGAGAATAGAGCTATAGCGTGTTGTTGCCCGGTTGTGGCACAAAACCAGAGTTAAATGAACATGTCACAGTAGGTCAGTGTCATACATGGTGTGTTATAGTCAGTAGGCTATTCTGCAGGTTACTCTAATACTTTTGGAAATGATTAAAAGTAGAAATAGGAAATGATTAAAAGTGGAAATAGAAAATGCTGGGGGTGGGGATGCTGTCATCAGGTCAGCTCTCACATGGAGGTAGCCAGTTACTACAGGTGTTTTTCAGTGCTTCCTGGAATAGCAGAGCCGTGGTCAGCTCTGAGGGGGGTGTATGGAGAGACTGGAGCTTCAGGGTGGGGGTCATGTTCTGTGTGCTCCTGCACTTGTGCAGCACGTATTACGGTGGCAGAACCTGAGATCTACCCGATCTCTAACATCCCCCAAGTAAAGAATCGTCCTTGTGTTCAAGCAGTAGGAAAACCTCAAGTGAGGAAGGAGTTATGGTGATGACTGGTCACAGCTTTTTCAGCCTTTCTTGATAGTTTATGCTCGCTTAAAGAATGTGAGGTATCTGCTAGTCAAGATACAGAACAACGAGAGAAATTTTTACAAGGCAAGGCAGTGCTTTTCAGAAGTTGAAATAATTTGACAAGTTCTGCTTTTAAAAATCTGAGGGAGTCGTCATTAGGTTATTTTTGCCAGAGTAGTTGAGGTTATCATAAGGTTGCTTTTAGAGGTATTTATGACCTCAACATTTTTATCACAGTGGAAAGAAGATCAAATAAAACTTTTAACAAAATACAGTGGACCTTAATGCTAGTTTTGTGGGTTTTGAATGAGCCGCAATTTCCATTGAAGTTCCATTCTGTAATTATTGTCTGAAGAAGGCGGACGGGACTGAGAGTTTGAGGAGCACACGTGGAACCTGTTACAAGCCTGGATTCAGTACTGAAATCCAGAATAGTCTGCGTTTCTTTTGTGGTTAAGTTATGTGAAATGACTCAATGGTCTCAATCAGCTTACCGGTAGAGGAGTTTGTCACTCTTGAAGCTGTGAAGAATGTCTTGAAAGCACGAACCAAGTGTAAATAATGATGACTGCTGCAGTAAGCAAGCAGTATTCGTGGCGTACAGTAATAGCTCAAAGATGCGAGAAGTCCATTAGTTGTAAGTAACAGGAGCACGTACCGATCTGGCAGAGCGCTTCTGACACCTCTCCAGCAGAAACAGCGTGTTTGAAGTAGCGAGAGCCCCGCGTGTCCGACCCATGGGGCAGAACCCACCTGGCTGGTGAAGGCAAGGCTGGGAGACGGGCGCTGGCTGCCCGACCTCTGCTCTGCCCCTTCTTTGTAGTGACAGGGACACGTACAGCCAAGCTCCGGTTTCTATTGCGGCAATAAAACCCACAAGTAGTTCTCAACGTGAGTACGAATGGAGCGAATGCAAATGTAGCTGTGTTCCTATTTGTGTAAATTGGTGTATCAGTTACTCGATTTGGAGAGTTAACACAAATAGCTGCGTTAATAATTGGTGCAAGAATATGCATAGCCCTTCCTTTGGGTGACCCAATAATGTCAAGACCTACTTCTCGGAATGTGTGCTGTGATTATAGTTACAGCTCAGAGAGCACAGTTGGTTTCACAAAAGGCCTTTTGTTCCTGCCTGGCTTAATTATGGTGATCTACTCTGTGACCGCTGATCAAAAAAAAAAAGCTTTTAACTTGGAGTTTTCGATCTGTTATTCAAAGTTTAGGGCTTGATGCATGCGTGCGAGTCAAGAGCAGTGTGTTACAAGTAGGGAGTTGTAAAGAACTTGAGCCAGGTGGGACTTTGGCAGTGGGAGCTTCAGTCCGGATCCAGAGGTGGGGACAGCTCGTACCCCCCTGGCTGATCTTCAGCCTCATCCCACCAACCCAGCTTCAGCCTGTGTTACTGTTCTTCTCCGTTCAAGGTCTCCCCTTGAAAAGAGGGTCACCTCTTGTGTTGAAGTTCGGTGTCAGGCCGTGGGCAGCGACGCTGGATCACCCGTGTGGGGTCACTCGGGGGTTTCGGGGTGCTAAGCCAGCCAGGTTGCCAGGAGAAGGGCACGCTGAGCTGCACGCCTGCCTGAGGGTGACCCTGGCGGGGGGACCACGGTGTACCTCCTGCGTGGGGAGAGCTCCTCCACCAGGTAGTGGGGGGAAGGATGGCAAGCAGTGCTCCGTCCTCCGGCAGGGACGCGGGATTGATGTGTCAGCTGCAGAAATGCTCCTTTAGTGTGGGAGAGACTGGAGCTTTAAACCCGAGGTAACTGGGCTCAGACCCCATGTGTTTCGCTGTAACATTCGGAGCCAACTTGAGCCAGAAAGCGTAAAACGGGGTTCTCAGCTGTTTCATTCTTCAGAACTTAAACCTGAAGCAACTGGTTGAAAACTTCACCATTAAAAAGTTTCACTTCCCAAACAGTGCTGTTCTATAAATACCCTGTGCAGTGGGATATGACATTTACTCCCACACATGAGACACAGCATGCTTTGTGACTTGCATACTCTGGGCCTTAACCCTTGAGCTGCCTTGGAGTAAACACAAGGCAAGGAACCCACCTCTTCTGCGGGACAGACTCGTGTTGCAGCCCGCGAGCTGCTGCGGGATGCCGTAGACTAAAGGGAAGTAGTATTGCACCCAGAATTATGGCACTTAATGTGGAAAAATTCACTTCTTCAACTCTTTGGATATCACATAGCTAAAGATGTTGCTTTAGGAATAACAGTGCTTTATACACGCTCTTATCGACAGATCTCAGAGCACTTTCCTGCCCAAACCAAAAGAATTACTTAAGGTAGTTTGCTTTAATTTCCAGTTCTGCTACTGATTTATGATCCTTGACAAATTTCGTAGCTCCTTGGTTTCAGTCCCATGTAAAACAGTTGATACTACTTTTCTCTCATTATTTACGTGTTGTGTACATATATATACTGGAAACTCAAACAGTAGGCTCTGTCTTTGTAGAGTGCACAGACTGAAGTGCTCAGGTGCTGATGTTTTATAAATATCCTGCATAAATATATAAATATCCTCTCTCTCCTTATGTGTATCTCAATAGGAGTAGGTTTGTAATATCCCTTTCTCATTGAGGAAGAGATGAAGACACCTAGATGGATAGATTTAAAAATTAATGTGCCGTCTTATCTCATCCTCTTGCATAACATAACTTCAAGCAAGCCCTGTATCACAGCCAGACTTGAACTTGAGCAAGGTTAGCAAAGCAGCCTAGCGCTGCAGCCCTGTCTCGGAGCCCTTAGAAGCCCTTACTTGTATAAGGTTGGCCATGGCTTTCCCTGGTGTTAAAAGACACCAGAAGAGGTCCACAGAAATGAATCCCAACGCTGGAAATAAATAGGCTGGTTTTGTTATCTCACCGGGGTGGGAGATACAGAAACAAACAAATTTAGGCCTTTGTAGAATGGGTCTGATCCTGATCTCGGTTACACAACGTTGATGTAATTCCTTTCAACTGAATGGCATATTCATGGCTTGTGTCGGTGAAAAATAACGAGCAGCCTCAGCGGCTCGCAAAAGTTTTTCATCAGCTCTTTTGAATACCAAGCAGTTCCAATTAATCGGAGTTTGGCCCCTGCAGGGAATATGCTTCTGTACAGCTTCCTCTTATCTTTGCCAAAATATGATCAAATTGCTTGTCTTTCTGAGCAAGTTCTGCTTTTTGGCTCTGGTCTATCATCAGGAAACACATGTCAGCATTTTAACAGCTGCGTGTCCTGTTCAGAACGAGCTCTCGCTCTGAGTTGGGTGTGTACGGAGCAGGGCTAGGGGTAGCTATCGTTTGCTCGTTTATGGTTAGGAATATCGAGTAAACATTGATTTTTTGCCTCTCCGCCGTGGAGGTCATCTGAGGATTTCAGCACTTCACCAACCGACTTCCGTGAAGCTGAATCTTCATCAGATTCTCTGCAGAGGCACCAGCGCTAGTGTATAAAAAGGGGAAATGAGCGCTGGAAAGATAAAGCCAAGATTATTAAAAGCAGCCTCTGGTTTTGGGCCTCGGCTGCTCAGTTCAAAGAAATTTGAGCGTTCTTTTTCTTGTAGATTACAGGATTTCTCTTGTAACGATGACTCCTTTTGGGGCAGGGGGCTTAAAGGGTTTCCAGACTCAGCTCCCTAAAAATCACTTTTCTGAGAGTCACAGGTTGCATCAGAAGCAGAGTTGCCACCCACATAAACCTTACAGCATCGCAGATCATAAAGGCCATATTAGAAAATAAGCACAAAATCTTCGTCAGGATATTACAATATCCATGTGGGGTTTTTTTTTTTTAAGCCTCGGCTCTGAGAGTTGAGCAGTAAATGAAAAATTCAAATCTTGCTTTCTTAAAAAGAATTCTT
The DNA here is from genome assembly GCF_963924245.1 of Chroicocephalus ridibundus. Taxonomy (NCBI): domain Eukaryota; kingdom Metazoa; phylum Chordata; class Aves; order Charadriiformes; family Laridae; genus Chroicocephalus; species Chroicocephalus ridibundus. The sequence continues at coordinate 6,827,127 of NC_086300.1, read as the reverse complement.
TATATATACGTTGGAGAGCTCAAGCTCATGGATTCTAAGAAGTTGAGAGGTTGACGGTACTACTCTGAGTGAATACTCCTTGCTTTAACTGGTAACTCCTTAGCCCAAAATGAGCAACAGCTTCCTCCGGGGGAGCTGGCTCTAATTCAACTCATTGTAGCCATTTGTCAGAAATACTTACCAGCTACAACTTTTATTCGTTAGCACTTAGATCTACATATCCAGTGCTTTTTTGCGGGGAGAAATTGTGCTGGATTTCTGGACTAGCTTCTAGAGGGACTTTGTCTTCCCCGATGTGAGGAGATGAGTACCCGAGGAGCGAGCGGAGACGCCCGTCCCTGGCAGCTAACGCAGATCAGGACTGAAGCAGTTTGGGAGAAGGAGGAGCCAGAGCCAATATTCGCTCTGCAGGTTTTGCTTTGTGTATAAAGAGGACTTTGTTCTTAGATAGCCAGTCTTGTCACATCCCGCTGTAATTTCACTACATGACACAATGCAGGTAAAATGCTAGTAAGTATTATTAGATCCCTGGCGGTTTATGTTATATGCTCCCAAGCTAAGAAGCGGCAGGCAGAATCCAAGAGCCACGTTGACTTGCTGGGTTTCTGAGCAGTGGCGGGCAGGTCATTCCAAAATAATACGTGGCTTGTTGCAAGCATGACGCCTGGCAAAAAGAATTTGGCTTTACTGTTCAGCCAAGCGACCTGGTGGCTTACCTTTCACTGCCGCGTTGCAGCAGCACTTCGCAGTGCTCCTCACGCTTGAAAGCCTTGATTTTATTCCAGTACATCTGCTGGTGTGCTCTTTCCACAGGAGAACGCACGTAGACACAAGGCATTCTGGGTACGAGCGCCTTCATTTACAAGAATTAATCTAGTTAGCAATTTTTGAAGTCCATAGGATTGGCCAAAATTAGACAAAACCTGATTGGCTTAATCGTGTTTCAAAGTTTCCTCCTCCCCAAATTCCAATGCTTTATAAATGACCGACACCAAGCTGGGTGGGAGCGTTGACCTGCTGGAGGGCAGGATGGCTGCACAGAGGGGTCTGGACAGGCCGGATCGATGGGCCAAGGCCAACGGTGTGAGGGTCAACAAGGCCAAGTGCCGGGTCCTGCACTTGGGTCACACCAACCCCATGAACGCCACAGGCTGGGGCAGAGCGGCTGGAGAGCTGCCGGCGGAAAAGGACCTGGGGGTGTTGGTCGACAGCGGCTGAATATGAGCCCACAGTGTGCCCAGGTGGCCAAGAAGCCACCAGCATCCCGGCCTGTTTCAGGAACAGTGTGGCCAGCAGGACTGGGGCAGTGACTGTCCCCCTGTACTCAGCACTGGTGAGGCCCCACCTTGAGTGCTGTGTCCACTTTTGGGCCCCTCACCACAAAAAAAGACATTGAGGGGCTGGAGTGTGTCCGGAGAAGGGCGACGGAGCTGGTGAGGGGTCTGGAGCACGAGTCTTGTGAGGAGCGGCTGAGGGAGCTGGGGGTGTTCAGCCTGGAGAAGAGGAGGCTGAGGGGAGACCTCGCTCTCTACAGCTCCCTGAAAGGAGGGGGTAGCCAGGGGGGGTCGGTCTCTTCTCCCAAGGAACAGGCGATGGGATGAGAGGAGACAGCCTCAAGTTGCGCCAGGGGAGGTTTAGGATGGATATTAGGAGAAATTTCTTCACTGAAAGGATTGTCAAGCATTGGAAGAGGCTGCCCAGGGAAGTGGTGGTGTCGCCATCCCTGGAGGTATCTAAAAGCCGGGCAGACGTGGTGCTGAGGGACATGGGTCCGTGGTGGGTTGGGCAGTGTTGGGTTGGTGGTGGGACTCGATGATCTTAAAGGTCTCTTCCAACCTCCACCATTCTATGATTTTCGTGTCCATTACCCTCTCTCCTCAGTACATAGGGTGGGTAGGAAGGTACACAACGTCGCATCTGTACTCCTGCATCTCAGACAAGGTTTTGTCGGCACACTGGGACTGATCTCTGCTGGGCAGTGAGGCCAAATGAGGCTGAACAAATGATGCCCTTTAGCAAGGGTGGGGGTGTGAAGGGTTGGTGTGTTAGCTGGAGCAGAGCCTCGGCCGAGGGGCAGGGGGAGGCTGAGGTGGGCAGCACGGTTGGGTGAGTGGGAGATCACAGAATCAGAATCATCCAGGTTGGAAGGGACCTTTAAGATCATGGAGTCCAACCATCAACACAGCACTGCCAAACCCACCACTCACCCGTGTCCCTCAGCACCATGTGTGCCCGGCTTTTAGATACCTCCAGGGATGGCGACTCCACCACTGCCCTGGGCAGCCTCTTCCAATGCTTGAAGAAATTTTTCCTAATATCCATCCAGAACCTCCGCTGGTGCAACTTGAGGCCATTTCCTCTTGTCCTATCGCCTGTTCCCTGGGAGAAGAGACCAACCCCCCCTGGCTACCCCCTCCTTTCAGGGAGCTGTAGAGAGCGAGAAGGTCTCCCCTCAGCCTCCTTTTCTCCAGAAAGACCCGGGCAGGGTCTGGCAGGCAGGGCAGGGGGTGCTGCAATGGGCGGTGTTTTCGGGTGCCATGACTAGAGGACACCATTCCTCTTCTCTCGTCCTGCACAGCAGCGTGTTTCCCTGGCAGGCTGAGCGCAGCCGTCACCTTCGGGTCCTGCCTTGGTGAAGAACACGGGCTCTCTCCCGGTCCAGGGGCTTGGAAGCGTTTCTGCTCCCAGCGCTGCAGATGTAGCCTTTGGAACAAACTCAAACGGACAAATTTGAGTCCGCAGCTCTGCAATCGCTCTTGAATGCCATAATTTGGAATCTTGTTACAAAACATCCTGAGGTCCATGTCGGCGAGGCGTTCAGGATTCCCCCTGCCCCTGCGCAGTCCCAAACCATGTCGGGAAGAGCTGCTCCGGGTTCTTGCGAGGCTGAAACATTCGGAGCCATCACACCCACTAACGGTGGGTAGCGTGGACACGCCGCCTGTGAGAGGAACATGTCCAGAGCTGCGGTGGGAGAGCAGAGGAAGCCCTGGGAGCACCGGGATGGGCAGCCCTCGAGGAGGCTCAGCTGTCGGCGGCTGCTGCTGAGCAGCCTCCCTTCTGGAATGTCCCCTTTCATCCCAGCCCCTGTCCTCCACTTGAACCTTCAGAAATCCCGAGCAGTCGATAAGTTCTCTCCTCTTACAGGCATTCAGATGGTCTGAATTAAAAACCAGCAGCTGCTGCCTGCTGTGTTGCACTTCCACCCCGTTTCTGCAAAGCGGCCGTCCCCCTGCCTGGCAAGAAGGTCACCACAGCTCCATGTCTGCTCAGCTCCCAGCTCCCAGCTCCACCAGGAGCGGCGGCAGTGATGGGGAGCCGCCATGCTGCCTATCCTCTTAATGGATTTCTTTATCTGCTTTATCACCAACACCTTTGCTGCACCCTCAGCAAGTTTGCCAACGACACCAAGCTGAGTGGTGCAGTGGACGTGCCTGAGGGATGGGATGCCATCCAGAGGGACCTGGACAGGCTGGAGAAAGGGGCCCGTGTGAACCTCATGAGGTTCAACAAGGCCAAGTGCAGGGTCCTACACCTGGGTCGGGGCAATCCCAGGCACAAATCCAGGCTGGGCGGAGAATGGCTGGAGAGCAGCCCCGAGGAGAAGGACTTGGGGGTGTTGGTGGGTGAGAAGCTCAACACGCCCCGGCAATGTGCGCTGGCAGCCCAGAAACCCCCCGCAGCCTGGGCTGCATCCCCAGCAGCGTGGGCAGCAGGGCGAGGGGGGGATTCTGCCCCTCTGCTCCCCTCGGGGGAGACCCCCCTGCAGCGCTGCCTCCAGCTCTGGGGCACCAACAGCAGAAGGACACGGAGCTGTTGGAGCGGGGCCAGAGGAGGCCCCGGAGATGCTGGGAGGGCTGGAGCCCCTCTGCTGTGGGGACAGGCTGAGAGAGCTGGGGGGGTTCAGCCTGGGGAAGAGAAGGCTCTGGGGAGACCTTGGAGCCCCTTCCAGTCCCTAAAGGGGCTCCAGGAAAGCTGGGGAGGGACTTTTTACGAGGGTGTGTAGTGATAGGATGAGGTGGAACAGTTTTAAACTGGAAGAGGGGAGATTTAGATGAGATCTGAGGAAGAAATTCTTTGCTGTGAGGGGGGTGAGCCCCTGGCCCAGGTTGCCCAGAGAAGCTGTGGCTGCCCCATCCCTGGAGGGGTTCAAGGCCAGGTTGGACAGGGCTTGGAGCAACCTGGGCTGGTGGGAGGTGTCCCTGCCCAGGGCAGGGGGGTTGGACTAAATGGCCTTTAAACGTCCCTTCCAACCCAAACTCCTCTGTGATTTTGTGATTCTTTACTTGGCTGCTACATCCCGCTCCCCCACCCAGGTTCTTGCACCGCTCCAGGCTGTCATCCTGCCCAGGCACCTCTGCCACCCACCCTGGGAACTCCACCAGCTCCTTTCAGCGCTGCTGTAGTGCAAAGTAACAAAATGACCACGTGCAATTCTAATGGGAGTTACTAATTTTCTGAGATTGGAAATATGATAAAATGTTAGAAATATTCACATATTTTCTCCTATTTCGCATACGTGGTGGGAACAGCTACCGAGAGACCGAAAGGCAAAAAAGCAAACACCATCAACCACAGCCCAGCTAGAGGCGTCTCACCTCCAGTGCTTTATCCAGTTGTGACTCTGGGTGTCCTTCTCCTCTCCTGATGTCCCCAGGCCCCCACCCAGCTCCTCAGCCCAGTGCTACCTCCATCGGCATCTGCGTTCTCCTCCACAACTCTGAGGGTCTCCTACTTTCAAAGTCTTACTCCGTTCTTCCATGCATCCATGCATCCATCCATCCATCCATCCATCCATCCATCCATCCATCCATCCATCCATCCATCCATCCCTCTGTCCCTCCCTCCCTCCCTTTATTTCCCAGTGAAAACCCTGCCCGTAAGACAAGATAACCCTCACAAACCCCAGAGCTTTAACCCCCCTTTGTGATACCTTTCATTTTTAAATCCCCAGGAGAAGGATGATCTTGGTGGAGGGAGCCCAGCTTGGCACAGTCCTCGTCCCTACTGCCACCTGTGAGGAGAGATGGAGAGAAACACCTCCAGGGTTCCTTCCCATGGCTTGTCCCCAGGGGAGAGCCGGCACGACTGCGGGTGAGCAACCGCGGCCCAGAGCTGGGCATCAAACACGGTACGGGCATGGCCAAAGTCATCTCTACAGGCCAGGACAAGAAGACGACATTCCTCCTCCTGAGAGAAAAAGACCTAGAAAGGAGAAAGATTTCTTTCACCAGACTTGACTGCTAGGTAGGGGGGTCGCTGGCTAAATATTTACGGACGGATCAATCAGGGTTTGTTGTAGGCAGGCAAACCGCAGCTAATATTAGGACCTGGCAAAACATGCAAAAACCGACACCCGGAGTTATCTTTGCTTTCCTGACACGGAAAGTGCCCTGTACAAAATAAACCGGGGGCGCGCAGGCACCGTTTATCTGCGCTGATAAACGCAGGGCTTGTGGTTTTGCTCTCTTTGGCTTCCCTGCCAGTAAATGGGATTTCTTCAACGCGCCCGCAGGAGGAAACAGGCAGCGCCTCTTGCCTCCGCTCTTCGCTCCAGCCTTGGAAATTCTGGTAGTAACGATTGGGCAGAATCCTGGTTAGACAGACCACAGGATGGAGCAAGGGCAGAACACAAAGGTCTTCACACAATTCCCACAACCTTCTTCCTAAAAGCAGGAGCGCTCCAGCAAAAGCAGCTGGCTCGGTCTTTGCTTACGAAATTAATTACGATAAATCAAAAGTGTCAGGGGCTGGAATTTCTAATCAAATTAAACCAGACTGTTAAAAAAAAAATACATAAATGGGTTAAAAATTCAGTCAGACATTTGGTATTAATCTTACAGAAAAATGCATGCGATGCTTTACAGTGAGTTATGTATTAATCTATTGCAAAATAACGACAGCCCTGAATGCACGCTGTAGGACAGAGGTCTTGTCTTCAGGTGCGCTCCATCCACTAGATAAAATGAGAATTCACCCTGGCCAAATGACGAAGGCGGCACCAAGCCCTGTCCCCGTGCTCCCCCTCCAGCTCTGCCTGCCCCACACCGGGGATCCTGCAGCCTGCGCCCTGCGTGGGGCATGGTGAGAGCAGCGACACCCCCCAACGCCTCCTGCTCCTGCCTTCAGACCGGTCGCCCGCATTCTGCCTCGCTGCCCCTGCCCGGGGAGGGAGCGGGCGCAGGCTGAGGTGCGGCTGGCTGTCCCCGGCGGGGACGAGCACCGTCCGGCACCGTGAGTCCCCGAGCAGCAGAGGCAGCTCTGCCCCACTGCAGCCAGGCAGTTCCCCACCTCACACGCTCCCAGCTTCTGCGGGAGCCAGGGCTTCTCCCTCTGCTGTCTCCCATATATCCCATATATCGTCCTGGAAACATTCCAGACCAGGTTGGATGGGGCTCTCGGCAATCTTATATGGTTAAAGATGTCCCTGCTCATGGCAGTGGGGTTGGACTAGATCATAGAATCACAAACTGGTTTGGGTGGGAAGGGACCTTAAAGCCCACCCAGTGCCAACCCCTGCCCTGGGCAGGGACACCTCCCACCAGCCCAGGTTGCTCCAAGCCCCGTCCAACCTGGCCTTGAACCCCTCCAGGGATGGGGCAGCCACAGCTTCTCTGGGCAACCTGGGCCAGGGGCTCACCACCCTCAGAGGGAAGAATTTCTTCCTAATCTCTAACCTAAATCTCCCCTCTTCCAGCTTAAAACCCTTCCCCCTCGTCCCATGGCTCCCCTCCCTGCTCCAGAGTCCCTCCCCAGCTTTCCTGGAGCCCCTTTAGGGACTGGAAGGGGCTCCAAGGTCTCCCCGGAGCCTTCTCTTCCCCAGGCTGAACCCCCCCAGCTCTCTCAGCCTGTCCCCACAGCAGAGGGGCTCCAGCCCTCCCAGCATCTCCGGGGCCTCCTCTGGCCCCGCTCCAACAGCTCCGTGTCCTTCTGCTGTTGGTGCCCCAGAGCTGGAGGCAGCGCTGCAGGGGGGTCTCCCCCGAGGGGAGCAGAGGGGCAGAATCCCCCCCTCGCCCTGCTGCCCACGCTGCTGGGGATGCAGCCCAGGCTGCGGGGGGTTTCTGGGCTGCCAGCGCACGTTGCCGGGGCGTGTTGAGCTTCTCACCCACCAACACCCCCAAGTCCTTCTCCTCGGGGCTGCTCTCCATCCCTCCATCCCCAGCCTGTGCCGGTACCAGGGGTTGCCCTGACCCAGGCGCAGGACCCTGCGCTTGGCCTTGTTGAACTTCATGAGGTTCACACAGGCCCACAGATGACCTTTAAAGGTCCCTTCCAACCCAAACCATTCTATGATTCTATGATATAGGCTGAGCATGTTTCAGCACGATCAATACCCGCGAGGCGGGTGCAATGTCTCAGCCTTTGCAAACCTTTTCATTTCCTCCGCTTGCTCTTTGGAGCGCTGCTCAACGCGCGCCCAACCGTTCTTTCATTGATGTCAATGGTGCAGGTTAGAGTTGGTGGTGAGGTCAAAATGCGCTCGCTGCAGGATTGCACCAGAGAGGTGGTTCCGTGACCTGTCGTGTTTTCCAGAGGAAGCTCGGGGCTGGTCCTGGCTGCGGAGAACAGCCGAAAGGGTTAAAGCCGCAGCATTCCAGCCCCTGCCGAACACCCGGCCTCTGGACTTCAACCAAAGCAGTGGTTGTTGGTTTCCCACAGCGCGCGCACACGGATGAAGTCGCACATCGCTGTCTGGCGCTGGGTTTTGCAAAGCCGAGGTGCTGGTGTTGCTGGAACACGCTATTCGCTCGAGGAATCCGGGAGCAAGAGCAACAAAAAAAGAAAACGGCTTTGAAAAACACACCAAGAAACCCCGTGGTGAATCTGCTGGATCTCCAGACAAACAGATTCGCACTCTTCAGAGGACGCTGGGGCTCAACCAACCCATTCCCACACTGTTTCTGTTGTCCTAAACCCGTGTCCTTCTGGTTAGACTAACCTCTCCTCTCCGGGGGGTTCTTTTGTTATAAAAACGGTTCCCCGTAGGGCCATCTGTCATCCCGAGGCCGTCTGAAATAAAGTGAGGAATGAGTCAGCTCATCCTGCGACGAACCAGAAGCCTTCGAGTAGTCCCAGACATTTGGTGTTACCACACGGTTTTCTTTCTCTGGGAGTCCTTTATCCGAGATGGATATTTGAAAAGAGGGTGAAGCCCTCCCAGCAAACATCGCTGGTCTGTCGCGCGGGGAAGTGAGGGAGCGCTGCTCGATTAAATTCTCTCAATCTCAGTGAAAGTGCCCAGGATTTATCCGCGCAGTCCTCCAGGCAAAGTTTGGGAGCCGCATTTGATTCATTCCTGTTATAAGCTGGATTTATGAAGATTGAAGCTGAGCTTTAGGGAACCTCTCTGGACATCACCATAACTTCAAATTTTCCACCCAGTCCTTTGCCGTGTTTGATGCGACGTATCTGCTGCTGCAAAATCCGGGCAAAGAGGGGAAGGGAAACTCCTGCTGGGCTCTGGCTGATGGAGCCGGTCCTTGTCGGCCAGATGGATACATTTCTGTTGATCAAATCGGAAGGAAGTTTTGGAGGAAAAGGAAACGGAGTCAACAAGAGCTTTCCGGGCAGCGGCATCCACGTGGCCCGAGCTCCCTCCTCGGCTCCGTCCGCATCCCCGTCCCTGCACTGTTTGGGTCCGGAAAGGCAGGTTGTTCTTGCAGGTGTGCTCAGGACCATGAAAGAGGACAAGGTGTGTTTGGTGATCAACTTCTGTTACTGTCAGATGCTTCGGACAGCTTGAGCCTCCCCCGCGAATATCATCAGGAGGGACCTATCCGGACCTGGCCCCAGGGTTATTGGAACGGGGGCGCTGGTCTCCTGCCGCCACTGCAAAAAACAAACTGGGAAGGGTTCAGAAAGACTTGGAGACGGGGCAAACCCACCTAACAGGCCAAAGCAATGCTATATTGAGTTGGTTTAACTAAAAAAAAGATTAAGGACTGACTCAATCGCAGTTTCCAATGAATATTCAGATGTCAGAGGGTATTTGTTTTAAGAAATAAAAGAATAACAAGTGCCAACAGCCAGGAGGAGAAAGGAGGCAATTTCAGGCTAGCACGAAGAGCAGGAAAGGCTTGTTGGATCCCCTTCAACAGTTCTCCATCAGTGAAGTCCTGAAGTCAAACCAAGTGTCTAAGCTGCAGGCTTGGCCATCTCCCGCAGCAACTCCTGCGTTAAAATACGTGACTCTTGCCACAACATGGAATTGCAGCGCAAGATAAACCAAGGGTTACGTCCCATCCCTGCCCCGTGCCGTGTTACGCTGTAAATGATTTGACTCGGAGACAAACTCTTTGTTTTGGCTCGTGTAACACCAGATGCGAAAAGAGCCCTATTCATTGATGGGATCCCAAGATACCCTTGCAACAGACGTCGCGGGGAAAAGTTGTTGCTCTGCCAAGTTTAGATGGGAGCCTGGTTCTGTTCTCCGTATACGCGGGCTTAGGCATGTCTTAGCTGATCAAAGAATTATTATAGATAAGAGCAACAACTCTCGTATGAGATAGAAAGCAGCTTCTGCCCTGTGAAGGTAAGAAATAGGTTCTTCTCTAACATAAATGCACAAGTTTAAAAAGTCACTTCTGAAAATAAAATAGAAACCGGTGTCTGTCTTAGGAAAAACAGGTCTAAGGAGAATATAAAGCATCTTTCATCCCCTCCTGCCCACAGGATGCTCATTCTGATGTACTTGAAGGAGGTAGAATGTACTTTGAAAAAGGTAAAATATATTTCGAAGGTAGAATCTCTCATGAGTCTCCCCCCTGCCATATGCGTGCTCGGACTTCTGGCTAAAGGAGCCTGAGCTGGCAGCCAGGCCAGGGCTGCGTCAGCTGGGGCCCCGCACGTTCTCCCCCGTTCCTCGGGTCGGGCGGAAAGCAGCGTGTCTCTGCCCGCTTCACCAAAGGCTATTGGCTATTTAAAAAAAATCCCAAGATGACTTTTGCCAGTGATGCCATTTTTAGGACTGATCCCTTTGCTCCTGGGCTTTGGGAACAGCGTCTCTGTCACCTGCTCTGTATTTATCCAGTTAAAAGTGCAGACCGAAACCCAAACTGCCGAGTCCCCCGTGCCCGTGCGAACGAGCGACAGCCAGCGGGGTGTATTCTCTTGCCCGATGCAAATGCAGCGTCGCTCACCTGGATTCGTTCGGTCCACGAGCTGCTCTGGGAGACGGACACTCGAATCGTCCATCCCCACACGCACGAGGACTTGTTCCAAGGTTGCCTCGAGTGTTTCTCAGAGAACTGTAGAGGATTTGCCTTGCAGGGAAAGCGCAAGGGAGCTTTGGGCAGGATGGTGCTGGAAAGAGCTCCTGAGCTGTGCTGTCTCCAGCTCTCAGCCACAGGTCTGCTGGAGCAGGCAGGGTTAAGTCAACCCTTGCAGGGGTCAATTCGTGGCCTGGATATTGAGTTTCTGGACACTGCGGTGGCTCCGGGCTGGGGCAGAGAGCGGGTGAACGATGGCAGATGGCTGGCCAGGCCATCCGTCCTTGTGCTGACACTTCACGTCTCGCGCAGGTTCTGCCCGGAGAGGCTGTGGAGTCTCCTTCTCTGGAGATGTTCAAAATCCGCCTGGATGTATTCCTGTCCAACCTCCTCTGGATGACCCTGCTCTGGCAGGGGGTTGGACAGGATGATCTGGAACCAGCACTGGCCCAGGTTGCCCAGAGAAGCTGTGGCTGCCCCAGCCCTGGAGGGGTTCAAGGCCAGGTTGGCCGGGGCTTGGAGCAACCTGGGCTGGTGGGAGGTGTCCCTGCCCAGGGCAGGGGGTGGCACTGGGTGGGCTTTAAGGTCCCTTCCCACCCAAACCATTCTGTGATTCTATGAGGACAAACCCATGCAACACCCCCGGGGAACCGCGGGCAGAGGCGGATGGGAGGTTGCGCCCCAGTTCATGTTCTTGACCGCTAAAAATAAAATGTTCTATTAATGAGGCGGAACGAAGATCCATCTGGCAAAGCACCTTGTCACCAACGGGTGTCGGAGCAAGGGCTCTCTGGAAGTGCCTTCTGGAGTTGAGGGATGGGTTTGCTACAGCCGCTCTACGTGGAACCTCTCCTCCAGCTGTGCCACAGGGAGAGCCCAAGGCAGCCAACAGGGTGGATGGGAAGGTGCCCCAGGTCGGGCCCTTTCCCAGCAAACCCTCCTGGTTTCCAGCAATTTGCAGCTTTGGGACATTCTGAACTGGATGTTGTCTCTGGACTGGAGCTTATCGCCCTTCCGTGGGAGTTCCCACTTTTGGGGACGAGCGCCCAGGAGGGACCGCAAGGTCTCTGTGACCCCGGCGGAGCGTTCTCCAGCGTCACTGCACACACCAGCCGCTCTCGGGCCTTCCCTCTCTGCAGGAATTAGCAATGCTGCAGAGAGCAATTATTAAATGACTATTAGATATATACACAAATACTAAGAATATACTGTTTAATATTATTAAATATCAATAATATGAAATAGACGGTTGTTAACTATAATTATCGAACAGCACTTGCGTGTTTTCACTGAGGCAGCGGGGTCACCCAGCTCCGCCAGCAGCGCCGGGAGGGACGGCCAGGCTGGTCACGGTCACGCCGCCTGCCCCTTCCTGGCGTCGGTGTGCGCCTGAAAAACAAGCAAACCCAACCAGCGCTCAGGTCTCCTCCAAAAACAATTACATCATGTTGAAGCCATCAAGCATGTGATTTCCCAGCCCTGAAACTGAAAGGAGCCTCTCACCAGGAGAGGGAGCGGAGCCGCGCGAGGGCCAGCTGGGATTCAGGAGGAAGGGCTTTATCCGCTCGCTGAGATGTTCGGAGACGGGACCTCCGACGCGCCATGCAGGAGGACAGGCTGCAGCCCTCAGAGGGGGAAGACACCTCAAACTTGCCATCCGTCTTTGGATTTTGAGCCTGTTTCCTGGGAAATCGGCTTATTTCTCTCGGAGCTGTGAAAGTATCCATGCGTGTTTCCAAAGAGGGAGGTTGGGTGGGAGCAGAGCGGGTGCTCCTGCCTGGTTTTAGCGTGTTAAGGCCGGGGGGGTGGCAAGGACGTCTCGGCTTGCTGAACCCTGTACACCATATTGCACCTACCGCCCGGCTCCTGTGGCCGTACGGGACAAACGGTGCCCACGGCAGCAGGACGAAGCTCCCCTGCTCCTCCCTGCCTCGTCCCCTTTTCCTGCAGCCTCGTGATTAGGGGGAGGGAAGCGCAGGGGGGAGCAGAGCAGCTCCGCTCGGGCGTTGAGAGCCTGACTCAGGTCCCACGTGGACACCTCACAAGGGTCCCCTTTGATCCCTGCACAGCCGGGAGGCTGCAGAAACAAGGCCAGAGGCCGCCAAGGCTGCAGAATAACTAATCCCAGTGAGGAAACCCACTGGGAACTGTTGTCTGAGACAAATCCCAGTCTCGGGAGACTCAGGTGTGCTCTCCCAGCCGGGACAGGCACGTTTGCAACTCGCGGAGGCCGGCTGGGAGCAGGGTTTCCTGAAACCTTCAAGCTTCTCTTTCCTGAAAGTTCGTTTCTGCGGATTAGCAGATGTCTTTGTTGGAACCCTGGGTACCTGCCAAGGATTACTGTAAACACTTGGCAAGGTGCAGCCTCCTGGCACCGACGCTGGGTGCCGGAGAGGGGAGCCGCGCTTCACCTCCCCGAGCCGCCGTTTGGATGTTCACCCAAAGAAGCTGTTCGCTGGAAACACCTCGGACGGGGGTAATGCAGAAAAACTCTCCCCCCCTGAAACACCAGGTTATATTTTGGTTTTCCCACCTTTCTGACCAAGGAGGGGTGAAGGGGATACTTGCCCATCGACTGGGAATGGAGACGGCTGATCCCTGAGAAGTCCCACATGGTTGGACACAGTCCCAACGACGGACAATATAAAGACAGCATCTGCGTGGTGCCAGGTGTCAAACCGGAGAAGAGACCACGATAGAAACGGGTATATCATCAACTGGTATGTCATCTGGGGGCTAATCCAGGCCTGAGCGGCCGTGGCCAAGAGCTGCTGCCGTGGTGTTGGGAACAGCCCATGCTACGTGGCACCAGGAGAGTGCTCCGGGGATGGCTGTGCGGATGCTTCTGCTCCCACTGGGCCAGGATCTTGCGTGCTTCCACCACAGCGGGACTGAGTGCGAGCCCAAGAGGACTCCCTCACTTAGGGATGGAGAAAGGAGTTCCGCAATGGATTTGGCCACGCGCCATCACTGGAGGACCCTGAGCTTTCAGGCATGATGCCTTTTGGGCAGGAGCATCACGTTCAGCTGTGACTCCTGAACACGAAGGGCCACAGAATCACAGAATCCCAGCCTGGCCGGGGCTGGCAGGGCCCTCTGGAGATCATCCCCTCCAACCCCCGGCCAGAGCAGGGTCACCCACAGCAGGTGGCACAGGAACGCGGCCAGGCGGGGTTGGAATGTCTCCAGAGACGGAGACTCCCCCACCTCTCTGGGCAGCCTCTGCCAGGGCTCTGCCACCCTCACAGCAAAGAAGTTCCTCCTCCTGTTGAGATGGAACTTCCCAGGGGCAAGTTTGTGCCCATTGCCCCTTGTCCTGTCGCCGGGCACCATTGAGAAGAGCCTGGCCCCATCCTCCTGACACCAGCCCTGTAGCTCTTGCTGAGCATTGATGAGATCCCCTCTCAGCCTGCTCTTCTCCAGCTGAACAGCCCCAGGGCTCTCAACCACGCTTACACCCAGAAGGACCGACTCTGAAGAAGACATCTGGGTGATGCAGGACAGCCCGGAATTAAGTCGTGTTTGAAGAAAAAATGTTTTATAGAGAAGGTATGCAGCCCTATTTCAGACTGTCAGTGTCTGAGCCTGCCAATACCTTAACGAGCGGCTCCAACAATTAATTACCTTCCCTGTTAAAAATGCGTGCTGTGTTTCCAGTCTCAATATGCCTCAGTTGGCCAACGGCGCTGGCTCGCGTTTTTCTTTTCCCTGCCAGATGGAAGAACCCTCCAGTGTCAAACTTCTGTTCCCCCATGGGAGCTGCCAGGGATCCGGATCCTCCTGAGCCGTGGGCAGCACCACGGGTGGGGGATCCCAGTCCCGCTCCAGATCCCCCAACCTGCCGACGTGAGCTCCTAGGCAGCCTGTGGTCCCTCATCCCACCTTCTAGAACCCGGTTTCCCCATCTGTCGTCACATTTACACAGTAACCCCCCCCCATTCCGCACATAGGAACTGTGCGCAGTGCTGGGCCCTGCTGTTTCAGAAGGATGTGGAGGTCCTTGAATGCGTCCAGAGGAGGACACCAAAGCTGGTGAGAGGATTGGAAAGTGTGCTACGAGGAGCAGCTGGGGACATCGGGCTCGTCCAGTCTGGAGCTCTCTGCAGCTTCCTGAGGAGGGGACGTGGAGAGGGAGATGCTGAGCTCTTCTCCCGGGCATTTAGGGAAACTTAGGGTTTAGGCTCAAAGTTGCCCCAGGGGAGGTTCAGCCTGGACATTAGGAAACGTTTCTTTACCGAGAGGGGGTCAAACCCTGGAACAGGCTTCCTGGGGAGGTGGTCGGTGTCCCAAGCTTGTCGTTGTTTAAGAGGCATTTGGACAATGCCCTTAATAACACGCTTTAGCTTTGGGTGGGCCCTGAAGTGGCCAGGACTAGATGGTCATTTTCGGTCCTTTCCAACTGAAATATTCTATTCTGTTCTATATGGCCTTCATTTCTGAGCCACACAAACATATGCATGACCCTCTTAAGGATTTCCTCTTCATTCGCATCCAGCTCCCTAAGTGACGCAGGTGGCACCGGCCTCATTAACAACCTCCAGCTGCGGCGTAGCACGGATCCAGACAGGGATCCCCGGCATCCCCATCCCCACACGCCCTTATTCCCGGTCCTGTCCCAGGCTGCCGTCCCCCGGCTCTGGCCGGGCTGGGGGTGCAGGGGTGCTGGGGGCAGGAGCACACCCCGTTCCCGATTGAGTGGCTCCATCTAGTGCTTGTCCTCAGCCCCATGGGACAGCGCGACCCCGAGCCCGGCTCGCTGCCCGGGTGGGGTGGCCAAGCCGAGGACCTGGGCCAGGCCAGGCCATGTTCAGAGCTTGGCTCCTGGGTCTTATCCCCTCGAAAGGTCCAAGTTCAGCTCTCCGTGATTTCTATCCCTGCAGGCGTCACGGGGTGGCAGAGAGCGCTGGTGCCGAGGAGGAGGCTGCGTAAGCATCTCCTGACTCTTCAAGAAAGGATGAAGGCTACCAGCCATGCAACGCACTCTCCTGGCCTCCCTGAATATGGGAGAGCGTGAGGAGGAGAGAGCAGGGTGCTGGGGAGCAGCGGAGGGGTCTGGGCCTTTTCTGGTCACTGCTGCGTGTGGTTGGACTGGGAGAAGGGAGACGGGAGGAAGAAAGCAGTATGGGGATCAACTCCTACCGTGTGTTTAATATCGGGAGCTAATCACTTCCTAAGCACTTTGGGCGGTCTTGCTCTGATCAGAGCATGGTCGTAGGACAAGGGCAGTTCCCCCAGTAGAAGGCAATCAACGGGGACGGGGACACCGGGGAGCAGATGCCTGTACAGGGCTGAGGGCCGCGCGGTGTCAGCTGCCCGTCCTGCCTGTCCTGCCAGCTCGGCTCCACATTTCCCAACCCCATAACCCCGAAGAGAAGTGGGGGTTGTGGGGGGGAGACTGGAGGAGTTGCTGCCTGGGCGATGGTGAGACTCATTCACTCACCGCTCAGAGGTTTCTGGCGTTTTTTTTAGAGCACATCAACCCTTCTGGACTCCTGCTACCTTAAACATTTAACTACTACTCTTCCCCGGAGCTTCCTGCAGAGAAAATATCTTCATTAACGATCATGATGATGGGACACGGTGTTTACTGAGGACACAAAAGCCGGGCGAGTGGCCGATGCACCAGAGGGTCGTGCTGCCATCCAGAGGGGCCTGGAGAAACGGGCTGTTTACAGGAGCTCCATGCAGTTCAACGTCTCTTTTCTCTTCTGTTTTCCCTCTGGCCCTTGGGTTCTTCTACACCAAACTGCCGTCCTTGCATCTTTTTTGTACCTAATTTTATCTCCTTGCTTTGTCTCACGACAGCAAGCTCTGGCTGCCTCCCTCGTGCCCACGGAGCCATGGAGGAGGTGGGCAGTGGGGCTGGGGAGGCAGAGCCCAGCTCCCTGTCAACGGGGCTCGCTGTGACTCGGGCGAACAACATCCCCTCAATCATTTCACTTCTTTAAATCCACAAAACTCTCCTCTGTCTGAGCCCATCACGGATTTGCTGATCACAAATTCTGGTAGCCAGAAGTAAAGTCAAGACAAGTCCAGAGTACTGTGTCCAGTTCTGGGCTCCCCAGTTCAAGGACGGGGAACTGCTGGAGAGAGTCTAGCGGGTGCTACGGAGATGCTGAGGGGATGGAGCATCTCTGTGCTGGGGAAAGGCTGAGGGACCTGGGGCTGTTCAGCTGGAGAAGAGCAGGCTGAGAGGGGATCTCATCAATGCTCAGCAAGAGCTACAGGGCTGGTGTCAGGAGGATGGGGCCAGGCTCTTCTCAGTGGTGCCCGGGGACAGGACAAGGGGTAACGGGCACAAACTTGCCCCTGGGAAGTTCCATCTCAACAGGAGGAGGAACTTCTTTGCTGTGAGGGTGGCAGAGCCCTGGCACAGGCTGCCCAGAGAGGTGGGGGAGTCTCCGTCTCTGGAGACATTCCAACCCCGCCTGGCCGCGTTCCTGTGCCACCTGCTCTGGGTGACCCTGCTCTGGCCGGGGGTTGGAGGGGATGAGCTCCAGAGGGCCCTTCCCACCCCAGCCAGGCTGGGATTCTGGGATTCCAGGGTCCAAGGAAAACTCTTTCATGCCGACCGAGCTGGAAACCCCTGGGGTGCACATCCAGGACCTGCCCTTGGCTGTTGCATTTCTCTTGAATCTCTGCTAAGCTACACCCAGCTTCTAGTCCTTGCTTTTTGGGGTGGCTTTTTTTGGTTCTCCCACATCGCCGTTCGTGGCTTTCCCAGGAATGGGAGCGCGGAGGAACGGAAGGTCACTCCTAGCGGACTCTGCCGCCCTCGGCCATGCTTGACTCATGTCTGGGACCGTTCTCCCGCAGCCAGGAGAGCTGCAGGCTGGCGGCTGCTCCCCTTGCCGTGGTGGGGAGGAAGCTTCTTAACAGCTGCAACACATTTTTTAATGACTGATGGGGAAAGTTCATGCCCTCAGGAGTCCTTTGCCTAGAATGGCACGATGTTTGATGACGAACGGATGATCGTCCTATTGAGTTATGCTGATAGCAAGGCAGCTGGAGGCACTCTGCCAGTTTGTTTTTTTTTTAAGATACAGGGATTTTTAAGATTTTGAGATAGAGGGAAATACCTATGCAGATTTTTAACATTCTTTTGGCATTGGGAGGCCAGGTATCTCTGAGGAATCTTCCCAGGCATTTCCCTGCATCTTAGATATCTGGAAACCTGCCCCTTAAACTAGAATTCCCACCTGGAAACTGTGTCCCGCTGCAGCTGGGTTAACTTCCAGGGAGAAAGCAAGAGGGGGACATTGCAATTAGCCATCAAAGCCTTTTTGTGATAGGTAAATTAGGAGCCGCTTCTTTTTTTTTAACGCTGAGGATGAGCGGTTCTGAGCTGAGGAACCATGGTGAGGTCTGGGCACCTTCCGCCCTCACAGAGAGGAGGGCAGGGACGGCTGGGGGCGAAGGTGCTCCGAGCGCTGACGGCTAAAGCAGGAGAGCGGCTGGATAAAGGCAATCCAACACGTCGCCCGTTTGCGTGAAAGCAACCAGGTTCAGGGTCTCTTAGGTCACGTCAGTAGGGACGAGAAGTCCTGATGGAGCTGGATATTTCTGTGGCACGACCCTTCTGGTTTCTGAAGGCTGGACGAAGGCGGTTGGTCCTTCCAAAACTCCTGCTTTGCTGCCTTTGCTTGCCGTGCCACTGGCTTCTCTCCCGGCCATGCTCCCGCGATGCCGGGCGAGTTTGCCGTCCCTCGGCAGATCCCGCAGCAGGGTTTCCTCACCTCCAAGGGCTGGGGACTTGCTCCTTCCTTACTACGTCTGGTCCCGAAAAGCCTTCCTGGTTGGGTTTTTTTGGGTGTTGTTTTTGTTTTGTTTTGGGTTTTTTTGCTGGCGGCAAGGATTAGCGGAAATCTAGAAACTATGATCTATGAGGGAAGAATGAAAGAATTGGGTTGTTTGGTCCAGAGAAGCGAAGCCTGGGGGAAGACGAGGCAGCTGTGGACCGGCTGAACTCCGGACTCCTCCGGCAGCCGCGTTTCCTGCAGTGCTGTCGTAACCCTCCTCCGATAAATAAAAGGCTGCCACGAAGGGAAAGGGAATAAACTCTTCTCGGTGTCAGCCTGGAGAGGATGAGAAATCATGGGATGAAGCTGCGGTAAGAGCTTTCGTTAGCCGTTTGGGGACTGACTAAATGTAAATACAGACTGCCTGATGTCAAGGCTCCATTAGTGGAAGCTTCACGGGGAAAAAAAAATAAAACAGAAAAATTAGGCAAACATCCATCGGGAAGGGTTTAAGTTGGGCTTTTCCCGCGTTGGAACAGCGGGATTAGACAATTCGTCAAGGCGCCGCTCCGGCTCTGTTTTCTCTGCTTCTCCACTTCTGTTTCCAGCAGCCTCGCAGCTTCACGCAGTGGCTTAACTGCCGCCAGCCCTGGAGCGGACCCTCCTCTCCCAGAGCGGGTTTTTGGAGGAGGTTTCACTCCCATCGACGTGAACTCCCGGGGGAGCAGCGCTGTGCCGCGCTGCCTCAGGGCCCTGGTGGGGTGGCTGAGGGGTGGAGAACTGTCCTGGGAACGTCGCAGAGGGATCATGGAGCCGGCTGAGCTTTGTTAAAGATCTCCAAACTCCAAAAACCTTCCTTTTCTTTTTTTGGTTTTCAAAGTTTTAACGAGACGTGGCCAGCAGGTTGAGGGAGGTGATTCTCCCTCTCTGCTCTGCTCTTGTGAGGCACCACCTGCAGTGCTGTGTCCAGCTCCGGAGCCCCCAACATAAGGAGGACACGCACCTCTTGGAGCGGGTCTACGGAGATGCTGGGAGGGCTGGAGCCCCTCTGCTGTGGGGACAGGCTGAGAGAGCTGGGGGGGTTCAGCCTGGGGAAGAGAAGGCTCCGGGGAGACCTTGGAGCCCCTTCCAGTCCCTCAAGGGGCTCCAGGAAAGCTGGGGAGGGACTCTGGATCAGGGAGGGGAGCCATGGGACGAGGGGGAAGGGTTTTAAACTGAAAGAGGGGAGATTTGGATGAGATCTGAGGAAGAAATTTTTCCCTCTGAGGGTGGTGAGCCCCTGGCCCAGGTTGCCCAGAGAAGCTGTGGCTGCCCCATCCCTGGAGGGGTTCAAGGCCAGGTTGGACGGGGCTTGGAGCAACCTGGGCTGGTGGGAGGTGTCCCTGCCCAGGGCAGGGGGTGGAACTAGATGGTCTTTAAGATCCCTTCCAACCCGAACCATTCTGTGATTCCATGAGAACCATTTGGATGTCATGCAATGGGGTAACAGGGTAACCAACCCCCCCAACGCTGTGCCGTGAAGTCAGAGAAGAGCCGGGGGTTTCAATGGTCAGCCTGGGGTTCCATCACTCCTGTGGTTGTTAGGGCTGGTCCAGGCTCAGCACCACGTCTCCAGGCAAGGAAGGATGACATTTTTCTCCAGGCTTCTGCAAAATCAGCTGCACTCATAACCGGTGAACATCTCAAGATGTTTCCTTTCTGTTCAGACGAGTCTGGTGGTTTTGGCTGGATTCCCACCTCTCGTCAGCTCGGGGAATCACAAGCACACGTGTAGATACGAAGTGGCTGGTAGCAAAACTTTTGCCACGGGGCAAGTTCCTTCCTTTCCAGGAGGGAGAAAATAAAAATGTCGGGTGCTGCTGCGGGACAAGGCAGTCCCGTAACCCACCGTGCTGCCTCTGGGTCCTCCACCCTCTCCTCCCAGAAGGAAAAACATCCTCAAGATGATTCTCAGGAACACATTTGGGAAAGATTTCCCCTGATTAGGAGCAAAGGCTTTATGGACTCTGCTTTATCTGCTTTCTTTTACAGGACGTTGCTCTCACTCCTGAAAGGGGATGTTAATGAACGCCCGTGTGAATAATGCTCTCCCGGGCACAAATTGCTACGTATTTGTGCAACGGTCACATTAGGGACTTGGGAAGTCTCATTTCTGTCTTCGTAACGTTTCCTGGAAAACTCCATAAAAGAAAACACAGCATCCACTTTATATAATTACAAAAAACCTGGGAACTCA
This sequence comes from Chroicocephalus ridibundus, assembly GCF_963924245.1. Classification (NCBI taxonomy): domain Eukaryota; kingdom Metazoa; phylum Chordata; class Aves; order Charadriiformes; family Laridae; genus Chroicocephalus; species Chroicocephalus ridibundus. The sequence continues at coordinate 6,806,944 of NC_086300.1, read as the reverse complement.
CTATTTAGTTTGGTTTACAGTTTGACATCCTCCTCCTTGGCGAGAGACCATGATATTATTGTGTATGTGATAGACTGGAAATTCTGAAGTGATGTGTGATTTTCTTTTCGACTTCCCTTTTTGAAAAAAAAAAAAAACAAAAAACCAACCAGAAAACCCAGAGAAGAGGGAGCGGCACATGTGTTACCCACTCACGAACGGCTAATGCTGGGGAGGCCCGTGGTAGCCATTTACCAGCAGTGAAATTGTAGAAAGGAGGAAGGTGACCTGGCTAATGAAACGGAAGAAATATCAGAGGAAATTAAGCAAGAAGAAATGAAGTATCGATATAGTTTACCAAAAGCAAACCCCCTGCTTTTAAAGGGAGAGCGGGCAGATGATTAGTTAAGGCGTCAGAGAACATCCTTCAGAGAAATCTCCGTATTTATCTGTTTTGTCCTCAGCTCCATCCTTCCACCTCGGGGAGGAGCCAGGTCTCAGGGAATTCTCTGCCAAGTCTCCGGTGCGTTCCCGAGATGTGACTTTGAAGTGTCCGTGCCCCCCTGGGTCCGCGTTACGGCTGCCGTCCTGGCGGAACTCGGGTACGCGCTGTCACACCGCTGCCGCCCCCGGCCTCGCGAGTGCAGGTCCCTGCTCCGGGCAGAGCTCTGCAGCCCCAGCTCACCCCACCGGGACCCAAACCAGCCACGTTCAGGCTGGATTCAGCCTGGGGGGGGAAGTGGGGGGGGGTGGGCAGGGATGCTGGAGCCCCCACGACCCCCCATCCGGGCACCGCGGTGATGGGGGACGTGGGTTCCCCGGCGCCCGTCTCTTTCGCGTGGGCAGAGTGGCATCAAGCCACATCCCTTGGCTGTCCCCGGTGTCCCGCCGGCCACGGGGCTCTTTGCCGGCACCTGGAGCAGGGAAACGGCCCACACGCGGCTCCTGCACCGGCTCCCGGAGCCCAGGGCAACCACAGCCCCCCTCCTGCCCCGCTTTATTCCTGTCATTAGCTGAAACGCAATCAAATATCCGGAGGCAAACCATCGGAGGGCTTGGACTCCCGGCGGCTTTCCTGCCCAGGCGCAGGGACGCGCTCCGAAGCCAATTTCCAGCTCATCGCCTCGCAGCGCCCCGGCGAGGGGAAGCGTGCTCATCCCTCCTTACGCGTGGGACGAGGAAAAACAACTTCTCATGGTTTTTCCCCCCCCCGCCCCGGCGTCCTTTCACGCTGCGCGACGCCGGAGCGCGAAGCAGCCCCACCGCTTGTTTTTTCAAAAGCTGTTTGCTGCCTAATTTAGGATCGTCTACTCAAAAGTCTCCAGCCGGAGCTGTAAAACCCACAGCTGTGTTTTGCAGATGAGAGGCTTGGGTTGGTTTCAGATCTTGTTTTTGGAAAGGCTGCCCTGATCCCGAGCAAAAGCGACACAAATGGCACGAGTCCATCCTCTAGAGTAGCGAACCGTGAGAGCCCCGGGTCCTCCTTCAGAGCTCTTGAAGGACAGAAGTCTTTCTCTGTTAATTTTGGATCTACAGACTGAAAAAAGCGCCTCTTTTTTTTTTTTTTTTGTTCAACCCTTCTATTTCTTCAGCCTGTCTAGGTTTCTATCACCAACATAGCTTAAAAAAAAAAAAAGATGACACTTTAAAAAAGCCCGCTGTGAGAAAAGCCCGCTCAGGCCCAGTTACTTGGGGCTTCATCCTCCTGCTTCTACCGAAGCGGCTTTTTGGGACGACAGAGAGGATTTTTAGAGGGCGTCCGTGTGGCACGCGCAGCCTCGAGGGGCACTTCCCCTCTAGGAATAAACCATTGCTTCCGATTTTTGAATCAAGGCTTTACATCTGGATGTTTCCCCATTAATAGGTTGGAGGAGGAGGAGGTGGAGATCGAGAACAGAGTGCGCCATTGCAGAGGAAACAACAAACGTGGACTTTGATGTGTCACTGCCGGGGTCTGGTACAGGGGGACCGTGCCCGTGCTTGGGGTGAGCCTGTGCCAGGAGCTGCCCATACATAGAATCATGGAATGGTTTGGGTGGGAAGGGACCTTAAAGGCCACCCAGTGCCACCCCCTGCCCTGGGCAGGGACACCTCCCACCAGCCCAGGTTGCTCCAAGCCCCGTCCAACCTGGCCTTGAACCCCTCCAGGGATGGGGCAGCCACAGCTTCTCTGGGCAACCTGGGCCAGGGGCTCACCGCCCTCAGAGGGAAAAATTTCTTCCTTAGATCTCACCTAAATCTCCCTCTTCCAGCTTAAAACCACTCCCTCTCATCCCATGGCTCCCCTCCCTGATCCAGAGTCCCTCCCCAGCTTTCCTGGAGCCCCTTTAGGGACTGGAAGGGGCTCCAAGGTCTCCCCGGAGCCTTCTCTTCCCCAGGCTGAACCCCCCCAGCTCTCTCAGCCTGTCCCCACAGCAGAGGGGCTCCAGCCCCAGAAGCTGCTGCTGCCGCGGGGGTCGGTGGAGCACGTTTCCGTTTTGCCCCAAACCAGACTTTCTAGAAGATTTTTTTTTGGGGGGGGGGGGAACTCACTTGATTCACCCTGTGCTTCAAGTCCCTGTTAGTAACACAAGAAGTCTCAATTCCAAAAGCAGGGGGACTATAAGGACAAAATAAAAGGGAGGGGGGGGAAAAGGACAAAATAAATGGGCTGAAGCGTGGGTCCTGGAGAGCTGAGGATCCGCGACGTCGGCGCTGAGGCTGAGTGAGGCCAAGGGCTGGCTGCCGACACCATCCCGGCACAGAGCTCCTCGTGCCGCTCCTGCTCCTCCTGGGATGAAGCTGCCTTGATACCAGCATCTGGCAGCTGCACACCCCCACACACACCCCCCCCCCAGGGGACAGATCGGCTGCATCGCTGTGAGTGACCTCGCTGGAGATGGGGCCGAGTTTCTATACACCGGGGCCAAAACCATTGAGATGAGCAGGGCCACCAAGCCCCAAAGGTGATGGAAACTGAGGGTCATTAGCTCGGAGCTGCTCAAGACTCTCGTAGTTTTATTACAACGACTCCTCAGTCGCTCCACGGGGGAGAGTCTTCGCCTGAGAGGAGATTCGGAAGGACATTTGCTCCAAGCCATTTGAGCAGGGATTTGAGCACCACTGCGGTGATCACTGACCTCGGCTGCAGAGCCAGAGATACATCTGAAAACTTCAAAAAAAACATTCAGAGGGCGGTTGAAGTTGATGATATCTCCACCTCTGGCCCAAAGGCCCCCCCCACACACCCCGAGGTACAGCACTGAGCTGCTTTGGCCTGAGGCGTAGTCACCCTGGGTCACATTTTGGCTCTCTAGAGCCCAGGTGAGCTGTAGGTTCTCAGGTAGGAAGAGGCAGCATGGATAACATCTGCTCTCCTGACCTGCCCTGGCCAGGAACGTCCCCTGCCCATTTCTGCTAGCAGCTCCTCTCCTTTAGAGAGCCGGCGATGGCTCTAGGCTCAGTTTTGCTTCTAGGCAGGAGTCGTCACCTGCGCCATTAACTCTTTGAACCCCTCCAGCAAACAGCAGTGCTGCAGAAGAGTGGCCCCACACGTCGCCATCACACTGACTATGGTCTGCGAGACACCAGGAGCTCCTCAGCGGCAACCAGGGCTCCAGATACATAAATAAAGCAGAGGAGAAGAAAGAGAGCGAGTGGTTTGGGCTGTCGGCAGGGACAAAAAGCCGTGAGAGAATGTTCAGCTCGGTTTTTCCTTGCTTAACACAAGGGAGACGCCCTGGCAGGGGATGGTGAAGCTCCGAACCAAGATGGCATCACAAAGGTGTGGAACCCTCATCTTCCTTCTCCTCTGCTGAGCTTTCGGGGCAGGAATGCTGTAAGGAATGCCGTGGGACAGCCCGGGGGTTTGCTCCAGGCCAGCTGCAGCTCTCACTCCTACAAGAGCTTCCCTATAGGAGCTGACCCCAGATCCATGAATTTGAGCCAGCCCTATTTAATCAAAAGAATCAGGGCTACTAGAACAAGGGCTGGGGCAAGCTGAAGACCCTCAGCATAGGGATGATGATGAGGCATCAGAGACAGCAGTTGGGGCATTAAAAGTCAACCTTCTCGTGGACAGCATCTCCTGAACCCTCAGTCCTTGAGTAGTCCTTGCTCCTTGAAGGCAAGGATTATCCTGGTATTACTATGGAAAGAGCCAAAGGCCATCGGTAGGTGCCAGTCCATCATGCCACACTGGCCTAGAGACACACAGGAGAGTGGAGAGAGCAACGAGGAGCAGCTTGGGGACACAGCCAGAGCTACCACCAGCCATAACCATGAGCTGATTCACACCAGTGACACCCACTATCGTGTCTGCCACCACACAGTCCAGGTCCAGCAAGTCCCCCCCCAAACACCGATGGTGGCCCACCAGCTGAGGTGGCCACAGGTAGTGGCTCAGAGGCAGATGGACCTCCACCTCCCACAGCAAACCCAGATGATGAGGCATTTCACAACCCTCAGGTCACGCCAGCATCATGAGGTGATGAGGGCCAGATCCCTCTGGAAGGATCCATCCCTCATCCAGCCTCCTGGCCCACGTTCCTGGGAGGAGATACTCCACAGCTGGAAAAGCTGATGCAGGGAGGTTGTTCCAGTACTGCCAGGGGCTGGTGGCACTTGGCTGGAACCAAGAACCCCTACACAGGAAGGGGGGTGGCCCAGCACTGCCACCCAAACCATCCCCATGGCTGGATTTGAAGCTGCGGACAGAAGGCTGGAGAACCTGGAGACATCCCTGTGCACAGGGGGGAACCGGCATGCGAAGGGGCTCCATGGAGAGCCTGGAAACAGGTCACTCAGTGCCACCACCTACCATACCATCACCACGGGATGCTGCTGCACTCCAAGCCTGGTGTTTCCTCAGGACTTGGAATAACCACCACCTGTCCTCTGCTCCCCTTTCTTGGCCAAAGCTGGTGCAAAGAGGCGTCCAGCTGCCCAAAGAGGGTTCTCTGGCAAGGCAGGACCCTTTGGACCTCCGAGGACCGCTCACCCACCAGCGGGGCTCCCCAAATATTTATTGGGGTGGATGTGTGTGAGCACCCTCCCTCCTGCACCCCTTCTTTGGGCACACGGGTAACCAGCCCCGCAGCAGTCCAAGCCCAGCTGCTGCTCTCGGTGCCAGCAGCTGCCAGCCCAGGTAAGAGGCTTCGTTAAACAATGCTAATAAATACTTTATTTACCAAAACCACATTAAAATACTCTTAAGACTGTCCCGTCTCGCTGGGTCCCTTGGGCAGCAGCTCACAGCTGGAGGATCCCGGAGGAGGCTTGGAGAGCTCACGCAGCAGCACCAGCTTCATGGCCAGCAGGACCTCGCGGTGGCTGAGGTGGCTTCTTCTGGCGCAGCGGGACAGCCGGGTGGCCTCCAGCGCCACGTCCCCGAGCAGCCGGGGGCTGCCCAGCCAGGCCAGGGCGGCAGCCGCCAGGCAGGAGGCTCCAGTAGACCACGTCTACAAGGAGAGCAACCATCTGTAGGGCAGGACAGCTGGGGGAGCTAGCTGCCTGCAGGCATGGGTCAGGCAGAGACATCCCCCCCCAGCCCCCACACCTTCAATTTAAGTCAAAAACCTCCAGATTCAGCTAACGCATGAGCATCCAAGCTTGGGTAGAAGCTAGCTGCGTCAAGCTTGGATACACGGATGACCAAGCTGAGCTTGGCAAACAGGGGGGTGACCCAAGGTTGGGGTGACCCAAGGTTGGGGTGACCCAAGGTTGGGGTGACCCAAGGTTGGGGTGACCCGAGCCCAGTCCGGACGTACCTGGTTTAGGAGCTTGTGGATGTAGGTGGAATAAGCCACCTTCTTCTTCTGCCTGCGGGGACGGAGGCAGAGGAGGCTCTGCCAGGCGTGTCCAGCCGCTGCCTTCCTCCTCGGCGGGACGGGGGCGTGGGGGTCCATCATCGCTGCCCACGCCGGTTCAACACACGCTTGTGCGGTCCCGATCCCACCGCTGAGGGCGAGCGGAGCATGAGCCCCGGCGAGCAGGACACCGGGGGCCCCTCCGCCCCCACCTTCTCCCCAGGTAATTAGCATCGTTGCAAATTAAGCACTCGCAATAACCCAAAACCCACTCGGCGTCTCAGAGTGGAAAACACCCCCCACCCCACCCCCCGTGGAGCCAAAGACACCAGAAAAGCAACACACAAATTGGGGGATTTTGGGGTATTTTTCTCTTCCCCCCCCTCACCTCCAAGAGCTGCCCCAGCCTCCCCCAGGAGCAGGCAGAGGAGCAGGCAGGGGCCGCTGCCTTTAACTGGAGGGGGGGTTCATTGCCTTCACCTGGGGGCTGTGGCCCACCGAGACCCACCGGGGTGGGGGGATGGGGACAAGGGACAAGGACAGGGATGGCCACACCACCTCGCACCTCCTCCCCCCCCCCCCCCCAGCCCCCGCCCCGCGTCTGACACCCAAACCAGCAATTCTTGCCCCAAAATGCTCTTTGGGGTGAGGCTGTGCCTGCTCCTAGGCTCCCCCTGCCCTTTTTGCCCTAATTAGTGTCATTAATCTAATTAGCTCGTGGTGGCAGGTTCTGGAGTGGTACCAGACCTCGGGGGGGGTGGGGTGGGGGGGTGGATTCTGCATTTCTTGGGGGGTTTCTGGGGGGTCTGTAAGCGCCAGAGCGAGCGGGGTGCGGGAGGGCACCCGGGGGTGCTGGGGGCAGGATCTGGCCCTGCGCGGTGGGATCTGGGGGTGGGGGGGTGGGTGTCCCCTGGGTGCAGGATCTGGCCCCGCCTGGGATGGAGGCGGGGTGGGGGGGGGTCCCCAGGTGCCTGGTGGGATCCTGGAGGGGGGGGGCGGTTCCCTTGGCTTGCAGGATCTGCCCCTGCCTGGTGAAGTCCCGGGGTGGCTGGGTGTCCCCTGGGTGTCCCCTGGGTGCAGGATGCCTGTGTCCCGTCCCCCCCCGTCCCTGTGGGGTTCCCCCAGGTGCAGGATGCGGGTCCCTGCGCTGGTGGGGGGGGGTGTGTGTCTCCCGGGTGCAGGATGTGCCCCCCCCCATACTAGTGGGGTTCCCCTGCGTGCAGGATGCGGCCCCCGTGCTATGGGGGTCCCCTGGGTGCAGGCTGCGCCCCCCCCCCCCCGCTTCGGGGTGTTCCCCCCAGTTGCAGGATGCGGCCCCTCATGCTGGGGGGGTGTCCCCCTGGTGCAGGTTATGGACCCCCGTACTATGAGGGTCCATCGGCTGCAGGATGCGACCCCTCCCTCCCCCCCCCCCCCCCCGCTATAGGGCTCCCCAGATGCAGGATGTGGCCCCCCCCCGTGCTTGGGGGGGTTCCCCCAATTTCAGGATGTGGCCCCCCGTGCTGGTGGTGGTGGTGGTGGGGGGGGTCTCCCCGGGTCTCCCCGGCCCCCCCCCCCCGTAGTAGCGGGGTTCCCCTGCGTGCAGGATGCACCCCCCGTGCTACGGGGGTCCACCGGCTGCAGGCTGCGGCCCCCCCGTCTTTGGGGGGGGTTCCCCCAGATGCAGGATGCTCCTCCCCGCCCCCCCCCACCCGCGCTGCTGGGTGGGTTCTCCCCAGTTTCAGAATGCAGCCCCCCCCCCCCGTGCTATAGGGGTCCCCCAGACACAGTATGCCCCCCCCCCGGGGTTCCCCCGGTCGCAGTACACCCCTCTCGCCGGCAGAGGGCGCCCTTGCACCCCCCCGGCGGCGGGCGCGGGGGGGGGGGTGCGTTCTCCCCGCCGTCCCGCAGGGGGCGCCGCCCGGTGCCCGCCTCGCGCCCGCCGGCCCCGCCTCACCGCAGGTGAGGCGGGGCCCGGCGGGCGCGAGGCGGGCACCCCCTTGTCTTCCCCCCCCCCCCCCCCCCGCCCCCCCTGCCCCGGGGCAGCGCGAGCCCAACCGTCACCGTCGCCGCCATGGCGGAGCGGGAGAGCCTGGAGTTCGGCAAAGCCGACTTCGTGCTGATGGACGCCGTCACCATGCCCGAGTTCATGGCGAACCTCCGGCTGCGGTGAGCGCTGAGGGCGGGGGGGGGGGGGCGGCGGGGTGGGTTGAGGGGAGGGAGCGGCGCGAGGAGCGGGGAAAGGCGGTGGGAACACGGCCCCCCATCCCGCATCGCCTCAGGGCGTGTGAGGAGGGGGGGGGGGTCTTCCCGCTTCTCCCCCGCGCTTCTCCCCCCCGTGGCGGATGAGGTTGGGGTGTGGGGAGGGGGCTGCGCGCTGCCGGCTTAGTGAGGTGAAGCGGCCCGGAGCTGAGGGGGACGGTCGCCCCCTCAGCACGCCTGGCCTCGGCTCCCCCCTCCCCGGCCCTCGCTGTGAGGGGGCCGGACGGCACGGCAGAGTATCCCAGTACCAAAGAGGGGCGTTTTGTATAAAATTGGGACGTTTCAGAGAGCCAAGCGAGCCCCGGTGCGCTCTCAGGGAAGCACCAAGCTCAGCCTTCATGCCCGCACCGACTTCTCTTCCTCACCTCCTTCAGCCTCCCCTCTAACAGGTACCTCACCATTGACCTGCGTGCAAAGTTGAGAGAGGGGTAAAAAGGAAAAGAAAAAAAAAAAGAGCAATAAAAGTCACCAAGTCCAAGGTTGCCGCAGCCCCGCAGGAGCGTTTACAGCTGCTGACCGGTGCAGAGTCGCTGCGTTAACATTTTGTGATCTTTATGGTTTTATTTCCCTTCTAGAGGTGATGGGCTTTGGGAGGATCTGCGTTTTCGTCCCTAATTCCTCTGTGAAGTAGCAGTAAATCCTGGGCAGCACTGATAGAGAGGGTAGCCGGTGGGGACCCTACGTCTGCGGTTGTCTCTCACTTTCCGTTATAAAAGATTCATGGGAGCTCTTCCCGATAAACTCTTATGCCCCTGCTTGTGCAAGGATTTGATAATTACCAAAGGGATAAAAATGGGACTTATCGACTGTGTCCCACCCTTTCGCCCCCCAGTTTTTCTTGGGCTTTACTGGCCGTTCTTCTCCTGCCACTTGTGTTCTGGAGATGGTTGAAATCAGTAACTTCTCAGCCCGTGCAGTCGTTGGGATGCAGCCGAGAGCGGCTCTGGCGATAGCCGTGGGAGGAGAGGTGGGCTAAGCTTCCTCAGCGGGCATAAAACTACTGAGGAAGGAGAAAATTAAGCACTTTCAGGCAATTGTGATGTCTCCTCTGGATAAAATCTGTAGATACTGAGCTCTGGCTGCATCAGCCTCTGAGTGCTCAGGGATCTTTGCGCTACGCAGCTGACTACCAGGGTGTACCCCTCTGCTGTGGTGCTGCGAGGTTGTAGCTCAGATCCTAAGGGTGCAAAATATAATAATAACAAGTGGCTTGTTTGATGCTATTTTTTCTTTTCTATTTTAGATTTCTATTTGGGTGGGGAGGGCATTTGTATATAAATACTAAGAAAAACATAATGTGAAGAGTTGAGCTTTGAACATGAGGAAATGTCAGATTTAAATAAATTTTGCAGTGCCTCTCAGAGCTTAAATTTGCTTCTCATTTGTGCACGCCATGACACTCAATTGTATTACAAAGGGTTTACAAACAAAGTCATTGTAACTAGCAGGAAACTTGCATGTAACTGTTTGTTCTTGGGGATTTTATTGTTTGGTTAATGTGTACTAGAAATCGAAATGAAGTTTTGGAAATGGATTGTTAGGTAACTTAAAAATGAATGTAGCATATGGGTTGCGTTTAGGAATCAAATTAGTTAATTGAGAGGTGCCTGCACTGGTAGACTTTGCTAATTTTGCATGCTGATCCTGCCGATGTTGTCGGACATCCCTGCGCTATCTAATACATCATCAGGTGACCCTTTAACTCCGGTACCTTGGTCACTGGTACTCAAAACCAGGCCTCTCCTTGTGACACCGATTCAAACTCTGGTTTCTTTTGCTTGAGAACGCATGTGTTACTTTGGCCGTAATCTGCAGTTTGCAGGCAAAGTTCTGTCTGCACTTCTAAGTTGTCTGGTGTCTGTGCTGTGGGCAGCATAATCTTTTGTTAAAAAAAATTAATGTGGTTAATTTTTCTAACCTTGGTGCAATCATCCCCTGACTTTAGGTTTGTCTGTGCTGGGACATTTGGGAAAGTGAATCTGAATGTACCAGAAGTGTGGCTTTTCGGTAAAATTGCTAAACTCTGCTAAGCCCTGATTGACGTCGCTGGTAGAGCCGTGGCCCTGGCCTGCTGGCCCAGCTTCACTCCTGGTGTTATTACAAGTCTCAAGCAACACTTGCTTCTCTTATTTTTACTGCTTTGGAGACAGTAATTAACTCCTGCTGCTGATACATTTTAAATGGTGTCAGACCCAAATTACACCCGAGATTCTGACCTGTTCAAGGGTTGATTATGTCACGTTGTGTTTTGTCACGTTGCGTTGGTGGCACGAGTCGCCTTTGTGCTCGTCACGTGCTGAGCAGAATGGAGAAATTGTTGCTTCTCCATCATTAACTTCAAGTGACGGGTTCGTTCGGTTTACACTTGGATGGGCTCCACCCTATTCCATAAATCCAGCTTTCTGCCAGAGCTATTTTTGTTCGGGGTCACTGGCTGACCCAAGACGGGTTGTGCTGGATTTAGTTCCCAAGTGAGCCCAGATGTGGGTGGAATTGAAATCATACCAGTTTCGGTGCATACAAGGATATTTCCCCAAGGATGTCTCTAGTGGGAAAAAGAGAAATGGTGAAGTTGCACTTTTCATTACTCTAATATTTGAATTTAGTGGTGTTGACATGGGCTGGATTAGTGTGGCTGGTATGACTGTCGAGGTGAATACCCGCTTGGGTAGGTGGACGGATGCAGTGTGAATTTACTACCTCATTTCCCAAGCCCTACGCTTCATGCCCTGTTGTTTGTAGCTTTGTGTAGTGATTCAGCAAGGATATCATAGTGTTAGTGTTTTTTCACGGCCATGTCTTGCAACTGCTTAATAAGCTGGCCATTTGACGTGGACACTCAAGCAGGCACTGCATGTTACACATTAATTGTAAATAAAAGTCATCCGGTCCTTGAATTCCTTAGTTCTGAGTGGGCTTCGTACCAGTGTCTGGTTGTGATTCTTAGTCATCAGAATAATTTAAAAAAAAAAAAAAGCAGGACTATTGGAACAGTTAGTGTGGATTCAGGAGCTAGCTTTGTTTCTTTACAGAAAACCTCCAAAGCTTTAAGAGACAGTTGTTCCTTAAGTGATTGTTAGTATGAATTATTATAAACAGCCGTATTTGAGCAATTTGCACTTGAGCAGATAGTCTGGCATTCCCTTTAATCAGCTCCCCGTTAACCTTTATGGGCAGGTTGATTACTGCAGTAGTAGTTGGCATTTCAGTTCCTATCACAGGATGTGAGATTAATTGAAAGACTCCTTAAAACAGGGAATCTTTTTAATGTCAAACAGCTCTCAGGTCCCCTCACTGGCAATCAAGGGCTCGTATTTAGCTGTACTCTGACTGTTACTCGCCTGTAATCTAAGGGAAAACGTCCCGCTTTGGACTTGGTAAAATACTTGCATTTCAGTGGGTGGTTTTGACTTAACGTGACTGTGACTATTCCACAGCAGGTGGAGCGAGCTGGTGCTCGTGGAAAGGGAGCAGCGGTCTTGCAGGAGTTGCTAACGTTTTGCAGAAATTGTGGCGTAGGTGAAACTTGCGGCGTTAACTTCTGCATGAGAGAAACACGCAACTGTACGTCGGCTTATTTTTCATCACGCCATAATGAAAATTTCAAATGATCAAAGTTACCATTTTTAATTTACTTCCTTGTAAGGAAGAGAGCGAGAGGTTATTTTTCACATGTATGAAGTATTCCATTTTATATATGATTTCTTGTATTATCCTGCCAAGACAACTCATTTTACTGTGCTGTACAACTAGCATTTATCTTGATAAACAGATCAAAACTCAGAGTTTTAAAAATGGTATTTACGGCATGCAAAGTGGTAGCTTGATTTCTTGAATTATCTGTTCTGCTGTTTTAGTGATTACTTCAGGAATAACTTCAGACTGGCTTCTCCTCGCAAGGTCTCGAACGCTTTGCAGGGGAGTAAGAGGTGATCCCCACCGTGCCGGGCGGTGAGGTGATGTGGGGGCCCGCCTGTGGATAAACCCAATGCCTCTTAATAACTGTAAGTGGAAAGTAGACAATGATGTATTGCAATGCAGGGTAGCGTTTGGGGTAGTCCCGTATGAGCTGTGTGCTCAAGGTCTTCCTGTTCTCACATCTAACTCCTGAGCAGGTGCTACTTGACTCATCTTTTCCTGATTTCTAGCGAGTTGCTCATTTTTCATAAGCATTGTGCAAATCCCCTCCTGGGAACATAATAGATCTTTGTCACTGTTATTAAAGAATTCAAGGATGCATGAAAGGAAGACTGTGAAAGCACACGGTAAGGTGTAATGATTGTTAAAAGAATTTTGGGTTCTTTTCCTCTTTTTTTTGACTAGTTCCAGCATGAAACACGATGCGGAAGGCTGTATTGCTGCTCAGATAGCTCCTGGTCATCCCAGCCCGCCTGAGTCTGAGGATGTGGTGTGAAGAGCTACAGTTTAATCGTCCTTGCAGTTGTCTCCTTGCACACATTGTGATTTCTGAGCTCTTAAAGCAAACACGTAATAAAAACACAGTTCTGCATTTAGTTAAAATACGCAAAAGTGGTTTTTGTACTGTTTCTCAACTATTTCTTACAGTGCAAACGCCAGCATTTTCAAAGCTATCCTAAATAAAGGAACAGTGCTAAATTCCTATTTATTGCAGATACTTTTGAAAGATAATAGTTGTTATGATTAATAATATTTTTGTTGTCAAGAATCTGTAAAGAAAAGCTGTTTCTCCTTTGAAAATTTTCTGTAAGCGTTTGCAGTGCAGGCCAGGGCGAGGTGTAGGCTGTAGTCCTGTAAAAAGGTTGTAGCACACTGAAACAGGGAATTGGCTTCAAATGCTGCAGAGGGCTATCTGGAAGGGGGTTTCTTGAGACGGCTGCGTGTAGGCTGTATCATTCGAACCTCTTTTTCTTCTGGATGATGCAGTGGGTTGAGTCTGTAGTATCTGTCAGTCTTTAAAATAATCTGGGTTGTGTTTTGGATGACTGGTGTGAATAGCTGTTAGCCTCTTGGCTTTACAGCAGGCTCCTTTTGGATACAAGCAGCTGAAGATGGTGCTGAAAATGTATAGACCTCGTAATTGCCCAGGTGACCTGAAAAGAAGCTATCATCCAGTTGTTAGCAGCCCCTTTCAGTAGGGGATACCAAAGGGTGGGGTTTTTTGTTTGTAAATATACAGATATTTACTCATCTCGCAGCTCTGAAAGGCCAAACTCCTCTTCTGCAATTTAGTCTCCTCTAGATCTGGAGACTGGGTTATTTTCCTTTTATCTGCCCTCAACACGTCTGGCAAAACACGCACAAGGTCTGGGGCTGACCAAACACTTGAATTTGTTCCCATCTTCAGGGGATCAGTGTCCCCATAAATACATTAGAAACAATTCTTTCTCAGCAGAGTTGTGCATCGTTGGTAGCATTTGATTCTTCATCTGTATAACACCCTTTCTGCTTTTCCGTTGACTTATCTTACTTAAAGTGTCGGAGCAAAGGGGTGCTGTCTATATTGTATTGATGTTTTTACACCGGCTTTCTTACCTTTTGAGCACCATCTTAAACATCATGTTTTTGGTTGAAGTTGTGGTGGGAGAGGTTTGGCTTCACACTAGTTAGCAAAGTGTGTTTAATCCTGGCAGAGGAAATATTATGTGAATACTTGGTTTCATTCGTGCTTTTGGTAATGAAATATTCATGCTTAATAAACAAGCTTTTCATGCCTTTAAGCCATTTTAATTTCCTCATTTTAAATAGATATGAATATTTGAATTGTTCGTGTGGTGTTGAATTAAAAAGCTACTAGGAAGAGTCTGCTTTCTTCTTCCCGGAGAGGGGTGCCTGCCACTGCGGGTGCTGCAGGAGGCTCCTCACTGCTGCTCGGACAGTCAGCGGTTAAGTCTCATCAGCTCTTCTTGGCTTCTTCGGAATCGCCCAGCTTGCAGAGAGCTGTCTTGTGTCAGAATTCGGAATGAATGGAATGAAAATTCCCCTTAGTCCATCAAAATATGACTTACGAGCTTGGACAGGGTCCAGCTTGATCTTCGTAGATGGAAAAGGCCATCGATCTCACTTAAAAAGCAAATCCGAACTACACAAGTAGCAAAAGGGGGGCTCAAGGCCAGCTTTCTGACTTCTGCAGGGACTGGCCGGTCGGCTCATGGAAAGCGACAGCTGCTGCAGGTGGGCTCTGTGTTTCCTGACAGCGTTGCCTTGAACGAAGCACTGAATGAGATGATGTCCTGCATGGAATTTGTTTTGCCTCAATATGTGCTGAATTTATATAGTTTGACTGAATCTTCTTTTGCACATCCCCTGACTTATGAATACCTTCTTTTCTCAGAGTGAAATTTTACAGTAGTCTTTTTATAGCAGTGTGGGTGAGGTAGTGTTTAATAATTTTAACACGTGGGTGTTGAATAATATACGAGGTCAGATTTATGAATGAGATTAGTCTTTCAGGGTACCTTACAGTTTTAAATTCTTAGGCTGGTAATGCTGTGCACCAGACCTGCTGGTCCTGGCTTGCCAGCTGATGCTGAGCTGCATTTATGGTACTTGTCAGAGCACAGATAACAATATTTAATTGTAGGTAGCTAGCTAGCAGCAAGCTGAAGAGCAATATTCATGTCACGTGGTGTCAAGCCCTACAGAATCCGTTCTGTAACCAAAACTATTTTGAATTGGCTCAATAGGAGATGCTCCTTGTTGCGTCTTTTTTTAATAAATTATTTTTTTCTGCTATTTATACAAAGGATATCTACAAAAAGTCAGCTGGTAATTTCGGAATTCCTCAGCAGCCTTTTTGCTTTCATCCTTGCCTCTTCTCTGCAATTATTTTGTAGATTCCGATGATGCAATATGGGTCCTGAAGATCCTCAGAGTGGGCAGTGCATCTGTTTGTGATACGAAGTAGAATCCTGTTCTTGTTTTTGTCTATAATGCTTGTATAACCTGCATCATGTCATCGCCTTCTGAATTTCACTAGCTAAGGTCAACTTTAAGATCTGCCAAATTCTTACAGTAAACATTAGCTAATATTTCCAAAGTGTCTCGAGGTGCCCTTTAGTCAAGAGTCCTTTATACTGACTTCTGTTCAAAAATCTACCTCTTCAGATTGTTTTATTAATCTACTGTTCCACCGACCCCTTGCATTCCTTTTGGGCTGAGCAAGCTTTTACACTACCTGAATGTTTCTCCTTTAGTTGCACTTACTCAAATTCCTTTTGGAGATGCGGATCTCGCTAGCTATTTGCCTGTTACATCACCACTCTTCTTTCTTAGTCCCTGGGTCATGATTGCATCTTTTTATGGAATGAAAAAAATCGGAGGGGGGCGGGGTGGGTGGAGAAGAAAGCAGATTTACCTCTAAGTGTTAAATTAGGGAGCTGTGTGTCCCTTTGAAGCAAATTTGTGGGAGGTGTCCCTGCCCAGGGCAGGGGGGTTGGAACTAGCTGATCTTTAAGGTCCCTTCCAACCCAAACCATTCTGTGAGTCTGTGTGTAAATGCTCGTTTCCCGTTCTCAGAAGCAGACATGCAATTCTAGAAGATATCTCTTCCTTTCAGGGCTTTTTGATTAGACCTGATGAGATGTCAGCTCACACTACTGCTATCAGGTACCGATGTTCCTGTCTCTGTCAAACAGACCAGGAAGGGAAGTAACTTTTCATTGTGGTGCTTTCAAATGGTAATGGAACAGCTTAGGTATGAGGCTGTTCTATCTTTGGGAGTGAAAAAGGGGCATTAGATAAATGTAACCTGTTGAAAAGACTTTTTTATTTTTTCCCCTTCAAATCTAAGCCATTAAATTGTTCCTCAGATAACCTTTATGTTTTGCTAGGAATGAGTTGTGGTTTTTTTTCATTCCTGGGATTTGTTTCAGCTCTGATGTTCCTCTCACCTGGCCTGTGTTGGGGCCCGGCTGCTGCACGGGACAGCATACTGGTTCTCTTTGTGAGTAGTGGTTTGAGTAGATAACAGATAACATCCTGCCACAGCCCAGCAATGAGGAAGGCTGAGGTAGGAGAAGGGGGTATCATGTAAATACCTTTTAAATAAAACAGATAAGCCAGAGGACCCACCCCCATTGTCATAGATGGTATTGCAGTGCTCTACTTCTCAGGCTCATCAGTAGAAGTGTGAGCAGTGCTGGGGCATAACCAGCCTGTTCTTGCTTTAACTCTTGATGGTGATGGTACTTTCCATTCTTCCCCCCCCCCCTTAATTGCAGAGCATTTTTTCTGTGCAGACTTTAAATTTTCTCCCTGAACAGTATTGTAATGTTGTGTCTCGCCACTGTTGCGTTCTGTCCTATTTACCTGTCTGCGTTCTGTCCTATTTACCTGTTTTGCAGCACGCATTTCCTGGTCGCTGTGACGTTGCTAAGCCATCCCTTCCTGATTTAGCAGTTGGCAGTGGTCTGTCCTGTTGCTGCCATGTGCCTGCTTTGGTATCCCAGCCTTGAGACGTGTGAAACTTCAGAGAACAGTTCGTATGTGGCTGTTGGGCTGGTCTGATCCAGAGCATTCTTTCCAGAAAAATGTACCATTGGCTGTTGGGTAAAAAAATGGCATTAAACCAGTTATGTGGTCCCTAGAGAGCTGCTTACCTGCTATGATACCATTTCTCATCCTTGGATGTCTCTTGCTGTACTCCAGGGTGTCCGTTGTTGACTCTTACTGTCCCTCTGAGAAGTGTTGTCCCACCTGACCCTTCCTTTCATCTCCTGCCGACTGCCTGGCTATATTTTTATAATTGCAGTAGCTTCTTGGTCATCCTTGGTGACTTTGCTCTCTTCTCTTGCCTTCTGTACCTTCTTTGTACAGATGGACACCTTTGCCCAGCGCTTCCCCTTTGCTGAAGTGCCTGTTCACGTGCCTCCAGCTCTCCCAATGTGGAGATGTCTGGTCTTGGTGTGATCTTTTCAGCCTCGCCCAGTGAATCAGCTGGAGTTCCCTCGGGCTGGCATGAGTGAGCTCTCCTGGACAGCAATTCACTTGTGCTGCCTGCACCGTCTGACCCGCTCCTTCCTAGGCCTTTGCATTCGAAGGCAAATGTTGGTATTTCCCCTATAGTGTAACAGTCCTAAGCCTGAGCTACACGCAGAGCTAAATCTCTTGCCTACAGTCACCTTCAAACTGATTTTTCTGCTCGCTCCTTGTTTTACCTTGGCAAACCCCTTTCCCACACATGCTTGTTGAAAGTGTATCTATAGAGGTTGTTTCTGCTTTCTGTTTCATCTCCTTCACCTATCTCTGTGCCTCTTTCCCGTTCAACCTCAGAAACACAGCATATCTCCTTCCAATGTTTATCAGTTTCTCCCACAGCACTGATCTGTTAACATGTTTGTCTGAGAACTTTCTGACGAGCATTTTGTGTACTTGTCCCTCAGTTGCTCCTTTTGGCATGGAAGAAACGCCATATAAATTTCAACAAAGACACTGCCTCCTCCTTAAATGTCTAATTTATGAAGCCTACACAAACTTTGTCATGGTAGGAGGTTTGGTATGCTGTAACCACTGATTATCGTGTTGATCTCTTCAAGTAGTTTCCCGGTTCCATACTAGATGTATGCCTGGGGGAGTTCGTGTTCTCTTGGGTCTGGACAGAGCCTGGCCCGACGCTATCCTGTCTGAGGTTGTTCAGATAGAGAATGATTTGATTATAGTGTCATAGAATCATAGAATGTGTTGGGTTGGAAGGGACCTTTAAAGCTCATCTAGTCCAACCCCCCTGCAGTAAGCAGGGACAGGGTCATGATCTGTTCCCATTTAAGGTTGACGTAACTTAATTTGTGAAGCCTGAAGGCTCACTACATCTTCCTGGGAAATTAAAAAAAAAAAAAAAAAAAATGGAGCTTTGTGGCAGGACTCTGCAATCTGTGGTATATAATGTGCTGCAAGAGGTGATGTTTAGTTTAGGGTAGTGCATCTAACTCCATCTCCAAAGCATAATGTTTTATGTTTGTATTTTTGTGTCTTTCCCTGTAGACATGCAATCTCGCACACTTTATTTAGAGCAAGCCAACTTAAGCAGTGTTTTGTTGGAATTTCTGACGACCTTTGAATAAGTCTTCTGGAGTGGGGCTCCTGATGAAAAGGTTTTCGGTCTCTTTCTGCTGTAGAGCAGGTGTACATCGCTGTCCCTCAAATAAATTATACTTTGAAGCACCAGCTGAAACTTCCTGAAAAAGTCCCCTTTTAATATCTGTCTTCTATTATAAGCATCAGGCTGGTCAGTGCCTTCATCATTATACTGGGTATTTATTTATGGTGCCCAGGACAAACTCGCAGTAGGGAAACTAAAGGGGGCTCGAGCAATTTACTGCACGGTTCTGTCCAGAAAGCAAAACAGCCAAAGACCAATGAGAACCCATATTTTAACAGCTCACTGGATGTCAGCAAAGGCTGTCTCACAATGAATAGCAAAGAAAAACAAACTAAAACAAAAAAAAAATCTCTCTTCCCACTGTATGAACAGCATGGCTTTCTTTTGGCACAGCTTCTCTGTGGTATATTGAGGTGGTAAAATCTGGTGTGTCAGCCTGCAAAAACTCCGGTGGTTATAAAAGCCTTTACATCACGGTTATCAAGAGCACAATGAAGCTTTCATGTGGCTAGACATCTTTTAGATGTTTACAGTAAAACTTTTGCTTTTATTCATATTGCTAAACGTCAACTAAATAGGTTATTTTGTTTACAAGAATGAATGATAAAGTAAGTTCCACCTTCAAAGGAAAATCGAGCTACTGTTGTTTGAAGGCCTTTCTTCCCATGCACTGTTTATAAAGCAACTGGATATTGAGTTTATAAACTTCCGAGGCTAGAAATAGTGCCTTCCACTTCTTAATACCAGCTGATTTGGCGCTTTGTTCCTTCTTGATCCTGGGTGTGAAGACCAGGGGAACGAATGAAAGAAGACTCAAAGAGGTCTCAGTATAACTTAGGCCTCCAGAAAAATCCCAGAATACCAGACCCTGAGCAGCAGGAGGCTGTGAGTGAACTTGCTTAGAAAGCTTGTTGCCCCTGCATACTGCAGAGGATATACTCTCTCGTTTGCTTCTCAAACGATCGGAAAGACACCGTGCTGCTTTTCCTTTTGCTTGCAGGGACCTAAGTACCCCAGTATTCTTTTAAAGCTGGATGTAAACAGCTCCTTGGAACGGTAGCTATTAAACTTTGTTGAAAAGTGCTTAGCAATGACAAAAAAATGTTATTTCCGAAAGGATTTCTGTAGCACTGAAGGTTTTTTTTTTTTTTTGCAAACGAAAGTCCAAATTTACCACAAAAATGTCCCTGTAACCTCTTATAATTCAAAACATATTACTTGCTTTTCAAAAGCACAGGCAAATTACCAGGGAGACTTTCTAAAATAAGACTGAGGGTTAGATGTATAACTTTGTGGACGATGCTTCTTGATAATAAAGTGTTTCCTTTTTTGAGTTTCGTCTGTGTCGCAGTAAGAAAGTAACTTTGCTTTATGTGGTTTATGTACTGACCTGTTTTAGGTGAAGAGAACACTAATGATGTTTGTGTATGCCCGCAGGCATGGGTATATAAAAAGGAGTATATTTGTTTCCCTTTTTTTTCCTATTAAATGTAGCATTTATGTCTCTAGCAAAACAAACAATAGAAATCTTGTCTTCGTTTGTTCTTGTTTTTTGGGCCATAGTGCATCCTGGCTTTCAGGGATGCAGACATTCCTAAGCTAGACATCTTCAGGCTCTGGCAGCTAATTCTCTGAGTCTTTATTAGTTATACTGAACTTAAACCCCTTTGAGGAAATGCCAAGAAAAAGTAGATACGTGTAAACCTTTTTAAGCCTGGTATAAAACTATACAAGCTGGGCTTGATAGGAAACTGAAGGCAAGTTGACCAGTTTTGAAATAATTGGGAATATTTTGCTTAATTTTCCAGTCACTTGATAGAAAACATGTTTTCCATTAAGGGCTTACATTTTTTGAGACTTAAAGGGGGGCTGCTTATTGTCAAAATGAGTCTTGTTTTTAACCAAAACATTTTGGCTGCCTTCTTTCTTTTTAGGGACTGTCACTCCATTGCTGGGATAGTGGAGGGGTGGCTGGTGCCAGTCGGTCACCCCGAGCGCCTGATGCGATGGGCGTTGTGGGGTTTGGGTGCCAGTCGGTCACCCTGGGCGCCTGATGCGATGGGCGTTGTGGGGTTTGGGTGCCAGTCGGTCACCCCGGGCGCCTGAAGCGATGGGCGTTGTGGGGTTTGGGTGCCAGTCGGTCACCCCGGGCGCCTGATGCGATGGGCGTTGTGGGGTTTGGGTGCCAGTCGGTCACCCCGGGCGCCTGAAGCGATGGGCGTTGTGGGGTTTGGGTGCCAGTCGGTCACCCCGGGCGCCTGAAGTGATGGGCGTTGTGGGGTTTGGGTGCTGAGTGCTCCTGCCCTGAGGAGCAGAGGGGTGCTGGGCTTCCAGCTGGTAGGTAGAAGTATGAAAGCCAGGAAAGCGTGATGGTGGACACTCATCTTGCTATCTGTATCATCCCACGTCATGCAGTAAACAAGTAGCAATGGAACTCTCAACGTTTTCATTTACTTAAAAAATGCATGATTATTTTTTTTCCTGCTTTTCTGTTGGGTTTCTGAATCTGTGATCCTCTCATGAAGGAGCCAAGGTGGCACCTGCTGCTTGCTGTATGCAGGAACAATCAAATAAGCTGGTTTAGATCTTCCCTGTTTCCATGACTTCTCTGAGGTGATGACGTCGTTTTGGGGCTCTGGTGACACACCATAGGCCATGATTAACTGAAGAGGCCAATCCCGATTTGTTGCTACTGAATTTGGGGAGAAAACTTTTGTTGATCTTGGTCTCTTTAGTTGATCTCAGTCTCCTCCCAAGAGGTTTTTTCCATACTTGATTCGTAACTGGGAATTCAGCTGCTTTGCCGAGAGGCTGTTTACTAAAATTAGTGAGTAGACCCTGTACAGATGGACAGATCAGAGTAATTTCACTTGTTTTATTGTACAAACTAGCTTGGGAGCAGTAAAAATGTATTGGGTAGTAAACATTGTAGTTGAATCATGGAAGCTGTTGAATTAGGCCATAATCTTTTAGAATGTTAAACTCCATCTGATATATGACATTTTAATCTTCTGCCTTTCCTTTACTCTCCTTGTATCTAGAAAAAATGAAGATAAGTTAAATACAGTAAACTTGGGTGAGTTTTGAAGACATTTTGTAGCGCCTTGACTAAATTAAAGGAAAATATTTGCTAGGGTTACATTTACTAATGTAGACCATTAAACCACAATAAATTGCAGGATGGAACAAATTAACAGGTTCTTACAGAAAGACTGGCTTGGTCACCAGGTCTGGTTTATGTTGTACTAGGGATGTGGGAAGACTTCGGAGAGCTCAGACGTTTAGGTAGTCAGGATCAGTAGTGTGGTGGGTTTTGGTTTTTTATCAAGATGATTCTGCCTTTTTGAAGGCTCCTCCATACCTGTAGGTCGATTATGTGTCAGAAATCTTTTTTCTAATAGTAATTCCCACACCACTTTCACATCCTTTGTGCAGTTCCAAAGTATTTTTCACCTCAGGTGCCAAATTCTTGGCTCTCTTGATGAGCATGGTAAACCCCATAACCAATCTGGGAAACCTTTCGGTGGAAAAAAAAAAAAAAGCCAACCCTCAAACCTTTCATATGTAGATGTATTGGCTTGTCTTAGTCCAAAACAGTTTAAGATAAATGAGCAGCCTCTGATTATCTTAATGAGGCATTTGATGTAGAAGCCTATAGCGCTAATGGCCAGATCCCAAGTAATTTGCCGTGTAACAGTGTGTAGGAAAATTGCACAATTATGCCCACCCATCTGGTCACCACTGGGTGTCCACATGGATAGTGGGAGCCTTTGATACTCTCATTTTATCATTCTCTGAGTAATAGAGTGCAATGGATATTTTGCAAACTAAAAATTCCTGTCGCTGAAGACAGCAGTTTCTTTGTAGTTTTGACCTGGGTTTTGGTACTTGTGCTCTCCAGTGGTACGAGTGCCAAATAATCCCCTTTTTTTTTTTTAATGTGAGGAGGAAATAACATGAAAAAACATCCTATCTCATGTCGTGTGCAAACCGTCCATCTCTCAGTAAGGACACGCGCTGTGTGTAAGTGGTGAGTGAGCAGCACTGACAAACTCAACCATTCACAGATTTTGTTTTCTGCTTTCTGACACTTAAGCCTGCGGGATGTGCTGTGGTCGCTTTCAAACTTTTTAGTGATGAGAGCTAAAAACCTCTCTTAATAAGAGTGAAGACGGTTGTATTCTTTTTACTCTAGGAGGGTGTATTTTAAGAAGAACAATAGTTATCGTAAGACCCATGATCACAAGTGCCAGTGGTGAATATTTTTTCTTAGCTTGTAATCTTGCCTTGTGTTTACCTCCCTTCTTAGTGCTGCTGTCGCTGCCACCAGCCCTTTGGGTTTTCCGGTATTAACTTGTATTAACTTGTCCTGCCATAGCGTTTTTGCACCAAGGATTTTGCCTTCAAAATTGCATTTTGCACTCAGAGTGGAAGAGTGGAGTAGTTTTCAGTTTCACTGGAATTTCGAGTGAACGCAGAGAAGGTATTGGCAACAGAAGGATTTTGTGGAGCAGGTGATGTCTGAATTCCCCTTCACAGAACTCTAATGTGATGCAAGAATTGAGGGCTTGCAGTGGGGATGTCCCAGCCCTCAGGCGCTTTCGGGTGCGGGTGCTAATGCCTGGGAACTGATTTGTCTGGAAAAAGGATCTGTTGCTTCTCTGCTCAGGACCCCCAAGAGCCTTCCAGGGTGGGAACTGCTGGCAGAAGGTGATGCTGGGGGTCCTGGGCCTCCTGCTCACTCGGGGTGACAGACCCCTTCCTCAGCACTCGATTCCCACCGTCTGCTCACTGCCCCCCCCCCCCCCCCCGGCTTCAGCCTGCCCCATAAGAGAGCTTATAGGAGGTGTCACTTGAAACGCTCTTTTCTGAGCATATTTGTATTCCATTTTTCTTTCTGGAATAGTTATCTACATGTCAGTCTTCAGAAACGTTCCTAAGAGCCTTGCTGTTTAGCCAGTGCTTGACTCCACAGAAGCATCACTCCTGTTACCCTGGTGCTGTTCCATTCGGTCATTATGCATGCTATTGATAATTTTCTGCTGCTTCTGGATCCCACTGCAGTGTTTGTCACTCTTGCTTTTGGATTTCACATTTGCAGAGCGTAACTAGCCGTTCTGCATGTGGCTTGGGTTTTTCTTGCTAGATTTGCCTTGCATTACTTCATAGAGAAGAAGCTGAAATAGTAATACTAAATCACCTTCCTATTAAGTAGATAGCATCTACTTGTCTTGGCTCGACTTGCTTTCTTACCAAATGTATTTTGGGATCTCAAGAAAATTTATTTATTAGATCATACCTGTGAAGATAGTGTATGAGATTGTTTCTCTTATTCCAAATATAACCTTTCTGTGATCTTAATCAACATTTGCTTTAAAATTGTCCAGCCAGCAATTCCCTGACGAATTTGGCCAACACCAGTGTTAATGTGGAGGTGGCTTTTTTGCTATGGACTTAGTTCCTTCTTTTCTGTCCACAGATAGGACGGTGCTAGGAGAGCAGTTTGGGATTTTCTCCAAAGATGACTCATATTTGCCAGATCCATGTATAGCAAAAATAGGACGTGCCATTACAATGTGTATTATTTACGCTACCTAATATTTTGTCCAGTAGTCACTGAACTTTAACTGGTAGCCTTTGTCTATGAGCTTGCTTTTTCTTCCCCCATTTGTCCACCTAAAGACAAACAAAAGCCCCAGGTGAATTTGGAGTGTGTCTCCATTAATGTTTTTGCAGCTACCCTGCCCTCCCATCTGCCCTGATTTTCTAACTGGGAGTGGAAATTGCCCAAGGTCATCTTTCAGGGAGCACTAACGTGTTATTCCTGCCGCTGACTCTACCTCTTGGCTGGTTTCTGTAGACCTCAGACTCCTGCTTGCAGCAGCCTGTGGGAGTATTGGTGGTTAATTGGCGTGAGCCACGCCAGTCCCGGTTTTTAATTTCCTAGATAGTCCCTGGGTAATCTCCATTTCAATGATAGTTTCGCTGTTGCAAAACTACAGCTGCATCAAGGGCCAGGTTTTGTATCGGTGACCTGCTGTGTAGCTGCGTTCCTCAGGGGCTGTGCAGATCTCGGAGCTGATGGGATGGGGCAGGAGAGAACTAGGGGAAAACACTTTTAATCTGGAAGTTGTGCTGTGCAAATTCCCCAGAGAGCAAGCGACTGGGCTGATCAGGTACAGAAAACAGTGCCCCAGCTCCTAGCATTGTGATCCCATCCCAGAGCATCATCTACTGGAGCATCCAGGAGGAAGGTAAAAGTTCCTAATGCTTTATCCAAAGCAAGATCTTCCTGCCAGAAAATTTATCACCAATAGCAGCATCTGCAGTTGAGTCTTGTGTGGCAGTTCTCAAATACTGGTGTGATGGACTTCAACACACAACTGGAATAGAAGAAGTTAAAAAAGATTTGTAGTTTCATGGTTTTTGTCTGCTCAAGACGCTATTTCTCATTCTTTTCCATTTCCCAGCATTATGTTGCTCACACCTTTGTCCTCTGGCCTGTCTTGTCCTTTATCATAGAATGGTTTGGGTTGGAAGGGACCTTAAAGATCAAACTGTTGATGAACAGTTTATTTGGAGCCAGGAGCAGTCTTTGCTGTCTGTGTATCAGACAGGTGTTTCAGGAGGAATTGCCTTTGAAATTAATGAGAAGGTTAAATGGGAGGCAGTTGTCTCCACTTACAGATTAAATGAGCAAAGCTAAACACTGGGGCCTAAATAAAAGTGTGAGCTTTTTATTTCCAGGATGAAATTAGCCTTGTTAGGATGCTTCTTTTGGGGTTCCATAATTTACAGAATGACTTCCTAGTATTTACAGGTATTACTTCCTAAAAGGAGATGGTTATCAAGGCTTTAGTGCTCCCTCGGGGAGCTGACCTGTAGGAAACCTAAACAGGTTCGTTCTTCACAATTTAAATTCCTTCTGTCAAAACAGGAATAACTCTTTGGATAGGGAAATGTTTTTAGCAGGATCCTGTCTGCTCAGCGGTGGTCCAGCTTCCCTGGATGGGGGTTGGTTGTGTCACGGGGCGGGATGGTGCTTTTCAGCCCCATGATGATTAGAAATACTCCACCCTTGGGAGCTCCCACTCCTTTTGCTGCTCGTCCCTCGGCGGCTGGCAGGGACTGACGTTACGCCAGCGCGTCGGCACGGCCTGCGCTTGCATAACCTACCGCATGGGCTGACCAGCTTTAGCAAAACAGCCCTCTTGGACAGATGCTGCAGTGAAGCCGTGATTAATCGGGGAAAAATTTTAACAACCTTAAATGGCAGTAAATTTATTTTGGCAGGTGGAGACTGAGAAAGTCATTGCTGCCATGTAGTGGAGTGTTACTCTGAAGGGTTAGAACCACATTTTATCTGCCACAGCACTCTCTCGTGCTGTCTCCTGTCTCAAACTTTTACCGTAGCAAGAGCTTCAGTATCGAAATCTCCTTTTTTACAGAAATCTTTCTAACATGTTTGCCATCCATGTGGGAATGTGGAATGACCTTTTTTTCAGACCCTCACTAATCATGGAAGTACCATTGCTTCTTTCTTCAAACAATGCAATGCACATACTTAACGGATAAAGAATAAAATACCCTTCTGAATTGACATCGTGACAGCTATAGCTTTGTTCTAAAGTTTGGCTTTTCAAGGCATATGAACTGGCATTGCAAATAGCACTGAATATCTTCTGTGAGACTGGATGGGCTAAAGCCTCCCAGACGGAATTTTTCAAATATTCTTGTAATATTCTTTCTGAAGGTGAAAAAGTAACTTGGTTCCTCCGAGAGATTTCTTTAATAGTGTATTAAGATTGGAGCTTTTTAGATTTAGTGAGACAGTAGCCCACATTTAAGAGATCCTTAAGAAGCAAGTGATAAGGGAGAATTGATTGATAATTTTAGCAACATTCGATATGTGAATTATTTTTGATTCAAAAGCTCCACATTCTCAGCAGCTCTGCTGTTTTATTTTATTTTGAACAGGAATTTAGTTTTGACTTCAGGAATAGGTTGCTGGTGTTTCTCTTTTTTAATCTCTCCTTGTGGGCCAACAAGAGTTATTGTTGGGGCATCTATAAATTTCATGGAAGTTTTTTTATTTTACTGAGGCACTGTTCAGGGCAGAAAGCACCTAACTGAACCTAAATTTTCTATGCTCTAGAAAACTTTGAGCCTCTCTCAGCTTGTAATGGGGGACTAAAATGACTGTTGAACGTTTATATAATGTTGTTATTGCCTGAGATGCAAGATATACGCAACCTGCAGTCATACAGTCATTCCACCATACAGAGAGACCTAGATAGGTTGGAGATTTGGGAAAAGAGGAACCTTATGAAATTCAACAAGGACGAGCGCAGGGTGCTGCACCTGGGGAGGAACAACCCCCCGCACCAGGACAGGTTGGGGGTGACCTGCTGGAGAGCAGCTCTGTGGAAAGAGACCTGGGAGTCCTGGGGGGCAACGGGCTGACCATGAGCCAGTGATGGGACCTTGTGGCCAAGAAGCCCAATGGCATCCTGGGGGGCATCGAGAAGAGCGTGGCCAGCAGCTGGAGGGAGGTTCATCCTCCCCCTGTGCTCTGCCCTGGGGAGGCCACGGCTGGAGCTCTGGGGCCAGTGCTGGGCTCCCCGGTTCCAGAAGGACAGGGAAGTGCTGGAGAGGGGACAGCAAAGGGCCACCAAGATGCTGTGGGGACTGGAACCCCTCTCTGATGGAGAAAGGCTGAGGGATTTGGGTCTCTTCAGCCTGGAAAAAAGATGGCTGAGGGGGGATCTTATCAACGCTGATAAATACTGAAAGGGGGGTGTCAGGAGGATGGGGCCAGGCTCTTCTCAGTGGTGCCCAGGGACAGGACAAGGGGTAACGGGCACAAACTTGCCCCTGGGAAGTTCCATCTCAACAGGAGGAGGAACTTCTTTGCTGTGAGGGTGGCAGAGCCCTGGCACAGGCTGCCCAGAGAGGTGGGGGAGTCTCCGTCTCTGGAGACATTCCAACCCCGCCTGGCCGCGTTCCTGTGCCACCTGCTCTGGGTGACCCTGCTCTGGCCGGGGGTTGGAGGGGATGATCTCCAGAGGGCCCTGCCAACCCTATGATTCTATTCCATGCAGCACTAATTTTGGTTATGGCGTTGCCCCGTGTTCTTAATTCTTTCTTTAACCAGCAGAAGTGGTAACATGTATGCTGTTTTCTTACCAACGCTCTACTGAGAGTAGTCAGCAGACAGGGAACTACACAGCCACCAAAGACCATGTGTTAGAGTAAGTGTTTTCCTTGTAAAAAAAATAATAGCGTATACTTTATACAGTTAGTCTTTCTGCAAACAGTGAAGTTGTTAGTCTGGCAGGATGTAATTCCTTTTTCCTTAGTAGTTTGATTTCCTTTTGGCTTGTGTGTGCTTAAGCTCGTCACCAGTCTTGTGCTGAATTGATGTGGATGCTAAGGTACTTTTTTGAGTAATTCAAGGGACGGATATTTGTGAAAAGATTGTGATTTGCTTTTTATCGATAGTAAAGGCAGTCTATCAAGACAACTTAAAAATACTAAAAGTATAGGCCCATATGTACATAGTTTTCAAAGTCATATTTTATGGCAACATATGATGGTTGTAGCTCATGGTGCAAAGAACCAGCTGGCAGATGCTTTTACTTGTTTTTTTTAATAAGGTATGAAGGCATAACACACATCTAAAACAGCTGAGAGACTGGTATGGCTTAAAGAGTTTAAGTTTACTTAAATTCTTAAAGCAACCCTAATTTAAGGCATGTTGATTTCTTCAGAAAGCTTTTGTTAGTTTGGATGGAGGCCATTATTATGTAAGATATAATTATTTGGCATCCAAGTAGTGATTTTAACAGGGAAAAAGTTTAAAGCTTGATGTGGTCTGTGTTGTGGCAGTAACATTCAAAGTGTCAGTGCACGCAGGAGTGAGACACCGGTGAGGTATGTTTATAAAGGCACAGTTTCCTTATTTACTATATCACAATAGCTGTGTCTCATTTCCCTCCAGTTACCTTGCAGATCGGTGACTGTCCTGAGTGCCAACAGTTGGGAAAATGAGAAAACAACCAGAAAAGGCTTCTGTGTTCATGTTATCCAAAGTGCTTTGAGGCTGCAGCTTGCAACTCCTGTGTGTCGTCATCCTGTGGAAAAGCTCCAAGAGGTGCCACAGTGAGCGTGGACCCTGCGGAGCAGGGGTGCGGCCCAGGAGGAACATTTTGTGTGGCATTACCCGGAATGAGCTGGGGTCAAGCCTGTTGTCAGACGTGTTCAGAGGATCCAAGAGGTCTAGTACTGCTGGCTCAGTAGCCACAGCTCAGGTGTTTTTAAATCCTTTTTCCTGATATTGAAAAGAATTGTTAAGAACCTCCTTAAATTCCCTTTAACCAGCTACTTCATTTTCCTTGGGTTTTTTTCTTTGCCCTAAATGGAGTCAAGGCAGTCTGGAATAACGTGTGTGTGGAATCGACAGGCCATTTTTTGCTGCATACACTTTTCCTTTGAGATGACCTTTAAGCCTTGTGTTACTTGCATTTCCATTTAGGGAATCTGTAAACTGCTTGATATTATTGGGGGGGAGGGGGGAAGGGCTAGATAGAATCAGAATTTTGAATGTTTGTTTCCTGATAGTAAATTGCCGCCTTGTGTGTCCTCCAAAGCTTTATACAGAAAATACTATAATCTGGACTGCTTTTGGAGAGGGGGCAGCAGAGACGGCAGCAGAAGCAGCTCGTGGGGTGAGAGGGGGGACATTCTGAGCACAGCAGCAGGTGACGGCTGGTGCCCTGCTCATCTCCTGCTCAGCTGCAGCAGGAGAGAAGAGAAAAGCTCTGGCGCTGAAAATGTTCTGTGTTCCCTGAAGTATGCTGGAGATGCAGGATTTCTCAAGATCCCGGGCACATTTTTGGAGAAACTGTGCCTTAGTGCAGCACCAGGGAAGGTTCTGGAGAGCAGCTCCTCATTGGGTCGTTCTTGAGCTCTTCCTTGTACATTCAAATTCTGGGAAAGCGAAGCTTGCTGGGACCCAGACTGTATCAGGAGCAGCTAAGGCTGTGCCTGTGCTTGTCAGTGCATCTTGGAGCTTCACGCTAGTGTCTAATCCAGTTTCGGAAACTGACTTCCTTTACCTCCTCTTAACTCATTTTATGGTTCGTACAAACTGTTCAGATGATGTTTCACTACTGCGTTGAACATAAACTTTAGTTTCCCCTGAGTTCTCCAGCGTTGATGTCCACACTGGTGAACAGGGATTGGAGGCATTCCTGGGGCTCAGTCACTGCTCTCTTTGTAGCCAGGGGCATCTGCACCAGAGGCAGCTCATCCCACCCAACCCCTCCTGCCCCGTCTGTGCCACCTCCCTCCCTGGCTCAGGAGAGCGTGGCAGGAGCAATCACGGACAGTGCTCTGGCACGAAGATCCCTCTGTCCTAAGAAGTAAGAACAGTCCAGCCTTCGAGTTTGATCTCTGTGTGAAAGTTTCCCTGAGCTTCTCAGCCCTAAGAAAATGAAGGGAATGTTATCAGTGGTGGAGGAAAAATGTTTTTCCTGTTTAAGGCTTTTATGGTACTCATTCTGCAAGGTGGCGTTAACTGGCATCTTGGGAAAGATCAGATTTGTATTACATGGTCAAAATATTTGTCATGTATTTACTACAGGTTTATCAGGCACTAAAGGGATGAAACAAGTCAATGAGTTGCTGACAGACCGGCTGCACAAGCCTTGGACAAGGCTTTGATTTTTAAGGTTATGCCCCTTTTACTGAAGGTACCAGCCTGGCACAGACGTATTTTGCTATGGAGAAAGGTACAGGTCTTTCTGCTGGAGGGTTTTGTGGTCCACAGGTCACTGGAACTAGTTTACAGCTATTTTTATTGTATTTGTTTCCTTCGGATCTATACAAGATGCTTGTTGTTTTAACGTCCTACTTTTTATTATGATTATAGATTGTGAGTGCCAGCTGTGAAGGAGGCAATGCCTGTAATTAAATTCTGCCTGGGAGTGCCTGGCAGCGTGTGTCTTTCTATAATGGCAGACTTCTTTATTTGAAACAGACTTTTGTTTGGATGCCTCACTGAATAATCTGTCAATAGCTGAAATAATACCTTGATCCCAGAATAAGTGGTGCTGCCAGAAATCCTGCTTGCTCGTCTGGCTGGTTCCACCGTCACAGCTAATAAACTGTCTTTGCTCAGGCTGCAGCACATTTTGCTCCTGAATTGCCCTTTCTGCTGTAGATCTGGCCGAATTGGGTTAGTCACCGATTAATGTAATGTATACAAACAACTGCTTGCTCTGCTGTCCTGAGCCCCAGTCTGTCTATGCTCAGGGTTATCCCATTCCTCCAATGTTTTTTGTGGAGCTGTGAGCTTCCAGGGGTTTTAACGATGGGAACGGCCAGTGCAGACCACCTGCCTGACTTTTGTCTGACCATGGCTAAAAATCACAGCCTAGATGGACTTGTCTCTTCCTTGCTTGGGATTGTGGTGTGAAGACAGTTGTGTCTAACAATATTCCCTCTCCTTTTATTTTTTTTTTATTTTTTTTTTTAATACGGATGGGTACAACGTGAGGGAGAGAGAGGAACACAAGGGGGCCACGAACGAATTCCAGGGTTCATGAAGCAGCAATAAAGATGCTATTATAAATGAGCAATGGCTTGTAAAGGGTTGCAATCTGCTAATGTAGGTTACTGGGTTGATACCATCGATTTAATAACGGTTCTTTAATCTGTTTAGATATTTTGACAGTCCTTTCAGCTTGAATATGATGAATTGGTCCCTCGTGAATTTTTGATTATTTCTTTGGGTCATTTTAATAGTTGCAAGACCTGTCAAATAACACTGAGCTGCACAGCACGCTGCTATTTCTGATCAACCTATGAAGATAACAGCCTCAGGAATTGCAGTGGTGGTGAAGTAATTGTCATCCAGCAAGCTGTAATTTGAAAACGGGTACCACTGCTTGGCCAATGCGGTGGTATAGTTCAGAAGCTTTTAAAATACTACCTGCTAATACCTTTGTTTTGTTATATGCTGCTTATATCTGATTAGCATGTGATGAAAACATCACACGTGCCCATCTTCCTAGCCTTTGCGTTATAATTACACATTTACACAGCAATCAATGCTGTGGAGAAGCTGAGAAGTGCAGCAAGGGCCTGTGTTTAAATAACCAGTCGCACACTTCTGTGCAGTTTTTGAACGTGCCATCTGGTGCGTGATGTGTGTTAGTTTGTGTAGTAACAGTTGGTCAGTGCATCATGAAGCCCATGGTATCGTATGGTTGTGTTAGTTTACCCTACAGAGACTGCTGTTAACAAGAAGAAAGAACCGTCTGTTTATGAATTGTTGAAGAGAGAAGTGTGTTGCACAGTCAGTGCAGTCTCACCTTGCTGCTCGTGCCAATCCCGCTTAGTTCCGTATTCTCCTTTGAGATCTCTTTGGAAACAGAGCTAAAGCAGATGGTCAAGGAGGGACTTCGGGAGCAAAGCGATCTGAACCAGCCCAGTTAAAACAGGAGTATGAACTGCCTTCGTATGTAAAGGCCTCATCAGTGGTCAAGGAGGCCAGCAATAAATGATCCAAAAGAATCCCAAATTTCTGAAAGGCTCCCTAGTTTGTGGAGGTACGTTTTACGTTGTTGTGTGTACTGTTACACTGTTTGAAACTGAAATGATGCTTTAGTAACCCCTGTCAGTAACCCCTCCCTGGGCGTTAGCACCGCCTTCTTTCCCTACTTAAAGCGGGAGATGGGGGGCTTGAAATCAAGATAGTCAAGCAGCAGTAAGTTAATGTTTAGTTTTAGTAATACTAGTTTTATTTGCTGTACCTTCAATCCTCAGTTGCCCTGGAGTGGATGATCTGGTTGCAAATTAACCACACCATTGATAAAGCTCCATTCAGAAGCAGCTCCGTCCTGGCAGAGCCCAGTAGCCGAGGTGTGGTGCTGGGGGAATGCACTCGTGCTGCTTTCGGGCTGGGGGTCCTGGCACTGGCTTTTCACCCTGTGGAGCTCCAGCTCACAAAGCCGTGGAGCCGAGGTGGTTCTATGCAGAGCTGGCTTTTGCCTTGTACCACCGTATTCTCAGAGCAGGGACCCCAGGGAAGAAGCTGCAGAGATCTCCTTGCAGGAGGTGAACCCACTTCTGCAACGTGGACACCATAGAGCAGCTAGTGATGTTAAGATCTCTGTGTGTTTCTCCAGTGGAAACCTGGTCAATGCGGTTGATAAATCAACCCCAAAATTTCACCCACCTGAATGTACGTACCTAGTGGAAGGCTTGTGGCAGTGTGCTGGTTAACCCAGCTGCCGGCTGGAAATGCAAGGGCTGGTCTCTACAGGGGTTTGGCAAGCTGGCTTTGTCCTGCAGGGCTACTCAAATGAAAAAAATGTAACCTGTCCTGTTCCTGTGGGAGCAGCCGCGGTGTGTGGTGCAGAATGTGGTCTGTTGGAGAGCTCTGGGAGTGCGGATGCGCAAAGACCTGTTGAGAAAGATCCCTCTCCCAGGGCTGCTGCAGATGCCACGCAGCGCGGTTGGCGAAACCTCTGCTCGAAGAGCAGCGAGCGAGGACGCTGTGCTTGTGAGCCGCCCTGCATCAACTGGCCTGTGGAACACGAATCTCCCTGCAGCGGATCACAAAGATGATACAGATGTTGCTGAGGTTGCCTTTGTGTAAAAGCAAGATTCATAACATCAGTGGCGGCGCGAATGGGGGAGGCGGTGCTCCTCCTGGATCACCTCGCGGATGAAATCCCATTATACAAAACGCTGAGCCATTCATTTACAGACGAGTAATGTGCTGTAAATTGCAAGGTCATGGATCAGTGGGAGAGGAGGATTAGAGGCCACTGCTATGCTGCGTGATACCAGCGTGCTTCTAGAAAACGTTCATGAGGCTCAAGGATTTGCTGGGAGGAGATGCAGTCAGTAAAGACAAGGAAATGTTGGCATGACTTCCTAAAATATTAGCAGGCTTTTGTTTTAATAACTACAAACAGTTTTGTTGCTTTGTACTTAAAATAGGATAAATTAGAAGAAACAGAGATGGTTATTGTGATGAATAGTTACTAGAGGCTTGTGGAAGGACAAGTTTGACTTGTTTAAACTGAAAGTGGAAACAAAGCACCAAACCTGAGCTGATGGAATTACACTTTTTCTGTTATCTCCTCTCCCTCCGTTCTTCCTTTTCTCCCTGCTTCTCCTCACTCCCTTCTATCCCCACTGAAAAAAGGGCAAAGAGAAAGAATTTAAGGAATAACACTGGTAAAGCAGCGCTAGGTGGTAGAGGGGACATCGTGAGCTATCGTTGCTGGCTGTTCGCACAGGTTGGTTGGTTTGAACGTATCGACCCTGTGTTTTAGGGCTTCCACTGAGTGTTTGCAGAGGCCGCGCAGGAATCCTTGGTCCTGGCACACTGCTTTGGCCAGTGGGTATCTATTGTTCTCTGCTCCAGGATCGGATGAACCGCAGCCCAGATGAGATATTTCAGGATGAACCGATGCTTCAAGTGGTGTTAAACTGTTTTCGATCCCTGATTTGTCTTGCTTGAGGTTGCATCAACAGATTTGGACTAAGGAAAGGGTTTTTCTTGTATCAGGTTACTGGAGAGTTTAGAAGGGTTTTTGAGTGGCCTCTTTCCTAGGACCATTGGCATTTTCACTGCTGGACTGTAATTCTTTTAGGACTGAGACAGAAATTTCACTATGCAAGCAAGTAGCTTCAAAAGATGAAGCTTGCTCGCATGAGAGAAAAGTAGAAAAAATAATTAGGTGGATTTTATCTACTCTGACCTGTGACTTTGAGAGAAGTGAAGATACGGTGTTAATAACTGTCCTTATTTCCTGGCGTTGGCTTATCAGCATTAATGACCTGTGCACCGTAGCAGCAATTTATCAAAGCTTTGGATTTCTCTCTATGTAGGACCATTTCCTTAACTGTTAATGTGAGTCTGTACTCCAGCTAAAAGGCCAAAGAACGAGTGCTCAAATGAGTGCTGATCTGAAGTGTCAAATTCCTTTGTTCTCTTTCTCAAAGGACAAAGATGCGAACAGGAAATAACTAAGCTTTATTTCTTTTCCTGCAAGTCTCTCTTGAATATATTTAGGAGGAAAAGAGTCATTTCATAAATACATTCCACTCTCCTTTTGACAAAACCAGGATTTGTATTAATTTTATTGGCACCGCATGAAAGCGGTGCGAATGAAACATTCGAACCCTGCCCTTATCTGCAAGTCCATCAAACCCTTTCATTGTATCCCAGAGCTATAGATGGGTTTTCTTACTGGATCGTGTGAATGATCATTTTATTCATCAGAATCAGTTAAAAGCACAGGCCAGAAGAGTGCGTGCCATATTTGCTAGGAGGAACCTTGTGTAAATGTGATCCTTAATGGTTAGTTTATTTATATAGATATATAAAAGACCGTGAAAATACTATACTCGGTGTGTACCCTTTATGTACACGCAGAATGATGTAGCAGTGACTGTTGCTGATGTCCTTGGAAAACTGGCAATGGCTCCATTTGCCTCATTTGTTACTGCCTGCTGGAAGATGATCGCGAAGTGTGTTGGGGAGCTGATAGGTGAACGTTTCTCAGTTTTGAATTATTAGTAATTTAGTACCATCTATGTTATTCCCACTGTACAAGTATTTATGAGATATGCTTGCTGCAGAAGACATAATGGGATGAACGTGGGAGGGATAATACAAGCTTCGTAACTTAAAAAACATAGGAAAAATCACATAGAAGAGTATTTGTCTATCTGATAGATGATTTTACGTGTATTTTAAGAAGGTTGACAGTTTGTGACTGCCAGACTTGTCAATGCAAAGTGTATTTCCTTGTGTTTCATTGCAGTATGTGTCTGTTCTGCAAGGCTTTAGGAGCCGATTGCTCACAGGAGGAAAAGAGGAGGAGGATGTGTCATAGCTCTGAACTGTTAATTAAACTGATTTCTAAAAAAAAAAAAAAGATTAATCTAAATAAGGCTGATAGCCCAGGTTGTCAAATTAATTTTGCTGCTATTATTGGAAATAACAGTTACTTTCAGCTGTTACTTTCAGCTGCCCAGTGTGTGTCACAGCCATGGAGCAGTGCTGTTTGGAAGGGCCCTGCGGAAGCCGTTTCATCTGATGCCCTGCTTTACACCAGGCCAACGGCTTTGTTACCTGTGTCGAAAATGAATGTGATAATCCTGGAAATAAGCAGCGGTGCAGTTTTACTCTGTGCTGCTGGTTTGGAGTGTAATTAGATCTGCCCAAGCTGTGCGTATGCGCTTGACCACCACTCTAGGCTACAGTTGTGCTTTCAGTAAATAATTAGTGGCTGAAAACTTTGTTATTTAACTTTTTGATAAACAGAGTGGCATTGCCCTGACTTTTGGGGATTGTCACTAACTACTCGCTACCTAACAAACAATACTTTACAGACGTAGCAGCCTGCCTGAATTCTTGGGCTGATATGTTGTCTGAAAAGATCCCATTTAAATAATTTCACAAGGCTCTGAATTCCACTGGCTGAGAATTAAAAATGCGACGGCATGGTCAAAGTCATCTCGGCTCGTGAAAGGTGCGTGTAGATCTTTTACAGGTTAACTGCATATTAATTCTGAGTGGTATTTGTGTTCTTTCACAATATTATTTGAATAGTCTTTCAGCTTCCAAGTTGGAGCTATCTTGGCAGAAAAAAAATATGTAAAATCTAAAGGAAGTAAATGAACACAATCTTTCCGGTGATAATTTAAAAAGATAAAACAAGCAGCATGTAAATCAAGTAATCTGTTTTAATAATCAAACCATTTAAGTCCTTTTCCATATTGCTAATGCTCCCCTTGCATTTTCATTGTTTAACAA
Source organism: Chroicocephalus ridibundus (assembly GCF_963924245.1). Lineage (NCBI taxonomy): Eukaryota > Metazoa > Chordata > Aves > Charadriiformes > Laridae > Chroicocephalus > Chroicocephalus ridibundus. The sequence continues at coordinate 6,771,018 of NC_086300.1, read as the reverse complement.
CTCAGTACAGTTGGCATTTAGAAATTCACTCCTTTTGCAATGAATGATGAATGCATAAATAACAGTACTCCTACTGCTCAGCTGTTTTTCTATTCAAAGAATGGAAAGTGAAGTACTTAAGACTGTTGTGCAAATTCATCTGCTAATCTTTGCCTATCCTACCCTGCACTTCCATATCCACAAGGAAGAGTTCCATGTATTCCTCCTCCTCTTCCCTTTTTGAGGTTGTCCTTTCAGTCAGAGGGGAAAAAGATCCAGATGCTGAATCTGCCAGGTCAGTCACGCTCATGGTTTCGACTGAAAGCACTTTACTTGGCTGTAGTAAAAAAACCCCTTTCTTTCTAAACCAAACTTTCTGTGTAATATTAATTGCTCTTTTATTGGAAAAAAACCCCTCGTGTATTTACTAGCCTTTTCAGCACTGATACGCGTACGTAATCTCATGTCTGTAGGGCTTGAGGGTTTGTCTTCCAGGATGCCGGCCGCTTCATTCTTGCTACCAGGGGAGAGACCGAGAGATGGTGAAGCGGGGATTTCACTGCGCTTCTGGTTCAGATTGCCATTAGGTAACATGAAGTTTTTCCAGTACAAAACAGCAAATACAAGGAAAAAAGTCCCACAACAAACCTGAGCCAAGTCTATCACCAAAAAGTGGGAAGCTTTTCCTGCCCTGACATGCTTTCAAGGAAACAGGAGGAAAAGTCCTTTCTTTCAACCTGAATCGTTAATGGACATACTACGTTGAAACGTATTTGCTTTGTGATTTGCAAACTTAGTTTTCTTCTCCATTGCTCATGGCTCTTTCTTCACGTTGTCTGGCTGAAGTTGTTGGTATCTGTCCCAGAGGGAATGGTGTCAGTGATAATCTGGATGTGGGGTGTTCAAGCTCGCAGCTGTCCATCACTGTCCCTTCAGCAGACGTGGCAGAAGGGAATCTTTGGCAGAGGAGCTGGATGGGCAGCTGTAGGTGGAATGTCAAATCTGCTGCTTTGAGACTCAGCAGTTTGTCTGCCGAAGCCCTTAGTTGGTAATCTGATGTGCTGCTCGGACAGCTTGTGAGCCAAAACCACAAGAGCTGTGTTAAGTCACAATATGCTGTAAAACACATAAATGCCTAAAGAAATCTGCCTGGTTTCATGGCCAGAAAACAAACAGTCCTGTTTAAGGACTACATACCCAGTAGTTGTGTTTAGGTGAGATTGTGCAGGTCGCTGTAACAACTCTAAAAGAAACCCTAATTATGCAGAAACATAAGTCATATTTGTACATTATTTGCATATTTTGCATTATCGTTTTTGCATGATTTGCATGGCCTGTGTTAGTATAAATAAGGCATCTATTTTTATTTTGGATCTAACGTTACCAAAGGACTAAGCAAGCGTTTGGGGAGTGCTTGCGGATGGCGTACTGTATCTTAATACTGCAAGATGATTCTTGGGTTTTTTGAGCCCTGTATCAAAACAATGCAGTATTCAGGAGACTCCAGCAGCATTCACAGATCAGCACTGGGCACGAGCTTAACAAATGCAGAATATTCCTTTACAGCAGAACAATGAAGCATCTGAACATCAGCATCTCGTGGCCAGCTGACTGCGAAAGGAGTCTCCAAGCATCTACAAAGAAAACCTGTGAAATACTGTGATTATACCTTGGCTTGTGGAATAAATAGAGGTGTAGTTAGACATTGGTACAAAGTTCTGTTAATTGTGCAGTGAGCACAGAAAATTGGGACAGTGGTATAGTACAAGAAAGAGATGGCTTAGAAAATAAGGCTGCAAGTCGTCATCATCAGTACAGTTGCTGATGTGGCTTCAGGTTCTGTTCGTTTATACCAGGATGCTGCTGTGTCAGGGGCAGCAGCAGCGACGTGAGTGGGTTTTGTTTCCTGAAGTCAGGAGGAAGTCACAGGGCATCAGTCATGGTCTTTTGTTGTTCTGCACGTTTCTTGATCTTTCTGATGGGTTGCAGGATTTTATAGTTCCTTCAGCATTCCTGGAAAGGTTGTTACTCAGAAGTATAAGCTAGTCCTTGTCTGGACACTATTCAGCCAAACCTACCGGTGCAGGGTTCCTGCACCGCTGAACCGGGGCAGTGAAATCAGACAATATCTTCCCCAGGATGCAAATCTGTCCAATCACCGGTCTGGTTTTTACCTTTTGTGCTGCAATTTTGTCCACTGATATATTTGAAGGTTGCGGTGTATAATCGATGAACAAAGATGAATTCCCAAAATTGAAGGCCGAGATAATCATGGTGTGGCAGGTTATAGTTAATACAGACATGGGGTTTGGAAAGAGGAGGTGGTGAATGAAGGTTAAAACGCCTATTTTTAAATACCTGAATGCTGTAACATGGGAGTGGAAGGAACATAATGGATCGTGAAGTCAGTTGCCGGTCAGTGCAGGAAGCCAAATTTTCTAAAACACATCCATAAAGTAAGTTCAGCAATATCCAGCAGGGCTCACCGGTCCTCACAGCTTCTATCGAAATGTTCTTCCAGGACCAATCCCTTGCAGCCAGCTTTCCCGTTCAAGCCTGCGGTGGCCAGGATAAGTCCATTCCCATTTTTCTTTTATATCAGCTTGTGTAGTTTTTTGTTTAATTAGTTCTTCTGGCTGCCTGGCAAGATGATATTCATCTCCCGATGTGTTTATAGAGTGATTACTTCCACCTTTTCCTCTTCCTCAGTAGTTTTATGAGTCTTACACATTTAAGTTAGTTTTCTTATATGCCAAGCTCTCGGCTCTTTTGCACGCGTGCTCCAGTTGACTTCACGTGTGTTGGGAGCAGATAGAAGAACCTACCTGACTTCTGCTCTTTCTTTTTCTTTATACTATCTTTTTATAGATTATGTGCTTTTATTTGACAGATTAGAAAGTTAGAGGTTATGGGTAGGTGGCAATCTCTTGTTGCTGTCCCAAGTCTGTTCTACTCTTTCCTGGTTAGATAAAGGATCAAAGGATAATTCAGCCTAGGAGGTCATTCAGGGCAACCTCCTGCTCAAAGCAGAGTAATATGATTATTGCATTAGGATTTTACAGTGTTCCAGCCAGGCTTTTCACATGGAAAGTGGGAGTGTGTTGTACTGCTCTAGGCAGAGAAATGGGGAGCAAGCTGCTTTCCTCTACCTGTGCTCCGTAGCAACCTTCTCCTGTCTGGATTGGAATAAACCCCCAAAGCATTATGTTGTCCCTGGAAGCTTTTCAGAGAACTTCCTTTTGTCTCCTTATCTAGTCCAAGTCTGCTTGCGCCTTCTGCTAGGCTTCTAGAAATGTAAAAAGCGTCTGCAGTGCTTCCCTGCTGCTGGAGAGACAGCTCGGTCTGTCTGACGCAAATAGAAATGAAAGTTCAGTGACTCCTATGTTTAGTGGTTTGGCATTTTTTCAGTGCAAAGTTAGTACTTTAACTTCATGTTTAAGGAGGGGGATTTTAATTATTCCCAGTTCTAGCTAGCTACGTTTCACGGTTTCAGCCTTTATTCAGCGTTCATTAGAGCTGGTTTAGCATCCTTCTTCCATTTTCCTTTCCCCCCCACCTTACTTAGTGGGTTTGCAAAGCTGCATGGATGAGTCAAGGGTCAGCTGTGTTGGAGCTGAATCAGTCCTGTCAAATTACAGTCAGTTTGCTTAAATGTTGGTTTCTTGAGGAAGATGTGGCACCAGTCCCTCAGAGTTTACTATTTTCTTTTGAAAAAAAAAACAAAAAAAAAAACATTACCTCATTACAAAGGACTCTTTTAACCTTATTTCCAAAGCTGACTGTGAAAATTGCAGATGAATGAAATATTCCTCACCCTGCCCTTTCTGCTCCCTCCGCACAGGAAAGGAGTGGTGCAGAACGCGCGCTGAATGGCATTTCCTATTTTGTTAAACTGGCAACATCTGAAAACTGAACCCATGCAGGACAACTGCAAGCAAAAAAATTCACCTGCACATTAAATGAACTTAAATTCCAGTTTTTCTGGCTCTCGGGATGGATCAAAACGCTGTAGACATGCATACGCAGAACGGGGACAGACTTGGATTGTTTTCCCAGCGCAGGGAGGTGATACTGACTGGACAGTTTTTTGGTCTGTTTTTCCAAGTGCAGCAAGAATATTTTAGCTATAGTTCTGCCAACGCAAATCCTGTTTATCTGAGTTCTCTTGTGATGAGAATGATTCGCTACAATGCAGTTTATGAGCAATTTACTGAAAGACTTGAAAGTCATCCTTTCCTGCTCGACAGCTGAGTTTATTTCGAGATTTACCTAAAATAAAGTCTTTAAGTAGTGTGGAATACTCAGTGGAGAAACCTGGTGTCACATATGAAAGGCACAATTGTCCGACACGCACAGGGTGAAGCGTGCTTAAGCAAAGTCATCTTACTTCCCAAAACATGAGAAGAATAGTTGTTCTTTGTGTCAGTGCGGCTGGCTATATGTTCTTGCATTTAAAAACAGGTAAATACGATTTCACTGCCACAAGTCTACTTAAATTCCCTTCCTGAGTGAAAACATCCTAAAGGCCTGCCCGTCCTTGACTATCCACGTACGCACCTTCATGAACATGAGTTTGAATTAACGTTTTCTTGTGTGTTTGCAATGAGAATGGTGTCAAAGCCTGCAGTAAAGGATTTTTAACGTATGTATTTGGTGGGAAGAGCTAAGAACTGTTGACCCCCTTTGGGGGAATAACCCAAATCACACGGGGCGTTTGCAACAGGAAAAGGAATTGTCCCTTTTCTGCGTGCCAGAGGTGTGCAGCTGCTAGACCATTCTTCCCATCCACAAAAGAGGAAGGAAGTAAAAAAAAAAAAAAGGATGCTTAATACTAAATATTTCGGTTTGATTTGTGCTTTGGAGTTAATGAGTAAGTTGGAAATAGATAATAGTTTGAAACCATCAGCTTTTATTCTTTTAACCTTCAGCGGCACTAGGTTAGCTGGTGACTCTCTAGCGCAGGCTGATGCGTCTGTAGCACTCCTGTATCTGTCCTGAATTATTTGCTGCTTTAGTTGACGTTTCCTTTACTTTAAGCCACCGCTGTACAGTTAAACTGAACGTCCGTCTCCGTGTTGTGACTTCTTGTCGTGAAGATGTTCTGTTCCTGGAGCGTCTGTGTAGCATCAGGGAGCAGGGGGGGTGAGACCAAGGAGCTTCGCTGAGCACCTGCTAATGTGGGAAAGTGTTTGTGTCTATGTAAAGCAGAATGGGATGTCGGTCTGTGATCACTGGTGGGAAAGGAGGAGTTCCAGATGAGAGAAAGTCTTTTCGCGGGAGAAAACGATCCATAATACCAATAGCTACACTTCAGCTCTCTTTAAGTAACAGAAAATGAGATGATTGGTGACTTGACATGATTTTTCCAGCAGTTGCTGTTGCAGAGACCAGACAGATGGAGGGAACGACTGGCAAAATGTGTTTCTGAGGAGCCGTTTCACACCCCAGCGAAGCCCAGGCTGTGCTCTCGCTGCAAACCATCCCTGGGAGCTGGCACAGGTTACCTCAAAGTATGCTGAATTCTAGAAATAGCAATAAGCCTGCGGAGTGCTGCCTGCTGTCTGTGATCCCGACAAGTTTCTGTTTATCTTTCGGTACAGAGGAGTTAACCGTGTAAATGATTAATTAGAAATTCCCTTTTTAATCTGAATTGCAGCATTTGGAGTGGGGAGCGCATGGTAGGGTGCCTTTGTTTAACGGTCTGCGTTCTGCAGATGTTGTTTGGGAGTATGGGTTCCAAGTCTTGCCAACTAACTCTTTTCTTTATTTGTACTGAGTGCATTTGAAGTTGCATCATTTCCTCGGTAAGAACAGTTTTATTTTTGACTGGAGTGTTTGTCAGGTGGGAGAAATCCTAAATGTGAGTGCTCTCTGGTGGCGAAGATTTCTGCTTCGGTTTTCTGATTTCTGCAGTGTATTTTGCAATGGCAACTGGATGTGCACACAGGATGGCTGGACTTAAGGATGTATTTTATTTTCAACTCCCTAAAAATAAAAACTACAAAACAAAGTCTTGGCAGTCATCTTTTTGAGACAATAATTTCTATCCTTTTAAGTGATTTATATTCTGTGACCTTCTGGTTTATATTTTCTCGCTATCAATCCCTGTTTTAACAAGGTAATAAAAAACAGTATAAAAAATTCTCATGAAAGAGCTGATGTTCTTCATCAAAATAACACACCAGGATTTAAATACTGTGACTTTCTTTTTGGCTGCTGAGCTAGAATTCAGATGCCAAAGTAATAAGTGGAAAACTCAGAAGACAGTGGTACAGAAATTATTCAAATAGCATTATTATGGGGAAGTCTTTTCTCCTGAAAGCAGCCGCACAAGATGATGTGATTTTCATGAGATGAGGTTTGACCGTGGGGATGTTGACCCCTGGGAGTCAGTACAGGGGCTCCTTTTATCAAGCGTGCCATAGATCGCTTTTAATAACAAAAATCCCTTCTTTTGTGTTATACGTTCAGTACTGAAATGATTACGCCGACCTTTATGTTGCTGAGCTTTCCCTTGATGGAGTGCGTGCCCCGATTTGATGAGCCCTTCCGAAAAGCACCGCAAAGCTTCATCATCTGGTTTTGTGACCTTGCCTTGCAGAAAAAGAGCAGATTTAACGCCCCTTGTACCTCCCAGTTCGGACTGCCATCCTCGCTTGTTTTCTTAAGTTTTCATGAGCTCTTCTTGGGCAAGGAAAACCAAGAATCTCAGAGGGAAGCAACGCAGCGAGGAAAACAGCCTCTGCTGTTCTTGGCCTGCTGCTGCGCGGAGCGGCGCTGCCTGGTGAAAAGAGGCTTTATCAGCACGGAGGGGCGAGGAGCAACAGCTCCTTTTAGGAACATCTAAGCACAGCTCTGGAATTTTAACTCTGGTGCTAAGAGGGTAAAGAAAGAATGAACAGAGAGGTAAGCGGGGATGTCAGTTGTTCATAAACTCTGTATCCTTAAAGGCAAGCTTGAGAGATGCCTGGAGATGGATCCTTCTCCCTCGTCTCCATCTGCCATTTGCCACAGAGGTTGAAGACGCAACTCGTCAAGGTCTAGTAAAACCTTTTAAGACTGGACTTGGAGGCCAAATGGGAGATCTGTGGCCCGAGCCCGGAGCTGTCGGGGGAGCAAGCGGGCGACGTCCAACTGCTGTATGTGAGAGGTGCAGAGCCGGGCTGTGGCCCGGGCGAGGGCTCCTGGCGGGGGCAAATCTGTAGGTTCTGCTTACGAGGCAGTCGGGGACACTGAACTGTCACGGGAGGAAACTTAAACTGGGCTCTGCTACTGAAAGTTTACATAATTCATTACTTAGGGAAGAGGTCGGAGTATTGGGTACTGTGATGGTGACTTGGCACGACACTTCAGTAGGGATGTCCTTTTGTTTTTTTTCTTCTCTGCAGCTAAAAGAAACCCCTGTAACCTCTCTGTGCTGACATGAACCCTCCAGCTGTGCATCTGGCAGTACAGTGGGGCTTAAAACCTTCTCCAGAAACTGCTGTATCTTTATTTGTATCATTAATAGTGCCATTAGTGGCGGTTGTGTGCTATGCCGTGACTTTTGGAGAGCAGTCTATATGTTCTCCAGCGGGCAACGTGCCTTTTCAGGTGGCCCCGCTCCAAAAAGATGGGAAGCATTCTGCTGGTTTTGATGCCCTTGCAATGGTTTCCATTACATATGTATGTCCCAGTGTGATTTGATCTCCTGAACAGAAACAGCGCTGTGTGTGTTTGGGTTTTCTTGAGCTCTCCTATGTATATGTAGAGTCCCCTGTGCTCCCGAGAGGGCAGAAGGCGAGCAGCCTGGTATCCGATCTCTTTGCACCCACAATGTCTCCTGCTGCCTGTTTGGTATCTTCCCGACTGCTTTGTGCTTCCAAGAATTACAATTAGAGCCGGCAAATGACAAGGACTGAATGTGTGAGGCTTCCTACGTACTTAAGTCCATCTTCTGGTTTCCCAGTGAATAAAGTGGGGTTTTTTTAAGAATTAGGCTGTGATTCTGTATTCCGTAGCAGGCTTGCATGCCAGTTGCTTAGTGTTGCTGCCTATGGGTTATCCGTCATCTTTGTTACAATAGTTAGCTACTGAGCTGTGGTTGGTATTGCTAATTCTAATGGCCTTGTCTTTTCTAAAACGTTTTTGGTAGCTTTCAAACAGCGCGTATCTCTAAAATATAAAATATCTTTGCACTTTAAGCTCACTAATGTTTTGGGAAATGCGTATCAGGACTGTCTTCAGTTCAAACTGAATGCAGGAACAAAAAGATGTCTTGCAATTCTTGTGTCTTTTTTGTGAAGCGTTTCTGGAGGAAGCTGCAATTAGAGGCAAAATCACTTTTGGGAAGTGGAATGCTGGTGGCTAGATTGTATTTCTTGAGTCTTATTACACCTGCTAAAAACGAACGCTGCCAAGATGCTGCAGAAAATTCTCAAATGAACAATAGAAAATGTCAAGCCTGTCACCACATGGGGGTGGTAATAAATTCAATAAAGTAATGCTAGAATTTGTGCCGGAGTCCATGAAGGCTTAGGGCAGCCCCTGTACTCCGTAGAGGTGTTATGGTGCCATCTAATGTTGTAAGGTTTAAATACAGGGTGCAGGCAGGTATTTAATGGGAGAAATGCCATAGTTTGTGTGTTGATCTCGAAATCTGCTGTCGTCCTTTCTCCTCCTGAGAAACAAATGCTGTATGAATTCTTCGGCTGTTAATCTGAAATTCCTTCTGTGCTCTTCTGCTAGATAACTTCGCATAAAATGTGAATTTCTTTGGAAACATCTTTTAACCTAAACGCTTCTTTTTAATTTTTTTTTTTGTTTTCTGTTTGGTTTGCAGAAAGACTGCTAAGGACCAGGTAGGGTTTAGGAAAGGTGTAGTCTGGGGTTGTTTTCACACCTTCTTGAAAAGCGTTCGCTTGTGGTTTAGCGGCAGCGCTGATAGCAAAGTGCCTTCTAGCGAAAAGGATGGAATGGCAGGTAATTGCTGGAGCTGAAAGGCTGTAATTTCCTTCTTGGCTTGTATCTTTGTTTACTTTCTTGCTAATGTGATTAGGCCTCTTAAGTGAGTGGCTTCAAAACTTCTGCTTCTCTGGCCTGAGCTGGGCTACGGAGAGCTTAGAATGTGAAAAAAGAATTTGCCTTTAAATCCCCTTTATGAAGCAGATTATATGAACTCAGCACAAACTCATTGTCAATTGTTGAAACAGTAAATTATAGTTAGTAACTTAAACCTTGCTAAAGAATTTCTTAGAAACATTCATTTCCGGTAGCATGTTAATGGCAACAGAAATACCTGAATGTGCAGCAAGCCGGCTTGATTGCACCGGCAAAGCAAACTTTGCCGTACTCAGAGATATGGTCGGCGTTTGTAGCTCAGTGATCTGATCGGTCATGCATCTCTAAGTGAAACAGCAGTAGAAATTTCCTTTGTCGGTGGTAAGATTCAACGCTAGCCCTAGTTCTTAGTCCTTGTAACATCACGTCTCTACATAATATGGTAATGTGCCATCCCGGCCACGTTCGTCAGCTAATGGCTGTAGTCAATGTTTTATTATAATGTTGCAATACAACGATGGATTGAAGAGCTCACCTGATAAAACGGGCAGCTTACTTGGAAGGCATATTCTGAATCTCTGTGTTTGTCTAATTCCCTTCCTCCCTTTTGCTTCATCCTGCGTAGGTTTGAAAAAGGACGGATTTATACATTTATTGGGGAGGTGGTTGTTTCCATGAATCCGTACAAGAACTTGAACATCTACGGGCGTGACATGATTGAGCAGTACAAAGGAAGGGAACTGTACGAGAGGCCTCCTCACCTCTTTGCGATCGCTGATGCCGCTTACAAAGCGATGAAGAGGCGATCAAAAGACACCTGTATTGTAATATCAGGTAAGCTGAAAGGGCTTTTCATTATGATGAACACTTGATCTTTTTGAAATCCTTGGCAGAGAAAGAAGAATGATTTGGCTAATGACAGCATTTTAGAAAAGGGAACTTCATTAATCTTAAAAACTGCTTATTTGCATTTGAATCTGTGTGTGCAGACCTTAGCAATTATTTCTTATCTAATTCAAGAGCTGGTGTCAGTCATTAGCTTAATCTGTGTGCAAGGTGATAACTTGAACTTGAGTCCTCTGCTGGCTCCGCCTGCCTGGATGGAGATCAGTGAGAACAGGGCTCCTGGCTCTCTGTGGAGAACTGCTGATTTTTGTCCCTTAGATGACTGATGTTCTCTGTTCCGATGGCCGAACTGGTTGCTTGTGGTGGCTCTAACAGTGGGAGCAGTGCTTGTACCATGAACGGTCGCTATCTGGATCCTGGCACTTCGTTTCCTTGATGTTCCCGTGCTTTAGCAGCTCTGAAAAGCGAGAGACCCGAGATGCTGCGCGGAACAGAAGCCTCTTGTATTGCAGTTCCCGGCACTGCTGCTAGCCAAGCCTCTGCATGCCACTCTTTCTCCTCTAACAATATTCCTTTTGATCCTCTGTGTGCCAGGCCTTCTACCGACCTGTGAAATCTTACATCATAACTGCTCCGAAGTCAGCACAGCAGCAACAACCAGGCAGGGTTATGGCTATATTTAGAAAATATTCAAAACCACCAGTAAGATTGCTTTAAAAAAAAAAAAACAATAATAAAAAACCCAAACGCTGTCGGGGTAGAAATAAGATCTACTGTTCAGTGATTTGCTTTGCTTTTTTTTTTTGATCTGTTGTGTCATCTTTGTATTTATGCCCTCAGGTGAAAGTGGGGCTGGGAAGACTGAGGCCAGTAAATACATTATGCAGTACATAGCAGCCATTACCAACCCCGGGCAGAGAGCGGAGGTGGAAAGGTAAGGGCTTAGCAGAAAAACAAGGGAAATTGTTTTGTTTACGGATCTCTCTCTGCGAACTGTGTAGCACCATAGAATCACAGAGTGGTTTGGGCTGGAAGGGACCTTAAAGCCCACCCAGGGCCACCCCCTGCCCTGGGCAGGGACACCTCCCACCAGCCCAGGTTGCTCCAAGCCCCGTCCAACCTGGCCTTGAACCCCTCCAGGGATGGGGCAGCCACAGCTTCTCTGGGCAACCCGGGCCAGGGGCTCACCACCCTCACAGCAAAGAATTTCTTCCTAATATCTCATCTAAATCTCCCCTCTTTCTGTTTAAAACCCTTGTTAACCATGTTATTAGGTGGTCTCTTGTATTAATTGCATGTTGATTTTACAGCATTTACGTAATTTCTTCGGATACTATGTTTACTCCGAGAATTTTTCAATATCGATTTCTAAAGTCACGTAGAAAAGTTTGAACTTTCAAAATAAAAACAGTATCTAGAAATCATGTTTCTTGTGGCAAATTGCCTGAAATACGTGTATGTTAGAATAGCATGGTGAGTGCAAGGAGCGTATTCCGTGACCTTTCAGGCTTGCGTGCTCCTGAATTGCAAAATATGCCTGTCAGCCGTAGAGTAAAAGGTTTTGAGCAAAGAATGTGACTTTCTGCTGAAACAGACCTAGTATCTGCCCCAACAAAAATTTTGACAATTACTTGCAAGAGAGTCCAAGGAATTGATTTCAAAACTTACATCTGCAAGGAACTGAACTTTTGACGCTATTTTCAGTGGGGGGATCTGGTCTTTGGTTCCCATGTGCTTGGCAATAAGGAACGTCACCAGAAGCTCCCAGCTGATTTCCCACGGGATTGCTAATGTCATACACATCTGCCAAATACATCATCCAAGAGCATCTCTGCTGTTACTAAATTCTTCTCTGGAAATGCCCGCAAAAAAAAATTCCATGGTTTGAGTATACAAGTCTGGGCTTACCCTGTTCTCTTTTCCGTTTCTCTGTGCTACAGAGTGAAGAACATACTGCTGAAATCCAACTGTGTGCTAGAGGCCTTTGGCAATGCCAAAACAAACCGTAATGACAATTCCAGCAGGTTTGGAAAATATATGGATATCAACTTTGATTTTAAAGGAGACCCGATAGGTGGGCATATCAATAATTACTTACTAGAAAAGGTAAGCCACGCTCACTTCAGAGCTAGAGGCTTTGATGTAGTTACTTTTGTAATATGTGCTGCCAATAGAAGATGTTCCGTTCAGATGTGGTGTGTCATTATGTTACGTACGAGGGCGCAGACTCTCATTTAAATCTAGGGCTTTATTTTTCTCCAAGGATTACTGTAAGTAACTGAACTGCTGCTGAAGCCCCGGCAGCGCCCTGTGACTTTGCTTTCAGAGCTCCCTGTGTAAGGGACTAGAGGTTTTCTCCAAAGCTTGCGAGCGTATAGGTGTATGAACTTTGTATCCAGAATAAAAGCTGAGATTAATTTAACTCTATAAAACTCCTTCTTTATAAGTTCCCGCATTGAGATCTCACTGGTGAATAAAAGGAGAAGATATCTAGGTCTGTAAGTAGCACCCGTATGCTTGAGAAGTGTTCTTCTGGAATAATGCCCCAGCCTTGTGTGATCTTTTAGTAGCTTGTTTTTATATATTCCAAGTGATCTGAAACATAGTTTTTTTTTTTTTTTCATGTCATTAAGTGGTGCCTGAAAACATTGGAATATGTAAAACTCTGTAGAGAAAGTGGGCTTGATCTATTAACCGTTCTCGTTATGTGTGAGAGACATGCCTGGCTTTAATTTACATGTTTGACCACATCTGCTAACATGCTTTTTTGTTTGTGTTTTTTACTCTTCCCGTGATTTCCCTGAAGTCTATTTTCAGAATAAACACTTTATTTTAAAAAACAAACCAACAAACCCAAACATTTAACACGTGATACTGGCCTGCAGAAAAGGGGTGGGGCTGCAGCTGCAGTGACTGAAATCCTGACCGATTCTTTCACAGTCTCGGCTTCTACCGAGTTAAAGTTGTTTCCGTTTGACAGCAGTTGAGGTTCCCATCCCAACACAAGCAGTGAACAAACACTCACTTTGCTTTGCAGCAGGAGCACGTCCTTTGTCACTCTCCGTAGGTCAGACTTGTAGCATGAAATAAGGATGTGTTGCTTCTTGACTGAATTTCTGCTGCGTTTAGCGTTTGATTATTTTTGTGCTGTTTTACGCTGATTTGGAAGGAGTGCTCTGCAGATGGAGCTGTCGCTTGCTCCCTAAAACAATGCCCTTGTGCTGGAGTGGGGCGCTCGCTGGTGCTGGTGGTCGGCCTCTCCTGGGGTTGTAAAGTGGTTACCATGGCCCATGGCGCCTTTGTTTGTAGTCACAGCGTCCTGTTTTTCATTGCCGACGATCAAATAACAAACTGAAATGCCGTTTTATTGGACTCTTCCATGAAAGCAATTCTGTAGTCGCCACGTGGGATTCCTGGGCGGAAGTAGGACATTGCAGCTGTTACACAAGATGGTCTTTTTGATTATAGACTTCAAACTCCGTGGTCGTGCCTAGCTAATGACGTTCCTAGCAGACTTGCTGTAAGATAAGATTGCTTTGGAGGTGTCCTAGCGGTGCTGAACCGATGCATCGGTGTCTCAGGGGAGGGGGGAATTGGGCTGTCCACACCCAGAAATACCTATCTTTGTATTTTCCCCCGCCAGTCTCGTGTGATTGTGCAACAGCCGGGAGAACGAAGCTTTCATTCTTTTTACCAGGTTTGTATACTTTTGCTGAAACAAATGACTTTTCTTAAGTTTCCCAGGCACGATAGGCAAAATATTTAAAGCTTTCACCCTGCCGTGTGTTTTGCAAAGGGTTCCCTTGGTGTTGCATCTTGGGTGATCTCAGGTTCATCAGTTCTTTGAAGAGGCCTGGTCTGGGGAAGGAGCATGGGAAGATTTACTTTTTTCTATCCTCCAGTCCCATATTAACACATTTGTAAACTTAAAAGGAGGCTAACTAAACAAATATTGGACTTTGACTCACTGTTTTATTTGTAGTAAGTCTAATCCCTCTGTTTTCTCTTGAGGCCTCCAGTCCATATGGAAGTAATTTTATGACACCAAGTTGACTTTTTTTTTTTTTTGGGTGGGGGGGGGGATGTTCTTTTTAATGTCTTCCATATCGTATGGTGGTTCCCTTGTGGGCCCTTTGGGGGAAATGGTCGGCCTATTAGTATAACCTTTATTCTCAGTTTTGCAGTGAGGGAAACATAGGTTTGGTTATTTTTTTTCCCCCGCTTACTCAGCACTCCGTGATGGCATGTCAGCATCTCGCTCGTGAATGTGTCGCTTCCGTATTGGAAGGTCTCTGCGTATGGCAGAGAAGGTAAATGCGCTTGCCAAGACACATCTGTGGCGTGTCACCGATGTAAACGTGTCTGGTCCGTGAAGAGGTTCAGGCTTGTTTTCTGAACAGTTGTGTCACTCAAGAGGACAGTCACTGAGGCAACCTCTCACTGGTGGTCAGGGCCCCACAGCGATGCAGACCGTGTGTTCAGCACGTGTTGTGCTTGTGACTCCAGATACCGTAGCTGATTCTTCTGTAGCAGTGATTTAATGTTTTTACGATTTTTCTTGTTGAGCAGATGAATAAGAAACAGAAAAAGGAAGGATTTTATCTTCTTTTTTTTTCATTCACTGTTTCTTAAAATACTCTTTGTACAGCTCCTGCAGGGGGGTTCTGACCAGATGTTACGTTCTCTACATCTTCAGAAGGATGCGTCTGCGTACAGCTATATCTGTCCCGGAGCACAGATAAAGGTGAGGGTGTTGTCAGGGAGCTAGAGGTAACTCGTCTTAAAATTGTAAACGCTTCTTGAAAGACTTCAAGTACTGCTGAGCTAGCAGAAGCTGAGACCAATATTTACAATGTTTATGGAAAGGTGACACCACTGAGCTATTTTTAATGGAGTTTCTGGCCCTAGAGGACAAGCCTGTGTGTACCTGTGCGTACTGCACTTGTGTCTGCTTATAAAAACCACTCAAATGTAGTAGGAGAGACATCACCTTTGTTAATAAATGCAAGCATAGATATTTGAGCCATTACCAGCGACAGACCTTTCCTGCTTCATGGGTGACTTAAGCTGCTTTCTGTACCAAAAAGCCGTAAGGATTCTTTTTTTTATTATTATTATTATATTAGGAGCTTTTAAGTTGCCGAAGCATTCATTCTTCATGTCTGACTTATACTCAAGGGGGCCTCTGAGCAGGAAAGAAGGGAACAAACCCCTAAAGTTTTTAGGACAACAAGATCCTGAACACTTTAAATACGTCTGGAGTTGTCCTTAGTGTCGTCCCTCTGAAGCAGGGTCCGGAGAAAAGGCTCCCTGATTTCCTAATTGCTTTCTTCAGATGCTCTTTGGCAAAAAAAACCCCACTGACCTTCTCAGACGCCTTGATCAGTTTCTCTAGAAATCTGCAGTGAAAACAAACCCAGATGACTGGGAGGGGGCAAGAGGCTCATCTGGAGAAAGCTGGTGATCAGAAATGTTCTGCTGGTGCTGTGCAGCTTCTTAGAGGGTCTGTGACTGCGCTGCTTTACTCTTTCACGATAAATTCCACTGGGAAGGTACTGAGCTATTTAATGATGCTGTGATGGATTTCTGTATCTCAGTGCTGGTGTGTCCACATTGCATGTGTGTCCAGTGTGGGTTCAGCGGGCAAGCAGCCGGTATGGCGTTAGAATAAATTGAGAAATCTCATGACAGCGTCTTGCATCTGAAATATAGCAAAGTACATTTCTATTTCCCATGGGCTTGCAAAATCTTTGCTTTCTCACAGTTGGCTTCCATTAAGCTCCTCGTGTCCCAAACATCTCTTTCCCCTCAGTGTTCCATCAACGATGGTGCAGAGTTCAAAGCGGTAGCTGATGCCATGAAAGTGATAGGCTTCAAGCAAGAGGAGATTCAGACTGTCTACAAAATTGTGGCCGCCATTCTTCACTTGGTAAGCTCCCTGCCCGCAGGTGTGAGTAGGCCCTTCTTCAGGAAGGGGTCAGACAATACATTTGTACTTCCAGCAGCTCTAATTTTCTTGCTGCAGAAGCACTTGGAAGATCTTTTGGCTGGAAAAGTGTACACCTTCCAGTGGTGAGTGAGATTCCTTGATAAAATAGGACGCTGCAGTAACGATGGAGGATCACATGTATTCTTGCATGTTCCAGATCCCAAGACAGACATATCACGAAGTCCTGGGAGCTGTTAAATGTTCTGAAAAGGAATGGAAGGAATTGTTTGGGCTTGGCAGTGAGGGGTAGGGAGCTCTTGCCTCGCTATCCTTCTGTCCCCTTTTACCCTCACCATCATCACTGGGACTTGCTGGAGGGATGGTACTTCATGGGGGAGGCTTGAGCACAGCCGGGTACAGGAGACCTCTCAATTCTCTGCATTCTGCTGCTAAGGAAATCCTTCCTTCACCCATATTCTCCTGGGACCCAGAGAGTCTCCTCCCCTGCGCAGTGTCCTCGTACCTCAGATCTTCTTTTCCTTGAGGAGAGGGCCACCGCAGGTGGGCAGGAGGAAGGTGGCAGAGAAAAAGGTAGCTTTTTTCCTTTTTTTTTTTTTTTCCTTTTCCTCCTCCTTGGAGTAGTTGTTCCCCAGGCTGGGGAAGGGATGGAGTCAGGGTGTGAGGCCGCTCCCACGAACAACGCAGCGGTATTGCTGCTTAATCCAGGCACGGCAGGTGTTCAGTAAGGAACCTTCGCTGTCAGTCCAGCCCCATCAGCCGTGCTGACTTCTCAGCTCCCCCAGAATATTCACATCACCTTTGTGGGCAGCAGCGTCGCAGTAAGAACGGCAGCCCAGCGTTTCTGGGGCGAGCTGCAGTGGAGACGAAATGCTACATCCAGCGTTTGCATACTTAATGTCATTTCCCATCACTAGACTCTGAATCTTGAGACAGTGTTTGATTAAACTTCTGGAAGTGTTTGGTGTATTGTTTTTTCCAAAGCTGAGCTGAACACTGAGCTGGAATGCTGTTTTTTGAGTCAGGCTTTGCTGCTTCCACCATTGTTGGGGCTTTGCTGCTTCCACCGATGTTGGAGCTTTGGGGGTAGGTGGATGTGCAAGGCCCACCCTTCTGTGTTAGGAGATCTACTGCCTTGAACAGCAGGTGGAACATGGATGGACTCGGGATGTACTGATTCATATTAATAAAAGAGATTGAGAAATCTACTTTCTTGCTACTTCTTGCAGGGGAACTTGAAGTTTTCTGTGGATGGTGATACGCCTGTAATAGAAAATGGCAAGGTTGTGTCGATCATCGCAGATTTGCTGTCAACAAAATCTGAAATGGTGGAGAAGGCGCTTTTGTTTCGGACTGTAGCTACCGGTCGGGATGTCATTGACAAACAACATACCGAACAAGAAGCCACCTACGGCAGAGATGCCTTTGCAAAAGTGAGTTTAAATTTCCTTTCTTTGCATCCAATTTTGTATGTGACAGTAACTCAGATGCATTTCTTTTGCTTTTGCCTTTTGGTTGAGTTGTACTTGGTGCAGCAAAGAATGGAAATGCCTGAGGAGAGCATTCACTATTGAATTGCCTTCGTAGTAGCACATTTTTTCAGTGCTGGGGTCCCAACAGGATTCCTGGGTGGATCAATAAGTATAGCGCTTGCTGAGACACAGGAAGTCCGTACTTCATGCGGATTTATTTCTGAATGTGTGCGCCCCTGTGTTCTGTGGGGGGTTGCAGCACAGCCCCTTCCCTGGCTGCGACACAGCCCGCACCACGACCAGCAGCGCTTGCGGCGCGCGCGGGAGGGGAGGGAGCCGCCAGCCCGGCTTGCTGGCATCTGCAAGAGGAATACAGCGTACAGGGCTGAGTGTTTTGGGAAATACGATTCTTGACTTCACTTAGGAGTTAAATTCAAAGAGCAGAGAGTGGAGCTGTAACATCTAGAACTCAGGTTGGAGACCCAAAATGCTGTCTCTCTTTTGGAAAGGTGGATACTGATGACCGAAGGAATGACAATTGTCCTTCCTTTGCTAAGAAATCAAATGACAAGAGAAGAACAGATGAAGTTATGAAGATCCTTGATTATTAACTTGACTTTTTTTCCTAAGATTTTATGTTTGCACAGCTTGGCAGTACGTTTTGAACATGCAGACTGCGAAGGTACCTATGCCTACGGAACATTTTCATTTTGAAAGGTGAAGAGGAATATTTTGCTGCCGCTGTGTTCAGTTGTTAGGTTTCTATAACTGAACTCTCACTTGCTCCTCAATATTGTTAAATTACTCTCAGCTATGGAAGTTATTAGACAGCTGAAAAGGAGACTGGATTCAAATGAAGGGAACCACTGTACCTAGTGACCTCACCGCGATTTAGGCTTCATGTAAATGAGTTTTGGATGAAAGAAAAAAAAATATTTTCAGAGAATATTTTCTTCTTGTCAGTAGCTGTTCGCTTTTAGCAGAATGGTATTCGTAGCTTTTGTGTAGTTAGGGCAGGATCTTGAATTACACTTTGTAGCACCACGTGTGGCATTTACCGGAAACAACCGAGACAGATGCAGGCAAAAATCCTCAGTATTTGTTTCCTGGCAGGCCATATACGAGCGCCTCTTCTGTTGGATTGTGACACACATCAATGATGTGATTGAAGTGAAGAACTATGACACTACAATACATGGGAAAAACACGGTCATTGGCGTCCTGGATATCTATGGCTTTGAAATATTTGACAATAACAGGTGAGCCACGTTGTTGAAGCACAGTGCTGGGCCTTTGCCTTTCCTGTGTGAGAAAACTCATCGCTTTTTTCCTTATGTTTTTGCAGTTTTGAGCAATTTTGCATTAATTACTGCAATGAAAAGCTACAGCAGCTCTTTATTCAGCTGGTTCTAAAGCAGGAGCAGGAAGAGTACCAGCGAGAGGGAATTCCCTGGAAGCATGTGAGTGATTTGGCAGAGGAGGGAGAGGGCGGTTTGAGGTCAGTGTACCAGTAGAAGTCCCAGATCCAGAGTTGCCCCACATGTACGCTCCTGTCGAAGTCGATAGGACATCTGTGTCCACGCCAGCTGTACTGTCAGACGTGCTGTCTGGCAGTCAGGCTGTGGAAGAAGCTAAGCAATCGTCTCAGAACATTGCTTTGCTTGCCATGGTGTGGGAAAATAAATGACTCCAGGTCTGAGTTAAAGCATATTGTGGCATCTCCGGGATGTCACACATATCCCCGCGTGTTTCTGTTCAGAGTGCTTGTGTGTTTTGTGTAGTTATAGATATTCCAGTGTAAAAATCTTGAGTTCTCCTGTTCAAATTCCTTTCACAATGACAAGGTGTGCAATTTTCACTGTGGTGACTGTGCACAGTTGTATGTTAAAAGACCTTTTAAAGTGGATTCTGTTGCAGCTGATTTTTAGCAGAGATCTTGAGATGAATGTGAGGTGAATGAGGGATGGCCCGCTCTGCTGTTCGGTGTAGAGTAGCCTGCTTAATTTTGAGTTGGTGAGCAACGGATTGAAAGCTGATTGCTCCTCCTGTGAATGGTGGGCCCCGTTCTCTCTGCCAGACGCACGGTACTGTTCATCAGTGGCCAGCGCTGGTACTTCTCTCTCCAAAGTCACAAATATACCCGTTCTTTGTGTTTTACAGATTGATTACTTTAACAACCAGGTCATTGTCGACCTGGTAGAGCAGCAGCACAAAGGGATCATTGCCATTCTGGACGATGCCTGCATGAATGTTGGAAAAGTTACAGACGAGATGTTCCTCGAGGCTCTTAATAACAAGCTGGGGAAGCACGCTCATTTCTCCAGCAGAAAGGTAATGTCTCCTCTGTATTCTCAAAACTTGCTTCCTTTCCTGCGTGATACGTTCTCTATTTCTTTAGATGCAGCAGAATAAGGAAAAAGACTTGCTGGGGTTGGAATCGATACCCTCGAGCGTGAAATGAAGTGCCTGAGAGCAGCAGCAGCAGCAGCTCCTAATTACGGAGTCTGCTCTGGGTTTAGGTCGCGCCTCGGGCGGGCCCGGATCCGGCAGAGGGAGCTCAAGGATGTCCAATGTGAGATCGGTTTTATTCCAGGCATAAAAGAAGCCTGAGCTCGTGCCTTGACATATCATGATGTCATCTGGAGCCAATCGATGCGCGGTTTCGACCCACGTGATGCTCTTCCCAGGCTGCTCTAATACACAGTGACAGTGAAATTATTCCCACTTCTGCATTATTACAGCACTGTGATTTTTTTTTTTTTTTTTTTTTTTTCATCGTCATTGGCTATGAAACATGTTCATCTCGCATTGTACCTATGATCATCCAGGCCCCTCGACTTCCTTTGGTTTCAGTACAATGTACGAATTAAAAGGCTTTATTTATTCCTCACTTGGCAGCGTTTGGAAAACATGGTCACCAGCCTGATTAATTTGAGAATCTTTCACACTGAGTAATCAAATAAGGGCCTGTAATTTATTGATGCCTCTCTACTGAGAAACGTCATTTGAAAGGCATCATTCAGAACGCTGGTCCCCCCCCTTCTCCCTCCCACCCCAGTACAATATTTTATGTAGGTCAGAAATACAAAATTAGCATGGTTGTATAAGATATGTGCTAAAGGCTGCCTCCAGGGAGGCTGAATGTAAACAATAGATCTGGATGGGGCTTGTTTGGGTAGGGTGAAAATAAAATAACCGCTTTTTCCTTCCAGATGTGGCTTTCCTTAAGTGCCCTTTAGCTGCAGCACACCTGTCATCTCATCTGCCACATCCCTCCTCGCCGAGGGAGGGGGACGGAATCTTGCTTTCTGCTGTAACCTAGATTTTACCCGCTTAAGCAGCAGACGCATAGCCTGTTCTGAGTAAACTCACCTGAAACCAAGTATTTTCATGATGTTTCTACATTTTAATGCAAATTGCTTCCGTTAGTACTAATGATTGTGAATAGGGAAGTGGGGGGGAGAGTCTTGAATCCTCTGCGGTGGGAAGCGGTCCAGCCTCTGGAGCTGCCTGCTCAATAGATGTGAGCTGGTGAAGAAAGGACTTCAGTTTCTGTTGTGTCCTTGGTCCTGCGTCTGCTCAGGTGCCCTGGGTCTGTCACGGAGAGAGCCGGGTAGTGCTGTCATACGGCGGGGAAGAGGACTGAATTTCATCAGGAATATGGGAGGCTGTAAAATGAAAATTAAAAAAATAATAATCTATGTGAGTCCTTACCTTCAGGAGTCCCTTGGCAGCATAGGAAACGTTAAAAGAAAATATTGCCAGTTGCAGCATTCCTCAGTAGGGGGTGGCATTGTCAGAAAACTGTTTGCACAGACCAGGAGGGAGACAAGGAATACTGCTGTAAATAATGTTTATGGAGGGTATGATCTATCTTCCTGGCTTGCTAATTTCTAGTTTAAATCAAAGTAGCCTTGAAAAAATTGACACGTAAAACTCTCAGCATCATAATTATTTTTTTTTTGTCCCCTCTCGTATCTTTGCAGATGTCCTTTGCCAGTACCTAAGATACCTTCCTCAGTCCCCTCTAGAACCGCTGTAGGAAACCGGCGCTTCCTAAGCCGGCCTCTTCTAGCTTGAATTAAAACAAAGGACTTGGTGTCATTTCATAATTTGCTTCTGTAGACTGCAGTAGTTCTGCCTGGGTGCTATAAAGTTCAGCGTAGATGGAAGCTGTTCGTAAAGAGTTAAAGCGTGTGCACTGACACGTTGTGGGAAGAGCTCCTGTCTTTCGGGCTGCGTTAATGCTTCGCTGCTCCCCTCTGGAGCGTGTTGCAGGCTGGCTCCATGTGGATAAGCTCTAAGGGGCTGCTCTGCCCTAAATAGTAGCGTCCTAGTTTGTGCGCTGCATGTCTGGTCTGCTGCTGTCTGCTTGGTTGTCCTGGTGAAAGCCAAACACACCAGGAAAAATACCGGCCAAAACTTCCACTAGGAGTATTTGTGGCAAAATTTTATGTTCCTAGAATTGTCCTTCTGAATTGTCCTTCTCTGGAGGCATGCTGACTATTCTGATAATGCTTCTCAATGTCACAGGTTCATTTTCTCAGCCTCTTTAAGGTCTGATTTTTTCAATTGATCATCTACTTTCAAAGGATCGAGCGCAGTGATGGTCAGTCTATGCATTCCTCAACCTTCAAATGTGGAGACAATTTCCGATTGGGAAGGGAAGAACATGAGAATGTCCGTTCTAGTCCACCTGACGTAGCATCTTCCAAGACACTAGGCAATAGGGAAGGTCTAAGCGACAGAAGAACATGGGACAAATGTGTAATGATATTTTGATATGCTCCCAGTCTGCAGTGGTCTGCAGCCCAGGAACTAGATGATCTCCACATGTCCCTTCCAACCCCTGTCATTCTGTGAACCTTCTGAATCAGGGCTGGCGTCCTTAATGTTTTTTATTTTATTTTATTTTTTTTTTTAATTGACTAAGAATTCCATGGGCTGCTTACTCACACGAAGAGCTTTTTCCTTCCCGTTTTCCTCCCTTCTCCCTTTTAGGTTACATCTGTTGCCTCCTAGTTCTTGAACGCCAAAGCGTGGTTCACTGTGTTTTCTAATACATTAACTCCATGTCGTTTGCCATCGACTTCTGGCAGTTCTGTCTTGACCTGAAGAGGTTTAGTTCATTTGGCCCTTCCTCCTGTAGCAGTCAGTCAGTGCTCTTGATCCTTTTTACCCTTCTTCAAGCCTTTTCCAGTTCTCCTGCATCCTGTTTGAGATGGAGGGTAATTAAGGTACTTATTGGTCTGGAAATGGAAAGTTTGGGGCCCATCGTTTGGTATGAACTTCGTCTTTTCTGTTTGTGTATCACTGTGTTTAATTTAATGTGCTCTTTTTTGCCATTCCTTTAGCCTCTCATGTCTTCCTGCCGTTCTTCACAGCCGGCCTTTGTCTTTACTTCCCTGACTAATTAAGCACCGTCAACAACCTGATCACCTTCCTGTTCCCCTCAGATCACAGCTCATTTAAGAGGATGTTAACGGTGTAGATGTCAGCGCAGGACCCGTTTCCCATCTTCCCAGCGGTTACCTGCGTGAGGACCCTTTCTCTTATCTCTCATAGCAGCTTAAATGCTTTGAGTTGTTAGTGAGGAACCTTGTGAAAAGGCTCATAGAAATCCAAGCAGCCTCTCAACTATATCAGTACACTCGCTGTTCTCTTTTAATAATTTCAACTGATTTGCCCAATAGACACAAGGTTCACAGAGGGAAACATTCCTTCAAAACCTTAGCATTGTGTTAAGCCACTTTCCAGTCTCTCCAGTACTGCGTGAGTTTGAAGTGAGAAGCTTGTGCAGCCCACCGCGTCCCGTCCGGTAGCAACAGTTGCTTCATTTCCTTGTGGTTTTCTTGTCATATATCTCTTCTATTGACGTGTCGGTTTGAGATGTATGTTTTGGGTGGCTGAAAAAAGGCATTACATCCTCCGTAGCTCCTTGCTGGTGAACGCAGCTGCAAAAAGAAAAATGACTTTGTTTTCCTCGTACGGCCTCATTTCTTCATTTTCTCTGTGTTCCTTCGACACCTTGGTCGTCTGTCAGCTCTGCAGACCCTGGCGGGCGTCCTGCTCCTGCTGTCCTGGTGTCTTGCACCTTTGGAACCTTCCCTGTACCTTATTACTCAAACTTTTTGGTTTCCTCCTTGTGATTTTTTTTTTTTTCCCCGTTTTTTCTGTCACTTTGAGCCACTGTCTTTTCTACTCTTGGGCACGGGCGAAGTTTTCTGGAGGATACCTTCCTGCTTCTAAGAATCTCTCCTGCCCTGCAGTCTAACCGTGCTAATTTCCTCTTTTGTGTTTTCCCAAGACTTTTGCTGGGTAGTAGATATTTGCTCATAGCCCTCGGTGTTTTTAAATGGTGCCTGTGCTTCCTGCAAAGACTTCATTCATCTACCTGCCCCTTTTGGCTTTAATCCTCGTTTTTATCTCATTCTCCTTTTTTAATTAAGCTGAGCCTGGCGGATTTTTTGGCTTCTGTTATTCCTGAAGGGGTGAGTGTATTGTGGCCACTGCTGCTGAACGGCTGCCATGTGGGCACGTGGCATCTTCGTTTAGGGAAGGGACCTAACGAGCAGCCTGAGCTGAGAGCGGAGGGCTGGAGCTGGGACCACCCTGCGTCCGCAGGGGTGGGCACCGTGCGGGGGGGTCTTGCGTGATCTAGAGTGATTTGGGACACAACAAGCACTGCGATCAGAACTGCCACGTTTTGATTTCTTCATTTCTTTGCTGAGGAGTGATGCTGCAATGGAAAAAAGATAAAGGCGACTTGAAAAAAGGCGTAAATTAACTCCTTGGTGCGATGTTTCTCTACGTGTGCGAATCTTCTTTTTGCTTAATGGTGTTTCTGAGATAGTATCAATTTTTTAATAAAACTGTAGGCTCTTGCAACTTGATTTGGTACATATATATGGTTTCATAATGCATCCATGAAAAAATATTGTAAAGCAGTATTATAACTGGATTTCACATCTACACCTGCCTAGATAAAGTGGAATAACTGTAGTTTCCATTTCTATTTCCAATGCTTTCCGTGAAGCTTGAAAATCCATGGGTGATGTTTTCATGTGTGTGAATTTATTCTAGCTTTGTGCAACTGACAAAACGCTGGAGTTTGACAGAGACTTTCGAATCAAGCACTACGCCGGAGATGTGATGTGAGTTTCTTCCAGAAGTCAAGGTTCACCTTCTATTTTTGTCTTTTAGCCAGCTTTGAAGTGGTACAATATTCTGATTTGATGCTGCTCCTGGTATGAACCAGAATAGCTGTCACACGGAATTACAGAGTGCAGCAGTTGCTTATCAATTAAATCTTATGCTGGTTGCTTGCTGTACAGAAAATGATTTTGTACTTGGAACTGAAACAAAAGGAGAATGTGGGGAGGGGGGGGTGCAGGGAGAGCAGTGCTTCAGGGAAAAAAAGGAGGGGGGGGTGGGGAAAGCCAGCCCTGTTTATGCAAGAAAGCTTTCCTGAGCTAATAAAATCTGGTTTCGACATCTGGTTAGTGAGATTATGTAACTTTCTGGCTTTCGATTTCCCAAATCGGTTTGAGCAGACTCAAAATCCAGGGAAGTGTTGAACTGAAACGAGGATCAGCGCGAGGAGCCTTCCCCCTCAGATTGAAAAGTTGCCTGTACCCGAAGGCTACGAGAATGGCCACAGCACGGGACGGTCGTGGGAAGGCAGATGAAGTAGGAGTGAAAGGTGCCCATATGTTAGAAACTGTCTGGAATATCACCGGAGTGATTTAATGGTTTAGGATTGGCGTAACTCCCCGTGCCAGCAGAATCTAAAGGGAGTTAATGAGGAAACAAGTTAGGATTTCTTTTACCTTGGGATTAAATTGATCTTTAATTTATAAGGGTGTAATCATACAGGAGACCATTCAGTGCAGCTCGATTTTGTCCTGGGGTCTTTGCTGAGCGATGGCTGAGAGACATCCCCGATTTCAAAGCGTTTTGCCAAGGGGGAGAAAAGACAAGGTGCCCTGTCAGTGGCTGGACTTTCTCACTGCCAGCGGCTGAAAAATTTTGTAAAAGAAAATTGAAATGTGGAAATATTTGCAGATAATATTTGAGCCTGAACCACGTCGTGTGGAGCAGTAAGACTGGGGTGGCTCCGTGCAGGGATCTGGACGCTGTGGGGCTCTGGACCCCAGTGCCTGCAGCGTGGACTCAGGCTTCCGGGGGGGGTTCAATGGTCAGGAAGCAGCTGAGTGGGAGTCACCGAATGGGGAGATTTTGGACCTTTTCTTTGAGGAGAGAGTGCTGTCTGTCTTGAGGTTTGAAGAAGAGATGAAACTTTGAAATTATAATCTTTCAGGGTGCTCGTTCTGTGGGAATAGAGGAAGGAAAGAGTCCAAAACGTGTGTTGATTTCCAGGAGTTCCCCCGTCACTGGTTATAGGCTGCTCTTGGTTTTTTTTCTTCCACTAGAGAATCTTCCTTGCCACTGAGAGAGGGACGGACTAGACATAATGAAAAAGAAAACGTAATTTCTGTAGGATTTAACACAAACACGTGCTCTGAATTTGGAGGCAGAAGCCATGAGCGTAACTCTGGAATGCTCAAGTCCTGCTGGGCCTCTCAGCCGTGCTGCTCTTCACCCGCATGGTTCAGACGGCTTTCTAAAACTAGATGTGTGTCGTTCCTGCACTGGAGGTGGGAAGCTGGGCAGAAGGGTTGAAGTCTCACACAGGCCTCACGCAGCAAATTAGTGATAGGTTGGGAAACGGAGCTGGATTCCCGATTAGCATCTGCGGTGTCTGCAGGAGTGCAAGGATGCCGATTCCACACCGATACCAGCGGCTCACAGAAGGACTTTGCTGCTTTGCAGTTAACTCCGTTTTTCTTTTTTTCTTTTCCAGTTACTCAGTCACTGGATTTATTGACAAAAACAAGGACACTTTATTTCAAGACTTCAAGCGCCTCATGTACAACAGGTAGGAATAAAAATATTAACGAGGTGAATTTAAATCTGGTTTGTGAGAATCCCGTTTTATAAAGTGGATGCTAGGAGAGACTAACATCTCGGCTGATGCTATCTTTACTGTGTGCGCAGTGCACGTGAATAAACACGTGGCTTTGGGCTTTGATCTTTGTATATCTGCTGTGACCTGAAGGCTGTTGGTTTGATTTTTTGGGATAAAGTCCTTGTTCTGTGTATCTTGGTTTTGTTCTGGCACAACCTTTCATTTAACTGAATTTAAAGTGTTTGTTTGAACCCGACTCATTGAGCAATGATGACAGCTGTGCAGAGATCACCTGCGCTGCCTGATTTGTCATTAACCAGGTTTTTGGAGCAGTTGCGGACGTGCCATTACTGATCTCTCTTCAATGGGTGCTGAAGATGCTGAGTAGCATTTACTCAACAACAGATATCACGTATTTTAGGGGTGAGGGGGAAAATGGGCAAATAGATTTGAATCCTTTTCGTATGTGCAGTGATGTGAAAAATTTAAGCCCGGTTTACAAATACTAATCAGGCAAGTACAAGTTGCCTTTGATGAGCAAATCTGAAATCCTATCAAAATGCGCGTGTAGATACAAGCGCTCCAGAAAGCTCTTTTCCTTGATGGCTGGCATTAAACGTGTTCTAACTCTTTTGTAACTGTGGCCTATCTCAACCTTTCAGAGACTTTGCTCAGAGGGGGAAGTCGGCAAAAAATAGCCTGCAGCTGCTTGGACAACTCTGTTTACCTGGTTTAACAGCCAGTACAACTATTGACTTATTTTAGAGTCCTGTTATGTTTACTCCGTGTACTCCCTTAAACAGCCTTGCAGTTCGTGGTTTCAAGACTTCACACTAACCAAAAACCTGCAAAATATTTGCTGTAAGGAGGTTTTATTAAATTTAGACTCTGTTTTCCATTTAAGTCTCTCGTAAAGACTGTTCACAGAGACCACTTACGGCACATTAAAGCGCGTGATAGATTGGCTCTTAGATTGCCGTAACTGCTCTCAGCTTTTGTCTGTTCCCGAGCTCCTGCCATCCATCACGGCCGTTTTACCTCACCTTCAACCCTTCAAGAAAATGTAGCCTAAAATGGATAAATTATTCGATATATCACGAATGGTGCAGTAATACAGCTTGAAATCAGATAGCAAGTTTCAAGGGAGGATGTTCTGGGTTACGGTCTTACTCTTTTCTGTTTTGATTAAATTCTTCATGTTTGTGTCAGTAAGGCAGACTCTGCTTTTGATAGATCGCTTATGCGGGATTTTTACTATGCCATTACTGCACATCTTTATCTGAAGAGGAGAATGCACTTGTCATTTTTCTAGAATATTCGGTTGTAAGCTTCAACCGTATATTGCTCAAGAGCAAGAGCTGTTTTGCCCGGGAACGTCATATTGCTTCGGCTGATACATTTTGAGCTGAAAACACCCATAGATCTGGACAGAAGCAAGCTGTTGAATTTTGAATTGAGTGGAAATGCTGTTAGCCTGTGTAATTAAAGAGACTGTCTTTTAGCTCTAACCCTGTGTTGAAGATGATGTGGCCTGAAGGTAAACTGAGCATCACCGAGGTAACCAAGCGACCTCTGACAGCTGCTGCTCTTTTTAAGAACTCCATGATTGCGCTAGTGGACAACCTGGCATCAAAGGTAAATATTTCCGTTTCAAAATCGACTCCGACTTCTGATTAGTGGGGTGTAGCTTCTCTGTGGAGAGGCTGCTGCCTTCCTATCACTGCAACCAGTCGGAAAGCTGAGCTGATCAGTGGCGGATGAGCGTTGGCTGTGACAGTGGGCAGCTGTGAAGGTCTCGTGGGAGGGTTAGCTGCCATCCTCGCCTAAAGAAGGTGGACTTTTGTTTCCGCTGTGACCCGTGTATCTTTCACTGGTAGGAATGGCAGTTGCTCTTAGGTAATAATTAGTCTATCAAATAAATAATCATCTTCAACAAAACTCTTTTGGCAGAGGGCCCAGAGGATGTAGTTTTGCGGTGGAGAGATTCTCTCTCTCTGGCTTTCAGTGCCGAGAGACTTCTGTGAAAATCCAGGCAGACCTGCGTGATTTCCTTCTTTCCTCTTTGCTGTGTTCAGAGGGTGAGAAGTGAAAGCTTTCATTTTACAAAATAATTAAGTTTTACAGTAGGAAGTATTGCTTTGGCAAGCATCGCTTTGTGTGAAAAAGGGTAGGCAATGGAACAAACTGGGGAAATGGCTGTTTGAACGCGGTGCAGCTGAGCGGCAGGATGAGGTGAGCAGCGTGATCCCTCCTGCGAGCAGAGATCACTACCAAATATTTGGGTGTTGCTGATGCCAGGTGACCTTGCTGCACTCCCGGCATTTTGGTGGTGTTGGGGAAGGGGAATGCGGTCCACAAGAGATGAACAGTGAGCCCAGAGCAGTGGTGTATGTTAACACATAGAATAAGTGACCAACAAAGGGCGACGTGTTCTGACTGTCTTCTCGGGAGTTGTGGTGGCAAAGGAAATGTGAGTGGCCCAAGATCGGGAGGGATAACGTGCCCGCAGATGTGCTGAGGCTAGCAAAAGCTTTGTAGAGCAATGATCCTGGTTCTAATAAGAAGGCCCTGTGAAGAACAGAGCACTATTTGAATTTTTGCTTGGAGAAGAAGCCACACGACTAACAAAGTCTTGGTGGGCATTGCATTGGTCAGAGCGCGGTCACACAGAGCTATCCGCACTGGGAATATTACAAGGAATAGTATAGTGCTTCCTGTTTTCCACAATTAGGAGATGAAAACACGCTTGATTTATGGTTTTGAGTTCTAGTTCTGGAGTGGATGTAATCTGCAGCAGAAAATCTGCAGGAGGGTGTGCGAGCCTGGCCCAAGCCATCTCGAGGTGCTAGCCGGGCTTCGGACTGGGGAATGAAGCCCCATAGCTCCCTCCAGTACTGTGTGACTAAGGGCTGCCAAGAGGACGCCCTTGTTAGCCCAGCCAAAAGCCAGGGCTTGCTTCAGGCAGGGACCATTAGTAGAAGCCAAGAGAGGTCCTGCCCCACTGCCTGTGCAGCCAGCAGCTTTCCTGGATGGGAAATCATGAGCTGTTGGGGCTGGAGAAGGTGGCTGTGACCCTGATGAAAGGGAGATGGGGACAAACTTTAGTCTGACTTTCCAAGGAGTCAAGATTTACCTGATCTGTCAGTCCCCCAAATAATTTGTTGGCTAGCCCTAACCTAAATTTGCGTATAGAGATCTCAAGAACCCAAAAGGTTTTCTCAATGTGTTGTGAAAAAAGTCGAGGGAGGTGATTCTGCCCCTCTGCTCCCCTCGGGGGACACCCCACCTGGAGTGCTGTGTCCAGCTCTGGGGCACCAACAGCAGAAGGACACGGAGCTGTTGGAGCGGGGCCAGAGGAGGCCCCGGAGATGCTGGGAGGGCTGGAGCCCCTCTGCTGTGGGGACAGGCTGAGAGAGCTGGGGGGGTTCAGCCTGGGGAAGAGAAGGCTCCGGGGAGACCTTGGAGCCCCTTCCAGTCCCTAAAGGGGCTCCAGGAAAGCTGGGGAGGGACTCTGGAGCAGGGAGGGGAGCCATGGGACGAGGGGGAAGGGTTTTAAACTGGAAGAGGGGAGATTTGGATGAGATCTGAGGCAGAAATGTTTCCCTCTGAGGGCGGTGAGCCCCTGGCCCAGGTTGCCCAGAGAAGCTGTGGCTGCCCCATCCCTGGAGGGGTTCAAGGCCAGGTTGGCCGGGGCTTGGAGCAACCTGGGCTGGTGGGAGTTGTCCCTGCCCAGGGCAGGGGGTGGCACTGGGTGGCCTTTAAGGTCCCTTCCAGCCCAAATCATTCTATGACTCTCTGAAAATGAGTAGTTGGGGAAGGAAAGAGGTTCTGATTGCTGCCTCTTGGGTAACGCAGTTCTCTGCCGTACGGAGCAGTCACGTTGTCTCTTGCTGAGCCAAACAGGTGGGGAACCTGAGGCACCACAGTGAAGTGTTTCAAGCAACACAGACAGAAACTGCTGGGGGTGTTGTAGTGGAGGGCTGTGATCAAGGGGGGATGGCAGGGAGCCGTTGGTGGGAAGTTTTGACAAGTATTCGTGGAAAAACATTTGCTTGTTTATTGGAAAAAATTTTCTAGGCCACCTGGTATTTTTAAAAATAGAATAGTCAAGAGAATTCTGTGCACTGTGGTGGTTTGAACAATTCCTACACCTCACCGCGGCAGATGAAGAGTTTAAAGCGCACGTTATCCATCTTGAGTCAGTAGGTACCAAAATGCGTCATTGAGGGCTGGCTGGCTTGTGTGAAATGAGTTAGTTTTGTTCCATTTATCATCAACATCTCTGTCACAAATGACAGCCTTTTCCAAGGATAGATCATAACCAGGAACTGTTTCCGAGTCAAAAGTTAAGCTCGTGAATTCACTAGGAGGTTCCTGAGTGTGTCTTGGTGTCGTCCTTCCCCGTTCTTTACCTTCCCTGAACTTTCAGTGAGAAACTTGTATTGAAGACGTTGGGTTTTTCCGGATTTTCTATTGAATAGCAATGGAGAAAATTGTCTGGAAGCATTGTATTTTCCAGAGAGTTATGGAGCCTATCAAAGGGAAAGCTCTCATTAACCAGGCGTGTTTGCCGGGACTTAGCACGGCTGTTGCCGAGCAGGAAGGATCCCGGGGCTGCCTTGGTCGTGCGGGGCTTTATGGCCAACCTTTGGCATGATGGAGGGCTGGAACAAAGCGGGGCAAATTCCCACTTCGGAGCCAGCTGTTTAAAAGTTTACATGGCTAATGCTACTTGCAGAACAGTTTGTAGGTACTGAAGTTTGTAAGCTAAGTTATGTTCAGCTATTTTTAGTGGAGAGCCTGGTTGTTATATGTCTTTAAAACCCAAAAATTTGGGGAGACCCATTCTGAAGTCAAGCTGATGTTACTTTAAAGGGTCTAAATTTTGGCACGTCCTAGAAAGGAGAGGTTGCTTAGATGAGGGTCCTGAACACTGTCACTGTGTACTTCAAACGGTAAAACAGAGTGCAGAGAGACAGTGCTTCTGTTTGGCCATCGTGCCCTGAGGTTCTCTTTGAGGTGACTTTTTGGCCAGTTAATAATATGCGCATGTTATTAGCAAGCTAATAACTCCGGGCATTCAAGCCGTGCTTCGCTAGATCCTGGTTCTGCGCAAATAAATGGGATGCTCTGCCTCTGAGTCCTTGCCAGTTTGGATACTTGTCTCGGCTCTTGCTTCTGCGGGGGGCTGGAGGGCGGGCGACTGGTTGCTGCTCTGGGGCTGGTAAAACCACCGTCTCTCTCGGGGACACCGCTCCGTGCCGTTCCGGGTACTGTCGTTCTTCCCTTGGGTTGTTACTCATTTTTCCCGTGCTTAACTTGGGACCGGAGCTGCACTTCTGGGGCTCAGCAGTGACGACCTTGACGGGTCTGACTGCGGTTTGGACCCCGCAGGACTCTTTTTTTTTTTTTTTTTTTTTTTTTTTTTTTTTTTTTTTTTTTTTCGGGAAGCTTGTGGTAACGGCTGCTGAGCCCAGCTCTCTGAGAGCAGCCTGGCACAAGCGGCGGTAGCCGCTGGGGGTGCGGGTGGCAGAGGAATACGGTTCCGTAGGGAGAGGTAATATCGGTTCATGTTTTTCTCAGCTGTTTCTCAAAAACCAAGATGAAGATAGGCTTGAATTTTGTTGCCGTTTGAGCTGATTTATTAACGTGACTGGAGTTTGCCCAGTATTTAAGTGCAGTCGGTGCTGCTTTTCTCAGCCTGGCCTCCCATTCCGCCGGGGCTGCTCTTAATGTTTCCCATAAACTGCTTTAAACCGTATTTATGTGCTCTGTTTCTAGAGTCCTCGAACAGAATGGCAGCCCAAGAGCTCATTTTCATTTATACTCATTTGGCCTTCCCAAAAAGCTGCAGGGTTTTTGGCAATATCAACAGTATCTTTAATCCTGTCATTTGAGGGAATAACGTCCAAAAATGCTAATTGGGTGGGCAGGAATAATAATAATAACAGAAACAAAGCTCGAAGTCTGTGAATACAGTACCTACAGTGCTAGTGGCTTATTTAACTTTTCTGGTATTTAAAATAACCACCTTTAAAATTCCGTTTTGTTGGTATTCTGATGTAAATCTGGAATATTCAGTGATGAAGCGGAGTTCTGTGGCCCCCGAGAGGAAGGGGCAGGCGCTGTGGTTATGAGGGTGCCAGATGCGTCCGTAAGGGTGAGTCGCATACAAGCGGTGTTGACGCTGCAGGAGCTGTTCGCAAATGTGGTTTTAACTTCACCTTGTGTATACACGCGTCCACACAAGCACGGAGACTTCAGGAAATACGTTTTTGGAGGATGCCGAGTTGACGTGGGGCTTATCAGTACCAGTATCTGAATAACACTGTAATCCTCCAGACTTACACCGAGAGTCTTTTGGGCAGAAACCTCTGGTAGGTAGATAAAAGTGTTTTGTTTTTGTTTTGTTTTTTCAAAAAACAAACCAATCAAGCCAAAAACCAGCTTTACAGAGTTGCCGTGTAACGGTTCTCCGGCATGTGTTTTACTGCCCGTGCTGTTCTCCTGAGGATTTGGTCTGTGATGGATGACTTTGGGTGGCTTTTCTTTTAAATACTGCCACGGGAAGTCCTTTGGCTGACACGGCGGTAAGTGATGGGCTTCTCTAGGAACTCTTTCTGGACATGCATCTCTTTTTTCTTTTCTTTTTTTTTTTTTTTTTTTTTCTTTTTTTACCCTCCTTCTCTGTAACTCCTTTTGTCTGACTCTTCTTTCTTCCTTACCTCTCCTCTCCTATCCAGGTTGACAGGCTTCGTCTCTAGTAAGTTCTCGTGTCATCGCTGTGACATGTCCAGCACGAATTTGTCAGCCCTGTGTCCTACCCCTTCTCTCATCTATCGAGCTATAAGCGATGGAAAAGAAACCTCTCGGGGGGAGTTTGTCTAGGGTGCAGTGACTTTAAACTGGTTTGTTTTCTTTTTGACGCTTAACACAATCTCTCGGCAGCTTGATTTGAAAATTTAAAAAAGTTGCAATTAGGCCTCTAACCAGCTTTCGGAACTGGGGGCCTTTGTGTCACTGTATTTCGGTTCTTCCATTTATAAAATGCAGCTCCCAGGCTTGACAGCCTCGTGGTGCAATAATGGGAGCTGCATAATTATCCCCCTGAAGAGCTGAGGCTGGTGGGATTGTAAGCATGGAATAATCTACTTTAGAATTTGCCCTCGTAGCTGTCATTGCTGTGAGGCTTTAATTGCACTGTAATTGCACTGATAGATGATCTCCTGTCTGTGCAGGAGCTTCCTATTTCGCTTTTCCAAAGGGAAAGCAGTGTCTTGACTTCTGCCTTTTATATCGAATGCAAATACAGTCGCTCCTCTTTGTGCTGGGCTTGAAGCCACAGATTTTCTTTTGCAGGGAGGTTTGTTGCGGTTTTGAATGGCGAAGACATGAGTGACAAGCCAAGCAGGCAGCTCTGGGGTGGTGGAGGGAGCGTGTGTGTTGGCAATAATGAATAGCTGTGAACTGGGCGCTGTAATGGCAGCGATGAGCAAGTAACACCAGTTCCCTTGAGGCAGAGGAGTGGGATGCACTTTCTCGATTCCGTACTCCTAACGACTTCTTTAGTTTCGTTCCTGTGTTCTCAAGATGTTGCAGTTCTGTGCATCCACCATGGAATATTTGTGATGTAGAATCATTTTGGTTGGAAAAGACCTTTAAGATCATCAAGTCCAACCGTAATACTAATCTCATCAAAGGATTTATATTCGTCTTGACATCAGATGCAGCGCAATGGTGTTGAGGGCAGATCTGGCATCATTCTGATGTTAGTGACGCTGTTGCTAACACTGGGATGGGTCTGCCCTTAAGGCTGACTAACGTGTGGATGGAGAAGTGGCCCAAGCTGAACGTCATTAGCAAGAGGGGTTGGGGAGAATTCTAGACCATTCACCTTCACACCTGCAGACTCTTTCACAGCTTCTAGGTTCAGGTGTACTTCAAGGAGTTTTTTGTATATCCTACATTTTCCCCAAATAGCTTATTTCCAGAGATACAGGGGACTTGTTCCAGCAGATGAAGGGCCTGGCCTTTGTTTCTTGCCATGCAACTGAGAGATTATGATGCAGAGCTTATCGTAATGCCCCATAACGCACATCATAATGCCCCTGATGTGGGCATCGAGTCCAGCAAACTCCTATTCCTCATCAGTTACAGCTGCCATGACCACATCAAACCTCCTTCAACCCTGATTTGAAGTTCAGAAAGGGCTGCTTCTACCTTCGGAGTTTGACACCCGACGTCTGAGACAGCGTGAAGAGCGCCGGTGACGGCGGCGTTCCCATGGCACAGCCATGCTCTACAACTGAAGGGAAAATCATCACCCACGCAGCCTGCAAGCTCTGAGAGCTGGTAGGACACAGTGGAGTGAATAAAGGCCCTTGTAAACCTTCTTACCTTTGGCGCAGAGATAATTTTCAGGAGAAAGCCAAAAAAGTTAATTATATAAATCTCTTTAAATTGTACCAGTACTATATATTTCACCGCTCTCTCCTTAAGGAAAGGAGAATAGAATAGGTACGGGTTGTGTTGAATTACCGTGGCAGAAGGCGGCGCTCGGCATGGTGGTGAACCTCGGTAGAAGACCTCACCCAGAACAGAGCTGTTGCTTGGCTGCCTGGTGTCCTGGGGAACCTGTGTCCTGGGGAACCTGTGTCCTCAGTGTTCCTGCCTTTTCTGAGCCCGGCGCTTTCTGAGGATGTGAAAAGAAGAGTGGGATGAAGAGGCCGTTGTCCTACTGGGGGCCCACGTAGTGGTATGGAAGCGGGGCCGTTGTCTCCCCTGTGTGCAGCTTTGCCTCGGTCTCCCTCGTAAGGAAAGGAACCAAACAAGACCGTGATCGAGCTGTCCTTGATGTGCTTCATGGGGAGAGGTGAAGTCACTGGGGGAGAAGGGAGGTGATGTAAGAATGTGTATTGCCCACACGTCCCTCCTCTACCCACGCGCTCCCCACGCCTCCGTAGGCACGCCTGGCTTGCTGCGGGGAGGGTGTGCAGCACGGGGATGCTGCCAGCTCTTGCATGGGTGCCTGGCTTGGATTTTGCTCCTTTCCTTGCTGCCGTATATTCCTACCCTGGGGACAGCCCTCCAGGAGACAAGCAGAGCTTGATGCTACTGATTGCATTCTTCAGAAAGCAGGGAAACGTTCCAGTCCAGTACCATGCCCAGAAGGTCCACTGCCTTGGATCAGTTTCTAGGATACAAGGCTCTGCTGTTCCAAGGCCTCCATATCTCCACCTCTTCATTATTCATACTCGTCCTATTCATATTCATTGGCGAGTGGAAGCTCCGTGTGCCTGTCACTAGTGCTGCGTGCCTCCAGGTTACGTCAGGACTAGCCAGGATGGTCAAGGGCGATCCTGTTTCTTCAATATTACTGAAGGGGAAGTAGCAATTCTGGGCCTTTTATATTATCCTGAGATTAGCTAAGTGACCTAAAATCATAGAAAATAGGGCTAAATCATAGACAAATCATAGAAAATAGGGCTAAAGGGGACCTTGGGAATTTATCTGCTGTCCGAAGACACCTCTGTCTTCTCTTCACAGATGCTTGTTCAGGCTGTTCCTCTCTGCTGATGGAGCTCGCTCCCCTCTCCCCAGGCATTCAGCTCCCATTCCTTCTTCTCCTGATGCCTAATTTGAATGTTTACACTGTAGTTAAAGCCGGTGCTTCTTTGCCCTAAAACCGAATATTTACTTTTCTTCATATCTACCCGTTAAGTGCATAAAATCTAACATCGGGATGGTTATGTGGCTCCTCAGTCCTTCAAAACTAAATCGTATTTCCTCTGAGTCACTCTTTCTGGGATTTTTCATCTTTCTTGTTCTTCCTTGAACTGACTCACCGCCGTTTGCGTCCCACTTGAACTGCAGTGCCCCCAACCTTAATGCGATGCTCAGACAAGTAGAAATCTGTTGGGGTTTTTTGTCTTGCGGTTTTCCTGTTCCTGTGCCCCTTCCTTAGAAAAACACAAACTTGACTCATGTTCCCCCAGAACTCCTAGATCTTTCTTTTTAGCGCTAGTGTCAAATCAGTTTTTCGTTCTTTTATTAAACAACTATTTCTGCCTCAGTGTGGAACTTTGCATTTGCCCTCACTAAATTAATCCTTTTTTTCATTTTTTTTTTTTTTTCCCCCAGACCGCTCCTCCCATTTGTTAATGGTGTGGGTTCTTGCACTCTGAAACTTCATATTGCCTGCGGATTTCGTACCCACGCTGTACTCCTGCAGGAGCTCAAATCGCTGTTGAAACCATCCAGTAGTGCTGGAACGGAACTTTCCTTTGGAAAACCCTTGGGGTTTCCCTTTAGAGAAGGGGCCTCTGGTTACTCAGAGC
Source organism: Chroicocephalus ridibundus (assembly GCF_963924245.1). NCBI lineage: Eukaryota > Metazoa > Chordata > Aves > Charadriiformes > Laridae > Chroicocephalus > Chroicocephalus ridibundus. The sequence continues at coordinate 6,734,430 of NC_086300.1, read as the reverse complement.
AGTTTTACAGATGGTTTTACAGCCACTGGTTTCATCTACTCCAGGGGAAAAAATGCTAAAATTTCATTCTTAATGCATCAGTTGCGCTTATGAAAGGTGACATCTTCTAACGTTCAGATATCAGACGGGCTGCTTATCTCCCTGTATCATCACGTTGGCATTGCTGTAAACTGATTTTTTAAATGCCCCGGTTTAAGTCCGTCTTTGCCGTGTCCTTTGAAGCAAGTCTGGACGTACTGGGACCTTCTGAGCTGACTGGGATCCTCGTTTGAGTTCTCTCCTTGGCGAGTGATGAGACTTGGTGGGCAGTCGGCTCTGCCAGCCTGCACAATGTGCCACTGCTTTTGCAAGGGCTACTTAAAAAATAGTATCTATTAATGTTCTAAGAATGCAGTTTTACCTTGAAACAGTATAAGGTGGGCCTTTATGACACTTAATAATTGCTTTTCTCCCCACCAATAAAGTTAGAAGTGGGATAGCAAGGGCTAACGAAGAGAAAGAAATGAATGGACTTCAAAACCCGCTGTGATGAAAGTAAATAAGTTTAAAAGACTTATAGCCAGACCTTACAAGTTGGTGCTGGTTATAGGCCATGCTGGCCGAAGTGGAAGTTGCTTTTAATCTCATAAAAATAAAAGCAAACGTCAGATCAGCCTAGCAGGGCTGTATATGGGGCTTATCTCATGGGTGCAGGCCAGCGGGCAGCGAAGGGTGTGCGACCCTGTGGGACTCTGTCCCGAGTGGACCAGCTGGGCTGTGCCGGGTGGAGTAAAGCCACCAGTCCCCCTTCAACGTCCTCGGCTGCCGGCAAGTCCCAGGCGGTGCAGGAAGAGGAGCTGGTGTGCTGGTGGCGGCTCGTGGTTGTCCCGTGGAAGGTGTGGTGCTGGTGGTGTTGAACTGGGGTGGAAGGTAGCTGCGTCTCGCCCTGCGCAGGGTAGCGGTCAGTGATTGCCATCGTTCGAGGGTGGCTTTGGAGGGCTTGATTCAGCGTGGTTTAAAAACTATGGAGTAATCCATGCTGCTTTTAGATGTTGATGCTGGAAAAGCCATATTCGGCAATCAGGGCAATGAGTTACATTGCTTGTTCTGTCTTTTATGAAGACTCTTTTTGTTATTGTCACAGTCTGTAGAGAAGGGGGACGTGGAACTGGTTGTGTTGTGTAGCCAAGGACAGCTGAACTCCAATGAGTGACACATTGATTCAAGGCCAGGTTGGACGGGGCTTGGAGGAACCTGGGCTGGTGGGAGGTGTCCCTGCCCAGGGCAGGGGGGTGGAACAAGATGATCTTTAAGGTGCCTTCCAACCCAAACCGTTCTGTGATCCTGTAACAGATGTCGTTGCAGTGTGCGAAGGGGAGGAACGCGTTCCGTGCCCCTCTTGTCATTTTGGTTCTAACCTTGTAATTCCCGTTAAGCAACCAGACCTCATCGCGGTGCCTGGGGTGGACTGACATCTCAATGTTTTCATGAGGAAACAGTTGTGGCTGCACTGACATTTTTCTTTGAGTGACGCTCGGTTTGGTTTGTCCCCTTAGGAGCCCTATTATGTCCGTTGCATTAAGCCCAACGATAAGAAGTCCCCGCAGCTTTTTGACGAGGAGCGTTGCAGGCATCAGGTTGAATACCTTGGCCTTTTGGAGAACGTGCGAGTCCGCCGAGCAGGCTTTGCCTACCGCCAAACGTACGAGAAGTTTCTTCACAGGTAAGAAGGGCGCTGGCAGGGGATGGGGTTCAGCTCTTTGCAGGACAGCTCGGAGGCTGGGATGAGGTGTGGGGGTTCGGCTGTCGCACCGTGCGTGAAGGGGAAGCCTTAAGTCCTCTGGGCTCGTGATCCTTACTCTTGAGCCTGGTGGGTTTGGTTCAATATCTGCTGCTGGGTTCGATAAAACGTGAGTCTACCAGGGACTCTGCTCTCTCGTTCAGTGGCAGCAGTTGTGTTTAGAGGTGCCTGGGTGGCACTCGGGCTCACCTTCTTTCCTGCTAAAATTCATTCGCTGTATTACTCTCTGCAGCAGGAACCTGGAATGAGGTTCTTCCCCAGAGCATAACCCTAAACCCAGAGCTAATTAACTTCTGTTTTCTCTCTGAACGTTGTCTAATTGTTGCAGCGAGAGAGACAGACAGACACTGTGTGTCTTGGGAAGTGCTTGGTGGCCCAGTGACATTATGCGTGTGCAGGAGGAAACCTCTGGACTTTAAAACTGGAAGTCTGAAAAGGGATAGTAACATGACCCCATTAAAACGCGTTTTTGATACTTCTTGCCCTCTTAATTCCTACCAGACTTGTGACAAATTAAATGTTTTAGATTGAAATTTGTCTTAGGGCTTTGGTAAATTAGCGCGGGTACTAAGAATTCAACCTCTTGCTGATGAAATAGTGAATTGATTTTTACTTCTGTTATTGAATCAGGTGAGAAAAAGGCCGTGGGGGTAGAGAAGAATTAAGCTCTGGAAGCAGGTGGGATGTCATGTGTTAGAAACAAAGTGCTGTTGAAAGGTCCTTTGCTGTTCAGGGTGGAGATTTGCCTGGTATTTTGTGATCCCTGAAGTGGAACGAAAGGGTCTGGCTTCCTGAATGCAGCCTACGGTGCTGCATGTCGGTTTTCTCAAACATCGCGCAGTGGTTAGAGCGTGCTTTCGCCCTCACGTGTGGAATCCATTCCAATTTACTCTTAAGATTTGTGGAATTACTATTAATGTAAACGGCTGCTTTGTTTTTAATGAATGTTTGATGAGCTCCTCGAAGCTTAAGACCAGCAGTGGTGTTTACAGCTGGTAAACCAAATTAGCGCATGGCAACCGGTACCGCTCTCCGGCTCTTGTAGCGTTTGTTCTGCCGGACCCTGCGGTAGGATTAAACATCGACAGCGTAAGGTATCAGCCACGCCATTTGCCTATCGCAGTACTGCTCCCAGTCCAGTCTACAAGGACTTTTCAAAATTAAGAAAAAAAAATCTTCTGGCCTGGATATTGTGTTTATTTTCTCCAAAATTCTTTGTTCCTTGTCTTTGGGTGAGCCGTACCCTCTTCAGGGACTGGGGGAAATGATCTGTGGTACAAGCCACACAGTCTCTGAGTGGTGTTTGAACAGGGATCGCGAGGGATTGCTGTTCCTTTACATTTAACAGGCTTATTGGGAGACTGGGAATGCGGGGGAGGCTCCAGGCCCTTCAGCTCTGGCCTCTCGCGCTGCGTGGCGGGCACGTTTGGAGATGTGGAGTCACTCAGGGAGGGGCGGTTTGGGGATGCAACTTTGTCATCCGTTTCCTCACATTTGCAAAAGATCTCATAGAAGTTCAGACCCGCAAAGAGACGTTTCACTCCCTTACAGGCCCCTGAAGCTTTCCGATTTTCTGAGCCCGAACCAGATGCCTGTGTTTTGTTCTGCTGATTCCTCTTAGAGGGGACAGGAGATATGTCTCGGGATATATATGGATGAGAGATACATACATGTGTGTGTATATACGTGCGAGTGCCTGTATTCCTAATTTTTTTATATATATGTATGTACGTGTGTATATAAAAACACATCAAAAGTAACTTTCCTTTCTGTAGGAAAAGAGTTTGTTACAACTGAGCACTAAAATACTGTAAGGTAGTTGATATCCCATATCTACCAGTGGGAAATGACGTGAAGCACAGTTAAGACCGTTAATAAATGTCCTTTGCAAAACTTTCCTTGAAATGAAGAAAACTTTGAGCTCTGTGCAAACCAGTCTGCCCTTACCAATTTGTAGAAAGTAAGATCTAAATGTTTGGGTTTTTTCCTTGCACAAGAGATGCCGTGTGTTCACGTGGCGACTACATCTCCCAGCTGGGTGAAACGCGTGTCAGGATCACGTGTCTTAAATAGATGCGCTGCATTCTTTGGTTTTAATACATAGCTTACTAACAAAAAAGAAAAAAAAAAAAAAACAAAAAAACAGCCGCTTGGATTTCAGCCAGGGGTATGTGTGCGGGGCAGGGGGGAGAGCGGCGCCTGCGAGGCATCTGCGAGCGTAATCCAACACTTTCCCCACGAAGGCGCCCCCCTGCCTATTTCCAGGCGTTTAAACATAGCGTGGAAACCACACCGAGATAGCTCCGAACTGTGAGAGCGTGACCCAGCTTCACGTGCAGACCCGGTATTTTTCGTTAAAGCTTCACAATTGAGTGGCTCGCAAAAATCTTGGTTCTTAGGAGAGCCGTACTGGGAACTGTAACCTCCAGTAGCAACCTGGTGTTTCTATAGCCAAGTACGGAGAAGAAGGAAGAGAAACAAACGTGGTGTAGAAATGGATGTTTAATGCCCAAGCGACCTTGAAAGCTGCCAGGATGCCTGGGCAGGAGAGGGGAAGGGTTGCGGTGTCAGTGAGCAGATTTATTTTGGGTTCTGCCTCGCTATAATTAGCAGCGAGGTTGGGATTGTGACTCGCTGTGGCATCCCGGTCCCGCTCTCCGCTGCGGGGAGGGAGAGGGTGGCGTTGCACCGCGCGTGCCATGGGAGCGACGCAAGGATGCCAGGATCTTCCACCACCTGTGGGCTGGGAGGGAGGTGGTCGGTTTGCCTCGTGATGTCTTTAAATACCATAGCCCTGTTTTGTTGTAAAGGAGGAAGAGAATTTAACACTTCTTTTGGGCAGGTTTTCAGTACTCTGACATCCCTTTTCTTTCTGGCCCCAGCGGTGGAACAGGTCTGTTCAATAATCATAGAATCACCGAATGATTTGGGCTGGAAGGGACCTTAAAGCCCACCCAGTGCCACCCCCTGCCCTGGGCAGGGACACCTCCCACCAGCCCAGGCTGCTCCAAGCCCCGTCCAACCTGGCCTTGAACCCCTCCAGGGATGGGGCAGCCACAGCTTCTCTGGGCACCCTGGGCCAGGGGCTCACCACCCTTGTGCAGGGGGTTGGGGTTTGCACTCCCGCTCTGCTTGTCTTTTTTCTTCTTTTTTTTTTTTTTTTCCCTAATTTGAATGGCTCAAGGTGGAAGATTTTCCCAGTGAATTAATTATTGCAGGAACATTTTTCCCGCTGGGAATAAGAAAGAGGAACCAGTGTAAAATATTTATGCCCTGTGCGTACGTGTACGTGAGAGCAGGAATGCTTTTGCCAGCCCAGCATAAGTGCAAAATTTTCTGTTGTGCGTCTGTCTGAGGAGGTTTTTTTAATATGCCTGGTTTATTTATCAGCGAGATCCCCGTCTGCGTGCTGTAACCCTCACGCTGACCGCGTTCCCAGCTTAGACACAGTGTGCACCTCCATTTTCCCCCTCTTCAGCAGCTTCTTCAGAAAGGCTGATTTGCTGAATGGAAGCGCCAGTGTGATGTATTTCCGTTCAGGCTTATTTTGGTCCGTTCAGTAACTCCTTCAGCGCACCCACTCCCCAGTAAAAAGGTTTATTGCCGCATCCGTTTCATAGGAACGGAATATTCCGAGTGTCTAAAACATTGAGATTTGATGCTTGGCTTGGATCGTGGGCTTTAAACAGAGAAGTGGTTAAGATTGCTGCGTGCTTGTTTTATTTAGAACGTGAACGCGGGTCCTGTTACAGTGAAAATGTCATATTACGTTTTTGATTATGTCCATAAATCTCATGCAGAAAATTCATCGTTGCTTTTTGCAAACGTCTGTTCACGTAATCAGCACTTTGCGAGGCTGGTAGATCTTGCAGAGAGCAAGGGTCTGATGCAGTTATTTTTGCGTTTGATTTGTAGTTGTCTCCGTTCCAATCTGCATTCTCTCTCATAGTCTGAAAAGGAGTTCGGAGCGTAAGGGTAGGAAGAAACGACTGAACAGCAGTTCCAGGCTGGAGTGGTGTTTGCACAAGCTGCGGCAGTCCACTGTCTGCTGCTTTGGTAAATCATAAAATTTGTTAGAACTGGCTACAAAAACGATGGACAAGAACGTCGTTTGCAGAATTTTTAAATCTAGGTTTTCTGACTAAACAAGTGATTACAGTTGGCTTCTTACGTGGAGTGTGAGCAAACCAAAGCTTTTCTGCCTCGCAAGAAAACCTGAAAATCAAATGCTGAAAGCGTGAATAATGGCACTGCCAAACCTGCAGAGGGACAATGGCGAGGTTTGTCGTGGTGCATCAGGTCGGCGGTGATGAAATGAACTTCTCACAATAGGTTTTTTTCAGCGTCTCCCAAAATCATGCCTCTCATATTCATTTCCTTGGATTTTGAGGATCATGATTCCTACACAGGATGTCTTGAGGCTCTTCTGTCTATGAGCAGTTTTATTAGAATTTAGATCGTAATTCTTTCTAAAACATGTTGAAGGCTGGCGAGAGAACCTAGATGATAAGTTGAGAACCTAGATGATAAGTTTGCCTTTGTAAGTTGTACTTTGTAATTTCAGGTACAAGATGATCTCGGAATTCACTTGGCCGAACCACGACCTCCCTTCAGACAAAGACGCTGTGAAGAAGCTCATAGAGTGCCATGGATTTCAGCACGATGTCGCTTATGGCAAGACCAAGATTTTCATCCGCACGCCTCGAACTCTGTTCACCTTGGAGGAGCTGCATGCCAAGATGCTTGTGAGGATTGTCCTCTTCCTGCAGAAGGTAAAGCTTAGTTTACAGCACCAAAAACTCCCTTGGAGTTCCTTAAAACACCTTTCCTCCCTTTTCAGTCTCACTTGCAGAAGTGACGAGTCTGCATAAATTCTGGAATACTGCAGTTTGATTATTACTTAATTTTTTTAAAGCTCTTTCAGTAGTGCTCTCTGTAGCTGCACTGAAGTCTTGACGTGGGATGACGTACCGTGAGCTGTAGGACCTGTAAGATTATTGGATACTGTTTAAAAAACTTGCTCTTTACTCAGTAGCCTACCTAGAAACTTAGAGGAGCTTTTGTGGATGAATGTATCAGAGTGATGGACAACGGATGCTGAGACAGTCTTACTCGTCTAAAAGTTTATTAGTGGCTCCGTAGCTGATGGCATACGTCAGCTCCTGAGGGTGCAGGGAAAGGAGTGAGAGGGCAAGACAGAGTGAGAAAAGGGACAGGGAAAACTGTCCCCAGAGGCCAGCTAGGAAGAGAAGGGACAGGATTCCCCGGTCCCAGAGCATCCTTTCTGGTGCAGCATGTGATCTCCCTCATCCTACTATTCCATTAATAATTACTGAGCTTTTTTCAGGACCTGAGCGAAATCCCTGTTGTTCTTTCTTATGTTAGCGCTGACTGGAGCGTACAAGGGCCGGGGGCAGATGCTCGTGCGTATTGGTTTATTAAGCTTTGAGCATCCATATTATTGAGTCCCCTCATGTAAACCAAAAAATACAGCCAAGGGGTGCGGAAAGAAGGGACGATTTGCACACTAGTGGCAATCAGTTCCCATAAGAACCTGCCAAACATGCGGTGTTGGGGTTCACAGGCACAAGCCTAGGAGAGTTCCAGCACAGGAGGAAGGGAAAACGCTGCCCCAGCAGCTTGAGTGAAGGGGTAACAGAGGGAAAGGCACTCGGCAGAACAGAAAATAAGAGGCCTGTAGCGTTACAAAGGGTAAGACACCTGAGGCACTGAGCAACAGGGCCTGCGTGCTTCTCCTTCCTCTCTGAACGTGGGATTTGAGCTCGAGATCATTCTGGTTTTACCCTTAAGACAAGTAATTTTCCATTCTGTGACTTCAGGGCAAACACCTTCTCAGACTTCGCTCACAAAGGTGCTCTTGTAAGCCACGGGAGTTTGTTGTGACTTGGCTAGCTCCTAAATCACTGAGGTGCCTTTTGGGGCCACAACACCACAGTAGAAAGTGGTTTTGTAACCTCAAAAGCAACATACGCCGGAGGGCAAAAAATACAAGAGGTGGTTTTAGTACTTGCTGAAAACTGTGTCCTGTACGAGTGGGGTCTGTGTAGCAAACGGCAACAGCTTCTCATTTCCACAGCAACAGAAACGGTGGAACGGACTTCGGCCCAACCAACAGGGACTGTTGACTAGTTCAAGGTTTTTAGAAATGTATTTCTTAATACGCATTTTTCCTTTGTCATTCTCGGAACTCCGGGGAAACAACAGAACTTCTGAAACCCTTTTTGCCCGTCAGAAATAGAAACTGCTGACAGATGGGTATAAAAACTGTGCGGAGAAAAAGCCTGCTCTAAAGCTGCGCGCTTAACATAAGTTCGCACAAACTTTCTAAACCCGATGGACTCAATCGCTTTTGGTGAAGGGTAAGACCCTGAAGGAAAATTTATCCACTGTAAGCTTTAATATTTTTGTGAAACACTCACATTTATTGTGTTTACAATGTGTTTGATAAGATTTCCTTTCTGGAAAGCAACACAATTTGACCAGAATGGAAGGAGAAAGTGTCGAGTCCAGGGCCGCATCTCGGTTGGTATTCGTTGTGCCAGATTGCCTGGTTTATCTTTAGTAAGGAATTTTGTCAGTTTTGGATATATGTACGTGATTAGTTTTTTCTGGAGATGCAAAGCTCAGGCTGCTCAAAGCGTGCAGGACCTGCCTGGTTTTGAGCTTTGTGGTTCAGCGTTTTCCTTTCCTTTTTGTAGCAGTGTTGTGCTTGCCCTGCTGATGGGCTTCACAACAGCTTTCTTGGACTCCTGCTCATCTCCTTCCGGGTCTTTTCCCTGGAAATGGCAGCATTCTTTCCCAAAAGTGTATTGTGGCTGCTTCTTTTGGAGTGAGACAGGGCTGATCTGTGGGGTCTCTCTCATACGCCTCCGTTAGCGTTTTTCTGGTTTATTAGTTGCACACCCACCGCGCTCGCTGTGGTTCCTCGGGAGGAGTTCCCCTCTCTGCAGCCACTTCTCTAAGCGTGTTGGGCTTATTTGGTGCCTTCAGCGAGTTCACTGGGTCATGCCATTAATCTGGAGTCTCTCTTTCTTCCCATAGCAGTATGAGGCAAGCTAATGAGCTCCTGGTTGAATAAAGCTGCAGGAGGGACACCTTGCTCCCAGGCGACCCCCGTTTTCATATGAAAACTCTGAGGAATTGAGGGGGAACCCTTTTTGAAATTGAAAGGTGCGGTTCCTGAGGGATAATTGAAAAGACCCAGCCTTGTCTGTGCTGTGGAACATGATGTCTCACTGCAAGGTGAGCACCGGAGCTCCTCCTCCGGATAGAATCCACCGAACAGTGTGAGGCACAACTTGGACGGCAACGTGTCTGGTTTTGTGAGTTTGCTGGCCTTTCCTTTAGATGGAAACGTCAGAATTGTATAGCCTGGGCTGGGCTCCACAGCCTCGAAGGAGAGCAGGGCTAAAGGGTTTTTTGCCTCTAGAAGGTAAGTGCCTGGTTAGGAATAATGGATCAGCCCTCTGGCTCTGTGAGGAGTTTTGCTGTCATGGTTTTGCGTGGCACCAGGCGTGCTGGATTATCTATAGAATAACTGCAGTGCTTTTGGGCTTCTCTTATTGTGACGATGAGCAAAAGTGATGAAAGTATAAATTCCTGGTGCCCCTTGTCCTATGGCTTCACAAGCCACCCTCCCCTGTTTTCTCCTCCAATGTAAGGGACCAATATAAGTCTCCATGGAGAGGTCTTTCTCTTCTGTGCAAAGTATAGAAATAAGACAGGCGGAGTCATCTTTTTGTTAGCTCTCTCTGAGAAATCTCTAGTGAGATTCCGATTTACCTAACAAAAGACTTGTGGGGAAAAGACAAGCTCCTTCTCAGGGGCTCAAGGTACTGAAGACTTGGAAGAACGCTGGATGGCCAGAGCTCCTTTTCTGTAGCTTAACCCCACGGCGGTTCACCGGTATCTCTGCTCGTACTTACTGGGTGTTCTTCAACCAGGCTCTAAAATGCCGGCAGAGTGATGGAGAGGAACTCTTTGGAGTCCTGGAACTTGCAACTAAAGGCAAGAAACAATAAGGAATCTAAATGCTTCCTAAACAGCTCATCAGCAAATGAGCAGGTGTTGGGTTGATGTCTATAGGTATGTGATTAGATACCTTGTACAGTGTTAAATCTGTCTGGAAAATGCCTGAATTTTTCTTCCCTTTTCTGTATTTCTCTTGTTTTGCCGTTAGATCTCGTTCTGTATCAGATGTGTATCAGATCACGCCTGTGCTCAGGCACCAGCCGTGCTCTGCTGCCAGTAGATGGGGCAGTTGGAGACTGGCGGCGCTGAAAAAGGAACAATCAACACAATAAAAATAAAATCAGAGTAAGGATGTGAAGAGACCTTCTCTATGCTCTGAAAACATCAAGGCAGTTTCGCCTGTATCTTCATCTCTGTTGTCAACTCGCTTTCAGTCGTTCATGAAAAACTCACATCAAAATGCAATCCTTGCTGCATTTTCCTTACTTTAGTTTTGCCTGCAAGAATCAAAGGCCAAGGAAGGCAAGCTGTGATGCTTCTGCGAGTCACAAGATTATATCTAAAAGGAACGAGAGAGATTAACTTGATTTAAAAAAAATAATTGAGCTTCCTGTTGCACTGGAGTTCCTCAGATTTGAACTTAGGAAAAGACAAGTGGCGATAAAATGTGGGGTTGTGGCAGGAGGCACTTGTGTGATAAAAACTGAGGGAAAATGTGAGGCATAGCCTTAAAAGCAGCCGATCGCAGGCTGGGGTCCAATAATGTTTGGGTTTTGCACAGGAATGCTTTTAAATGAAAGCAGGGTCTGCGTATAATGCCTATAGCACATCTGTTCTTGGTAGTTTTAAAGGTCCGTCTTCCTTTCTAGTGAGATAGATTGTGTGGTGTGTTGCCCTCATACAAATCACAAGCCTTTCAAAAAGAGATTCAGTAATTATCTTAAGGGCTTTGTCGTGTGAGTAACCCCTAACCCTTAAAATAGTGCTGGTTCCTTCGTTTAGCAAGGATAAGAATTTGCTTCATACGAGTTCGGTTAAATTGAATTAAAACTGACTTCCAGTTGAAGTAGGTAATTTTGCTTCCTTTTGTCCCGCGTCCCCTGGGTGTCTTCTCCTGTGGCTTTATCTTCAACCTCCTTTTTCTTCGGTGATAAAATGGGAGTGAGATTCCAGGCTGTAATTTCACTTCCGACCAAACCAAGTCAGTAAGCAGATGTGATGTCATTTAACCGTGGCAACTTGCTGGCTCCAGGAGGATTTAGCGAGTGAGAGGTGCCCGGTATCAGCAAACCCATATGGCAGAGGAGACATCGCTGGCGGAATCAACTCGGAGGGTCATTTTAGAAGGACCAGCCAAGAACATCACTGATTTTTTATGTGGTGCATTTGAGTTTATTTACTGTACCTGTGGCCTTGCCATCTATATGGTTGTCTTCATGAATGCGAATGGAGCAGCTCTAATGCTAATAATAAAAATAAAAAATAAAAATTAAAAAAAAAAAAAAAAAGCTGCTATAAAACTCCGTTGCTTTTTCCGCCCTTGGAAACGTTCCCACATATTCATTAGCTTTGCAGAATAGTGCTTTGTTCAAGAAAAAAAGCCCAGCCAGCCAGCACGTGCGGTATGCAAAGATGATGTATCTTGTCAATATAATTTAGTGCACTATTTCAGTGTAATTTTATCAGACCGCTACAGCTGCATATGGTAATCGCTTCACTAAATCTTCGCCGCCTAATGCGGAGGAAGCGGGGATTGCTCTCGTATTGCAGCCCAGTCCCTGGACAAAAACCCACAGCCCCCCAGCCCGGGTGGGCAGCGTGGCCGGATGGCCCCGGTGCCGGCCGTGGTGGCCCCCGCGGTGTCCTGGTGGCGCGGGGGACGGTGCCCGTCCTGCGTCAGCGTGCCGTGGGGCTGAGCGCCTGCTCTCCGCAGAGCCGCTGCTCGCAGCCCCCATCACCATGGCAACGTTCCCCGAAACCCGGCGGGGAAGAGCAGGAAAAAAAGAAGAACCAGGGCTGACTTGTCATAATTTAATGTTTCACCTTCCCTTTCTTCTCCATCCCCATGAGTCCTTGAAGCGCGGTGCGCGGGGAAGCGTTAACCACAAAGGGAGGCTTTCGCTCTGACAAAGAGGGCGTTCTCCCATCGGATTATGGCCGGGCGGTAATAATCTGATGAGGGATTCGGTTCAGTGACCCAAATAAAAGGTGACGCAACGTGTTTGCCATCCGGACTGCAGGCATTTACCATCTTGAGAGAATGTGTTTGGGAAGATTTGACTGTAAGTGGAAATAGGTGTATAATTACATGTGGATTTGTACCATGAGCCGAGGCTTTGATCTTGAGAGGCTTTGGCAGGGAGAAGGGAAAGGAGACGCTGTAGCTGCTTCCAAAGGAGCAGCCCGTGGGGGCTGTGAAGGACCAAGTAAGATGAAGAATTGGATGTATCCCGTGTTGACGGTGCCGTTTGCCGGTACGGCCAAGCCGATCTCTCGGCGGACGGATCCGATGCTTCTCCTGCGCCACTTGCCTCCTTGTGCTAGTAACATTACTTGTCTGCTTCCAGCAAGCGCCTTGAGGCATCCCAGGCTCAAAAAACCACCTCACTCCAACCGTCCCCCCAAAAAAATTAAAAAAAAGAACTCGCCTCCTACCAAAACAGAAGAAAAGAAGAGGTAATTTTCTGGCAGTTTAGCTCCACAACCAGCTCCTCTTCCTTCAGGTGAACGTCGGTGCTGGTGAAACGGAGAGTCAGGGCCGTGCCCGGGGGCGCAGCAAAGAGGGGAGAATGGGATCCTGCCCTCTCGGTGGCGGGTGCTGCGGGCACCTGGGTACTTGCTTATTCGTCTTTTCCTCCCCCAGGAAATGCCGTGAAAACACGCCGTAATCTAAAGAAACGTAAACACCCATTTATTCTTGAGCAAGGGAGGAGAAGAGAGGATACCGTGCTTGTGCAGCACCATTTAAAAATATGATCCAGCAATAAATGTATGGCAGGGACCTGCCTGTTCCGGGACTCCTGTGGCCGAGCTTTGAGACCTTGAGCTTCCTGGCTGTCAGGGTCACCTGAAAACTTGGTCTGTTACCTCCCGGGGGTGTGGGGAAAAACAATAACCAGAAAACCCCCACCCAAACTCTTCCCCAAGCCCGTTGCCAGCATCATGGAGAAGGTTTTGCTTTACTTCATTTCGGTTTGCGGAACGTGTCGGAAGGACTTTAAAAGGAATCTGCATCGATTGCCGTGAGGGATCGGAGGAATTGAGGAATGCGGCGTCCCCGTGTCCCTCTGGAAATGCCAGTCCCAAATGGGGCTTTTTTTTCTCCTCTTGAATGGGCTTCTTTCAGCAAACGTCTCTGCAGCCCCTTGGCGGTTAAGCAAACTTTTTGTAGTTCTGATCTTGCAAATTGAATATTTCGGGTTCTAACTCAGTCCTTCCACGGTTTGGGGTTGCGGGTTTTTTTCCTGCTCGTTTGTGTGTATCATGGCCAAATTGGGAAGAGCAGATTCTGTCCATGCATCTATCCGCGGTTCTGTCCCAGAGCACTGCTGTCCGTGCTTCCTTCTTGTTTTCATGGAAGGGAATTATTTTTTTGTTGTGCCTGAGCTTTTCGGTTTTGAAAGGACACTGATCTGCTGCACCTCAGGACGTCTTTAAGCCTTGTGCGCGCTGTAAAAGCACTGCCGGCGTGGTGTAAAGTAAAGCAAGCGCAAATAGCATTCAGCGACCTTAATTTGGAAAAGGTCTTAATTTGAGATGACAGTAAAAATAGCAGGAGCACCTGAACTGTGCCAATAATAAGGGAGAGATGCGCAGACAATTTCTGTGTCTGTCGTCTTTCCCAACAGGACACTGCGGTGTAAATCACAGTCCCTGCGAGAGGGTTTAGAGAGGGTGTACCACTGTTTCGTGGGGATGGGTGGTGAGCTACACGCACCGGTTATGGGGCTTTCGGGCAAAAATAAGCGTATAGTGATTGATCTGTGGTTGATTAAATATCTCTGGATTTTAAATTTATTTTTTTTTTAAACCATGATTAAAGCTGTCCTCCCTAGCCGCAATGCCTGGTTTAGTGGTAACTGCGTCCTTTAGACAAAGGTAAGGAATGGTTTCTAGGTCTTTGTGTGGCTCTATTTTCCCTGTAGCTACTCTTCGTAGGAACAACAAGGCGGAACGTTGCTGTCACGACTTCAGGAACGTACACGGAGCTTAATCCTCGGCCGCTTCACTAAATAGATGTAGGTTTTCAACTGCAGCAGCTGCTGTGCCACGTCAGAGCGAAGGTCCGTCGGGACCACCGTCGTGTCTCCAGGAGATGCCTCGGGAGGGAGAGCGGCAGGACAAGTGTGCATCAAACCCTCCTTAGTGCTTTCCCAGGCCCTTTGGACACTGGGACTTGGGATGACCTAAGCTGGGCATGTTTTTTTAATTCAGTAACACCTGCTGGATTTTTCTTCCCTGAACTCGTCCTCAAACATGTGCCACCAGCTTTTAGGGTTTGTGGCCGCCTTTGCCAAGCTCAGCCAACCACTGCGTGGGGAGATCTTGCTTTGTTTGGGTCTACACATCTCCCAGTGTCACTGGATGCCTGCTCATTCCCGTACTGACGAGGCAGGGCTTGGCTCAGGACTCTGTGAACATGTGTGACATTCACTCTCAGTCCTCTTTTCCCCCGGAGAAGTGTCCTAGCTTATTTAACTTCTCCATGTTGGGAGGTTGTTCTGTGCTTCTGGTTGTCCTTGCAGCTTTTACCAGCAATAAAATACTGAAGGTCATGAAATGACCTGTATTTTGATGTCTTCAGCATGAAAAGCTCTACCTTGAATTTCCATGAGATGAGAGAAGGTTCCTGCTGCCTTCTAACGGCAGCAGCCTAGTTCTGGTGGTTGCAGACTTCTCCGCTTCCCTAATGCGGGAGCTTTGGCAGTTATTTTCATAGAATCACAGAATTGCCCAGGTTGGAAGGGACCTTTCAGATCATGGAGTCCCACCATCAACCTAACTCTGACAAAACGCATCACTAAACCATATGTCTCAGCACCACGTCTGCCCGGCTTTTAAATCCCTCCAGGGCTGATGCCTCAACCCCTTCCCTGGGCAGCCTCTTCCAATGCTTTATAATGCTTTCGGTGTAAAATTTTTTCCTAATATCCATCCTAAACCTCCCCTGGTGCAACTTGAGGCCGTTTCCTCTCATCCCATTGCCTGTTCCTTGGGAGAAGAGACCGACCCCCCCTGGCTACCCCCTCCTTTCAGGGGGTTGCAGAGAGCGAGAAGGTCTCCCCTCAGCCTCCTCTTCTCCAGGCTGAACACCCCCAGCTCCCTCAGCCGCTCCTCACAAGGCTTGTGCTCCAGACCCCTCACCAGCTCCGTTGCCCTTTCGTCTGTTCACGTAAAGTTATCTCCTTTCTCCCAACATCTTCCTTCCCTGGTCATTGCCAGAGGCAGGAAATTCTGTAGAGCGCAGCCAGGATGGAGCAATAGGGCGCCCTTTGTCGTGAGAGCGGGGCACTGCCAGAGGCACCAGACAGAGTAGCAAGTCCTTACGAGTAGGATGGGACAGAGCTTTCTGGAGGCTTTTGGGCTGAACTGCAGCGGCAGCAGCTCAGGCTTGGCCTGGCAGCAGGACGGGTGCCGCAGGGTGACATTTGCTGCCGCCGTTGCTGAGCAGCAGAAGGAGCTGCAGGAGCAACCCAGAGCGGCTCGGCATCCAGCACGTCACCTGGGCCGCCTGCTTCGAACCACCCTTCCTTTGATAATTTTTACATTTATTCTTGGGCACGGGCTTGTTAGTACGATCTAATTAATCTCCGAGTGGGATCCTTCTCTCTTTCTGAGCTCACGGAGTATTGTTTCTATTAAGCAGAGCGATAGAATGAGCGTTGTTCAGCTGACTCATGCGAGAAGAGAAAATAGCGTTTAGTAAATTAAGCAGCTCTTCCCACTCGCTGTTTATACGCTCTGTAACGTGACATGGTAGAATGGGGAGGCTTTGATTTAAAACCGTTTGCCTCAAACCTTCCACGGGATCTGAATGTGCTCGGATTGGGAAAACGCGGGTCACCAGCGGCGGTGTGCGCACGTAGCGGTGGGTGCCGCGCGTGAGGGTCGACCCCTCGCTCTGCGAGGAGATGACCCCTTTCCAAAGCAATCAGGAACAGTATAATTAAAGCTCGCTTCAGATTTGAGCATTTTATTCAAGCTGCGGTGCCTCGGAGGAGCCCGTGGCAGGACTGCGCGCGGCTCCTGCACCGCGCTATTGACTTAAATATTTAATAACCTTTCCCGTTCGAGAGCCTTTAAAGCTGTGCAGGAAGGTTCACGCCTGTGTGAATTTCTAGCGAGGTTTTGTTTTATTCTTTTCGGTTTGGATGCCCACAGGGCAGCTTGTGCTCGGGCAGCATGAAATATTGATTGCGAAACGGTTCAGGGTAGTGGGAAGGAGGCCTGGTGGGAGGCGGTGTGCTGCGTTACGGCAAGCGTGAAACAGTTTCCCGAGGTTTAAGTCAGTGGCGGAACTGCTCAAAAAATATAACGCCGGCGTTTAATTTAGACGAGCTCGGTTTGTTTGCTGAAGTCTGGGCCTTTGTTTGCTGGCTCGTAGGTTTCGATCGCGTGCTGTGGGGGGTTTCTTCTGCCTTCGCAGAGATTGCGGCATCTAGGTCAAATCTAGATTATCCCTTTTTCCATGGCAGAACTGCAGGCGCGGCGACCTTGGCACTTTGGCCCACCATGTCTGGGCTGCTGCTGGTCTTCCCTGCGCTCTGCATTTGATTGTTTTCTTTCTTCCTTCCTCTTTTTTTTTTTTATCTTAATGGGAAATTTGGCGCTTGGAAGCAGGCTGCCGTCTGCAGACGAGCCTATAATGCATAGATTGATATACAGAGTTTCCTGCTAAGGTGCTGGACTTGATCCGCGTTACTTTTCTTTAATCTTGGAAAGTTTGCTAGGAGCTCACTGAGGTTTTTACGCTGATTCTAAAGGCATATCCAGGTCTCCTTTTCCATTTGATTTTTAATTTATCAAATTTTAATGAAAAGAAAACCCCACGTGAATCAAACGTACTTCAGAAAAGATTTCAGTCCTTCCCGTAAGATACGACTCTTTTTCTTTTTCTGCGAGTCCCAGTTTCCGAGGCTGCCGAAGCCGCTGCCGCGCTGGGAGGAGGGGAACCACCGAGGGGGTCACGGAGCACCCAGGGGTGCAGGAGGATCTCTCTTGGTCTGGAGCGTCTCATGGTCCCGGTGGTCACTCCCACCTCCTGGCCAGAACTGAAGGGGTAGAAGGGAGTGTGGTGAAGGAAAGAGCAAGGAACTCTCTTCACTGGAAGCAGCCATAGAAATAGATACTCTTTCTAGTGTTCAGGAGTTTGGGCTGAATTTCTGCTGTTTAGGCTTTGTTTTCCAACCTTTTCCTTTCTCTCTCTCTCCACCCTCCTAGCCCTTTAGTCGTAATTTCCCTTCCCCTCTTAATTTGTCTTCACCTGGCCTTAAGGAGGACAAAGCACAGAGGAAAAGGCAGAGGTATTGAAAGAGATGTGGAGAGACTGCGGGTGAGCAATGGATAGGGAAGAATACTTTCATTAAAAAAAAAAAAAAAGCCTAGAAACCCCTTTTCTTTCCATTTTCAATGTGACCTTGCTTCTAAGAGTCCTTACTGTGCTCACGGTCCCTTTCCCTGCGTACTCACATTGCGGAGCCAACACGTGCCACCGCTTATTCCCCTCCTACACCCTGCCGTGCCGTGTCTCCTTGGGCGGCTCTTCTCGTAGAGGACAGTCTGTTCACAGCCCGTCCTGCACGATGGCTCTTGCTCTTGCTTGGGCACTAGGCACTGCACTGACTGATGACAAAATTGATTTCTTTGGAGTCCGTTTTTTAGTGTGTCACTTTGAAAATTACCATCACAGAAGCTCTTTTCTGAGCCTGGCTTCCTCTGGGTTTGTCCTACGCTGGTGACACGCCAGTGACAACAATCAGTTTTCTTGGGACCACTTCACTGCCAAAACTCTCCAGTCTTCCTCATCGTATCCTCCACTCCTTCCCTTGTGTCCTGCACGCAGCTCCACCTCCTCGTGCCCCTGAAACACTGCCACATCTTCCCGGGATCCTCTACCTGTTTGGCTCGGTGCGGTCTCGTGTGGCCGTGCCTGGCTGGAGCTTCGCATGTGCTGGGTGGGATTTGGAGATCAAAGAAGGCAGATGGCTCTTGAGCTCATTCTGAAGCATTTCCAGCAATGTCACTCTAATTTGAGGCTGGCTCTACCCTGCTGTTGATTTTCCCGGCAAGATATATGGACTTGCCCCTTTGAGTCGTCTGTTCCTCTGGCAGATTTGGTTGGAGCTGGCTGGAGGTTCAGGAGGCATCAGGGCAATCTCTGAGGTCAGGCTGGGACGGGGTTGTCTTCAGTCTCCTTTCTATGGGAAGCCAGGTTAACCAGAAGTGAAAGCCGCAGAAAGGTGGCAAAGGGAAGCATCATTTTATCCTTGCCTGTAGTTGGAGTGATACGGGGCACTGCCGTTCTCGGGCTGGTTTACTCTGTCCTCGCAAGATTTCCCAAATGCAAGCCCTAAAACTGCCAGCTGGGTGGTGTGTAGCTCTGATTGACGTTCAAGCTGAAAGCTGCTCGCGGGTGGCTGAGTTTCAGCAAGGTGATGCGTGTGAGCTGTTGAATCCTTTCTGAACTATAGATGGCAATGAGTTGGACGTTACCCTGGGGTACGGAGGGCTGAAGGAAAGTAGAATCCTGGATGCACAGGTCTTCTTTCTGTTGGGTTTTTGGCATGTGGGTCTCCCGCATTTGGCCAAGGCTCTGCTCTTGTCCTCCAGCATATAACAGAAGAGTAGCTTTTACAACGTGAGAATCCGTGTAGAATATCTGCTAAACGCCATGATAAACTTAACACTGGAAAAATTCTTAATTTTTGTTTGGTTTTTTTTCATTTTACAGTGCTTTATGTTCTTGAGTTACGAACTGGAGGTGGGGGGAAGAATCGGAAAGGTACATTGAGAGAGGTAGCGCTCTCCCAGTGTTCACCCGTGGGAATGGTAGGAAACACTCCAGCCGCCTCGTTTATCTGTGAGTGATTCTGACCCGTTGCTCACAACTACCCAACGCAGAGCGCGCAAAGTGGCTGCCGAACAAGGAGCGTGTTGCTTTGACGGCCTCCTCTTGTCTGTAGGTATCAAGGGTCCGTCTCTCCGGAGGAGGCTGGGAGACCATCGGGCAGTTCAGCATTACTGATGGGCTGCCTGGAGCAGAAACGAGCCCCGTGGTTGAAAAGAAAAACACAGGGCCGGAAAAACAATTAATTTTAAAAATATTTGTACCCCGTTCCCTGGGAAAAATATTGTTCTTATCTTTGGCTTTCTCCTTCCTTTTGGGAGGAGCTGCCGTTCTGGCTATTAGGAAGGTCTTTACTAGGAGTGAGATTACCCAGTTATGACAACTTGATTTGAGGACATGCTTTTCATTAATAGTTTACTGCTTGCGTGTAGCCAAGGGGCATGCCTCGGCTGGATAATTGGATTTGGAAGGCTAGTGTTTGTAGCAATTGTGACACTTCTTGCTGGGAAGCCAATTTCTGCAGCGATGCAGCTGATCCAACGTCGGGGCGATCTGCTGCAGCGCCTTTGTTCCACGGGCCTCTGGCTGGTGTCAAAAATAACCACAGCAAGAGACTTGCCTCAAGAGCGTGCCGACTTCAAGCACAAGGAAGCGACATGTTTCTGTATCTAAAAACAATTCCAAATGTTTTGGGGAACAACCGACAGAAGTGAAGCTCTACAACGTTATTACCAGCTTACACAGATTTACCGTGCCTGTTCTTTTCTGGAGATCCTTTGTAACGTTCAGAAGGCTGTTTAGCTGCGACCCGGAACCCTTTGTTCCTCGTTTCTATTCTTATTAAATGAAAAAATGAGAAGTTTGCAGTAGGTTTTTACCCAGTTTATCTTGTTTTACTGTCCTGGCAGGTACATTTTGTGGCACTTCGGTCTGTGTTTAAATGTCTCAAGCAATCCAAGTCGTCTTCACTTCTCTTTAAAAAAAGAGCACAAATTACTTCAGTACTCTTTAGATGCTCAACTATTTCATCCTAGTTGCTGATTCTGTTAAAATTCCTACAGTTCCGAACCTCCTATGCCCTCAGCCGTGGACATGCTGGGTTTAAATCAGCCTTACACGCTTTGGGTGAACTCCAGGCCCTCTGCGAGCTTTCAGTTTGTGGTTTCAGGAAGCCCTGAGCTTCTCGGGAGCTCTGAGGCCCGTTATACGGCAACGTTCTTGTGTCTCTTTGTGATACGCAGGTTATAGACGTGTAACACTACAGTTATAACCGTGCGCGCTAGAAGTGACTACTAAGAACAGCATACGTTAAGCAAAGGATGCTGCTTTTCCTCAACCTAACGACTTCGAAGAATACAGAAGGAAAGTGTTGTATATGATTTTATACGCAGGCAGTGTTGAGACCTGTGGTACCAGTCCGCTATTCACTCTGTAGCTCACGCTTTCTCTTCCCGCCGGTTCTTTGGTCGGTACAGCAGTGCTGACTGTCTGCCGTGGTGACAGCGACTGCTTTTTTGGGCTTCCTGCTAGTATTCCCTTCCCTGTCCCATGTCCTGCCACGCTTCCCCCGCTCTGCCCTGTGACCACTGACATAGTCTCTGTTCCCATGCCCACCTTAGGAGAGCGGCTCCTGGTGTCTGGGAAGGAGCACGTTGCCTTGGGTCACCTTGCACGTGTTGAGTTGTTCCCCTGGTTGCTTGCTGGGCTTCACTTTCCTCCGCTTTGCTGTCCAGGAACATTTCCCTCTTCCTCTAACATTCAACGTAGGATGTTGTGACGTGGTGTGGCACGGTTACACAATGGAGGGAAGGGATGCCATCCAAAGGGACCTTGACAGGCTTGAGAGGTGGGCCTGGGCGAACCTCATGAAGTTCAACCAGGGCAAGTGCAAGGTCCTGCACATGGGTCATGGCAATCCCAGGCACAAATCCAGGTTGGGCGGAGAATGGCTGGAGGGCAGCCCTGAGGAGAAGGACTTGGGGGTGCTGGTGGACGAGAAGCTCAACATGAGCAGGCAACGCGAACTTGCAGCCCAGAAACCCCCCGCAACCTGGGCTGCATCAAAAGAAGCGTGGGCAGCAGGGCGAGGGGGGGATTCTGCCCCTCTGCTCCGCTTGGGGGAGACCCCACCTGGAGTGCTGTGTCCAGCTCTGGAGCCCTCAGCACAAGAAGGACACGGAGCTGTTGGAGCGGGGCCAGAGGAGGCCCCGGAGATGCTGGGAGGGCTGGAGCCCCTCTGCTGTGGGGACAGGCTGAGAGAGCTGGGGGGGTTCAGCCTGGGGAAGAGAAGGCTCCGGGGGGACCTTGGAGCCCCTTCCAGTCCCTGAAGGTGGCCCACAGGAAAGCTGGGGAGGGACTCTGGATCAGGTTGTGTAATGATAGGACAGGAGGTAATGGTTTCACACTGAAAAAGGGGAGATTTAGATGAGATCTGAGGAAGAAATTCTTTGCTGTGAGGGCGGTGAGCCCCTGGCCCAGGTTGCCCAGAGAAGCTGTGGCTGCCCCATCCCTGGAGGGGTTCAAGGCCAGGTTGGCCGGGGCTTGGAGCAACCTGGGCTGGTGGGAGGTGTCCCTGCCCAGGGCAGGGGGGTTGGAACGAGATGATCTTTAAGGTCCCTTCCAACCCGAACCATTCTGTGATTCTATACAGGAGCAAACGGGGCTCCCTCTGCTTCTCAGCCATATGGGACTTTGCAGCTGCAGTTTGGCTTCACTGCGCAAATGATGCACAGAACAGGCAGGGTAGAGAGTGATTTCATGCTGTTTTGAGGACCAGTTGCTATCTTGGCATGAAGTGTTGGGGGTTGTACGCTTGCAGTCAGCTGGACACACTAAAATACAAATGAGGGATGGATCGGCTCAGCCGCGCTGTTGGATGCTAGGGCAGCGTTACCGAGGGTCTTGGCTCGGTTCTGGCGTGTCAGAGCACAAATGTGCTTTATGGAGCATCACACGCACCGTTGAAGTGATGGGTGCTCAGGGAACTCCCCAAGCTCTGCCAGAGCTATGTGGGTCGTGTCCCTCGTGAACGGGAGATGCCCTACACAAGGGCTCCAAAGGAGAACAGGGAGGGGTTACTCTGACAGAGGTTGGGACAAGAGGGTCTGCTGCTTTTGAGGGGTTTGGAACCCAAAATTGCTATTTCCTCTTTGAATTTTGAACATACAGAGAAGAGCAGCCCCTCACATCTGCCATACTGCTTGCTACATATAGGGTTTTTCAGCCACATGTCAGGATTATCGGTAAAGCGGTCAAGAGAACCTTCGACATCAGCTTCATAAAGCGAATATCATGTTGGAAATTGCCTCAGGTAATTAGTTAATTCTTCTGTAAACAGAAGGCTTGATATGCATCAGTGGTGCTGTGGGATGTTTCTCAAGAGGGAAATAACCTCTCCGGCAGGGCCCGTAGCGAGCGGTGAAGCGCTCTTCGTGTGCAGGAGCCTCGTTACCCTTCCAGTCGAATTCTACCGGGAAACAAAAATACAGTCTTCGTTTTGGCAGATCACGGTAGAGGGAAAGTAGAGCTGCTGACGGATCCCTCGGGGAGGCGGGTGCCAGCTGGGGAGCGCTGGGGCCAAGGTGCCTGTCTCTGGTTACGGGATGGGAGCAGCGGGACCTGTCCCGGCCCGGCTGAGCGCTGACGGGTCTCGCCGCACGCAGGGGCTTCGGCTGAGGTGTGGGAGCCACGTATGGTCACATCAGCGCCGCGAGCAGTCGCAGAGAGCCTCTTCGGTGCGGTGTGGGAAGGAGAAGTCCAGAACACGGTGTGTTTTCTGCCTCTGGTGCTCTCCAGGCACCAACGAGACTCGTGGTGGAGCTGGCCTCCCGTCCGGCGCGTCGGGAGGATATCATTTGTATTGCATATTTTCAGCGCGTGGCCAGAGTAGATATACCCCAAACTCCTTTCGAAGCAATCTTTTTAAATCAGATTTAAAATTGTTTCTCGATACACTGGTAAACAAGAGTGGGTTTTCAGTGATGTTTTAATTGGATTTGCTGGCGCAGAAAAGTCCCTTCCTTTAAAACAAAACTAATATATTGATGGATTTCAGCAGTGTGGAAGGAGTACAGAAGGAAAAAAACTTGCTAAAACTGTTCTTCTCCACTGCCTCTTAGGTTTGGAGGGGCACTTTGGCTCGCCTTCGCTATAAGAGGACAAGAGCCGCCCTGACGATACTCAAGTATTACCGCCGCTACAAAGTGAAGGCTTACATCCACGAGGTCGCCCGACGCTTTCACAACGTGAAGCTAATGAAGGATTATGGCAAGCACGTGCAGTGGCCCACCCCGCCCAAAGTGCTGCGCCGGTTCGAAGAGGCACTCCAGACCATTTACCACAGGTACAAAGAAAACCTCCTGCCTTTTCCGTCTAACCTAGAGGAGCGAACAGCTACTGCGCGTTCTGTAAAAGTTGGGAAGATGACTGAAGAACATGAACTGGGCAGCGTAGATGGAAATGTCGGTGGCTTTTGGTACCCTTGACCAGGCAAATAATTATTCTGTTTCAAAGATTTAGTCAGGGTGAACGTTGTATTTCCTTCCTTGGCCCTTTTCTGGTTGCTTTCAAAAGAAAAGAGCAGCTGCTGTTAGATGTGGGGGGAGAGAAAAGGAATCTTTTCCACTTCCTCAAGACTTCTTATAGTAACTCGGTACTTTTCTGCAATAGAATAAGCAATATTCTCCTATTACCCATGTCCTATGTGCAGAAGAGGTATTTTATACCTTTATTACAACCTCCTAATGTCGAAAAGCTAGTGATTTTTTTCCCTGGTAAGTTGTAGGCAGAATAGTTACGCTTCCAATTTGGAAAATGATGACTTCTGAAAGTCACTGAACAAGAGAAACGTTGGCTGGATGGGGCCGCTGGAGATCTCCGGTCCGGCCATCTGCTTGAAGGGCCATTGCCACCAGCACTAGATCAAGTCAGCCTTGATTTTTTCCACAGCTGTCTCTTGAAAGCCATCCACAACCTGAGTGGAGAGTCCCGCTTTCAGAATAAGCTCGATTATTATCATCACTACAAAATTTTAGTGGATAAAAGTGTTTTCGTAGCATTAACCCTAGAGAACTGGTGTCGCTGCTGAAGGTGGAGCGTGGCGTGGAGTAATGGATGGGCTACCCTGCGCTGGTTCGTGTTACAGTTGGTTAGGTTTCAATTGCAGGGCCAAATTCAGCTCTTAAAAGAGAATGGTGGTGTAAATGAGCCAAAAAATGGGCTTGCAAAAACTTTATTGCAAACAGATGCGCCAGTAGTTGACTTCTGGGCGCGGGACGGGGAGCATACCAGCAGGAGTCAGAGGTGATACGTGACTTTTAAAAGGTACTGAAGTTTCCAGCTTTAGGAATATAATGGAAGGGCTTTTCCCCCGCAACGTTTATAGTCCAGGGGTGTCCTTGTTGTGTGGATCGGGCAGAAGTAGCGCTCGTAGTGCGTGGTACAGGCCGTGGGACTGATGCGGGCGTTTTGCGGCAGGTGGAGAGCAGGTGAACTCATCCGCAGCGTCCCACCAGAAGTCCTACCTCAACTGAGGGCCAAGGTTGCCGCCATGGAAGTGCTGAAGGGTCACAGAGCTGATATTGGCCTGCAGAGAGCGTGGGAGGGGAATTACATCGCACTGGTGAGTACGAGTGAAGGGATCGATGCAACGCCTGGGGCTTAGGACGCTAAAAAGGGTGGCGATTTGAAAAAGCGACTGTTGGTTTCTTGAGAGGGAGAAGTACTTTCCCCTTTCTCCCCCAGCGAGAAATTTCCTCTCTAAACGGCTTTATGTAGTTTCAGCGTCTTTGACTTCTACTGCACTAGGAGTGATTTTTCTGAATACTTAAGCCAAGCTTGAGCATCACAACAGCATTAAAAGATAATGAGTAATGCCATCAGCCGGCTCTTCAAATGGCCAAAGCTAAGAAAGAAGTCGATATAAACCTGAAATTCTAAATATAATGGGATGTTAAGAAATAGCCTAAAATGAAAAGGAACAAAGAAATTCTCTCTGGGCAAGTTCCATCGCTTCCTTTTACTCCGTCCTTCCTTTAAGCATTTTGTTTTGTTAAGGCTTTTTTTTTTTTTTTTTTTTTTTTTTTCCGGAACGCGCATAAAACTCCAGCTGCTCTGCCGCTCTTCGAGGAGGCAGGGACTGGAGGAAGCCTTGGGAGGAGGTGGTGCAGCGGCGGTCCTCCGGCCTGCCGTCGCCTACCGCAGCTGCTCCCTCAGGAAGCGAGGAGAGTTACCTGCCTGTCTTTGCTCTTTCAGAAACCGGATAACCCGCAGACCACGGGCTCTTTCATCCCCGTTGCCAATGAGCTGAAACGGAAAGACAAGTACATGAACGTTCTCTTCTCCTGCCATGTCCGCAAGGTAACGGCACCCACGTGGGCTGGGTGGGGGGAATCCCCGCGTCCAGGTGAAATCTCGGGGAGGGAATCCTGGAGAGGCCTTAACAGGCGGCAGCTCAAAGCCCTTCCTGTTTCAAGGAGCAGGGTCAGGGATTTTCCGATGGAGACGTAACTCTGAGCCTCTCGCACCAAAGGGTCCTTCGTGTGAGGGGCTTCTGCGGCCTCTTCGTGTCGGAGGCATGGGTGGATTCACTGCGTTCTCTGTAACTTGTTTGGATCAGGCTTTTTTTCATAGCAGAATGTGTTTTTTTCGTTAAATTGGTTGGAAGGTTCAAAAAAACTAATTAGAAAAATGTGCTTGCATAATTTTGATGGATAGTTCGTAACGATCTAAATGATGCTGGGTTTAAGTGTCTGTCAGGAGAGGATATTTGAAAGTTTCCGAAGCCAACAGACAAAACCAATTCCAATGGCAGGCCGATGTTCCAGTGTTTTTAAGAAGCTGTATATTTTTTTTATTCTAAAAATGTGCTATTGCAGTTGTCCCCCACTTGCCAGAAGTGCAGCATGTGCGTGATCATTGCTTATGATTCTGCAAATGTTATATTTAACAGTAACAACAAAATTCATTCTGCAGCGTAAAATCTCCCTTTATAACAAAACTTCTTTGCTAGTCGTAGCGCGTTACGTTATTTTTACCACAGCGATTTGTGTATATTAAAATAGAAATCTCTTATTGCTTTCCAAAGAAATATATTTCAGTGGAGTATTCCGTTGCTTTTAAGTTGTTGTCTTTAAGAGCGTGGTTCGTTAGCTGGATGAGCAGTTTGAGTGAATGTTGGTGGATATTGTCAGGATTAAAAGAGGATCGAGTGAGTCTGAGTCCAAACCTCGTCCTTACAAATCTTCAGCAGTTTGGACGGAACCTCTGCTAGGGACAAGGAGACCCGGGAGAATTTCACCCTGTTTTTTTTTTCCACTCTGGGCTGAAAACAAAAGGATTCCCCTTCTAATTCATTTATTGAGCTGTTTCTAAATCAGTGCTGTTTCGAGCTACACTGGAATAATGGTAAAACTACGATATTCTGTTCTTAAAGATGTGACTACAGGAATTGTTTTGAATGGGAACGGGATGGCGGTGAGGGGAATTACTCAGGGTGCGCGGGGTGTCCGGTATACGTACACCCGATGTGGGAGTTTAATTTTGCTGACCGTTAGGCAACTTTTAAGCTTTTAAGTCCTTATGTTTCTCTCGCTTGCTCCTGATTCAGCTTCAAAGGACAATCTCCTGTGCGGGCACAGGGGGAAGCAGGTTTCTGAAGCGCAGCTCCGTACCTTGCCCTGGTCAGTGATTGCAAGCACAGAGCTCCTGCCTTTCATAGAATCATAGAATCATTCAGGTTGGAAAAGACCCTTGGAATCGTTGAGTCCAACCATCAACCCCACTCTACTGAGTTCTCCCCTACACCATATCCCCCAACCCCACATCTAAACGAGTCTTAAACACATCCAGGGATGGTGACTCCACCACCGCCCTGGGCAGCCCATTCCAGTGTCTGACCACTCTTTCTGGGAAGAATTTGTTCCTAATGTCCAGCCTAAACCTACCCTGCTGCAGCTTGAAGCCATTCCCTCTTGCCCTATCGCTAATTACCTGCGAGAAGAGACCAGCACCAACCTCTCTGCAATGGCCTTTCAAGTAGTTGTAGAGAGTGATGAGGTCTCCCCTCAGCCTCCTCTTCCTCTAAACAGTCCCAGCTCCTTCAATCGCTCCTCATCAGATTTATTCTCCAGGCCCTTCACCAGCTTCGTTGCCCTCCTCTGCCCTCACTCCAGCACCTCGAGATCTCTCTTGCATTGGGGTGCCCAAAACTGGACACCATACACAAGGTGTGGCCTCACCAGTGCTGAGTGCAGGGGGACAATCACCTCCCTCCTTCTGCTGGTCACACTATTTCTAACACAAGCCAGGATGCCATTGGCTTTCTTGGCCACCTGGGCACACTGCTGGCTCATGTTCAGCCGCGTGTCAATTAGAACCCCCAGGTCCTTTTCTGCCGGGCAGCTCTCCAGCCACACTGCCCCAAGGCTGTAGCGATGCATGGGGTTGTTGTGGCCCAAGTGCAGGACCCGGCGCTTGGTCTTGTTGAAGCTCATGCCGTTAGCGTTGGCCCATCGATCCAATCCATCCAAGTCTCTCTGTAGAGCCTCCCTGTCCTCACACAGATCAACACTCCCGCTTAGCTTCGTGTCATCTGCAAACTTGCTGATGATACACTCTATGTCCTTATCAAGGTCATCAATAAAGATGTTAAACAGAAATGGTCCCAACACTGAGCCCTGAGGAACACCACTTGTGACCGGCCGCCAGTACATCTCCGTGTTTTCGGAGCAGTGCTTTCTTTTTTATGGTGTATGAAGAAATCCCGGAGCAGACGAACAGGCTTTCTGTACATCCCATTACTGTGATTACGTGTTGGAAAAATGCATTTTCTGCTGGGGTTTGTTACACTGGTGTCCCAGCACTTCAGTAATAAGAGCAATCTGGAGATGGAATAGGTGTTACCTGTCATAACGCAGATTTCTTCCTCAGCCTGGAAGGTTTTCATTGCTTCCAGAGGTGACGAAAGCTTTAGCTTACCATGGGTGCTTAAAAAAAGTAGCTCGGCTGAAATCGGAAAATGCTGCGGACGCAGCGAGGTTCCAGACTTGCAGTCTTTAAATTATCTTGTCACTTTTTTGATCTTTTCCAGGGTTAAGTTGTGGGTCGCTTTCTTCTATCAGAGAGCTCAGGCTTAATCCCCCACTTCCCTGCTTAGTTAGGGACAGCTGTGCCTGGCTTTTGAAGTCATCTCTAAGGGAAGCCCAGGCGTGAGCGTGGCAGGACGGGACGTACGCGCGGTGACAGCGGGGCTGAGGTGGGACGAGCTGAGCTGAAACGGGCACAACGCCGTGGGCGATGGGGCGGCTGGCGCGGGGGAACGGCTCCTCGTCCACAGCCTGGTGGTGCCCGAGGCTTTGAAGTCGTTGTTCTGCTGTTCGTTCTTAAGGATCTGCATTAGGCAGAAAAAATATAGCTAAATTTAGTGAAAATACAACATCTCCTTTAGGAAAATGATGGCCTCAAAGCAGCAAATAGGAGCACCTCTCCTCTGACAAATGCGTAAAATCATTCCAGCGCTGCTGTTGAGGACAAGACTGCAGCTTTGTAGGATCTTTAACGGTGTGCGTAAGGCTGGCGGTTTCGGTACAGCTCCACGTTTAACCTCAAGAGCAGAGGACCCCTTTCAAATCCACGCTCGGATGTAATATCTTTTTGAATGAACCATTTCTCTTCCCTCTTGTATGGACAAGAAAGGTCCAGGCAAGCCTGAAGAGAACAAAGGAGAGAAGACAAACAATCCTGAACTTTGAAAGCTAATGAGACAGAGATTTGACGTTTGAAGATTCACCATTTCACTTCCCAACCAATGCACTTCTTTAGGTAATCTATTATGCCTGCAGTTGGAACACCGGCTTCGCAGGCTAAGCAACTGTCGCAGAGCCCGTAAGCAGCTCCGTGCCTTGACTACAAGAACACAGTCTTTACCCTGACAACAGCATTAGCCTTCTTTCACTCGTCACATAAAACAATTTATATCCTATCCTTTTTAAAACAAAGGTGTTTCTCTTGTCAAAAACACAAGCTTGTAGCATTCTGCCTCTTACCCGCGGAGTAATGGCAGGCTGAGGATCAGCTCTCAGTGCTGCGGGGTAGAGGGAATTTCTTCTGGTTGCTACATTCTATCCTTTTCTTTTTAAAAAAAAAAAAAAAAATCGTAATATTTTTTTTTTCCCTGTTAGCCTTATCCTTCCCTAACTTCCCCGTGTCGTACCAAATGTTGTTTGCAGAGGAGCGGCGCTTGGCGGGAGCACGTGCGGGCTGGAGCCATGGTTAGACAGAGCGTTTGAAAGGGAGCGACTTTTCGCTGCGGGGAATTTCGCTGAAATTTCGCTGCCGAATTTCGTCGGCTAAACCTAAGATTTGTGTTGTGGGTTTTCAGGTTGGCTGTTGCTGTTTGTTTCTCAGCTGAAATCTGGAAAGCTTTAGCAGGGGACTGAAGAGTGAGTTACAGAAATGGAAGTGTAATTAATGATCAGGTCATTGCCTTGCTCCCCTCCAATAATTCTCTTCAACAAAGCGTCAGTCCACAGAACGAGGTTGCTCAAGTTCATCGGGGGTATATTTTTCATGATTCAGCTTATTTGAGGATTCTTGAGCAAAAAATGTGCCGTTACTGCTGGTTCCTTAGGCAGGCAGAAGGGTGTCACTGGTAACGAGAGCGCGCTTTGGTGCCTCGAGGTGAATGTTTTATTTCTGGAGCAACATCAGACTTTCTTTGCGGCTTTCGGGAAGGTACCGAGCCATCACGCCTCGTGGGAAGCCTTCTTGACTGTCAACAGCAGTGTTAGGTGTCTGCTCTTTAAAATTGACAGATAATTGCGGTCTAATACACTTCTTTCCCTGCAAAGAAAAGAAATCAAAAAGATAAGTCCTGGGCAAGTCGAGTAGAAGTTAAGCCTGCAGTTTAAAAACTTATTTAAAAATGTTTATGTATAGAACATACCTTATGACCTGCAAGATATTTGCTAACCGTTCAATTCTTGGAGACGGATCTTTTTTAGCTGCTGATTGACGTCGTTCTAGAGAAGTCAAGGAAGTAATACCAACTCTCGCCAGCCGGGGAACTGCTCTCGAAGTATTGATAACTGCTGCTGAAGTTTTCTTTAGCTTGAGGGCGTGGGGTCTTCATTTCAACAGCTTGAGATGAATAATAATGGGTGAATCTGTTTGGACCGAAGCTTTTATAGCTCTTTTTATAGAAGGTCTGCGAAGAGACTTTGAAGCCTCGCTGATGGGAGGTGCGTGTGCTGGCTTCCTCGCGGGTGGGTATAGGTAGAAGCAGGTCGTTTCTGCCTACGGAAAAATACATCTTTTCTGAGCGTTGTGGTGCTCTTCATTTTTCAAAGGAAATATTCAAGCTTTTTGCCTTGGGAAACCAAATGCATATTTCATGCGTACCGCCAGATTTTGTTGTATCACCTAGGAAACAACGGTCTCCCTGGGTTTTTTTAGAATCGGGCTTTTCTTCCCACTTTCGCCCTTGTCGTTTGGGGCACCAAACTCCCTTGAGAGGCCCAAAGCCCGGTGCCCTGGGGTGTCTACAGCCCCCTGGCAGTGGCCTGAAAAGCTCATTTGGAGGTTTTTCTGCTGTGAGCTAGACTTTCATTTTTCCCCGTGAGCTTGTCAAGAAGCTAAATTAAGACCGATTCGCGTTTGGATCAACAAAGATATAAATAAAAAAAATGCCCAGAAGGTGCAGAGAACACAATGCTGGGGAGGGCTGTTCTCTGGGAGGGTAGAAGCTGGAGCTGAGAACATAAGGCCTGTCTCTACTCCTACAAAATCAAAGGAACGGTGGCATTTGCAACAGTGCTGGCATTTCTCTGGATCTCTTCTGTGCATGCTGCCCAATGTGACAGTTTACTTCTAAAAACACAGCATGAATTGTTTACATAAATATGGCATAGATGCATGAGACACCTGAAGCAAAGTGATTGCTTAGAAAGAGCTGAAAAGGACGCGAGTTCCAGGGCAGCGAGAATTTGCTTCTCACATGAGATGAGCTGCTGGACTTCCCCTTCACAGAATCCCAGCCTGGCCGGGGTGGGAAGGGCCCTCTGGAGATCATCCCCTCCAACCCCCGGCCAGAGCAGGGTCACCCAGAGCAGGTGGCACAGGAACGCGGCCAGGCGGGGTTGGAATGTCTCCAGAGACGGAGACTCCCCCACCTCTCTGGGCAGCCTGTGCCAGGGCTCTGCCACCCTCACAGCAAAGAAGTTCCTCCTCGTGTTGAGATGGAACTTCCCAGGGGCAAGTTTGTGCCCGTTACCCCTTGTCCTGTCCCCGGGCACCACTGAGAAGAGCCTGGCCCCATCCTCCTGACACCAGCCCTATAGGTATTGATAAGCCTTGATGAGATCCCCTCTTGGTCTGCTCTTCTCCAGGCCCAACAGCCCCAGGTCCCTCAGCCTTTCTCCATCAGAGAGGGGTTCCAGTCCCCTCAGCATCTCGGTGGCCCTTTGCTGTCCCCTCTCCAGCAGTTGCCTGTCCTTCTTGACCCAGGGAGCCCAGCACTGGCCCCAGTGCTCCAGCCGTGGCCTCCCCAGGGCAGAGCAGAGGGGGAGGTCCCTCAAGCTGCTGGCCACGCTCTTTGTAATGCCATCCAGGAGACCACTGGCCTTCTTGGCCACAAGGGCACGTTGCTGGCCCATGGGCAACTTCTTGTCCCCCAGGACTCCCAGGTCTCTTTCCCCAGAGCTGCTCTCCAGCAGGTCACCCCCAACCTGTCCTGGTGCGGGGGGTTGTTCCTCCCCAGGTGCAGCACCCTACACTCACTCTTGTTGAACTTCATGATGTTCCTCTCCACCCAGCTCTCCAGCCTGTCCAGGTCATCTCTTTGGCTGCTCAGCTGAAGTTATTGTTCAGTGGGAACACTGAAAACAGTGGGCAACCAGCAGAAAGAAGTGGAATTTAAAACATGCTTGTAGAACTACTCCGATATGATATTGCCTTGCAAAAGCTGGGCACGTTTCCTGTCCCCACAGACCTTCCGAGTTGGGGTGTCCCTGGTGGCACAACAGGATGAGGTCTGTGCCCTTGGTCACCGGGGGCTCTGTGCTGGAGGTGGGCACAGGACGCTGAGATGAGAGCAACCAACGGGATCATGGCAGGGAGCAGATGGTGGTATCAGACTCTTTAAAACGAATTAAAATAAATTAAAAAGGCGTGTTTGGGAACCATGGCCACATGGCGTCGGATCCGAGGTCTGAGTGGGGCAGGTCACAGCCCAGCAGCCTGGAGAAGCCTTTGCTTTGACTCCGAGGACCTGGAGCCTGATGTGCTCAAGCTGCACGGCCAAGCGACGGTTTGAGGAACCCCTGCTACTCTGCTCGGACCACTCAGCGAGTAGCACCAGACACTGCCAACCTGCTTTCTCTGGGCCATTCAGTGTTTCATAGCCTTTATTTATTTTCTCCCATTCATCTGCTTCCTAAAAATAATCCCAGTTATTCAGCATCTCTTCCTGTGAGGTTTTCCAGGCCCTCAGTCATTTTCTTTACCTTCCCTGAACCATTGGAGTCTCCACGTTCACCGTCCTGGTGCTTCACGCAATATTCCAAGCAAGACCGTGGCGCCCAGGACATTAATCCCCGCGCTCGTCTCTACCACATGCTAACGCCTTGCTTGTTTTCAGCTGCCTCGCGTGTTTGTGCCAAGATCTATCCAGAGCTGTCTAAAATCATCCTCGGTTACCGTTTCTGAGCCCGTGCTGTTAATTTAAAGCTGTCATCTAGCTCTCCAATTTGCATTTCTTGCCTCTCTCTGCTCTGAACTTCGCCACTCTGCTGCCGGTTGGCCGGGAATATTTAAGTTCTCCCGACTTCACCCAGGAAAATCCTATTTATGTTCATCCGCCTCATCACGTCTCAGCCTTCTCTGCCCTCCTCGGCTGGTTAATAAATATCTCCGTGACTGTGGTACACCGATGACTCCGGTTTTGCCGCACTGAAAAATACTTTCTACTTTGCGTCCTACTTTCTCGCTTGCTTTTCACTAAACTTTGCATCTTGTGCCTACCTAGTACCTGTCGTCTTGGGGCGTCTGAAAGCCTAGATGACATTAAATCTTCTCCTTTGGGGGAGTATTTCCTGGACAAATTAATTGCGATGTTAGTGAGACGTGTGTTTCCTCCATGAAAACCCTCTTGCTGGAGCCTGACGTTACCAGCGGCCTCGAAGAATGTTTGTGATGGTTGCGGTGGGATGGGGGGAATTGAAGTGATCGGTGCCTGGAACAGAGGTGGGAATAAAGACGTGATCCCAGGGTATGAAACACTTCTCTGGAAAGAATATAATTTTGTTTCCTGCCGTAACATGATCCTCCCGCTTCTGTTTTTGGAAATAATCACACCAAATCCATAAGGTGTGGAATGGTGGTTTATTAGCTTCAGTCTTCCTGGATCTTCCCCAGGTCTGTGTTACTGTGAAGATACAACATTTAGTATCTTGTGTCCTTTGCATGAGTCCCTTTTTAATAAACGGTTGCATATTTTTACAATCATTTTCCAGATGTGCTTATGTGGCATTTGACAGCAGTTTTCGGTGATTTAATTAATCAGCTACTGCAGGGATGCTGTTGCTGGAGACCTGATCGGTGGCAAAAAATAAACATGGATTCAGAACTTCGGAATACCTAAAATTAAGGAAAAATAAATAATTAATTACATGACTGCAGTATATGGCTTGCTGCTGAGCCATGTCTGTTACTTTACATAAATACTTTGCTTAAAATAATCCCTTCTCCCGTTGCTCTCACTGGGTAGAAACTGGATGCATGAACAAGATTCTGGGACATGGGGCTGTGCACTGGGCTGTTTTCGACTGGACTTGCGGAGGCGTTCACGTATTGCTGTCTTCCAAAAGTTCATTTTTACCTTATCAGAACCCTTATGTATAATTGTTTGGGGTTTTTTTTTAGAAAAAAGAATTTTAGTGTACCCATAAGTCCGCTACAGGATGGAGCTTTGTTTCCCCATACGCTGAGTGCCTGGGTACGCGAGCGGTATCTCGGGTGGTATCTCAGAGTAGTATTTTGAGGTCAAATTAAAGCGAAGTAACTTCTTGAGGACGCCTAAGATTATTCCACGGGGGTTGGGACATCTGTCTGCAGATAATCGCTGCTGCTGTTGACTGCCGGTGAGATCACAGGTGATAATATAGTGGTTTGCCTCGGCAGGCAACTAATGGTGGTTCGCTGAATTATAGCACGTACCTATAATTGGTCTTAAATTTAGAGCTGTAGAGCCCGGTGGCAACATTAAGATATTAAGATATTAATGTCTCCCAGTGGCGACACTAAGCTGTGTTTGCTGAACTACTAGAAACTGCCAGAATATTTCAGATACTGTGAAGTCTGTTTTCCTGGTAGTGTACGGGCTGATGAAATCTCAGAGTGATTTAGGTGGGAAGGAACTTCTGGAGGTCTTTGGTCCAACCTCCTGCTCTGACCAGGGCTAAATTCAGAGTTAGATGAGGCTGCTCAGGCTCTCAGTCAGCTGGGATGTGACAGTCCCCAAGGATGAAGGTTACATGGCCTCTCTGAGCCCTGTCCCCGGGCTGCCACCCTCCGCGGCAGACTTTTTTCCCCTTGTGTCCTGTTGGACATTGTGCTGCTGCATCTTCTGCCCGTTGCCTCTTGTCCTTTTGCTGTGCTTCTCCGAGAAACCCAGCTCCATCTCTGTGCCCTACCTTGGTCAGAGGGTACGGTCATTTGAAGACTAAAGCACCTTTACCTCTTTTGGGAAGCCAGCATTAAAGTTGTTTGAAGTGCGCTATGATTTTCCTAGCACTAAGTATCTTCTGGGAGTGGAGTGGGAGGAGTCCCGACTGGAGTCCAGTTTCAACATAACCTGAGAATGGTACAAGCCTTTAACAAAAGCCAAACCAAACACAACCTCACTCAGTGGTCAGTTAACCTTCCAGGTGCACAGATGCCTCTGGGTGCCGCCTCCTGTGGTCTAGACGTTTGCTGGATGCTGTAGCTCTGCTCCGGCTGTTCCCGGCATAGCCCACAGGCAGCGAGCTCCTGGTTAAAGAATTTCTTTTGAGGAGCTTGAGCCCACCAGTGATCTTCAGACATCCTTGCCTGGAATACCATGTACAATAACATGAATAACAGAACACAAAGCTGACTTAAAATCTGGGTTGAACAATGTCCACCTCTGTAGAAAAATCCGCTGTATTCCCAGTACGGGTCTGGCTCAGCCGAACTGCTCTCCTAGCTCGCTGCTGCCGAACAGAGCTGTCCTGGTTTCTTCCCCTGTTTACCATAGAATCACAGAATGGTTCGGGTTGGAAGGGACCTTAAACATCATCTAGTTTCAACCCCCTTGCCCTGGGCAGGGACACCTCCCACCAGACCAGGCTGCTCAAAGCCTCATCCAGCCTGGTCTTGAACGCTTCCAGGGATGGGGCAGCCACGTTTTTTTCAGGTCGGTGAAGTGGTAGGGCTGATGGGCACCAGAGCTGGCTCGGGAGATGGGGTTAGGACCTCCTGGAAGGGGCAGCAGGACATTTTCCTCGATGGCAGTGAGCCTTTAGACTGGACTGGTGGTGCTCTCGCTCTGCCTTTCTTGCTGGGGAAGGGAGAGGGTTGTGTTCAATACCCCTTGTAGCCTGGGGGCACTCCAGCTTGGGTCTTTCTTCTGCTTGCCAAGAAATAACCTTGCCTTCCTCCTGCCAGCTGGTTGCCTGGGTCCCAGCGTACAGGCTGGGCTCTCCCGGGCTCCCTCTGGTCTGTTCAGTCTCTTCTGAATAGGAAGGACAAGAGGAAATGGCCTTAAGTTGCCCCACGGGGTTTTAGGTTAGATATTAGGAAAAATTTTTACACTGAAAGGGTTGTCAAGCATTGGAAGAGGCTGCCCAGGGAAGTGGTGGAGTCGCCATCCCTGGAGGGATTTAAAAGCCGGGCAGACGTGGTGCTGAGGGACATGGGGTAGTGGTGGGTTGGGCAGTGGTGGGTTGGTGGTGGGACTCGGTGATCTTAAAGGTCCCTTCCAACCTGGGAGATTCTGTGATTCTTCCTTCTTGTGGAATGGCACAACTTCAGCAAAACCGGGGGAGCGTGCCCGTGCTCAGCTAACACATCCACTAACGGGCAGGGGAAGGAACGTTGTCCACGTTTTCCACTTCTTGGAGGAGTTGCTTAGCTACGGCCAAGGCACGGGTGCTTTACAAGAGGGAAGTGGGACCTGCTCAACTTCAGGATGTGCCAATGCATCTGCTTTCAAATGCCTGAGGTCTGGACTGTCGCAGACCCTGGTGACACCCTCTTTGGCTCTGCGGGGCGGGTGTTCTGCATCGTGCTTTTGGGCTGACAACGGCACGTACGGAATGGAGGAACGACAGCCACTCGCCTTGGGCTTGGTGTCTGCCAGCGACGGGGATGCGGGTTGAGTGTTGCTCGGGGAAAGCATCTGTCCGTTCTTTGCCTGAGGCCATGGACTTGCCCAGGTTGCCCCAGCCTCTGGGAATGTTGCTTTTCCGAGACTCTGCATTTCTCTGTTGGTAAAATGGGATTATGGGCTCCATCTTCCCTTTTCGAGATCTGTGGAGAAAACCCGTTGAAGAGCTATGGGAGTTTTGCGTATTTACTGCTGCAGTGTTTTATTCTGCGTGGCCTTGCAGTGATCAGTGGGACTGAAAATTTGCTTCTTTGCAGGTCAATCGCTTTAATAAGGTGGAGGACAGAGCAATCTTCATTACCGATCGACACCTTTATAAGATGGACCCTATGAAGCAGTACAAAGTGATGAAGACCATCCCCCTCTATAATGTAAGTACGAGGACGGAGGAATCTCATGTCGGGCTCTCTTAGTTATGGGCAGAGCATCTGCTCTTCAGCTCCATTTTCATATCCATAACATGGAAAAGGACCTTGGTTTACAATTTTTAATCTAGTTGATGCCTTTAAACCAGTTATAATACAGTTATCTACAACACTGATGCATCACGTTAGCTTTTAATTTCAGTACATAAAATAAAAGCTAAAATCCAAACTGCTTATCATGCTCTCTTCTGCCCCATCTTCGTTTCTTTAATTGCAGTGTGCCACAAGATCTTGTCCTCGTAATGGGGTTAGCATTTCACAGCAGCTTACGACACAGTGCCCGTGTCTCTGGGGGTTTGTTTGATCCTTCGTGTCGGGTTCGAATTTTATTTATTTATTTTTTTAAATATTTGTTCAAGTTTAATGTAAATCTTATGAAAGCTAAATTTGGAATTCTAGCGAGGTATCTGGCCTTTGGGGCAGCAGAGTTTAGCTGCCGGTGACAGAGCAGCAGATTATTGCTGGTAGGAAGGGGGATGGGGGAGAACCTCATCTGGGCTCCTCAGCGTCCCGGGGTGGGGATTCAACTGCTTGTTTGTTTTCCTCAGCCTGAGGTAACGCCACTACGGTTATCTTAAACCCCCCACAACCTGGCTGGGTTGCTTGGAAGTGTCGTACACAAATTTGTTGGGATGTTTGCGGTTGGAGAAATAATAAATCTGGTGGCCCCATATTGCGAAAAGAGCAAAGATTGGGACTGGGGTAACGGTAAAATCTAATCTGTGAATGTGGAGTGAATGATTAGCCCAGAGTGCATCCCTAATCACAGAATCACACAGAATGGTTTGGGTTGGATGGGACGTTAAAAATCATCTCGTTCCACCCCCCTGCCCTGGGCAGGGACACCTCCCACCAGCCCAGGTTGCTCCAAGCCCCGTCCAACCTGGCCTTGAACCCCTCCAGGGATGGGGCAGCCACAGCTTCTCTGGGCAACCTGGGCCAGGGGCTCACCACCCTCAGAGGGAAAAATTTCTGCCTCAGATCTCATCTCAATCTCCCCTCTTCCAGTCTAAAACCCTTCCCCCTCATCCCATGGCTCCCCTCCCTGCTCCAGAGTCCCTCCCCAGCTTTCCTGGAGCCCCTTTAGGGACTGGAAGGGGCTCCAAGGTCTCCCCGGAGCCTTCTCTTCCCCACGCTGAACCCCCCCAGCTCTCTCAGCCTGTCCCCACAGCAGAGGGGCTCCAGCCCTCCCAGCATCTCCGGGGCCTCCTCTGGCCCCGCTCCAATGGCTCCCTGTCCTTCTTGTGTTGAGGGCTCCAGAGTTGGATGTTGGGTTTGTGGGTCCTCTTCTAACCTCCTGGCAGGTCACCCACCGCAGCGTGTGCGTGGGGCAGGATGTGCGTGGGGCATCGTGCTCGCCTGCCTTGATTGCGGGCCCTTATGAGAGTACGGGCTGCCGCAAAGCAGCGTCTCCGGGTCAGGGGCTCTGCTTTGGCAAGGACGCGGCTGGCGGGAGGGAGCAGCTGCAGGTCGTTTTCCTCAGTCCCCGTTCTGTTCTCCTGACATTCTCTCTTAATTGTGCCAAATGGCATTGTCAGCAGAGCACGCTGCGAAATGGCTGACTCTTGCTCCTGCAAACCGACTTGTTCAAACACACAGACTCTAAGCTGAGCGTTCTCCCTGGACGGGTGGGTTCTCGCGAAGGATCGAGGTGAACGCACGTAGACAAGGTGGAATTTTGTCCCTCACAATTCCTCAATATTGGTTTTCTCAGCTGTTACCTTATTCAGAATGGTTAGGCCACTGCAATTCGCTTACTTCATTGGTAATTACAGGTAAATCTCTATTTAACACAGCTTTAGAAAAATATCTGCTTTACCTGGGTGTCTGCGGGGTTTAAAGGTGGAGCTGGTACATTTGCGTAACAGCGCGAGACGCAGACGCCGGTGATCGCCCGACCGCTTTCCTCTGAGACCCTGAATGCCTTAAAAATTAAAGGAGGCGAGCGAGTCAGATGCAATTTGTAGGTTGCCCATAGAATAGCTATTCCTTAGAAATGTTATTAATTATTGTTTTTTTTCACAAAACACGGATGTCTAAACCAGAGCACCCATTCGTAGGGAGGGCTGTAGTGCAGGCTGGCTGCCTTGCGTTTCCTCTGGCAGCAAAACAGTTAACGGTCTGTGCATCTGGGTCTCTTGATCTTAGAATATTTAAATTTCCATAGATATAAATCAGTTTTATTTGTAGATCTGCAATAATTCCCTTTAGTAACCCAACGATATCTTTGACCTGAGCAGCTGTGAAGGGGTCCTGGAGTAGTTTGCACAGGAGGGATGGCTCCGAAAGACCCTGCGCTGCCTCATACGGGTGGCAGAAGAATATTCCGGAGTGGAAATTTGCTGAAAGCGATCTTTGGTAAATGCCGTAGTGATAAATTTCTGCTCTGTTGGCCGCAGCCTCTCCTTTTCCCTGCTTTTCCTGCGCTGTGGTCCTGGGGAACACAAGCGGATGGGCCCGTGGCGCCAGGGATGCTCATCGATCCCCTGGCACTCCCCGGGGAGAGGAGGAGAGAGTCTGGAGACCTTCCTACACAGTACAGGAAATAGTTGTGTTTCTTTTGCCAGGATTTCTTCGACTCAACTCTGGCGAATGGTTAATGCTATAACGCAGTTGTGGGTTTTTTTGCTTTTTGTAGTTCTGTTTTACATTTTGTTACTTAACGATGTGAGCATGTGTTGTCTTTCACCTCCTGAGCGGCCTTGCACTCTCTCCCTCGTTTTTCGGGTTGCCTGATCCCTTCTTGCGTGGAAACCCCTTGGTAGGGTACGGGGAGGTGGGGTAAGTGGCCAGTTAGCGGTAGAGGTATTCCCTCCCTTTTGGGGAAAAAGCAATTATTTGAACTGATGGGAAGATTTTGGAGAAGCAAGTGGATAATACTTCCATCAGTCGTGCTCCGTATCGGTGTATCAAGTATGTCCTGCTAGAAGTCGTCCTTCTGGTGGGCAGAGGTGACCCCAGCTGAAGCTGGCTGCCCGGTAGCCGTGCTGCTCGCGGGCAGCACCCCGTCGGCACGGCAGCATCCTTGGGGATGGTGTTTCCATGGGAATCTCGTTAGAGACAGTCAGCTGCTCTCTGTTAGGACCAGAAACTTGGTTTTGGCTGAAGAAATCACGTTGCAGCTCCCCGTCTCCTTTAACCATGTTACAGGTAAATGGTTGAAGTATAACCCTTAGCGCGTGGCCGCGCGGATCCCAGCCTCGGATTCTTGTGTGTCCCGAGTGAGGAATCTCTAATTTTGTGCAAATGGTGACAAAGCAATAACTTTCCTCTCAACCCTGACAATTTTGCTGGATTGAGATGCTGCATTGGGGGATTTTCTGTGTGCGAGCCTTCTGGCAGTTGCCTCAGAAGTACCGATATAAAATTATCTTTTCTGTTCTTACCTGGAGGAAAAATAAACAGATGATGGCAGAAAGGAATTAAAAGCAGCAGAAAAGATCTTGCAGCCACCTTTCCCGCTACAGCGGTGAACGCAATAAAGGATGTTCTGTGGATGCTGAGAGCATTTTTTCCAGATCTTTAAGCAGAGCTAATATTAGTGTTTGTAAATACCGAGATAAGCACCTTCTCTGGAATTATTTCTTTTGTGTTCTATTTATTGGTTCAGCTGGTCGTATGGGGAGGGGTGAAATAGGAAAATTTTGAAGGGCTCTTGGACTTCTGACGTGGTTCTGCTGAATAATTAATGTTTAAATAGGCTTTTCAAATGCAGAGATTTCAACTTGTTCATCGTTCGCGCTCGGTGCGCGCTTAAAACCTTGATGGCAGCAGTCCCCGTGGTGCTGTTGTGCTCACAGGCTGTTATTTAAGCATGCAAATTAATTTTAAGGGACACTATAAACCCAGGCAGCTGTTAATGCCTGCGCGTGAAGTGTAGCTTGTTTTTAAAGTATTTCCTAACCTCAGAATAACGTGAGCCGCAGAGGGTCAGCTCCACCTGTGGTGGGTGTATGAAATTGGTAGCAGGAGGTGTGTAAAATACCAGGGATTGCAGCTGTTCGGCCAGACTGTTTTACTGGGATAAGAAGCCAACAAAATGTGAGCGATTCCGGACTTGGGTAGTGTTTTAAGCAGCAAATGGGGCACAGGGCGCAGCGCCGCGCGTTGGTCGTGGCGTGCGCTCCCGGCACGCTGCTGCGGCCGGGGGCCTCTCAGCGCTGGAACGGCTTCTTGGAAACGCGACGGTGTGAGTCCTAAAGCAAAGGTACGGCCCCAGGCTGTGCCTGGCTGTGATTCACGCTTCTGAGAGGAGTGCGTGGTCTCCAGCGCGGTTTGTGCTGGTGTCCCTCCCACCACGGGCAGTGGGGTTGCGTGGAAGGCTTTTTTTCTTTAAGAAGGGAACGATGAGACTTGCGCTTCCACAAAACGGGCTATCGGTGCCTCTCACTTTTAGGAGAACGTGGCAAATCTCTGCAAGTCTCTGGATGACTCAAAGGAGTCGGGAAGTCCTTTGGTGGACAGGGAAGGTCTCTGTACGCATCATTCTTTTGCTTTTCTCTTTTTTTTTTTATTAATTTTATTTCTTTAGCACCAGTTTGTACTTGCCTCTTGACGTTTCTTTTGCCATCCTTATATTTTGTTTCCCCAGCATGGATTTATTTTTTTGCTTTTTCTAATATTCATCTGAATAGCCTGCGTACCCAGATTGCCGCTCGTAAAAATTCCCTGCTTTTGCTTTGTGGGATGATGAGGACAAAGCTTTTAATGCACCGACTGGCAGTTACTTAACAGACCCAAAAAACGCCAAACCCAAACCCCACACCTTTTTATTTTGTCGGAACGGCAAGACTTTAATCCATGCCTAAATACTGGAATCATCACGGCTTTGCGGGGTTTGCAACTTATATTGTTCGTCAAGATGTTTCAGCTTTCAGTAAAAAACTTCACCCTTCTGTTATCTGCGTACCAGTGCGCTCTCAGCGCCGCGTATGTGCATTTGAGGATGGTCGTTGGCCAGACTCATGACGATCGTTGGTTTCCTTTGAAAAGAAATACAAGAGCAGCCTTGTGGCTCTGCCATTGAGTGCCGTGGCGTCATCCAGCGGGAGATTTGGGGGAAAGCAAGCTTCGGCTGTTGGAAACCCACCTGGTGCCGTCTTTGGCGGGTGCCCATGGTAGGGACGGGCAGGAGGGCACTGCACGGTGGGAGAATGCTGCTTCTGGCAGAGGTTGCCCAGGTGAACCCGGTCTAGACGGTAACATTTCCTCGCATCTTAGAGACTGTCGATTTCCAAAAAACCTCTGTTGTTTCGCCTTGATTTTTTTCAGCTTGTGGGAGGAGTGCTGAGGACCCAAGCTCTCCGGTAGGAGTTGAGAGCGAGCATGGCGTCCCGGAGAGGGAAGAACTAGCCTGGCAAGTAGCAAAAATATCAGTGTATATACCGTCGTTCTTGCTTTCTCTTCCCAGCTGATAGGATTGAGCGTCTCCAATGGAAAGGACCAGCTCGTGGTCTTCCACACGAAAGACAACAAGGATCTCATTGTCTGTCTCTTCAGTAAAGAGCCCTCCAACGACAGCAGGATCGGAGAGCTGGTGGGAGTCCTGGCGAGCCACTTCAAGAGGTCAGTGTCGGGGAGGGATTTTGTTGACAGCTCAGCCTAGCGTGCCAAATCGGAAACTTCCCTCCGGTCGTTTTGATGCCAGTCTTGAGCTTCATCTGTCTGTCTTCGCTGTATTACTAGGATACCAGAGCAACGGTTTTTTCCTCGCGTTTTTCGGATGTGTTTTTTAGCTACCACACTTTGCCTGCCCCTTCTGCCTTCCCTGTACGTGTTTGTTAGAGCATGGCTGTTTGGGGCCAGATATCGCTGAAGATGCGTTTTGAGTGTGTCACAACGTCTCCTGAATGCTTCTTACAGCCGAACTCTTAACATAGGAAATTAAGATACAGCTATTCGTTCCTCAGATTGCTCCCCCTGCCCCCACTATCAGCAGACGATTTATTGCTTGAGCTGTAAAATGTCATCTCTGTTTCCTGAAAATTGTCTCTCTTGTAAATCAATGTGCGAAAGCTGGTTTATTGCTGCACCGAATACTGAAGTGGTTGTCTCGCGTTGAGCTTCTCGTAGCTCCAGCTGAACTAGCAACAATCACCTTTACACCGTAGTCTGGGGACTGTCCGGACGGCCGTCCCAGCAGCGACTGGTTTGCAGGCAATGACAGAACAGTCGCTCTGGAGAGAAATGGTGTGTGGAGTCGCCAGCCCTTCAGGGCTGTTCCCCTGCTCCTCCAAAACGCGTTCTCGGGAGGGCTGATGTTGAGCAGCATCACGTGCAGCGTCGGCCTTTGCCGTTCACAGTATCGTGCTCCATTTGTGACCCATAAAGAAGAGTCTTTGTGGGTAAATAGTCACACAGTGGAAGTGGATTTAGGTTACGTTAGGTCCCTGGGTAATTTTTTTTTCATGAATTCAAGAAGAACCTGCCGGTTTAGCCACTTCTCACCGCTGCTGGAGGTAGGTGTCAGCTTCATTTGAAATGAATTCTCGGCATAGCTTGGTTTGGGAAATTCAGTGCTGAAAAGCGACAGAAAACACTCTCTGTTTTTGCTTTTACCTAAATATGGGATCATTTCAACGGTAGCTTATTCCTGAAGGCTCAGGAGATTATGGGTATTGTAGAGCAACACACTTCATTTGGGGAATCCTGTGAAGTAGCTGGAGTTCTTTCGTGTCTGGCGTGTTTTGAACCCAGGTGACATCTTCTTCAGCTAGCTGCTGCGCCTCGCGGCCTTAACGAGCCTCTGAGCTGGGAAACCATTGATTACACTCCAGATCCTGAAACGGTCAGCGTTCAGGCTGCCCTGGTTTGCCGTTCCTTCGCCTTGGACACTACTACAAAGTACCCAGCCTTTTTATCACGCGGTGGGGGGGCACGTGTGCTTCGTTTTAAGAAAGTACGTTGTATGGCCATCCGTCTGAAATATCGCACTTTTCATATAAAAGTATGGATTTTCAATTTCTTACGCTGATTTTAACAATGGCATTTTTATCTTTAAAAAGAATTAGTTTTTATCTGATCACTGTCTGTAGAAGACTGACAGTTAAATACATTTTTATGCTCTTTAATCTTCACTTAAAACAACATTAGCAGGTTTTCTTAAAACAATATTAGCAGGTTTTTTTACTGCTTCAAATGACAAATCTCAGCACAGCGTGTTAAATGGGAGAGCTGGTCTATAACCCCCTTTTTTTTTTCCTGCAATAAAAGTTTCCGGTTTAACGGTAACGTACAGGAACAGCTCACATTTAATTTTCCAAATAGCCAAATGTCATGGTTTCCCGCTTCAAAGCGGCATCTGTCAATCAAAATAAAAGGAAATATTTTCAGCCACTTTCCGTTTTCTAAGAGTAAAACAACCCTGTCAGTGAGTGGGATTAGCTGACCCCTCGCTTGAGAGGCACTTTGGGAATTCCTCATTAAACGGGATTAGCTGAAAGTCCCCGCGTGCCTCGCGGCGAGTG
This sequence comes from Chroicocephalus ridibundus, assembly GCF_963924245.1. Taxonomy (NCBI): domain Eukaryota; kingdom Metazoa; phylum Chordata; class Aves; order Charadriiformes; family Laridae; genus Chroicocephalus; species Chroicocephalus ridibundus. Next base: position 6,690,299 of record NC_086300.1, on the reverse strand, counting down.
TCGGGTTCTCGGTCCCGCCCGTCAGAGGGCGGTTGCTCTGAAAAGAAAGTGGCTCCGGCACTAAGATCTTAAGCCTGAAAGTTCAGTCGCTGGGTGACCCTGAGCTGGGACTTCGGAGCCCTGCCCCGGCGGGGGCGCGGGGAGCAGCTCCCTCGGGTCCCCGGGGGGGCTCGGGACACACGGAGTCGTTTCCAGCCATCCCAGCATCAGTCCCAAGCCCCTGCTGGGAGGTTTTGGCAAGGGTAGGGCTGCACGCCTGCCCTCGGGGGTGTGTGGCCTAGCAGGTGATGGTGCTTACACGCTTGTGGAATAAAATCGTGTAAAATTTTATGCCGTTCTGTATTAGTCTGTAGGAAAGATGAGGAGGAGGCTGGCGGTGACATCTGTGCTGAGGATGCCTAAACCTTCTCGTTCAGAGAATTATAGAACCATGGAATCGTTATGGTTGGAAGAGACCTTTAAGATGGTCAAGTCCAGCCGTTAACCCAGCACCGCCGAGTTATCGCTCGATGCTTTGTTTCGGTTTTTAGTATGTTTCCAAACTCTTTGACCTGGGAACTTCGACGCTGACACATCATGCGTTGGGAATTTTTGGAAATTTTCAGCAAAAAATAGTTGAGGCATAATGGCTTTGGGTGCTGTTGCTTTTGGAGAAGTTACGTTTCCCTCTTTTTAGGCATAAAGGCTTCACCTTTGGGAACGTGTTGCCTGAGTTCACGTCCCTGGAGGGGTTCAAGGCCAGGTTGGACGGGGCTTGGAGCAACCTGGGTTGGTGGGAGGTGTCCCTGCCCAGGGCAGGGGGGTGGAACGAGATGATCTTTAAGGTCCCTTCCAACGAAACCATTCTATGATTCTGTGATCTTTCCGCTTCCCCCATGAAAATCTGCCTGAAACTGCATTTTTTAAAAATTATTCCTAGTAGGACTTTTCTTTACTTTCAGGCTGTGGTCACAAATCAGGATTTATATAGCGTAAAACTAACATGAGCTGTGAAATTTTGGGGTAGTGACTCTGCTGAGAATATAGGATATCTTGAATATAGAATCATAGAACGGTTGGAGTTGGAAGGGACCGCTAGTCGAGCTAACGGGTGTTTGGGTCATACTTCTAATATATCAGCTGGGTTATATTTTCTTTTAAGAATGCAATTACTTAGGTAACTGAATTCCCGACAGAAACGATGGGAAGGCCAGCTGAGATGCTGCTGTAGTGGCCACAGTAAGTTCAAGCCCCCCGGCAGAGCAGTATCTAGACGTGTCCATCAACTTGAGGTCTCCTGGGTGTTTTCCTTGCTGCTCTCTGGTGGTGCCCGGCCCAGAGCCCGTGTGCCAGGTGAGAACAGCTGGGATTAAGCAGAGCGCGTGAAGTAGCTGGGAAGATCCTCCTGCTGCTCCGTGTGTTGGGTGGTCCCTTGTAGGAGCAAGCGTCTGAAACGGGGATGACGGGGCTGTATCGTGCTGCCGGGCAGGAGGAAGAGATGCTCTGAGGTGATGAGGGTACCGCCTTGCTCTCCGCGTCGGTTGCCGAAGCACTTGCTTGCAGTGGAGGAGGCGCAGCTCTCAGAAGCTGTAGATGTGGCCACGGTGTCCCTTCACGTGTTGGAGCCCATGTGCAGGAGAGAGGGACCCAAGGAGCTCTTGGGGGAGTGAGAATGGACATCAAAGGGGAGGACTATCAGCCAGGAAAGGATTTATCCTTTCCATCTTGGATGGAGAGGGAATCTGGATCAGGGAGGGGAGCGATAGGACAAGGGGTAATGGTTTTAACCTGGAAGAGGGGAGATTGGGATGAGATCTGAGGAAGAAATTCTTTGCTGTGAGGGCGGTGAGCCCCTGGCCCAGGTTGCCCAGAGAAGCTGTGGCTGCCCCATCCCTGGAGGGGTTCAAGGCCAGGTTGGACGGGGCTTGGAGCAACCTGGGCTGGTGGGAGGTGTCCCTGCCCAGGGCAGGGGGGTGGAACGAGATGATCTTTAAGGTCCCTTCCCACCAAACTATTCTCTGATTCTGTGATCTTTTACACCCACGCTGCTTCATGGTCCTTAAGCCTCCAGAACACGTCTCAGCGGATCAGTCCAACGTGCAGAGGACTCTATCTGGGTGTCCTTCGTTGCTGTACTTCACCAGAGAAGACCCGATCATAGCCAGTTTCCAGAGCACTAATTGCTTTTACTCTCATCCTCCTGTGGCTCTCGCGCTGTGTGCGTCCCCTCCTGTGTCCGCCCCTCCCTGCAGCGTGATCCAAACTCCGTGGGTTGTGAAGGCAGCTCAGATGTCACCACCCAAGGTGACCGAGACCCGTCCTTTGTCCCCGAGCACTGTGCTCCATTCTGCAGCACGCCCCAACTTAAAGAAGGTATTATTTTTGGTCTGTGTTAGAAGACAGACGGGATTTTCTGTCTGACTGCCCCACGCAGTTCAGATGGCGGTGGATCCGTGGCCGGCTCTGGTGGGTGCTTTCTGTTCCCCTAATCCCCGCTTTGTCTGCCACCGCCGGCGCTGGGCTCCTTCCAGGATTGCTGAAGGGAAGGGGGAGTTAAAAGAACAGTAAAAAGCAATCCCTGCAGAACTCCAGCAGAAAATCACTTGCCGAAGGATAATTTTGTATTTTCCATTGCACTTGGAGACCCGTCAGCCAGTTTTAATCATTAGCGTGCACTGGATTAATTTTCTTTAGTTCTGGGTTCTTAAACTGGCATGCCTTGGAGCGTTGGCACCGCCACGCTATTGACCAAGCAGTAATTCATAAAAACGGATCTCCCGCGTCCACCGCGGGCTGTCGGCTCCACGAAAGCCTGTTACCCCCGTCTTACTCCGCGCAGGGCTCCCCTTGCCTTGACACCGAGGTGTCCTTAGCAAGATTACGTCCCTCGCCTTTCCCTTTTCCTCGCCTTGAGCGTTGTCGTTTGGCTCCGCCTGTGCGCGTCGCTGCATTAGCCGAGCTGGCGGCGATTTATTGGGTGGTGGAAGTGGAGAGGTTTGGTTATGAGACTGAGCGTCACGTGGGCGTCTGTCCTCGGGGTGTAATGCGGGAATGTCACGCTGTGTGTGTATAATTTATACGCACGTACGTAAAAAAATGGGGGAAATACACGTATCTACATATATATGCATAACTGTAAAAATTGGGGGAAATACATGTATGCATTTATATATGCATAGTGTAAAAATGTGGAAGGTATATGTATATACTTATATATGCGTGTAATGCAGGAATGCGAGCGTGTACGCCTAATTTATACATACATATGTAAAAAATTGGGGGAAGTGTATGTATATACATGTATTTATATATGCATAGATGTAAAAATCGGAGAATATACGTTTATATATGCATAGATGTAAAAATGTGGACAGTAGATGGCTATGTGTGTGTATGTATATACAGATATGTATATATATACATCCGTACATGCATATACGTATGTGTGTATACATATATACATACATCCCCAGGTTTTACATGTATGCATATAAAGATATGTATATACAAATATATGTATATAGAATCATAGAATGGTTTGGGTTGGAAGGGACCTTAAAGAATATGTGTATATACGCATGTACCTATAGTATATATATGTGCAGATACGTATATATACAGATATGTAAAAAAAGTCTGGGGAAAATCCGTGCCCTCAGCCTATCAAAACAAACCGAAGTAGACGCCGGTTTGGCGTCAGGTGCGGAGTTTGCCCAGGCGTCTCTAGCAAAAGGCGGATTTACGTGGGGAAGCGCATCCTTCCAAACCGCCCCTTTCTCTGCCGGCCGTCGGCAGCGCGGGGGGCACACGGGGGATACGATACAGCTGGGATTAAAGCCTTATTGTGCCGAATGCTCTAAACAAACCCAGCCTGGTCCAGAGGGTTGAGGGTGTGCGCGGCCGGGGAGCCTGGCAGGGGGAAAGCGGAGGGACCGGTGCTGGGCTGGGGCTGGGGCATGCCCAGCCTCGGGCATCCAGAAAAGCCTTTTTTTTGAACAAAAGAAAGAAAGAAAAAAGTGTATTTCTGACCCCTTTCCTGGTATTCAAACCTTCAGCCATAAATCCTGGTTTCACTAGAATTCCTTAAAACTTCGGATGCCCCTAATCCCCCTGAAACGACATAAGTCGACTGTCAGAATAAAACCTATTGCGGGCAATTTGGGGAGATTACATGTATTGGGTACAAATAGAACTCGCAAATGGGTTTTTTTTCTGGGTTTTTTTGTTGTTTTTTTTTTTTTTGCGCTTTGCAACAGTTCGTGTTGTGGCAAACGAAGCTTCCTGCAAACGCGTCAAAGTGAAAGATTTTAAAATTTCGCCATTATCTAAATAGTGGTGGTTCAGGTTAAGCTCCGAGAGCGCTGCCTACCCGCTGGTTTGTGTTCGTAATACCGACGCGGAGCCGTTTGTCAGAGGGATGGAAAGAAACCCTCTGTAAATACACATTTTCAAGCCGTTGTTCCGTTGCGCGAGGGTGAGGACAAGCATTTTACACATTTTTGGTGCCGTCCTTTAAAAAAAAAAAAGACAGAGGAGATTCAACATGGTTCGGTTTTGCTCGCTTAGGGAAAAATCCTTCAGCTTAATTATGAGCACGGTCTGGGACACAAATCATTCCGTTGGAGAGCCCGGTTTGATTAAAATCGATTCAATATCTTTTATTTGACTTTTTTCCACTGATAGAAAGAAACAAACCTTCCAGCTCAGGCCCCGGGTACCAGGCAAGAGGCTAAAACCCTCCGATTTGTCATAAAGATGCACTTTCATATCAAAACTGCCCTGATTTCCATCAGTTTAAAATTGTTCCTTTCTTTTAACGCGGTTTGCCTTTTTCTTGTAGAAACCTTGATTTAACCGCTGAGACAAATAGATTTACACGCGGGTTAGAACAGAAGCGTCTTCCCTGTAGTCGGCGACAATCTGGAGGAGGGACGCTGGGGGTTCATAATCTCGGGGTTTGGGGACAAAGAAGGAAAGAGGAGCCCAAACTGGGATTTGGAACCAGGCGTGTGGTGGGGTGCTGCTCACCGAGCCACCTCCCTCCCAGGGAATCGCCATTTCGTAAGGCAGAAAAGCCTGCGCGCACAGGCAGGCTGTTACAACCGCTGGGATCAAATTAATCTGTCACTTCAGCTTTGCCAACGCCGCGAAAGCGATGCATGAAGTGACAATGGGTGTCAGCGGCGCCGGCGGCCCGGCCGGTGATGGCAGCTCTTTAACTGGAAGTTTCCATCCACGCCGCCTGTGATTTCTCCTAGGCCGGAGCGGATCAAAAGGAGCTGAGCGCCGCTTCGGAAAAGCGAGTTGGAAACAAACTGCTTCTAAATTGCTATTTAATACGATTTGTCCTTTGTCGCCGCTGCCAGCTAACCCGTGTTTAGTTGTGATTCAGCCGTGCCAGTGGCTGACACCATTGTTAGCGGCGGCTGGAGCCTGACAAAGGACCAGACTTTATTCATATCAGACTCTTCCCTAACTCTCCTGTCAGCGCTAGAGCTTTGTTTTCGTACGGCATTTCTATTCGTAACGAATTTGTAGTAAAATTCTGCTGTGTTTGGGGAGGAGAGCCCTAAGCCCACAGTTAGCTTGTCGGCTTTTAAACGCCAGGTACGCGGCCCGGTGGAAGGATTTTCTTATGCTAAATAAATAAATGCACAAACTGAAAAAGTTGGCTTAATTCTCTTAGTAACTTGAAAAAAAAATAAAAAAAAAAAAATCTAGGATTTAGCCGAGATTTACCTTAGGCTAATTTATGATCTTTATAATCATCTCTGGCAATTCCGGTGTAGGTGCGTCGACCTCACGGTTGTAGCTTGGATTGGAAAATGCCACTTTTCCTTTTGGGAAATACCTTGCATAAATTAAAGATTGGTTTCTTTGGGTGACTCCAGGGCACGAAGAGGAGGAGCGCTAGCACACTCTCTTTTTTAATTCTTTCGTATTTTGGGAAACGTTTCTTCGGCTGCGACTGAGTTTTTCCAAATACTTGTCCCGCTGGAAGGGAACCCGTTAAGGGTCTCGGTGGAGGATCGTTTTCTTTCTTAAAACTCATCTCTGCTGTGACAGAGTTTGTTCTGAAGTGGGTCCTGCGCTCCCTGGCCACGGAAGCCTTCCCCACCGCACGTTCCCGTGGAAAAGTAGCTTTTTGTTACACTTCTTAATGTGTTCCTGGCAGGGGAAAAAAAAAAAATGTTGTCTCCTACAGTCCCGGATTTGTAATATTGGGAGTAAAATGAGCTCTGCAGAGGGGCTTGGGCTTTCAAGAGGCTGGGTTTAATTTTTGCAGCAAAATTGTGAATCCTTTATTTGAGTATTTGCCCTCTTCGTCTAAAAGTAAATTTTTTTTTGGCCTGATAACATGAATAGTAGCAATTTATTGTATTTTATGGCTTTCCGTTGAGTACGAAGAGGTTTATTGGTCAGTTTTTCCTTCCCTGCCCTGCCTGTGTCCTATTCCCGTTGTCAGCACACGAATTCTGCTGGAAATCCGCTGGAAAGAGGACTCTGCTGCGGCTGAAGCACGTTCAGGTCGCTCTGTACCAGCGGCTCCGTGTAGCTGCGATGCTTCCCGGTCTGTGACCCAGCACCTGGATGCCCAAGCCCCGTGAAACGTGCAGGGTCCTCCTGGGATGGGGATCTTGGTAGCAATGAGGAGTTTGTGGAGCTTGACGTGCTTTGAAGGAGATTGGCTTTTCGGATGGGGAAGTTGCTTGTTTTTCGACAAGAAATCGTTTTGCATTTGGGAAGTCTTATTCAGGGCACTTAAAAAAAGTCATGGATTACTTTGAAAATTCCGAACCAGCTTTCCACGGTCACTGTTATTCCTGTGAAAATAGCTCTGCGGTGACCCAAAGGTCCTCTCCAGCCCATCACACCAGTGCGATGCCTCGTTAACGAATGATGTTTTGTCTTATTAACCTTTTGCAAAGTGTCATTTCAGTGGCCCAGCTCATTCCCTGTCTCCAGTTTATGGATCTACTGGGCTGAAACAGGTGAATCCTTTCTGGTCTTGGACAGTCTGTGCTATAGCAGCAGGGCGAAACTGGAAGGATTATTTGTGGTCTGGGGTTAAAAATATGGTTTAGACTGTCCGAAGCTGTGACACGTGTTTCGCAGTGTCTTCGAATAGAAAATTCAAACCCACCCTCCTCCTCTCTAGGTGTTACAGAAGCCATCGTGCTTACGAACGTTATAATATCTGAGAGCGCTTAACATTTCCTGTGCCCTTTTATGAGGCTCTGTCCGGCTCCCGCCTGTCCTTGGGAAATCTATGATCGGAAGAGAATGGCAATTAGAGCGCGCACGCCTGAGCGGTCGTTGTGGTGCAGCGATACGGGGTTCCTGCATTCCCCGGCTCCCGCACCGGCCTTCCGACTCGAGATTCCCTTTGGCTGCTGCCTGCTGTGGGTTTTCCCCAGAGAAGGTGGGAATAGATCAATGGGGATGTTTCATCTTCCCAAAATGTTTCTTCAGGGCTCTTTGCTATATTCAGTGTATTCATCATCACACCTTTCTGACCGTATTATTATTTTCGGTCTTGAACTACGGCTCTTAGCGTTCGCTCAATGAAAATTTGACATGAGCCGTCACCTTGCCCGCTCTTAGCAAACTGAACAGAAGCAGAAAGCGTCTTCGGAAGAGCCTTTGGTGGCACGAACTGTAGCACAAAAATCCCGAGCCACGTCTGGAAGCCGAGCGCGGGGCCGTCGGAGCCAAGCTGCCGGCTGTACGTGCGTGGTTGCGCAAGGAAAGGTTGTAAATACTGCTGATCTTGCCGTTGGTTTAATTCTCAACCAAAGCATTGGCTACCTGCTGTTCCAAGAGCCTTTCCTCTCCCGTAAACAGATGGCCCCACGTTGGCCGGCCTCACCAGGGCTTAGTTTCACCAGCAAGTCGGTATTATCAAGCTGTCAAAGGACCCATCTGCCCCCGGCAGCTGTCCTGGCATCCGCCGCCCTGCGTGCTGGGAACCTCCCCGCTTCCCAAATCTCAGCCATATAGAACTTGTATATTTTTTTTTTGTTTGTTTTATTTGGGCAGGGGGGTTGTAATTCACGCCATCTGCCTCGTGTGCTTGAGCGAAGAGATATTCCATTTGGAAACAAGCTGGTGGGGAGAAGTGAGTTTTTACCCTCCCCTCGTAGTCTGTGGCCTGCCGTAACTACGCCAGAATGTTTTAAAAAATGCAGCTTTGGACTCAAAACAGGTACGTTTTTGATGTCAGCACCGAATTTGTGCAGGTTCTGGTGTGTTTAGCGCCAGCTCTGCCACCGGCTGTCAGAGCCTGGCCAAAACGTGGGACCCGTTTCCTTCCCTGTATCGTGGGGCCGGGGCTGCCCACGGCCCCCGGAGCTCGGGGTTACAAACCTGCCGGATTAAAAACGCCTCACGGGCGATGCTTAAATAGTAGCGTAACTTGATGCATTCCCCGTTGGGTTATAACGAGTCGCTTACGGGGTAGTTTTCCTACCTCGAGCCTCGTTATTTCTGATGAAAGGTGCCCCGTGGACCCCAATCCGGATCCAAGCTTCCGAGCTCTTTAACTACGCACCTTCGATTTTGCAGAGAGCTGCTAAATATCCAAAGGGTGCTTTTGTAAAGATGAGGGCAACAATTATTGTCAAGGCTTTAATATTTTTAGAGAGATTAAAATTTAATAAAATAATGACGCTCACGAAATTTCTCTTCCGTTTGGAACAATGGGGGAAAAGGCGCATTTTCTCTTGAAGTCTTTGCGTCTCCGGTAAGCCTCGTCAGAAACATTCCTCCTACTTTTGTACGTTCTTACATAAAACAAAGCATCGTAAAAGTACACATTAAGAAAACTTCCCTTCTGGCTTTCTGCTTTATAGCCAAAAGTTCTCCTTTGAGCTTGTTCTCCTGCCATTTATCTCTTGCCCACTTCATTTCATCTCGCGAACTCGGTATTTGGCTTGTTCTGCAAAAGGCACTCGAGGGTTCTGTCGCTGCTCTTTCAAAAGGAATTAGCGACTTTGGCGCGTAACTTGGAGGGTAGGTTTGGATTTGTTTTTTCGGGGAAGCGTGGAGCATCTGATAAAGTCTGGAGGGGGTAAAGGCTCCTTGCTCGGTGCCTGGCATTTTTGGAATTGGCTGAGGACCTTAATTTTTTTAACAGAGACTAAATACGTGGTGAAAAATATCAGGTCCCAGCAATTCCTTCTGAAGCCAAGGTCAAATAAACGAGTATTTAGACGTGGCCGTGCTAACCCGACTTTGCAAAAAAAAACAAAAAAACAAAAAAAGAAAAAAACAAATATTTTATTTCTTGACAGACTTCATGGCTTTTATTTTGTCTTTTTACAACGGTTCCAGAACCTAGTGCCTGAGCTTAAGTTTTAAAGCTCGTGCTAAAAAGCAGGCTGGAAAAAGAAAAGCCGGTCCCCGGAGTCAAGTTCACAGCGTTAAAATTGAAGTGTATCTAATTAATATATTGAGCCTGGTGTATTGCTCTCCTTATAAATTCTCCTTTCCCAGCTCGTCGTTCTGCTGCCGTGGTCCTTACCCTAAAATCTGAGTGAAATAAGCCCTCGCGTGTTTTGTCCGCGCTCTCTTCTTCCCCCTTTACTGCGCCAAAAGCCTCAATGAAGCCGCGTTGGGGTTTTTTTTTAATGTGATACGAAAAAGATCTGCAGAAGCGTGGTGGTGATAATTTGTGTGGTTAGTTTGAATGTGTTGGCTTCGTTTCAGCCCTTCGGATCCCCAAATCAGGTTTCGTTTGCTATTGCTTAAACATCGCTTTTTTTTCCCCCCTTTTTGCCAAAAAGGTGCGTTGAGAATGATCCGCGGCAAATTGCCCGTTCAGTCTGCTTTGTTCATAAAGTCAGGCTGAAAGTGTTTGCTCCTGCCTGTAGCTTGGCGGTTACGGGTAGTAATTTATTAACCAAATAGGATGATTTAATGCTAAATTAAGAGAGAAGGGGAAAAAAAAATCGGCTCTCACGTCCTGCGACCCGCGCTGCCAGGGGAAACTCGTGTCGCGGCGAGGGTTGGAACTGGGATTGGGCACTGGAATTGGGGTTTCCCAGGCACGGAACATCAACTGCGTCCGGGGACGAGTGACATCCATCAGGAGATGGGGTCGTGCCCCGGACGGCTTCTCCCTCGGCAATGCCGACTCTCTGTAACACAGCACCGCTAAGGCCAGGCTCCGAGCGAAGCCGCTTCCAGTTTTATCTCTTAGAAAGTAGAATTTCTTCCTTTTCGAGGCGCTATTTCTGCCACCCTGCGGAGCGGTGTGAGATATAGGACTGCTTCAGGGATTTCCCCTTCAGCAGCGGGCACTGCCATGGCTTTCTGCTGCTCCCCATCACCTTCCCGGAGAGTCCTGCCTGTAAACGCGTACGGTTCGATCTGCATCTTCGGAGCACGCGGCTTCTCGAGGAGTTCGTGTGCCCGGGATAAATCTCCCTTCAGCGGAGCCAGCTGGAGTTCAGGCATCTCCCCCCTCCAGATGTGACGGCTGGATCCTGCCTTTGTGTATCGCAGGCTCCAGAGGGGAACACTGATGTGAGCTGTGTTGTTCCCGACGTCTGCGCCACGCCGCTCTATGAGCCGTGTTATCGCTTCAAAATGCTTTAAAAAAAAAAAAAAAAAAAATAATAATTTCCACGTTAGAAAATGTCACCTTCAAGAATCTGGCCTCGGAAAGTGCTGCTGGTACCAGGCTAACGGGGCAGGTCGTATTTAGAGCTGTAAAGCCTGGAAATGATCAAAGTGACATGCTGGTTTGCCTTGAAATCCAGGTTTTTTGAGGCAGAACATCAAGTACTCGGAGAGATGTGTGTGGGGAGAGGCGGCAGACGACTCGCCGCGCAACTGCTGCTTTTCTTTGGAGGCACTAAATGAGCTTAAACCCAAACGGTGGTATTTGAACTGTTGCGAGGAGGATCTGCCATGACAATCCTTCTCTTTATTGCTTCGATCAGTGGCTCCACGCTCATCTTCCCACCCTACTCGAGCCTAATCGCGCCGTAGCCATCTCTCCGGCAGCTCCACGGTGTCCTTGGGGCACGCTAGAGCAACCTGACTTTTCTGGGGGGTTCACGTGGGAGCGCCTGCGATTATAGACGCCTTCGGCATCTCGGCGGTGCTCGGCCGACAGCTATTACCGAGAGACGAACAATGAACCATTTTCTTCCTGCGACGCTCGCTGGTTTGATAAATAGCTGGCACCAGGCGCTTCATGTGATGGGTTTGTTCCCCGTGGAGGAGAGGGGAGAGGTTTGTTTGCCGAGTCCCCTCGCCTGCCCGCACTCTGCGGGAATGGGGGGGTCCCTTACGCTCTTTCATTACAGCTCCTTTCCTTCAACGGATTTCATCCACCTGCAGCGCTGAGAGGTGAGCGCCATCCAGGTGATGCGAAACCAGCTTAGGAAGAGCCCAAACAAGCTCAAAGGCGTACGAGCTGCTCTGGCTTTATGGGCCTTTTCCTTTTCACTCGAAAAGTTGCGGTAGAAGGAGCTGCAGGTACACGCCGGCCACGGGGAACAGCCAGGAATTCCTCCAGGAACGGAAAACTCCTGAAATGCTGGAACTTTCTAGGAGCATCGTTTTCTAAAGCGTCCGTCTCCGCGTAGATCCCCGAGGAGCTCGAGCAAACCGGCGCTCTGCCTTGCTCTCCCACTGCTCAGCAACCGAGGTTTGCAAAAAATGTGCTCGTTTGGTTTTTAGAAGGCAGAATTGAGCAGGATATAAGCTTGGGCTTGAAATAGCGTTGCAATAGCGTTACTCCTGCACATCTGACAACGAACCCAAGCTCATCCCTTCTTCCCGCTCGTGCAACCACAATCCGATTTTTGCGGAATATTTGGGAATATCTTTTTCCCCTTTATTTTCCCCTTTTCTCCTCTCTTGAAGCTCCCTCTCCAGATGAACCATGGCAGTGCCAGTCACCCCGTGCAGGCTGGCAGAGCATGACGTTCTATGCCGGAGGGGAAGGAGCCATCCGACCGTGGGAGCGGAGCAGCTCGCTTTGGCCTTGCTTGGAAGCCAGTGGGATCCTGTGCCAAACACGGCAGCATCTTGGATCCAGCGAGAGCACCGCAGACCGCTCTGCGCCGAAGAGTCGCAACGTGGCAGACGCTGCGGCTTTGCTTGATGGGTTGTTGTCCTCCTCCTGGGGTTTGAGCGACCAATGCAGTTTAGGCCTCTATCCACATGGTGAAGCTCTTCTGGCTTCCCAGCACGGGGCAGAGAGTGTGGCATCCGAGAGGAGGCAGCTACTGCCATGGCCACCCTCCCTCTACGGCCGTGGCCACCCTCCCTCTATGGCCGTGGCCACCCTCCCTCTATGGCTGTGGCCACCCTCCCTCTGCTGCCAGGGCCACCTTCCTTCTACAGCCATGGCCACCTTCCCTCTACAGCCATGGCCACCTTCCCTCCGTGGCCGTGGCCACCCTCCCTCTATGGCTGTCACCACCCTCCCTCTGTGGCTGTGGCCACCCTCCCTCTGTGGCCGTGGCCATCCTGCCTCTATGGCTGTGGCCACCCTCCCTCTACGGCCGTGGCCACCCTCCCTCCATGGCTGTGGCCACCCTCCCTCTACGGCCGTGGCCACCCTCCCTCTACGGCCGTGGCCACCCTCCCTCTATGGCTGTGGCCACCCTCCTTCTATGGCCGTCGCCACCCTCCCTCTATGGCTGTGACCACCCTCCCTCTGCTGCCATGGCCACCTTCCCTCTACAGCCGTGGCCACCCTCCCTCCGTGGCTGTGGCCACCCTCCCTCTGTGGCCGTGGCCACCCTCCCTCTATGGCTGTGGCCACTCTCCGTCTACGGCCATGGCCATTGTGCCGTGGCCACCCTCCCTCTCCTTTTCCCATCCCTCCTCTGTCCCACCTCTGTGCAGACACACAGTGCCCCTCAGGGCTCGTGGAACAAAGGGATGGTTTGGTTTCCTTCCCAATCATTCCCAATCTTATTTGCTTTTTTTCTTCCCCCAAACAGTACAGAAGCAGCTCCTGGGGCAGGGAGGAATGCTTTGAGGTGGATTTCCTCAGCGCTAGAAACCTGAGAGGTGGGGAAAAGAAATCAGAAAGGAAGGAGGATAACGTGCTGGTTCCGTGAAATCCCCTTGGCGTCAAATCCCAACCCGCGTTTCCCCGTGTTCCTTCGCAGCAGCTACCTCACAATGCCCCGTTCCGCACTCGGTGTCCAGGCAGCAGCTCTGCTGGGCCGGTGCTGGTGCTGGTGGTGCTGGTGGTGGTGGTGTCCACGCAGCTCTGAGCCAGCTCATCGCGGAAGGTTTGCCCACGCCAGAGGTACAAGGTACTTATTTCAGAAAGATAAGGCACGTTTATTTCCCTCTGGATACGCTCCGCACCTTGCTGCTCTCGCGTGAATTCTTTTCTTCGCCGGCATTTCTCTCAAGCCGGGGCTCCGGCGGCTGACTGCAAACAAAACCAACAACAACAACAAAGATCCGTCGTGATCATATTTACTGGTGACCTACTTAAAATCCTCTTTCCTCATCCTCTTTTAGTGTGTGTGCTAAAACGCTGGCTGGCTTGCCGTCTCCAAGGAATTGCTAGCAGAATGATAATGAATGCAAAATGTGGCCCCTCATTTGTTTAACGGTAGTTTCTGAAAAGACAGGGTTTATTTTTTTTATTGCATCCTTTAAGACTTCTTTTATTCCCCCCACTTGTGATGCATTATTCCCATTTTCGGTCTCCTGGCTCAGAAGCCTTTGTGTGCCGATTGCAGGCAGCGCTGTTGTTTGAAGAGATGCCATTAAATCGTGGGATGCCTTAATCTTTTGATCTTTTTTTTTTATTTGATTTTTTTTTTTGAGGAAAATTAGGCTTCTAGCTCGGTCCTGGAGAGTCTGAGCTGGGTTGTCAAAGGCCTGTGTTGAGCGTCATTTTTTTTCTGGTGAAAATGATCCAACAGGGGTGATAATTTAACAAATGCTTGACGCCTATTCGAGTGTATTTTTGTAGGGTTGTTGTAAATGGGTTTGCAGTCCAGGGTAGAAAGTCATCAGCGTTGTGCGTATTTCGCCTGTCAAGTTTTCTTCTCCCTAGTTTTCCTCTTTGCAAATTCATTTAGAGGAAGACTTGGATGTTCCTACTTGCTCCCCCAGGCGCCGGAACGGTGCCGTTAGGCAGAAAGGACGTATTTATACTGGCACACACACGTGTCTGTGTGGATACTGTGATTAAAGTGTCTGTTTTGGATGCTCGTGGTGGAATGTGTACACGGGACGGATAAACGGATCCTACCTTTGCTAAGAATATCAGCAGGGTGGTGTAGAAACCCACTGGATCGCATGCGTAAGGGATCACGCGTTTCTAGTGACTCAAGAATCCTTCTGGGTTTATCACTTTGGGCCGCGTAAAGCATGCCGTCTTTTCGTGCCGGCCGAAATTCCCTTATCTCTAATCAAAAGAGAATTTGTAAGCAGATGTATGAAAACACAACGTGAAAAAAAATTACCACTGGGTGGCTTCTGCGTTTCTTGGGGCCTAATACGTCTGCGTTACTGGAGCTAAGCCCTGCTGTCTTTAGGCGTATATAATACATTCGCCTTCTTGCAGTCCAGATAATTCTTGTTTTCTCGCCAAAGCCTTTTGCGTTCGGGGTTATTTTCGTGTGCCTGGTGGTATTTGAGCTGCTAAGGGAGCGTTTCCCATCTTCTCCCAGACGGTCCCGGTGCGGCGTGGGTAGGGCAGGACATTGCTTCTGTCTTGTCCCTGCAGGAGGTGACAGTAGTAATGGAGACGGGGGGAGAAGGTAATTAGCTCCACTATACTGGTAAAACCACTCAGTATCTATGGAAATTAATTCAGTTTCTGGCTCCAGGGCACTAGCTTGAAATTAGACTGTAAGTAATGTTTTGTTCTCTTTTAAGTAGCGAGGAGGAGCTGGTCAGGACGGAGCATAAACACGAGCAGAGTTTCCTGCTGTCGGAGTTGCAGACTGCTGATTCAGGAGCAGGAACCTCATCTCCCGGTGCGGCTCCTCAGTCAGACGCCGCCCGTGGCTGTCGTGCCCCGTCCTTTGGGTGGAATAACTTAGGCGTGATGACTGCCCTTCACAGAGTGAGCGAGAAGCCTTCGGAGCGGGTGTCGCTGCCTCCTTAGGGAAATCGGGGTCCATGTGCCTGTTTCCGGGTGATAGTCCTCGTCCCTCTTCCCTGTGGCGTTCACAAGCCGGTAGGAAATAAATAGGGATTGACTGGAAGAGCCGCCAGGAGAGTTCTTGCGGCAAAAAGCGGCTGGCTGGAAGGAGGGAAAAATCAAGATTGCAGTGAGGAATATTGTCGGCCGGGGTCCGTGTCCCAGGAGTTAATCTGGGCAGATGAAGCAGAGTATTTAACAGCACGCAGAGCAGGCAGGCGGCAGTAAACAGCTCCGGTGGTGTTGACCGGAGAGTCTTTGTTACAACCAGTGGGGTTTTAATGGACGGCGCCTTCGTATACACCCACTGACCTTACGGCTGCGTAGGCTCTGATGGCTGATTTCACCTTAAAATGCACATAGAGCATGTTCCTCGTTAAGAAGCATTGATCAGCCGTAGTGTCTTATCTCCCTATCTTCTTTAATTTCACTTAATCTTCCAGAGCCTGTGGTAAAAATTAATATCCCTAGTCCACGGGGTGCCTTGCATAAAGCATTTTTACATATAAATGGCACAATATATCCTGTAACAGAGATGTGATTCATAGGCTATTACATGTTAAATCTTAGGTGGAAGCCAGCTAACTAATTTATACAAAGTAATTAGACTCTGAATTAAATGCACAAAAGATTATATTTTTTTCTCCGTTCTTGCTTTTCCCTGTGTGAACTCAGATGAGCTGATACCGGCAAAGGGGAAGGTGTTCTTCTTCCTCCATCCCCCGTCCTGGTACCCGTGGGGCAGTCTCATGGGGCCGGCTAAGGGAGGGTTTATAGCGATGGCTCCGTCCTTACGCTGCCCTCTGGGACTGCTCACCGAACGAGCTCCCTTCCAGAAATTACTGGTTTGCAGTCGGGCCTCCAGCAGAAATATGTCATATCTGTGTTTGCGGAGATCGCTGTGAGAGTGTGAGGTGGTTTATTGATGTACAGGTACAGAACAGTCAACAGCAATGAAATAAACCCTAGAGTCACAGACTGGTTTGGGTGGGAAGGGACCTTAAAGGCCACCCAGTGCCACCCCCTGCCCTGGGCAGGGACACCTCCCACCAGCCCAGGTTGCTCCAAGCCCCGTCCAACCTGGCCTTGAACCCCTCCAGGGATGGGGCAGCCACAGCTTCTCTGGGCAACCTGGGCCAGGGGCTCACCACCCTCAGAGGGAAACATTTCTTCCTTAGATCTCACCTAAATCTCCCCCTCTTCCAGTTTAAAACCCTTCCCCCTCGTCCCATGGCTCCCCTCCCTGCTCCAGAGTCCCTCCCCAGCTTTCCTGGAGCCCCTTCAGGGACTGGAAGGGGCTCCAAGGTCTCCCCGGAGCCTTCTCTTCCCCAGGCTGAACCCCCCCAGCTCTCTCAGCCTGTCCCCACAGCAGAGGGGCTCCAGCCCTCCCAGCATCTCCGGGGCCTCCTCTGGCCCCGCTCCAACAGCTCCGTGTCCTTCTGCTGTTGGTGCCCCAGAGCTGGAGGCAGCGCTGCAGGGGGGTCTCCCCCGAGGGGAGCAGAGGGGCAGAATCCCCCCCTCGCCCTGCTGCCCACGCTGCTGGGGATGCAGCCCAGGCTGCGGGGGGTTTCTGGGCTGCCAGCGCACGTTGCCGGGGCGTGTTGAGCTTCTCACCCACCAACACCCCCAAGTCCTTCTCCTCGGGGCTGCTCTCCAGCCATTCTCCGCCCAGCCAGGATTTGGGCTTGGGATTGCCCCGACCCAGGTGTAGGACCCTGCACTTGGCCTTGCTGAACTTCCTGAGGTTAAAGCTCTCTCCATACTCTTCTCCTTGCTCCCTGCACCCCAGCCCCGATCTGCTGGAGCACAGATTCATTCCCTTGCTCGTCTCGGTGTGGAGGTGACAATCAGAGGAGAGTTACGACAGCTGATCCCGTGGGACCTTGGGGACAAACACCCCCCCCCCCACCGCTGAGGTTCAGTCACCTCAGGTGGCTCACCAACCTCACCGCGGGTTGGTTCCAGCCCTCGCCTCCTCCCTGCGCACGTGCCTGAAGCTGAGCCCAGGCTGAAGGTGGGTTCAAACCAGGCTCCGTCCCCCCGCTTGGGTTTGCGGATCAGAGTCCACCAGCCGCGTTGGGCTCGCGGAGAGGCTGGAAGTGCCGAGCTCCTCCCTGCGCTGGGGAGGACGGTCACCTTTCGCCACCACTGACCCCCTGTTCGACAGGCGACAGCAGTGTTTTCCAGCGGGATCTTTAGCATTCCGGGTCGGTAATGCAGATACTTAACCCCCAGCGCCATCTCCTCCTAACTGCAGTTTCAGAGACTCCAGAGTCAGCCAGGCTGACTATTTTTAGCTTGGTTTCCCAGGGAAACGTGGTTTTATGTGGCTGCTGTATCCTCAGATTTGACAGCGAGGGAGTGAGGTAGCAAAGATCATTCTCTCTCAGTTTTGTGAAAATCACTCATTTTGATTAAAGAGAACAAACTCTGAAATCCCCGTGCGGCCAAAGGCAGGGAATTCAGCCGTCCTCCATCCCGGCGGGGAGCTGCTCCCTTCGTCAGCCCACCAAGGAAAAGCAGTGTCACAGCACGGAAACGCAAAGCCGGGTGCGAGGGAAGGGTGCTGAGGGACGAGGCAGCGGCGCGAGGAGTGCGAGGCACGATTTGGGGGTTGTTTTTTTATTATTATTTTTTAGGGAAGCAGGCTGTAGTCCTTCCTCCGCTCATAGAGCATCTTGCTTGATGGTCTTAAGGGAAGCATAAAAGACGCTTGTGGGGCGCCCTCCAGCCGTGCGCAGGACGTGACAGTGTCTGCTGCATGGATCCTTTTTTTTGACTAGTGTAGAAAAGGGGAAAGGAACGATATTTTGGTCCCTGAACCCAGTGACCCTGGGCCGCTGCAAACATTTCGGCTACATGTGAGGTAGACACTTTGGGGGTTGGTGTTAGCATCCAAATCCGAGCTGTGACACTTGCTCCCAGGAACTTTTGTAGAGGGTAAAATGGGTGGAGCAAAACACTTAATTACAAATTTGTCGCATCAGCAGCCGGCACGTGTCCTGTTTTGCCTTGCTGAGCGTGTCGGTTTGAGGGGGATAGAGGAGAGGAGCTTCTCTTTTCCAGGGTTAGTCAACGTAAGGTGCGTCCCCGCCGTTGGCACCTGCCGGCGTGGCTCGACTCAGGCCTGAGGTGGGGTTTGGAAGTCGACTGAACTGGCGGACGGGAGTGGGATTGATTTGCCTGAGCAGAGGCGTTCAGTGCCGAATTTCAGTGCCCTGTGGTACGTCAGGAATCTGCACAGGGCTGGTAGGTGGGACCCAGGACCTAAAGGAGACTCGAGTCTTTCTGCAGTGGCAGCTGGAGGCAAGGGGATGTCTCTGATACCTGGGTGTAGGACCTTAATTCCACCACCTATCTTCAAACCTGAGCAGAAGAGCTCTCCACCAGCTTTCACTGATGATACTTTGGGGCGGGGGGACTAGGGATGCCGTTTCCCAAAGCGTTCATCGGCTACGTGTATTTGCTGTAGTTGTACGCTTGCAGTTCGGAGGCGCATGTGTTTGCCCAGCTGCTGGTCTGGGTTGAGTTTGGCTCAGGCTGGAATTAATTTGCTTTATAATAAGGATTTACGTAAAGACTTTTGAACGTTGATAGTCCTCTTGTGCCTCTCCTGCAGTTCCACTGGTACCGTCCCTTGCAAATTGGCCAGGAGAAGCCATGAAGGAGAGGATAAAGGAACAGGAGACATTTGGATGAGCTCAGAACAGGGCAGAGAACACAACTCGGAGGGAGTAGGCTTTAAAGGAAGCTTAGACGAGTCCAGTCTTGATGCCTCGGCGTGACTAAAGTGGGACTTAAGTGCCCGGCTTAACTCCACACTGTACTCACCTACACAAACAGTAGATGGTGGGGATATGTCACGTCACGCTTGACGGATGTGAGGATCTCCCACCACTGTGAGGGCACCTGCTGCAGCTGGGGGTTGAGTAATTGCAGGGTGAATGATTAGCGCCGATGACTCCTCCCGGTGCTGGGGGCTTCGGCTTGACTTCCCCTGGGCGGGTGCTGCGCTGGAGTGGAGTGCTGCTGGTGGGGGCAGCTCGCCACGAAAATCTGCCTCTCGGGATGCCCGCGGCATCGGGGTGCTGGGACCTGCGGGACCCGAGGGGACGCGGGGCAGGGCGAGGTGGAGATGGAAGGGCAGGAGGCGTCGGGAGCCCCGGTGCCTGTGTACCGGGAGCGGCAGGACTTGTTTCAATGGGAGTTCAGGCAGCCACGGGACATGCAAGAGGAGGAGGGAGAGGTGTGTGTTTTCCGTGGCTGTGCCCAGGCTGAGACGCAGCCGGGAGCTGCTGCCATCGCTGCCTACGAGCGGTGTTGCTGGGTGCGAAGCCTTGATGTAGATAACGAGGTGAACAAGGCAGGGTCATCACTGTTATTCCTGTCTAGGCTGTTGCCACGTATTTACCTTAAATAAAATGGAAGCGCTTTTGTATTGATGACATTTGAGGTACCTGGGGTGATTAATGACCTGGAGGTTACACCCGGCGCTCTGGTACCACCTCTCGTGGCTGTGACTGCCGGGCCCGAGCTGCGTCTCATCCTGCCGCCACGAGCGTGCCACAGCCGCCAAGCGCATCATCTTCTCTCCGTCACCTGCCTGCTCTTCGCTCGCCCCTCGCAGACCTGCAGGACCGTGCCACCGTCCTGCCCAAATCACCACGACCGCGCAGCGTCTGCCAGAGGGCGGACAGGGGATGGAGCCAATAAATGGTTGGAGATGTGCGGCTTTAAAGATGTTAAAATGCCGGGTGTTCTTGTAAGCCTCCAAGATTTCATCTTCAGAGCCAGGTAGCTGTAACCGCGGGTGCTTGCGCTCCCCACAGTTAATGGGCGCACCTCTAAATTAGGGAGTTTTGCTGCTGAACTCGCCCCTGAAGCGTTTGTCTTCCCACGGGATTAAAGGCGGGTTTTGCTCCTAATTGTGTTGAGAAAAATAGCGAAATTCGTTAGCTGAACACGGAGGAGGTGAGCGCGGATGGCTCGGCGTTTATAAACTCCCCGGGACTCTGGGTTGGCCGTGCGGGGTGGACTGTCGGTTATCATCACGCATCCTCCGTGGCTAATAGCCATGTATTCGCTTTGTTGCGTGCGAGTGGTTACGGCTAAATATAGAGTGTGAAATGGCCAGCACTGACCTACTTCTGGGGTTTGGTGGGTTGGTTGGGTTTTTTTATAAAGACCGAGTAAAAGAGAGAAAAGCTGCCTGCCTGTCAGCTTAGCTTCTACGGGGTGCTGTGTTCGCCGGAGATTGCTCCCTGCTAAGCCAGCTTCCTTTGGGTTTGGTTAAAGAATCCCACCAACCGTAGCTCAATGCAAACTTGACTGCGGAGTGGAAGGGAACTGGTAAGGAGTTCGGTGATCCTCCGGCCGTTGCAGAGTTCACTCCGTGTTTTTGTCCCTATACGTGTAAACCAGCTTAAAGCCTTTGTCCTGAGGAGGAACCCGAAGTATTTGTGTGTGTGTGTGAGACACTGTTGGTGCCAGGGTCTGACCAGGTGCAGCCCGGTCCGGTGGGAGATGTCCCTGCCCAGGGAACTGGGAGGGGGATGGATCACTGGAACTGGGTGATCTTTAAGGTCCCTTCCGACCCGACCCATTCTGTGATTTAGGCCAGCCCAGGTGCAAGAGTTTCTGTAGCAAAACCCGAGATCATTTACTGCGCTTGCGCAGTTTGTGCATTTTAGTGTGTCACAGCCCACGTTTCGCTTTGTTATTGCTGCTGGGGGGTCGGGGGGGTCGGGGGTTACTGAGCTGCTCTGGGGCAGCCCGCAGCGGGGACGCACAGAACCCCAGGAGGGACCTGGGTCAGCCAAGCTGGGGAGCGCCCGGCCCCCGGCGTCCTCCCGCGCGGGGAGCGATGGATGCTCGGAAATCGCTGACTTCAAAGCTTATTAACCCAGAACAAAACCATCTTCGCTCCTGGGTCAGAGAGGGTTTATGAATAATAAGGAGAGACGGGATTAAGATGTGAGCCTGAAAAAGACGCGTTATAGGATAACAATGCATTTGTTTTTTACTTAAAGAGTCTGTGCTTTTTAACAGAGGCGTCCAGTGCTCCCAGCAGAGGAACAGAGAAAACCAGGTTCCCTAAGGATTGGGTCCTTTTCTCCTAAGTACCACCACAGTTGGCATAACAGCTGATTCCTCCTCTCTGCTTGTCCTCCCACGGCAACCTCCCAGGCAAGAGGTGGCACATTACGTGGCCGGTGCAGAGAAATACATGTCCTTGCTTGACAGCAGCCAGCAAAAAGGACGAGGAAGGGCCGAGTTTGACTTGCCTTTCCGTCAGCGAGGTATTTATTCAGCTATCTCTGGCAGTTAATTTTTCATTTAGATTATTTATTAGTCTTCTCTCTGTCTGTCAGACTCGGGGGCGGAGTGGGGACAGACAGATGGACAGGCAACGTGATTGTACCAGCAAAGGCGACCGGGCTGAAATGCGCTGCCTTTTTCAAAAGACAGAGTTCTGTTTCCTCTTTCACTCCAAAGCCACCCAAATACCAGATGTCAGCGGAGGGGAATTTGGGAAGGAAAAGGTTAAATATACAATAGATTTTGCGGGTTTTTTTGGTTTGTTTTTTTTTTTTTTTTTTTACCAAGACCTTGTTAGTAACTGGAAACTTTCAGGGGAAAGTTCTTGACTTTCCTCTTGCACTTAGAGAAGGTGAGCTCCCCTCCCCGGCAGCCCCGGGTGCGAATCCCTGCTGCGACGTCCTGCTTCCAGTGTGAGCCTCTGCCAGCCTCGTCGCAGCCGCCCGCCCGCGCTCCGTGACGCGTCGTACCCCCGCGGTGAAGCGCGATGGGTCAAACTGAGCTCCTGCCTCTTGGGTCTCGGGCTGCTGCATGATTTTCTCTCTCCTTCGAATCGGCCGTCACTCACAGCACGCTTATCTCCGTTTCTCAGAGTTAAATCACAGAATCACAGACCGTGTTGGGTTGGAAGGGACCTCTAAAGGCCATCTAGTCCAACCCCCTGCAGTGAGCAGGGACATCTTCAACTAGATCAGGTCGCTCAGAGCCTCATCCAGCCTGGCCTTGAATGTCTCCAGGGATGGGGCCTCCACCCCCTCTCTGGGCAACCTGGGCCAGTGTCTCACCACCCTCAGCGTAAAGAACTGACCCATTGTAAATGGGTCTGAGCAGCCCTGGGGCCGTGAGCATCCAGGGTGGGATTTCAAATGGGACTTAGCAGGTAGAAATGGCAGGAGATGGAGGGTGGAAGCTTTGTGGAAGGGACTTGCTGCAAAGGGGACAGCATCCAGCTCCCCGAAGGCTTTGTCCCCTCTGTCTATGAGGACAACTGGCTCCAACATCACATTTCGCTCCCCCATGCCAAAAAGCCGTGCCAGTGCAGCTGCGTCTGTAGAAAAAGTGTTTTTTCAGCACGGCGTCAGTCCCTTTGTGCATCTTCCCACCTCTTGCTGACAGCTATTCCTGGGAAGGTTTGCATTTAGTCCCAGCCTTGCCGAACTGAATGCCTCCTCAGGCTTTGCGCTGGGTTAACTAAACAGCTTTAATTGAAACGGAGTCCCTTTGTGTCTAGACAGGCTGTGAATGCAGGTGGGTTTCGTTGTGTAGCCAGTTAGTGAAGGATTCCCAGCCGGAGCGTTGCCTGGGATGACGCACTGGCCGCGTCCCATTTGAGGTGTGCCGTGCGTTACCCCGACGCTGTTGAAAGAGGGCTAATGGGCTTTGTTTCATCTGGAGCTCTGTCATCCTCCTTGTTTCGTTTCCAACAGACTCCAAACTGCTTTTTCAAGGTACTTGCCCAGCTGGAATATCCCTAAATATGCATAAAAGTCCCAAGTCACGTCTTCACAGATTCCCATAGGCGAAGCGCACCGGAATGTTTATGCAGGGGCTGTATAAATTTTTAAACAAAGGGAACAAGCCAAGGAAGAGGTGGGAGATGATGAAATGAAGGTGAGGAAAGAAGCAAATTAGATCCCTGATGTGTAGCTGCCCTTTCTCCGGCTTCTGAGGCATCCTCGCTGCTAATGAGTTTGATTGCTCCGGCTGCGTCAGCTGAAACACCTTCTGCTGGCCGGTGCCGGCGGGTGTTGTCGCCGTTGATGGTAGCGGTGACTGGGAAAAGTCGGGGTTGTTTTCAGACCGGAGGTGTGTACGTGTGATTTATGCATAGCAGCCTCGGCTGATTTTTCCAAGTCGTGAATTGCAAAAAGGGAAAGAAAGAGGGTTTTTCAGCAGAGCGGTTGAAAGGCAAAAGGTTTTATCCAGCCACGTTCTCCCTTCGTGCCCCTATCTCGTTGTCACCCCCAAGACAGCGACTGTTTATCGTATGGAGTGAGCCACAACCGGCTTTCATCCCGTGACCCCGCAGGAGGTCGCACCAAGCGATGGACGTGAGCACCGATGTCGGATTCCGTTTCTTTTCCTAAGCTGCAGGACAGTTTTATCATCAGCTTGGGCTCCTGTTCGTCTCTCTCACCCGGTTCATACCAGATGGGCATGAGGACGACGTTATAGGGAGGAATTTTATTCACAATTACGGTGCGTCGTGCCTGGCTGTGGCTTGCGATGTTTGCTCTGAGATACAGTCGGGCCATCGCTTAAATTCGTCAGAAAACGCTTTTGAACGGTATGTTTGTTGATCTTACCCTGTATTGTGGGTAATGATACAGAATATCAATAAATCTGTTAATTCGCAACCTCTTTTCTAAGGAAAGAGGCGGGGATGCGAAGGAAGGTGCCCGGAGCTCAGGGTTTGTGCGAGGTTCCCCGTGTCGGCAGCTTCGCCGGCAGTGGGGTCAGCGCTCCTCAACTTCTGCTTCGCTCGCCCAACGTGGAGGCTGGGAAATTCCGGCATCGTCGGCTCGTCTCCCTCCAGCTCGCCCGGCGCTCTTACCCCTTTTGGCATCCCTGGGAGGTTGGTTGCCAACGATGTGTTATTGCAATCTGCTGCTGGAGTTCAAAGGAATTGGGTTAATGAGCATAAAACAGCGAGCAGAAAGTCGGCCATCAAATTATATTGGCGCTACCTACTAAATTTCCCGCTTCGTCCGGCTTTGATCCTTGTGATGCAGGCAATTAAATACAAATAAACACAGAAAAAACTATGGCGACCTTACGAGCTAAATTTAGTCCTTCTCTTCCGTATAACGTGGTGTTCAGATGAGGCTGGAAACTGGATGAGGATGAGGACGTGAGGGAGGAGGGAGACCAAAAATTAGTGGAAAGCCTTCTGTCTCGGAAAACAAAATGGATGTGGGGAGAGGCTGGAATATCCTAAAATCCTGGGGTGCTTCAGCGGGCTTGGAAAAGAGTCAGCGGCACGGTGTGTCGGAGGAGCAGTGGCTCGGGAAAGCTGCTGGGAAGGACGGCTGCGTCCGAAGTAATTGGAATTGACGGCTTCGGCTTTCACGCCGCTGGGCGAGATCCTGAACTGGGGCTGTCGCAAGATGCTGCTTTTGTCTGGAGGAGCAGGATGAGGGAAGCGGCACCGGAGCCCCGCTGGGGGACAAATCGGGCTGGAAAAAGGAGCCGCTCTCGACTGCTGTTATTGCAGCGTGCGGGCGATGGCACGGGCCTTTGGAACCGCGGAGGGGTGCTCTCTCCATCTGTTGCTGGAATAAACACACGCGATAGCACGGACCCGACCCACGGGTCAGTCCTTTGCTTTCAAGGGGTGTAAATATTCATTTTGAAGAGCGTCCTCTACCAGGAACTGGGAGAAAGGCACAAATAGAGTTTGAGGCCAGCGGCAGCCTGCAGCGAGCTGCCCTGCAGCGTTTCTGTGCGGGGCTGTGAGCGATGCTGCGCTGCGAGGTTGGCCCGGGCAGTGTTCGGCAAAGGGTTGCCAAAAATGCCGGGTGCAGAAAAAGCCGGGGAGCCGAGGCCGCTCGGCAGCGGGAGACGCGCTGCCCTGGCTGACGGCCTGCCTTTCGGCTGGCTCGCAGAGGGCTTTCGCCAGCACCCCGGGAGCAGCGCCTCAACGCTGTGTCCTGTCAAATTTTAAAAATTCCCTTCCAAAAAGAAACACCCGACGGACTTCTAGTGGGGTGTTTCCGTCGCGAGCCGCCGACAGCGTCGGCATCCTGTATTTGGTTTTGCTGCATGTTGTCAGTCGAGCTCGAGAGAGAGTAGGAATTAAGAGGTCACGGTCTGAGCGAAAGGAAGAATTATGATTGAGGGCATCTTAATTGCAAGGCCCGACTTAATTATTCTTTCTTAGCGTCATTACAAATGTGCAGGGAGCTGGTGGAGCCGAGCACATCCTGTAACTGCGTGTGTTGGGAAAATGTATTTTTGCAAAGAAAGGCTGTTCTGTTCTGCCGTGACTCAGGCATGGTGCTGCAGAGCGCAGAGAGAGGCGATGCAGCGGGGAGAGGATGTTTCCGCGGTGAGGACGGTGACGGCGGGGGCGTGCTGCGGGTTCATATCCTTGCACGTTAAAAGTATAAAATTTTTAGCTTATGCAAATGTTTCGCTTCCCCCTCGTATGGCAGCGGTAACTTCGCTGATCCCAACACCGGAGATGATACTGTCGTAAACTCTTCTGATCCAGCCAACAAGACGCTAGCGTTTACTTGAACGCTATTAATAATCTTAACTGGCGAGGATCGTTATCTGTAAAACGGCGTAATATTAGTTCCGTCTCGTATTTGTAGTGGACCGGTGATCGGAACGTACGTGCGGGATTTGCTCGCCAGATTTTGGATTGAATCATCTTTCGCAGCCTTGGCTCAGCTCAGCATGGAGACGGAAGCTGGGCCGGGGGAGGAGCTGCTGCCTGCCCTGCCTGCAGCCTGCCTGCAGTCTGCCTGCCCTGCCTGCAGTCTGCCTGCCCTGCCTGCAGCCTGCCTGCAGCCTGCCTGCCCTGCCTGCAGTCTGCCTGCCCTGCCTGCAGCCTGCCTGCAGTCTGCCTGCCCTGCCTGCAGTCTGCCTGCCCTGCCTGCAGCCTGCCTGCAGCCTGCTTCTCCTGCCTGCAGTCTGCCTGCCCTGCCTGCAGCCTGCCTGCAGCCTGCCTGCCCTGCCTGCAGTCTGCCTGCCCTGCCTGCAGCCTGCCTGCAGCCTGCTTCTCCTGCCTGCATCTATCTCTCCTGCATGCAGTCTGCCTGCAGCCTATCCACCCTGCCTGCAGTCTGCCTGCCCTGCCTGCAGTCTGCCTGCCCTGCCTACAGCCTGCTTCTCCTACCTGCAGTCTATCTCTCCTGCCTGCAACCTGCCTGCAGCCTGCCTGCAGCGTGCCTCTCCTGCCTGCAGTCTGCCTGCCCTGCCTGCAGTCTGCCTCCCCTGCCTGCAGTCTATCTCTCCTGCCTGCAGCCTGCCTGCAGTCTGCCTGCAGTCTGCCTCTCCTGCCTGCAGTCTGCCTGCCCTGCCTGCAGCCTGCCTGCAGTCTGCCTGCCCTGCCTGCCCTGCCTGCAGTTGCCTCTCCTGCCTGCAGTCTGCCTCTCCTGCCTGCCCTGCCTGCCTCCATCTCCCCTTTAGCGTTAGCTTTACCGCATTTGTCCTTGCTGCCTGTCTGCGGGGAGGCGTTGGTATGTCCAGTGCATTCCACTGCAGTCCTCGCTCCGCTCAGTTTAATTTAGATGAGTGTGAATTAAGGTACCCTTAAGTGTAAAGACAAATTCAAGCTGTGTTGGGGTGGTTTTTTTTTTAAAAAAAACTCAATATTGTAGAATATTTTAATCAGCTTTATTAGCTCTGCAAACACAGGGCTTCACTCCCTGCCAGTTAAAGCTTGGCAAGGAATATTTTTCTCCGGATAAGCTGGTGGCTCGGACGGCTGCCGCCTGCCTCGGGAGCGATCCCCCCGGCCCTGGCCCACCCTGGGAGGGGAGCAGATCCCCGGCATCTCCCGAGGCCGAGGAGAAGCGATGCCTTGCAAGGATCTCCTTGCCACGCCGCAGCCGGAGCATCTTTTGTTTCAGCCTTTCTAGGAAACAGCTGGAGCAGAGCCAGCGGGGAAGGGATGGGAAGGGGGACCGCAACCCCAGGCTGGGAACAGAGCTGTGCCCGGCGGCTCCCCCGGCGAAGAGGAGGGGAAAATGGGGGTCCTTTGTACGCCCACCGCCGGACATGACCGGGGGTGACAGTCATTTCGGGGCTGGCGAGGTCCCCTGTGCGGGGGGGGGGGGGGATGGTTACCATGGCTACAGGAGCAGCATCCCAGCCCCTCGCTGTCGCACCGCGGCGGTGATTTAATGAGTTCGTTACCGAATCTTCAAAAATAATAATAATAATAATAATAATATGAAAATGGCTGGGCGGTGATGGGGCTCCCGAAACCCCTGGCCGGCGGCGGAGGGGCCGCTGCTGCCCCATTCTCCGCGCAGAAGCCACGCTCGGCTTTGCCGGAGCAGGGATGGGGAGGAGGAGGAGATAACCCGCCTGCGTCCCCCGGGGGCTGCAAGGGAGGGCATTTGCTCTTATTTTTAGTGCTTCGGTGCGGCGTGCCGGTTAGAAACCCTTAACATGAAAATTACTCGGCGCTCTGAAAACTCCCCCTCATCATACGCAGCTGCGGCGAGTTGACGGAGGCTCTTCAGACCGTACAGAAATGGGGGAATAGCCCCCAAAAAAGCCTATTTCTCGCAAGTGCTGCGAATGTGGTTGTTTCTTTCGGCAGCGTGTGATTTAACAACAAAAGCCGTCTTGCTTCTCCACCTCCAGCCGAGCTCTTGCCGTGGCTGTAAGTCTGTGCGGCCCCGTATGATGTGATATGTAGAGAGTGATTTTCCATCCTGAGCCTTACCGTGGGGTTAAAGTGTCCTTTCCAATTACTGGAATATTTCTCGCCCTTCTCCTCCTGTAATATTTTCTCTCCCTTACCGTCCAGAGCGAGAGCAGGGGAGACAAATCTATTTCTGCGCCTATAAAGGTTACATTTTTTATAGATAACTAAATGTTTTAACACACAGAGACAATAACACTATCTTGTTAAAAATAAGCAAACTCCTCCGCCTTAGTTACGTGGCAATTACAGAAAGAAAAAAAAAAAAAAAAAGCCACAACGACTGGAGCACTCAGCTGCAATTTAAAAGTAAAATTAAAATTTCGTTCTGTTTGTCTGGTTTGACAAGGTTTATTGAAATCTTTCATTATGCGGCAGGTTCAAGAAAACCTCTCTCCAAAGTACACATACAATTTAGAAAATGAAAGCCTGAAACAGTTTATTATTAGAAGGTGGGTTGGATTCTGCAGGGCTCCTACAAGAACACGGATCATCTTGCGCCTTTTAGATAGTTCTTGTTGACGCTATTAAACTCCTGGCGCACAGACCTATTATTAAAACCGCAATTCAGGCTAAGACAGAATAAATACTTTGAAGTCTATTTAATGGACTTCTTTCACTTCGGAATTCAATCTCGGTCCGAAGACTGAAAAATATTTAATTCGCCAGTTTTCCCAGCCTGGGGAGCGTGCGGAGCGGGTCCCCTGCCCGCGGCCCCGCGGAGCCACCGCGTCTCGCAGCAGCGGGACCGGCAGGTTGCAGTATAAGAGTATTTCTCTTTTGGGCTTCTATTCTAAGCTTCGAAGTGGAAATGTTTTACTTCCTGCGTTGCTTCCGTCGCGTCTCGCTCTGTGTAATGTTCTCGCTGTGGAAATGCGGAGTATTCCCTGCCTCGCCTCCTGTTACATCTCCGTGGAAGGTCTCACTCAAGAAATAAGTGTGAGCGCTGCGTCCGCGTTTGCGTTCAGCTAACGTCTACTAAGGGGAAATTGCTGCTCAGATGTAAATTGAAATCTATTTTTATCCAGACCATATTACTTTTTTATTGCCCTCTCTTTCTTTTTTTCCCTGCTGTTCATGTTACCATGTCTGCCTGCATTATTTTCACACCTGATGACAGATACGCCCATGCTTTTCAGACCTGACGAAATACTATGCTTTTCCGCGTTGATTTTCTCTGCCCCTGCAATTAACGTGGCGTGTTTGATTTGACCCGCGAGTAAAATTACGTGCCGAGATGAAAGCGGGCGGCGTGTTTTGTCGGAAGAGCAGCGATGCACCTACGGATGCCTCATCATTCCTCTCTGAAACACTCACAGGTGCAAGTCTGAGCACGTCACGTGCCGGCGTGGTGAGAGACGCTACAGGTAGTGCTGGTCGGACTGGGCTGCCTAAAGAAATAGCCCCAGTAGCCTTTCGGATAGTCCAGTGCCAAGGAACATCTCTTGGTGGAACACGCTTCCCCAGCAAACTTGCCTGTGCTGTCTGAGGTTATGCCAAATTCTCTTTTTTTTCATTTTTTTCCTCCTCTTTTGGACAGTGCTCAAGTTATCCCCCAGCGCCGTCAGCTCATTGTTGTGCCCGGGTTTGGATTTTATTTTTATTCCGGAAAGGCTTTTTGGTTGGGCTGCACTGATGTGCTCCAGCCGGTTCGGAGCATCCTCCTGGTGCGGCGGGGGGGGGTTTCTCTGCCCCCACCCCAGCTCTGCCCCAGCACCCCGGGACCTTCCTGAGACACCCAGCGTGGGCTGAGCCGTAGGGGCTGACCCTGAGCAACACCAGGCCTCACCCCATCGCCTTTCAGAGCAAAGCGACCCCTTTGAGTCGACCCCCAAAATGACGATTTTGAGAGATCAGTGGCCAAAATCTGCCTGGTTGCCTGCCAGGGGCTGTTTTGAGTAGAGTTAGGGCTTAAGAACACGCAGGAGATCGTTTTACCTTGGGGATTTAGGCATTTGCTTAGCAATATCTTGCATGAATATGTAAAAAAGACCAAATGTCCCTTTGTTGATGCAAACCCAAGGTCAGCTGGTCAAAACAGGGTCTGGAACTTCCCGGAGGAAGTCTGCTCGCACTCCCCCCTTCCCCAAAACGCTACGCGTGGGAGTTGGGGAACTTCGGTGCTCACAGCTAATATCGGCCAGGCAGGTAGGACAAGACTGAAATTTATTTCATATCATTGTTTTTAAATTTCTGCTGGAAAGAAAAATAGCCCGTTGCGTGTGTACGCAAAAGCAACCGCAGGATCGCCCCCCGCCCCCCCGTTGAGTTTGATTTGGCAGCGTTGGCTTTGCCACGTGGCACGGAGGGAGGGCTGATGTTGTCTTTTCCTGTTCCCTTGTGAAACGGAACCCGCGTGGACCATCACTGACATCCTCAGGGTAACCCCACAGCGAGCTGCGGCCGCCGTGGGCGACACTGATAGAAGGACTTTGGCTTGGAATTTGAGCCGGTTGTTTGAACTGAGGCACGATATAGCATATAGGTTCTCCGCGTTAATATAAATTGTCAGCATGAAACAAAAAGTTGGGATAATGTAGAACCCCCCAGCGCTAGGAGAGGCATGTCGAGGAAATGGGTTCTTCTCTCCAGCGTCTTCGCACATTCTTGGTTAACTTACATCTTTGGGGTAATATAAAGTGCAATAGAGCAAGACTTGCAGGCGGAGCCGTGCGCTTGGCGAGCTGTTCCTGACGGCGCCATCAGTGCGGCTTTCGTGGTACAGAAACTTCCCAGCAAATCAGGAGCGAGAAGAAAAAAACCAACCAGCTGGCCATGGATGGCACGGGGTCTGGGGGCTTTTGGTTCCTGTGCCTGCTGCTCTTTGCAAACAAACGTTAATGCTGTGATATTAGATTTGTAGTGTTTCCACTGCGAGTTCTTCCTTCAGCATCCCGACCCCGAAAATAGAAATGTGTTGGGGCCACTTGGGAAAGGGCTGGGGTGGAGAAGCGTTGGCTGTAAGCTTGGCTGTGAAGACACGTGGTGGAAAAACCTCTCCAGACACCTTGGCCTCCAGAGCTACAACCGGGGACTCCTGGGCTGCCTCAGGACTCAGCTTTCTCGATTTCAGTTTTCACCTAAATTCTTTTCTTTGGAGTTATTGACTTCTTAATCAGATTTCTTTGACGTATAAACATCAGAAGAAAAGGCAAGGCGGCCCCGTAGCCAGCAAAGCTGTGCATCAGCAGCAGGAGAGCGCAGCCGAGTCCCCTCCCCATCGCAGGGTCCAGGCACTGAGACGTTGTGGCTGCCCCGCCATGGGAATTGTTTCACAGCTGGCTTTTGGGTGGTACCCGCACAGAATCCCAGCCTGGCCGGGGTTGGCAGGGCCCTCTGGAGCTCATCCCCTCCAACCCCCGGCCAGAGCAGGGTCACCCAGAGCAGGTGGCACAGGAACGCGGCCAGGCGGGGTTGGAATGTCTCCAGAGACGGAGACTCCCCCACCTCTCTGGGCAGCCTGTGCCAGGGCTCTGCCACCCTCACAGCAAAGAGGTTCCTCCTCGTGTTTAGGTGGAAATTCCTATGTTCCAGCAGGGAAAGTCTGCTCCTGTTCTGCATCGAGAAGAGCCATGCTGAGATGGCGAAGACTTCTGGAGGTCCTGCCCCTGGTTATGGTGCCCTGCTGTTGGGTTCAAGGACACCACTGGTGTCTCGCGGCGCAGGGTGACGTTCACATTTGGGGGTTGAGGAACCGTGAGGTGATTCAGAGAGTGCAGGCACCAAGGTCACGGACTGGGAAACAAAAACTTCCCTCTTTCAAGCAAAGCACTTTCAGCTTAGTTGGCCTCGGTGAATGTTCTCTGCTGAAGCTTTTGCTCCTTCAAAAGCTAAAGCACAGCTAATGCCCTTAGAAGCCAGCTTAACGCTTCCTGACTCATCCCAAGGATGATTTTCCTGGAAACTCTAAACCTTCTTGAGTCAGGGCTTGTGAAATCAAGAGGGAATCTCTGGGGGCTTTCTGGAGGCAATCCTGAAGTGCTCTCCAGGATCGCACAAGGATATTAAGTAGAACTTGCGCCCCATCTCCTTGAAACATTGTGCTACGCACACGGATAAAAGCAGAGTGACGCTGCCAACAAAACTGTGGGAAGTTAAACGCAGTATCCAGTCTGGTACCTCTTTAGAGAGAATTCCATGAAGGTGCGTGATTTGGGAAGTCCCTGACAATCTTCTTCGAAGAGAAACGGTGACACGTCATTCAGAGCTGTGGTCTCTCCAGCTGGCAATCCACCTTCATACTATTAATGCTCTTGCAATGTAAGGAGGCAAAAAAGGGTCTGACAATATGACCAAGGAAATGCTGTGTATTTATGAGAGGGAGGATCGCTAGAGCAGGGCATTTGCTCCCAGCGATGAGACGTCACTTCGAGCGGCGGTCGTCGCTTCTGCTGTCCGTAGTTCAGTGTAGAAAATGACATGCTGGAAATGTTTTCACAAAAGAGCTACAAAACTGATTTAAAATGCAGAAAACCAGACTACAGTTGGCACTTGATAAGGTCAATCTATCAGTTTGTAGAAGATTAGTTTCAGAGTTGGGTTGATTGTTATCTATGAATACTAGACAAAAACATTTCTCTCCGTGTATGTAATATTTGGCGCAATTTCTTTAGGGCCATTGAGACAAAGTCTGGAAATCAGGGGAACGGCCTTGGTCGGGTCTGAAATGAGATGGTTTTGTTCCATTTCTCAGTCTTCCAGGCTCAAAACCATCCGGTATCACAGTCTGACCCAGGCGCTGGAGGCGCAGAGGGGACAGGGAATGCCGGCTGGTCCTGGAGCGGTCATAATCTTGGGGTTGGCCCTTGGGGCAACGCTTCAGAAGGATCTTTTCAGGTTGTTCAGATCAGATCTGCCTACCAGCACGTTGGGAGGTGGTGACAAAGGAAAGGTCTTTGAAGTTTTCAGGAGGTGGCCTGACTCTGGAACAGAAGGTCAAGGAGAGGCTGGGCGCCAGGAAGCCTTCAAGGTCCCAGGAGACCGCCGCTGTCAGACCTACAGCAATATTTGTCATGTTGGTGGCTCCCTTGGTCTCTGTCCTGATAATCTGCTGGGACAACCTCGGCAATCGGTGCTCTCCTTTCAGCTGAAGAGCCTTCATTTGACAGCAATTAACTACTGTGGTTTCCAGAGCTACTGAACATTTCCAAGGGGCTCAGGAGAAGCCATCTTCTTCCACCTGCTCCACCACCAGCTCTCTGCAAAGACCTTGGCATGAAGGTATAAAACCAGCAGAAAAACCCTCCCACCTGGCCAGCGCCACACAGAAGCGGGAATGTTTTTCAAGAGATCAGTCAGAAATCTGGAATTTCCTCCGAAATATCACATCCAACACCCTTGACAGAGGTCTAGGAAAGGTTTCTTCATCTGAATTTGGCCTGGAGTCCAAATTCAGCCCTGTCGGTTCTCTGATGATCTGCAGTCGTGATGGGAAGGAATATCGTAGTGGAAAAAACGGCAAGCCGAGGCAGGGTGAGCAGAGCAATACTGGTGTTACTTACACGGGTGCTGGAGTCGCCGACAATGAGGTTTTTATGCTGCGCACGAAGAGGAGCCCTGGCCCAGACGATGACAATAAACTGCTGGTGCACATCGCCAGGGAACAGCACAGCTCCTGTGAAAAGAGAATTTGCCACCAGCCGGGTACCAAAAATCCCCCCTTCTCCTTAAACTCTAATGTCCTTATTTTCAATTATTTGTCTTATTAATCGGCTTTTTAGCAAATCATTCGCTTTCAAAAGGCCTGTGCAGCGTCGGCGCTCTGTTTCAAGTGCCATTTGTCACTTGGTCAGGGCTGGCAGGAGCCCCGGGCACACAACCAGCGCGTGGGGAGGACTTGGCCACAAAGCTCAGGCTCAAGGTCCTGCACTTGGCAGGGCTGGGTGGGATGGGGTCAGGAGGGGGCCTTGGCCTGCAGGAACAAGAAGAGCACTATCTGTCTGGGGTAAAACACAGAGAAACTGGATGATCTCAAAGGTCCTTTCCAACCATGAAGATTCTATGATTCTATGAAACTGCGTTACAAAACAGCCCTCTGGTTTGTCTTTAAAAATGGAGCTGGTGGAGGAGAGCTGGTGGTGGAGAAGAGCTGGTGGTGGAGAAGAAGAGTTGTTGGTGGAGAAGAGTTGTTGGTGGAGAAGAGTTGGTGGTGGAGAAGAGCTGGTGGTGGAGAGGAAGAGCTGGTGGTGGAGAAGAGTTGGTGGTGGAGAAGAGCTGGTGGTGGAGAAGAAGAGCTGGTGGTGGAGAAGAGCTGGTGGTGGAGAAGAAGAGTTGTTGGTGGAGAAGAGTTGTTGGTGGAGAAGAGTTGTTGGTGGAGAAGAGTTGGTGGTGGAGAAGAGCTGGTGGTGGAGAGGAAGAGCTGGTGGTGGAGAAGAGTTGGTGGTGGAGAAGAGCTGGTGGTGGAGAAGAAGAGCTGGTGGTGGAGAAGAGCTCGTGATGGAGAAGAAGAGTTGGTGGTAGAGAAGAGTTGTTGGTGGAGAAGAGTTGGTGGTGGAGAAGAGTTGGTGGTGGAGAAGAGCTCGTGATGGAGAAGAAGAGTTGGTGGTAGAGAAGAGCTGGTGGTGGAGAAGAGTTGGTGGTGGAGAAGAGCTGGTGGTGGAGAGGAAGAGCTGGTGGTGGAGAAGAGTTGGTGGTGGAGAAGAGCTGGTGGTGGAGAAGAAGAGCTGGTGGTGGAGAAGAGCTCGTGATGGAGAAGAGTTGGTGGTAGAGAAGAGCTGGTGGTAGAGAAGAGTTGGTGGTGGAGAAGAGCTGGTGGTGGAGAAGAGCTGGTGGTGGAGCAGAGCTGTCAGCGCAGAGGCAGGAGTGTAGGGTGGAACAGGAGATGGATGGAGCTTCAGGTCGTCTTTGGAGGACAGAGAGAAAATCATCCTTTGTTTTTTCTCTGGCACCGTGTGAGAGGTTTCGAGTGAGCTGAGCAGGACCAGAGGGCGAGTTGCTCCATGCTGGTTGACCAACACTCATCAGAATGGCCGGGGTGGAGAACGGGGGGTGGTAGCCCCATGGCGTGCCTGGCCCCTGCCCCGTCGCTCCTCTCCCTGTCCACCCTCACTCACCTGCCTTTTTGCTATCCACCGCTCCTTTCTCATGCTGTCTAAGAACCACATTTGCCCTTTTTCTTAAAAAAACCCCCATCTTTATGCGAGCGTGGCGCTGTCACCTTGATGGGCGTGAAAACAGACTGACCTGAGGAGCGTCAGAGCCGTGCAGAGGCGCGGGCTTGGCTTCGTGCCCGCTTTCGTTTTGACTTCGTAAAGAAGCTACTGCAGCTAAATCGAGCTGCCTGTGGAACCACGTAGCCGGCTCCGCTTTATCGCTTTTCAGAATAGATTTTGGTTACGAGCGTAGCTGGCGCTGGGGTTAAACACCTCCGGCAGCCGGCGAAGGCAACGGCGCCTGCCCTCCCCTCCCCGCGGCGGGTCTCCAGCCAAGGCTTTTGTCACCCCGGGAAGGTTAATTTGGCTTTGGATGAGTTTTCCAGTAATTCAGGAGGAAAAAAGTGGAGCAGTTAAATATCGCTGCCGCCCGGGAAGCCACGGGACGCATCCTTGGGAGCACCGGCGAGGAGGAGGGTGGCAGCGTCCCTCCTGCTGTCTCGGGGGTGGGTTTGTGGTGAGCGGCCGTGGCTGGGTGAAGCTATCCCAGACCCAAGTGCGAAGCGTCCCCTTAATTCTGTGGGGTTTCTCGCAAAGCAGGTGGGTAGAAATGGCACAAAGGGACCGGGAGGAAGCGCTGCGCCTTCTCTTTCTGTAGCCAGGGGCGGCGTTGGCCATCAGTCGCCATCGCAACTTATCCCTCGGCATTTTATTAACAAGAAGCCCATTTATGACTTGAAAATGCGTATTCCCAAAATCTGTTTACACTTAAGATTATATAGGGAGGCACACGCTGTATTGCCTTCACATTATGGAAACCCGATGACTCATTAAATTTAACCAGAGCAAGCGCTGAACCGGCACGTGCTTTGTTAAAGCCATTTTAATTTCCAATGTGCCGGTTCCCCGCTGTGGTTTATGCCCCCAGTTTTCAAATCTAGGCACCCGAGTGTTAATTTAATTTCTCCTGGCCAGTGGCACAAGGGCAGATGGGCTGGAAGAGTCTATTTTGGGTGTTTAAAAGCCATTTGTGACCTAAAAAAAAAATCGGAAGTTTGTTGGAAGGTGTTTTTTCTGGACTCTTGATTTACCAAAGGCATTTTAGCCCAAGTAATTGGCATTAACCTTAAGAGTATAACGTACTTGTTTTGAGCATTTTCCATTTTTCCGAAGTAAAAACAGAAAGGTTAAAA
Organism: Chroicocephalus ridibundus; assembly: GCF_963924245.1. Classification (NCBI taxonomy): domain Eukaryota; kingdom Metazoa; phylum Chordata; class Aves; order Charadriiformes; family Laridae; genus Chroicocephalus; species Chroicocephalus ridibundus. The sequence continues at coordinate 6,654,197 of NC_086300.1, read as the reverse complement.
GAATTGGAAAAGATAGGATTTCAGCCGTATTTATTTCAGTCTGAGTTCAGTTTGTAAATATAACTCCAAAACTGCCAACACTTGTTAATTGTTCTTGTTGTTACTTTGTGAGCTGACAGCGATTTTACTAAATCAACTTGTTGATTTAGTAATCAAACTAATCACCGTGCTTCAGAATTCTTTTAATTTGAAGTCCCTTTAGGTGCTGTGGAGTTAAGGAATCGTGCTGTAAGCTTATTGTCAGAGGGGCTTTCTACATGCTCGGAATTTTAAAAAAAAACAGCGTTTAGATTTTGGTTTAGTAAAACAGTAGGAAACCGGCGGTAAATCTCTGTGGCAAATTGGATGCGTTGTTCTGGATTTTGGGAACAATTGAAATGGAAGGTATTGACTAGGCAGAGGTTTAATTTAGGTTTTAATGATCATTTTTGTATAAGTAGTCTTTAAAGCCCTCCTACAAAGCAATCAACACTCCGGAGGTAAAATTCCGCCCCTAGGAATTGAGGAGGAGGCGGCTTTAAATAGCACAGCACCCTCTGCTCCCTTTGTCTGTGTCCTTGTGCAACCAGGCAGCTCATCCTCTTTGTTTCTCCTTTGCATCCTGCAGAGGAGGAGAAGAGATAAAGGCATGAAGTAAAGGCAGGAGTCTCCACCGCAGCCATCAGCCCCCGGGCTAGACTTTCCTGAGCAGGAGATGATCCCGTCTTCCTCCAGTCCTCCTGGAGCTGAAGGCTCTGCCCTCGGGTTTGAAACCGGTTGGGTGTCCCTCTTCACCGAGAGCCGAGGCCGTACCCTGCCCCTGCCTCCTTCAGTGGCGTTCTTGGGTCAGGAGATGCTCAGGGCGTCGGGGATGAGCACCCGCACATCCCTGCCCCTGGAGAGCAACTCGCTGGCTCCCTCCTCACAATAAATCCATCAACCATTTCCATTTTCCCAATTTGCTCTTTATTTTGTGGCAGGTCGGGGCACAGGGGAGATGCTCCCCTTGGCAGCTGGCTGTGCTTCCCTCCCATGGTGTGGGGTGTTCCTTCCAAAGCTTCTCTGTCCCATCCGGCATCTGTGGAGCTTGCAGGCCATCCATGTCTAGCAGTCCTGCGTCTGGAAGCTTCTAAAAAAATCTTAAATCTGGATTAGGATCAACATCTCCTCGGCCTTAACGGTTGTGACGTGGCAGCTAATAGACAGCAACGGCTTTTCACAAGTTGTCTTCTCCTGACACTCCCGGCCAGGGCTGGCCAGAGCAGTCCAGGGGTGGCTGTCCCCAAGCAGTGTCCCCCAGCCATCAGCTGGAATGGGATTCGCTTCCTGCCTAGTCCCGAAATTGCATCTCATTTTCAACTTGACCCCGCTTGGGATGGGGGCTTGGAGCAGCGATGCCCTCCAGCCTGAATTATCCCGCGAGTTCGTTTTTCAGGGACCGGCGCCAGCAGAGCAGGCGGTGCGGGACTGAGCTGGGGACCACTGGGAGCAGCCCTGGCCACTGGGAGCATCTCCTCGCCCCGACGCTGGGAGCACGGGGAGGGGGGTAACAGGCACATTCCAGCTCGGGTTGACCGGCTCCGTCTCCTGATAACAGCTCTTGTGGACGGCTGAGCAGTACTGATGGGCTGCAGGAACCGCTCATCCTCCAGAGCTGGAAAAATGACCTGGAGCCAGTGAATGAAAAATGCACAAAAAAAAGCTGGAGAGCCATCTCGGGCTTTCTCGCTGCCCCGAGAGAGCGGGGAGCACAGACAGATGCCAGCAGGATCGTGCTCTTGAGGGTTTCGGATGCGTCACAAGTCCCGGGTCACCGTAGGGTTTTTCCTTCCCGCTCTGACCTTTGCATATAGAAGCTAAAGTGGAATTTTTTTGGAAAACCCCTCTCGAAGCTGTCGTTCTGCTCAGGGCCAAACCGCAGCCTTTTGGCTTTTCCTTGTCAAATAAACGCGGAAAGGAGAAAAAAAAATCATAGATCGAGATACAGTCAGACGCGGTAGCACGTGTCGATATCACACATCTCTCGCGCTCCTCCTGTAAAGAGACAGAGCCAAATAGTGCGATTCTTGGGAGACGCGAGCCGGCTGCCTCCGGAGTCCGTGGCCCCACGATTCTAGAGTGAGTCTGGGTTTGGGTTGTGGTTTCCTCTGCCAAAGAGGATGCAGAGCGGCCGGGTGCCGGTTGGGGGGTGTGGGGGGAGTGATGCTGCTCTGCAGTCTGTCCAGCACCCGCTCCGGTAAAACCTCCGCGGTATGGGATGCTCCAGTTCTCCTCTCAAACCCAACTGGGAGCGCTGGGCAGACTGGGGATTTTGCAACAGGCCAAGGGAGTGCATGGCAAGCTGGTTCTCGCTGTAATAGGAAGAGCACACGGGTGCTTTCAGCAGTGGAAATCGTGGCTAATAGGCCAACGCAAACTAATCGCATCCTTGCTGTACTGCTGAGATTCTGTTAAACGACGGGGAACTCAAGTGGAATTTGTGGTCCGTATAAAACCGAGTGCTGTGCGATGGCTTCGGGTGCTCTCCTGTCCCGGGCTGCAGATTAGCACCGTTCCACAGTAATATCCTGTCTGCCGCAGGATTTTTTTCATTTCCAGAAAGCAACTGGCTTCTTTTGAATTTATAGTGTATGCAAAGGGGGTTTTTTTGTTTGTTTGTTTGTTTGTTCGTAGCTTTGATCGAATGATGTTTTCTAGGCCTGCCTTCTGTTGGTGTATATTTTTACGGAGGGCTGGGAGAAAGCTGCGTGCCTGGCTGTCAAACCTGTCTTTGGGGAGTAGAAAGGGTGTTAGTTAAGGGGTAAGTTAACTTCTCTTTCCTCTCATCATTTCTTTATACGTCTTGTGTCTTTTATCAGGCAGGCAAGCAGCTGGCGTGCCTGCGTCTGAGGAGCTTGCGGAAGGGCTTTGGCAGGGTGGGAAGAGGAGCCCTGCCTCTCCTGCTGCCCAGCCCAATTCCATCCGGAACGCCTTGGAAATGGAATACCCCTCTTAAATGCGCTTCCTTACGCTGTTGTTAACAGCTGCTCTAACTAGCGTTGGACTGCCGGGCTCCTGCTCCGGCCTGCTCTGGAGGATGGTTTGTAAGTCAGCGGCCGCGCTGCTGGGGGTTGACTTTCCATGTCAGGCTGTTAATCATCTCCTGTTACCGCTTGCTCCTTTGTCTCAAGTGGAAGTTATCTCCGGCGCAGATCTCGAGCGTTTAGGGTTCGGTTATACACTTTGGCGGTGTAAGGGTAAAGGTGATAATTAGCCAGTGGTTCCCCAAGGAGCAGAGCAAAATCCGCAGGGTGAGTCTTCACTTCCTCTCTCTTCACACCTCGCTTTTCAAACGCTTAATCCTAATAATTGCAAGCGTTCGGATGTCTGACTTGTCCGCTTGGCACGAGAACATCGAAGTACCTGTTACGGTTGGATTGATTTGGTGTCACAGGTGGATCTCAGGAAGAAATTCTTTGCTGTGAGGGTGGTGAGCCCCTGGCCCAGGTTGCCCAGAGAAGCTGTGGCTGCCCCATCCCTGGAGGGGTTCAAGGCCAGGTTGGCCGGGGCTTGGAGCAACCTGGGCTGGTGGGAGGTGTCCCTGCCCAGGGCAGGGGGTGGCACTGGGTGGGCTTTAAGGTCCCTTCCAGCCCAAACCACCCTGTGATTCTGTGATTCTGTGTATGTGCTTATTGTGTGAGTTCCTCCAGCCCCTGCCTGGGTTTGGTAGAAGTGCCTTCCAAAGAGCGAGGCGCTGGGCTGCGCTGGGTTTGCGTCCAGCCTGTGCGCGCAGTGAAGATTCCCTTTAGAAAGTTAAAAATCAGAACTTGGGTTAAATTTATAGAAGATAGCAAAAAACCCGCAGCTTTGAAAGCTGTAGTGGTTCTCCTGGGCTGCCACGTGCTGGCTGCAGCCTCGCGCGGCGGGAATCAGGCCATTCCCCGGTGCCGCTCTCTGGGCTCCCGAGGCTTCGGTCCTGCTCCTGCATCCCCATGTCCTCCCCGAGGACCGAACCTGGCCTCTCATCCTGGCAGCAGCGCGCCCGGGTCCCAGTTTCAGAGAGCTCAGACATCATAGGATGTGACAAATCATTGCAAAGGTTTTATTTTGGAGTATAGAACTGCAGATTAATAAGCTTTAGTTGTGCTGACTTTTTGCTGGCAGCAGCTCAGTTCCTTGTGGGAGGGACGGAGAGAGCAAAAGACTAAGAAGCAGCTCCAATTAGTGACCTAAGTGTTTACACTGGCTAAGGAGCACCTAATTACCTGTCAGCAGCTTGCTTTCTCCTGGTCACAAGCGTTTACACACGGAGCCAGTAATTCCAGCTGTTTCCCTCTTGTGCTGCAGGAATTCAGAGATAATTATGGGCAGCGATTTAAAGGTAGCTGGCTCATCCCTGCATGTAAGTGTCATGGGAAGGCGCGTACACCCAGGAGAGTCGAGCGAGTATCATCACCGTTGGGAAATGCTGGTCTGAAAAGAGTCTTTATCTCCTTTCGGCGTCAGGAGCGGGCCGTGCTAATCGTACGCCACAAGCTTGACCTCCCTGTGTCTGAGCGGGGCTGCCGAGGCGGTAGCCCGCGGGTTGATTTATAAGCTGCCGGGTGATTTTCAGGTAGGTTTTGTGCAGAGCGGCTCGCTAAGCAGCCCGCCCTGGCTGTCCTGCGATGCCGCGCTAAACTTGGCAGCAGCCGATTTGCTCCGACCTCTGTTTCTCAAGCCGAGAATAAGCCTGTTGGCTCTCCGTGTCCGGGGCAGGATTTTAGCCCCGGAGAAACTTGCATGACTTAAGAAGGGCTTTCATTGATCTCAAGGTCAGGCAGACTCTTCTAATCAGCTCACCTAATCGCTTGCCCTGCACAAGCTCTGGCCATTGACCCAGCGAGACGGAAGATTGCTTCATGCCCAACTCTTGGCGTGATGCGGATGTCGATCAGCGCATCGCCTCCATAAGAGCAGGAGCTGCGCCAGGCCACATCAGGAGAGCGTTAGCACCTTCCTCCCGAGGGCTCCCACCTACGCGCGCTCCTCTTCGTCTCTGGCTCTTCACGTTGCGTTTTTAGTTTTGTGTACAACATGGTTCCAAGCTCTGTGGTCCCGTGACCGCCGTGCTCTTGGATGAAGAGATGTGATGCCGTATCATTCTGCCGTCATCTCCTTATTTCTAGCCGTTGCGTTAAAGGATGCCCTGGATGTTGTCACCTGTTCTGCGTACAGAGCTGTTGGAGCTAGAAAAGAGAAGCTCTGGGGCCGCCAAAGGGAAGAAGAGCAGTTCACCCAACTGCGGACAGGAAGGGAGAATCATGAGACTGAGAACCGCTCTGTTTCGCAAACAGATTGTTTTTATCTTATTTACTGAAACCCCTCATCAGCCTCCCCTGTCGCTGCAAACAAAAACGGATGTTGCAAAAAACCGAGATCCTCAGACGCAGCTTTTAAATTAGCTTGAAGAGTGTTCCTTGTTTGTGGTGTTAGCGGGAAGTCCTTGAAAGTGTTAGGATGAGCGTAAGACGGTCCTCTTGCCGGTTATGTCTTGAGGTGAGGCATTAATTTGCCATTTCGGCAGCGCTGCCGTCGAGCTCCGCGGCTCGCTGACGGGCGGGCAGACCCTGCAAGGCTGGAGGAACGATTCCCTTCCCAGAGATTATTTCACAGTGGTGGCATCTTATCTTGCCAGTGCAATGGCTCTTCGGAAAACGTATAGGGAGCCTCTTGAAATGATGCGATAGCCTTGGAACAAAGAGTTAATCTATCACCAGTGGAAGCATTTGCTTTGCAACTCATTTTTCCCCGTTCGCGGCTCAATTTTTCAATTTATCGCAGAGAGCAATGCGAAAGATTTAACTCTGGTTAAGCCCAGAGGAAGGTGGAAGCTGATTAGGAACTGGGGCGGGGGAAAGATGTTTTGCTCAGCTGGAATGAGCGCAGCAAAATAAATTAACGCTGAGCGCTCGAGCTGTAGATACGTGATTTGTTAACGGCTTGAGCTTTGCGGGCATTTGGTTGATGTAGCGAATTTCTCAGTGCCATGTGTAAATCTGCTGATTTCTCCGAGCGTGGACCCTGAAATATAGGAGCGTAAAATATTGATGATTCTGCCTACTAAAAGACGGATATGCTAATGGGAAGCCTACCACCGTTTGGTACCTCCAAATAGCGTTCGCTGTGGCTCGGGGATCGTAGTTATTCATCTTTGCCACGGCCCCGTGAAGCGGTTGGTGTCCCCGTGAGACCGGGAGCCTAAGGCTGTATGATGCCACGGCTCATTCTTAGAATATTTTTCCCAAACTTGGCTGTATTTGGAGAAATTTCTGTAGGAGCTGAAGACCCTGCAGGTCACCACGTCCCTTTTCCTGCCTGGGGCCGGGGCGGGGCGGTATTTGGGATGAATCCGAAGGCAGGGAGGGTCCCGAGGGGTTTGTTGTTGGAGCGGCCGCAGTGATGCCGCCGGGAATTAACAGCCTTTGGCGTTGGTTCCAATCTCCGCGAAGCAGCAGGTCGGGGGTGGGAAGGAAAGAGGCTCATCCACAGAAATAGCATCGAAGGAAAAACTGTACCCTCCGCTGCGAGGAAAGATAGGAAGAAGGATCGATTCTTTTGCAGCCCAGAATGCAAACTGTGCCAGACAGTAATTAAAAGCGTTTTCCTGTGCCTAGTAACGTGTCTGTGTCTGCAGCCTAAGCCTGCTCGGGAACAGACCCCTCTTTATTCCAGGGGGGCCGAGGGGCAGCAACAGCCTGGCTGGGGGGTCACCAGCAGTCCCAGCCCCCCGGCCCATCTCTCCCACCGGTCCTGGCCTGGCCCAAAGCTGGCTGATGGACATGATGATTTCCCCCTCTGCTCTACTCTTCCCCCTCTGCTCTGCTCTGGTGAGACCCCACCGGGAGGACTGGGTTCAGCTCTGGGGCCCCCGGAGCATAAGAAGGACGTGGACCTGCTTGGGCAGATCCAGAGGAGGCCCCGGAGATGCTGGGAGGGCTGGAGCCCCTCTGCTGTGGGGACAGGCTGAGAGAGCTGGGGGGGTTCAGCCTGGGGAAGAGAAGGCTCCGGGGAGACCTTGGAGCCCCTTCCAGTCCCTAAAGGGGCTCCAGGAAAGCTGGGGAGGGACTCTGGAGCAGGGAGGGGAGCCATGGGACGAGAGGGAAGGGTTTTACGCTGAACAAGGGGAGATTTAGATGAGATCTGAGGAAGAAATGTTTCCCTCTGAGGGTGGTGAGCCCCTGGCCCAGGTTGCCCAGAGAAGCTGTGGCTGCCCCATCCCTGGAGGGGTTCAAGGCCAGGTTGGACGGGGCTTGGAGCAACCTGGGCTGGTGGGAGGTGTCCCTGCCCAGGGCAGGGGGTGCCACTGGGTGGGCTTTAAGGTCCCTTCCAACCCAACACATTCTGTGGTTCTGTGATTCTATGATCTGAAGGGTCCCTTCCCACCTAGGGGCTTCCGTGATTCTCCGTGCTCCGGAGAGCAGCTGAAGACCCGGGGAACAGGCCAGGGCTGCGGATACAGACTGTGATTTCCACGGCGAGCTCCGGCGCTGAATTTCGGGCAGGAGGGATTTGCTGCCTTCCCGGGTGGGGTAGCTGAGGATAAACATTCGAATAAACATCCACCTCGTGTTTCCATAGGTGTTGTCCTCCAGCGGAGTCACGTAACGCCCTGAAATGGAAATTATATGTTGTTGCAATGAAAATGCAAATGCTGAATCTAATGGGAATCGGCCTGGCAATGTGCATTTCCCCTCCAATCTTTTTAATTTCTATAAGCAAAAATCTTTTTGTTTATGCACCTGTTTTTCAGGCTGGCTTTGCCACAAGGAAGAGTATTTTTTGCGTGATCCAACACAGTTATTTCAGCTATTTTCTCCAAATCCCAACTTCTTGCTGAATAAGTTAGGCAAAGGAAAAGCAGAAATAGGTCAGGTATTTAAATAAGACGCAGTTGTCTCTCTTCACAGCAAGTTGCCTTTTTTCCTGCCTGTGTGAATTGTGCTAATGTATCGGAGAATAAAGAGGAGAGAACAAAGGGAAGCAGAAGTGCCGGCTTTTTTATTCTGGGATTGCAGCTTTAGAGCCCTTTACTTTGCAGAAGTGATACCGAGACCACTCTGGAACATCTCAGCAAATGCTCCCGAAATAATGAAAACCGAATTGGCTGCCCAGGCTCTCGGAATACCCAAGACCCACTTGAAATCCTGCCCGTCATTTTGCTATCGCATAAAAAAAATTGATTTCCCGGTATAGCCGGAGCCCCGCTTCTAAGAAGAGTCCTTGATGCCTTGTGGGGTATCGGGAATCCGTAATATTGAAGAAATACAGTGAAAGTTTGGTGTTCTTGGGAATCGTCAGGCTTGAAATGCAGAGAAAAGGGCTGCCTTGAGTTATTAGTCATAGGGTGAGATTTTTCGGCTGGGTTCTTTGTTCCGGGGAGTGCCTGTGGCTGATCCCAAGCTCCTGGCAGGTCGGCTGTCACATTGGTTTAGGCTAATCTGACTGCTCCTGGTCCTTGGAGAGGACATCAGGAATCCAGAATTAAATTCCTCGTTTTAAATACCTGCGCCGCTGGAAGGACTTTGTTTCATGAGTTTTAGGTTTTGTGATGGAAGGAGAATCTTTCTTACAAACTCCGCCTCCCCCTTTCTTCTCCCCGGCTTCAAACCTGATTCACCCCGATGCTTTCGACCGGAACAGTCATGACTTTCATCATGGCTGAAACTTGATCAGCCCCAAAACGTTTCGTGGGGATGCTGTGACGCTGATACGGAGGTGGTGTCAGTACCGGTTCTGGCTGGGCTTTTCCGCATGGACAATTTTATGCGACAGAGTTTTTGAGGCAGCAGAAGCAACTTTTCCCTACGTTTTGGGACCAGTCCAGCCATCCGCTTTCCTCCTTCCTGACGTGTCTGGAATCCCCCGCTCCCTCCCTAATTTGTCCACCTCATGATTGCCTTCTTGCTCTTGTCTTCTCTTTTCTGTCATCCGAACTCTCCTCTGGGCTAACGACCAACCCTCCCCATCTTTCGGCCATCCTGGGCTGGGAAACAGAGGCCAGATTTTCTCAAGACTTAAAAAAAAAAAAAAAAATAGCGTTGCTGGGGACGTTTGGTGTAGACGAGGTGTGTCGGCCCCCGCCGTCCTGAGAACAGTTGGAAACCTGTTCAAACATCATCCCTAAAGTACCGTCCGCCGCTGGGACCCCGCTCATGGGATGTTGGCAGCCAAAACCAAATGCACCGAGTCACTCCGTGCTCTGTTCCTGAGACCCCCAACCTCTTCTCGGTGGATTTTTTTCATAGAATCACAGGGTGGGAAGGGCCCTCTGGAGATCATCCCCTCCAACCCCCGGCCAGAGCAGGGTCACCCAGAGCAGGTGGCACAGGAACGCGGCCAGGCGGGGTTGGAATGTCTCCAGAGACGGAGACTCCCCCACCTCTCTGGGCAGCCTGTGCCAGGGCTCTGCCACCCTCACAGCAAAGAAGTTCCTCCTCCTGTTGAGATGGAACTTCCCAGGGGCAAGTTTGTGCCCGTTGCCCCTTGTCCTGTCCCCGGGCACCACTGAGAAGAGCCTGGCCCCTTTTTCAGTAGGACCAACCTTGGTACGATCTGTTCCTCAGCTTCCCCCTGACCTTCTGAGCATCCCTCGTATTTAAAATCCCTTTTTAAGCCCTTCATACTTGCTTTATCTCTTTGGGCTCCTCCGAAAGGCCCTGGGTGTGCTTTTGCCGCAGGAACTAAGAGGGAAGTAGCCGTTGGTTAAAAAGCTAAAACCTGAATGCGATGGTGGAGCAATCGTTTGGCTGTGCCCTGAGTCACCCTGACTTGTAGCTTACCCTTCCCCTTCCCGTCCGTCATCCTCTGCCCGATGATTCTCCCCTGCCTTGTTCCGCAGGGTCCGGTGCGTGTTTTAAACTGCCTTTGGTGTGGGAGGCACCTGGCGGGGCGATGCCTTGGCAGGAAACACCGCGCTGCCCGCGACGTCCCCGCTGCCGCGTCCCTCCCCATCGAATGGCTCTCAAGGAGCAGGGGGGGGACACACACACAACGAAAACCCCAGGGGTGGAAAAATCACTACGTTCCAGTGATTCTTCTTTTGGCCGTAGCGAGAGGCGTTTTTAACAGGCGGGAGACCTCGGTGAGACTCCTCAACATGGGGTTAAAAGCCTGTCATTAATTGAAGGATGATTCAGCTTCCTCAGCTGAAATGTCACCGTGTGGATGCCGGGAGAGGAGGAGCCAGCATCTTCCTCGCTGGCAAAACACCGCGGTAACCCCAGCACTCCCCCACCCCCCCGGCCCCGACCCCTCCGCGCTCCCCTTCCAGAAAAATTCACGGTTCGGCTTTCAGGAACGAGCTGGTGGTTGGGGGCTGGAGAGCCCTGACGCTGCCTGCCTAAATCATCGGGGAAAACGCTGGTTGCCCGTGAAAGTGTGACCTTTTATCAGGCACAATGCGATAAAAATCTTGGTTCACACGGGGAGGGTGAAGAGGAGCATCGCTTCTCCCCAGGAGCAACGCTGCAGGAGAAAACAGCACAATAGCACCTCTTTTTTACGGTGGTTTTCTATCCCCTGAAGCTTTAGCTAATTTCTCTCTTTTTCTATTAGAAAAGGAGAAAAAAAATCTGGGTTTTCAGTTCAGATCTGGAAATAGAGAGGCAGGATTGAGCGCAGCTGTTCCAGGTCAGAGGAGCCGAGGAGCGGAGACGTCTCTCGTGCTGGCAGAGCAAGGTTATTCCGAGGGCCAGAGGAACGGGCCTCGTGGTGACGAGCTGCCGTCGGGCTCGGATCAGTTCGGCCCCGCCACTGGACAGAGTGGCCCAGAGGGCCGGGAAGCCGCTGGCCATTTCACATGATGTCACCTCGTCCTGCGCTAAGTAGGTCACGGTGACACCCTGCCCCAAAGTCCCCCGCGCCGGCGCTGCTGCCATCGCAGCGCTGCCCAGCAGGACCATCCCCGGTAAACTCAGAGGGGGTGGGGGGGAAAAACCCACGACCCTCAGAACGGGGAATTCAGGCAGAATGAGCTTATCCGGGGGTTATCCGGGGTGCGCCGCGCGGCAATCGGAGGCGGCAGTAAACGAACCCATCTCTGGTTGCTGGGCATCGGCCCCTGGTTGGCTGGCAGGAAGGAAGCATCAGATGGGATGATGACTATCCAGGTTGCCATAGTGACCGCGAGCCCTGCTGCTAAAAGCAGTCCTTCTCCATCACCCACCCCCCCCACCCCCACCCCCCCTCCCCGGCACGCGCACACGGGCTGTCACACGCCGCTCAAAGGCACCGGCTGAATTATCCCATGCCGAGCGAGCGCGCCCGGCGGTGGATGTTCCCCGGGATGTCAGAGCCCTCCCGTTCAATTCCCGTCTCTAATGAGCTCAGCGGCGATGCGCGCGGAATAGAAGGGAGCTGAGCCATTTGCCTGCGCAGCCGCTCGGCGTTCCACGGGCTGCGGGACGGCTTCGGACAAGGGCAGCCGGCTCCTCGGCACGGACGTTACTGAACCCAAGCTTTGGGAGCCGGGGGTGGGACGCGACGATGCCAACTCCCTTCCCGGCACGTGGGGAGAGCCCTCGCGCCGTCGGCATCGTGGCTCGTTTCCCGCAGCTGTCGGTGCCGGCAGAAGCCCAGCTTGTGGCTTCGCCGTAGCAAATGGCCCAAACTGGCAGTTTCACTCGCACAGGTCGATCCTAAAGAATGATAAGTCAAAAAGAAAAGGAGGAGAGAGCCTTAAAAGCGTGCACACTTTGGATCTTTTTAATAATAATTTTAGGGGATCTCTATGAAGCTCGGTGGCAGCTTCCCGCGTTTTTATGAGACAGCTTTGTTGAAGGACTTCGGCCCTCTGCCAGACTTGAAAAACATCTAAATATCCATATAAATAGCTAAAAACCTCTGTATAAATATCTAAAAATCCCTGTGCAAGTATCTAAAACTGCCCGTTTAATCCACAGCCCTGCACCTACCGTTGGGGAAGGTAGAGTTGCCCATCCATCGGGACGGCTACGGGTTATGTCTGCGTCGAAGGGAAACGCCAGGGCAGCAGCGGCCCTTCGCTGTGGCATCATTTTCCGTCCTAATGCACCCCTCAGGTGTTTCGGCCGCTGTTTGATACCGGAAAATTGTTGTCCCCTTGTAAATTTGAGCGGTAAACAGTTGGATAATCCCACACTTGATGTCCTCGCCATCAGCTCCCTGTACCTCGCGTTCTAAATACATCCCAGCTGACCGAAACGTGTTAGATTCCCTTTGAAGTCTTTTTTTCTTTTTTTCCCCCTAATTTCTTCCTTCCTTAAACTTCGAAAATTCAGCCAGCGGAATTTTATCGGCATCTGCCGTCCAGGCCAAGAGCGTCCTTTCAGGAGGGACATCGCAAACGTGGGGCTGCGTACGCCCCAGCGAACGCGGCTCCGGTGAATTCAGCCCAGTGGCTGGGTGACGGCGAGGACCGGAGCCGAAAAGAAAATGTAATTTTTCCTGCTTCCCAGCCTGCCCGGGAATGGAGGTCCGTGATGTCCTAAACGGGAAGCGAGTCTGCGCTCATCTTCCTAAGTGGTCTTATTTTATTTATGTGCTGGTGCATTTCTAATGCGGGATTCTTGGCATAACCCCGTGAATGAGCCGATGTTCCGCTTTTACCCTGTCTCCAGCCAAGGACTTGGAATCATATTTTTGGCGTAGTGGTTTTTATAAAATATGTAACGCTCCAGCGCCTTGCGGCCGCGTTTGCTCCTGCTAAAGCAGCGGGCCGGCTGAGAGCGGACTCTCAAAAGCTTTGCCAGGGCTCAGAATAGCTGAGAAAATACGACTAATTGGGGACTTTGGGAGAAGCTGTGATTTATAGATTGGTGCTGCACCCGGGGAAGGCCAGTGGTGGTGAGGTCGGGGTCAGTTTGAGCAAGCGGCCCCCGTTGCCTGACTGTAACCTGCGCGCCCCTCGGCCTCAGAAACTAAATTTCTCTGTTTATCCAAAACCAAGTAGGATGCAAATCGAGCCGCAAAGCGCGCCGGAGCCCTGCGGGTAGGCAGGGTGAGGATGTTACGTGGTCGTAGACGTCGTTTCTTACCTAACGAGCGTGTTCGTTTCGTAATTCTGTGCCAAAACTGGTTTCCGCTCCGGGCAGGTTACCCCGGGTGACGCTCCTCTTCCCCACCCCCCCTCCCCGTTCCTGCCGGACCCTGCGGAGGGGTTGGTTGAGGGGACGGAAGGGACGCGGGTGCCCTCCCTCCTGCCACCCGCTCCCCCCGCAGCAGGGACCACAGACCCCCCCCCTGCCTCCTGCCCACCCTCCCCATCCTTCTTCCCTCCAGGCGGTTGCTTATCGCCGGTCTGTAAATCTTCACCGGGCTGAAAATCGGATGCAAAACTTCGGATTTTAGCTGCGGAGAGAACGCGAAATACACTGAGTTTTGGAAAGGATTTAATTCCTACGGTATCAAACTGCGCCCGGGGGCCAGGGAAGGGAAAAGGGGCAGTATGTGGAGTTTAGAGCGGTTTGCATCAAAATTCGGGGTTTGCATCAAAATTCGGGGTTTGCATCAATAACCCGCCTATTCGGCAGGGCCCTGGTAGGTGGGTGCTGTCGTGGCACTGCCGTGGTGGCTGGGAGCTGCCTGGGTATCTTTCGGTATTGCCTGCTGGAGGAAATAAATTATTGAACTCGCTCTCTGTGCTTTTTTTTTTTTTTTTTATGTGAAAGCTGCTTTGTTGATGAGATTTCCCGGGAAATACCCTATTTAAGTGAACGCGCGCGTTTTTCATCCGCAAAACCCGTCGACCGGCTTTAGCGAGGGCTTTGCGAGGGATGAGTTGCGTCAGGCGTCGAACGCTGATGGCACAGGGGAGGAAAAAAGACGGAGGCTTCCCCCTTTCGAAGCGCGGGGATGAATTCTCGGCTTTGAGAGGAGCAGAACTCGGGGAGCGTCAGCAGCGGGTACCGGAGCCCGATGGCTCCTGCGGGCAGGGGGACGCTGCTGCCCAAGCCTTGTGCTGGGGCGGGCAGGGAGGGGATTAATTAAGAGCCCAAGTGTGGTAACGAGGTGGGGGTATGATTTATAGCTGAGTTGAGGTGCCCAAAGTGCTTGTCCCCCACCCCAAAGCCCAGCACCTTCAACTTGGAGACGTGTTTAGGGCTGGGGGCGAGCGTTTGCCCCGGTGCAGCTGGAGGGTGAAGCCTCCGTTAATTTTTGATCCTTTTCTTGAATTTCACGGGATACGGGATAATTGCATTCACTTTTTGATTCGATCGAATTGCCCAGGGATGGAGGAAAGGGGCTGTGAGGGTATCGTCAAAGCGATGTCTCAAACCCACTTTTTTGGGGAGCTTTCCCACCGTAAAATAAGAGCTTGGCTGGGACCTGACCCCCATTAACCTGCTTTTTAGCTGCTTCGGTATTTTATTGAAATCTGGCTGTTAGCCCCCACCTTCCCCGCGAAGGCGAAGAGCCCCGGGGAGGGGAGGGGAGGGGAGGGGAGGGGAGGGGAGGGGAGGGGAGGGGAGGAGCAGCCCCTGCCCCGACCCCCCTACCCCGGGGATCCTCCTTCGCCCGGGGAGCGCGGGAACCGAACGGTTTGGCTGGAAGAGACGGAAATATTTCACAGCTCGCCGCCTCGCCGGCAAGCGCTCCCCGGCTCGCGAGGACGCATGCACAAATGCCCCAGTTACTAAATAAAATGAAGAACGAAGCGCAAGCTCGCCGGCGCTGCTCCGGGGCCGCCTGACCTTGGGTTCAAGCCGGAATAAATGTGTTTTAAGAATGAGCCAGCCAAGCGTTTGAACGGGCGAGGCTGACGCCTCAGCTGGAGGGGAAGGGATATACCTGGATCTACCGCGGACGCGTCATGGAAAAAGCACATCAGGGTGGTGGCAGCTGCCGTCTCCTCGGGAAAGTGGCTTTTATGGTTCAGGCTTGAATAAATGGAAGCGTCAGGATGCCAGCGGACCCCAGTGTTAATGGTTGACTTTGCTTTCGCCTTGCTGTATGTGATATTGGACACGTGTAAGGCTTTTCACTGGGGATATACGGATATTAACGAGTCTTGTTTCTCATTAAAAGGGCAAAAATAGAGCTGCTGACGCAACCCGCTAGCGCGGTGGTGTAACACGTGGTGCTGCGCGGCTCCCAAAAGCGAAGGCGAGCGGCTCTGTGGTTTGCGCTGGTAAATAGATGTCGGCAGAGAAAAAATGACGCATGGGCAAGTCGGAGCCAGGAAAGATTGAAAGCCACTTTTTGAGTGGTTGAGTTTTCCGTGGAACGGCGTGGGTTTGCAGCTTGTAGCCCGGTCCTTCTCTCGCAGATGGAAAAATTGCTTTTGAAGAACCGCCTCTTCCAGCTTCTGCGGTGATTTGCCTGAGCGTAGGCCACAAGGTACGACACGGTGTCAGAAATAAGCTGCAAACATTTGCTGGTTTTGAAGGCCAAAGAAGAATTCACGCTACCAAGTGTCACTTGACTGCAGATAATTTTGAAAAACCACACAGTGAGAACGGACCTGCCAGAGCCACGTTTAACTCAGCTGAACTTTCTTGGCATTAAAACGCCTGGAGGACTTGTCCTGACCTTCCACGATGGAAATTTGCCTTTTGATCCTGACTTGAGCTCTCCTTTCTTCGTGCCTGACTTCTTTGTGGTCTCTCTTCTCCATGGCTTTGATCCCTCTTAATGTCTGATCTCCGCCGAGACCACCTGATAGAGAAGCGCTCCGCAACGCAAACAACCCCACGTCTCTGAAGAGCGAGTAAGGGTTGGAGAAAACATCCTGTTTGTCTCGGGCTTTCGCCGTGCGAGACCTCAGAGAGGGTTTCACGAGGCGGATTTTGAAAACCCGGTGTGGTTTAGGGTGTTATCGCGGCCCTTTGGTGCACGTGTGAGTAACGCAGCGGATGCTGAATGAGCGACACGCTGCCTCCCGCCCCCGTTCGTCCCCGCTGAGCCGGCTGCTCCTGAGTTATGAGCGGAGAGGAATGATCTGCACCCGAAAATGGGTCCGGGTTAATCTCTTCACCCCGAGCTTCTCGGTGTTGGTAACCAGACCCGTGGGATGAAGAGCGCTGCCAGCTGCAGCTCCCGGGCTGCACTAAAAAGGGGCCGCTGATGGAGGGGGATCTCCTCTGGCGCCGCTAATACAGTCCAGCGGCCGCCGCGAGGAGGCAAAGAGGACATTAAATTATTTTCTCGGGTACACAGGGTAGTAAATCATCGCAGCAGCTACGCAAGCCAGGGCGTTTTAATAAGAGCTGGATGGGAAAAGGTGTTTTCTCCTTCCGACGGCAGAGCAAAGAAGGATGGAGTGTGCCAAGGAGTCACCGGGGTGATGCTGTCAAAAATCACCTGAGTCTTACTTAGGGAAATTTATGCTCCAAGCGCGTAAATCTCTTCTGGAAGCGGGAGCCGGCGCTTTGAAGCCGCGCACACTTCAGATGTTACTGCCCCCCCGAGAGGCAGCGGGAGAGCAGGGAAGACGAAGCGTGCCGGAGCTCGGAGTGCTTGCAGGGGACGGCTCTCCCTGGGATGAAATATCCGCCCGGGATGATCGGCGTGTGGTGCCCTTCGTGCCGTGGCTCCCCAGGGACGGCGCTTCCCCGACTCCCCAAATGCTTCCGTTCAAGCACAGGAGCGAGAGGCTACAGCCGGGGTGGTGGAAAACGCACACGAGGTTTCGCGCTTGTACACGTTGAGAACCTAGACGGTCCTGTTTTCATCTCGCGGTTGAGCTATTGTGGGGTTAGTTTTCACGCTGAGAACCGTAACTTTTCCTTCGAGCCCGGCTGTCCCCGGTATCATTGTCCTGCAAGCGGCAGAGAACCGGGAGTGGTCGGAGGAGATAGATCTCCCCCAGCCCTCCCCTGCCAGATCCGCAGGCCGGCACGGCCCTCAGCCCCTCATGCAGAAATCACTTATCTTTTCCAAAAATGACACCTGTTGTAACTCAGATACGTCAATGTTTATCACCTATGGTATAGCCCGTGTCATTTTAGACCCTGCTCGGTTTTTGTCACCTCTGTCCCCCCCCCCCCGCCCCCCAGTAGCAGTGAGCGCCACAGCCTGGAGTGAGCCGCAGCGGGGAGGTCACCCGGGGCCTGGGAAGCCATTCTCGCCCGCCCTGAAATTCCCAATATTGTTGTTCGTCTCTCTGGCAGTTGTTAGGAAGCACAACCTTGAAAGCTGCCTTTTTTTTTTGTCAGACCTCTCTGGTTTCTCTCTCCGCTCCTTTCCCTCACGTAGAACAGAGCTACCGCTTTTCTGGTTTCTTTTTTATAGCCTCCCTTCATCCGCCAGCCTTTTTGTTTTGTTTTTTTTTTGTTTTTCATCGCTGAGCCCCTGGAAGCCTGCAGCCGGTACCCGCGTGAGACCACGCCGCTGCCTTACAGGAGGTGTTAGGATTCCTCGGTGTTCTCCAGCCTGCTCCTCGCGCTTCCCAACAGCTTGTTTGCAGCTGCGCTCTCCCTCGAAGCCTTAACCGAGTGGGCCACGGTGATGCCTGCCTTTCCGCAAGAGCCCTTGATCTAAACTTTAGAACGATTTGATCGTTTAAAAAAAAATCCTCCCCGGAATACAGCCCATTTGGTGTATTACCGCCGAGCCCTCGTTTCACGCTGCGTTACGTGCTTGGCCTCGTCTTAAAGCCCTCTGGTTTGTTGTCATGAAAAATCAGGGTTTGCCATCTTCTACCCAAATTTTCCTTCCTAAAAAGAACTAATTTCCGGCTCGGCGCTGCCACTGGCTTTGTCCGTAGGCAGCAGCACCTCATTTACAGAGCCTCCCGCTCCCTCCCAGTCCCGGGAGCGATGGGGCTGCGTCTCGGAGCATCCCCGGACCGTGGCCGGGTACCGCCGTCCCTGGGCACGGCGTGAGCCCGGCTCCCTGCAGCCCGTCGTGCCTCTCGACGGAGCTCACGGCCACAAACGAAGAACGTCTCACTAACGAGGGCTTTGCTGTATTTTCACGCCTATTACAGCTCCTCGCGAGACATCCCAGGTCCTCTGCGTTTGCTCTTCAGCATCTCGTGTGTCTGACATGTACTTACCGATGCATTTATTTAACTTTCTAGTCTTAACCGCTGCCTTCGCAGAAACTCCCTCTGATCTTCCTCCCCTCTTTCCCTTCGCCGTTTTGCTTCCCACCGCTTACTGGCGCCGGAGCTGCTTTTGTATTATCGGCAGCACTGACAGATGTCTGGGGCCGTTTATGCGCTACTTGGCTTGTGTTTTCCCCGAGGTCCTCGACTAAATGCTCAGTCAAAACTCTAATATTTCATGGGCCACCAGTCTGCTTCCACCTGGAGCCATCTCCTCTCTGCTGGTTTCCCTTTTGCCAGCCTTTACCCAGGTGTCCGATGGGCTCGGGCTGTACCTCTACGGATGCTCTCGCTCTGGGATGCGGGTCTCCCGTCACACAGCCGCTGTTGCTGCCGATGCTCGTGGTCCTTCGCCTGCTCGCACCCCGAGCCGTCCCCTCGACTATTTGCCATTAACTCCTCTAAGGAGCGCGAGTCCCTGGACGGGCGCAGTGAGCCGAGGGAGGCGGTTTGCCACGCTCGGATGGAGCAGGGGTCCGTCTGACCCCGAGCGTCCATCTGAGCAGGAGGTGGAGGAAAGAGGAGAAGTCACCCAGTCCTGCAGAGCTCCCTGAGCCACGAAACCCACAGAGCAAAGAGAAACCCCGGCCCACGCGACCACCTGAGGTCGGCGGCCGTGGCTTGTACTGCCAGGACGTCGGGAGAGGCTGTTTCCACCCCAAACCATTGTTTGCGGTTCTATAAAAAGATCTGTGTTTTCAGGAAACACCAAAAACCTCTTGGTGTTTATTGCGCACAGAAATAATTGTCATGGGGTTTATTCTATACAGAGATTATCATGTGGCTTATTATATGCGGGGATTATCATGTGGTTTATTATATGCGGGGATTATCATGTAGTTTATTATATACAGAGGTTACCATGTGGTTTATTATATAGAGAAATTGTCATGTGGTTTATTATATAGAGAAATTATCATGTGGTTTATTATATACAGAAATTACGATGTGGTTCCCGGGCAGTTCTAGAGCAGCGCTGGGGTCGATCCTGACTTCCCCACGAAAGCTCTTTGATTTTGCCGTCCCTTTCGCGGGCGGTTGCACGCCTGGCTGCCGGCGGCTGGCCTTTTCTTCTTGCGTCTCGCGGTCTCTTCTAATGGAACCGTCGTTACAAACAAGTCATTTCATTTCCCAGAAGGTGCCCGGCAGCAGCACCCGTCGTTTTGTCCTCGTTGAGTTCCGTGGGTGTGCGGGTTACGTCGGGGCTGGGTGAAGAGCCGTCAGACGGGGCTGGTCCCGGTGGGGCAGAGCTGGGCTGGGCACCCACAGAGCCACCAGCACCGAGACCTTGTAGACGGTCTCCTAAACGCCGGTCTGTACGAGACAGACAGCAGAAGCGTCTCGGAAGCCTGTTAAGGGTTTACTAAAATAGAGGCTGATGTCTGGAACAATCTCTCCCACGCAGCCTGTAGCAAGGGTCAATCCGGCGCCAGCTCCGGGGGCTCTCGGTTGTCCTGGATCTGCCAGGCTCTCTCGCCTCCGCCGGCTGCCGGGATGCGGCAAGAACGAGGGGGATGAACGCAAAGGGACAAGGGCGAGGGGGGACTTCTCCAGGCAGCAAAAACTTCCCAACTGTCTTTTGAGGACGTAACGTGCAGCCCTTGCCTGTTGAGCGGAGGGGGGCGCTTGGACGTTGCGCTAGATAAGAAACGGGGTCTGGACCAACGCAGGACCCTTGAATCGAGTAGATCCCCAGGGCGAAAGAAGAGACGGGCATTTGGGCTGCCGTGGCGGGGTGCTCAGCTGCGGTTAAAAGACAGATCTTGAAAGCCGGAGAATTTGGGTTTAGCTCTTTAATTCTGACGTGGTTTTCGGTGTCACTTAGCTCTCTGCACGGCGGCTGTGTCTTGAGACGCAGAATCATCATAAATACATTCAGTTCTGCCCTTAAGTCTTCAAATGGCAAGATCTTCCACCTCTAATACGAAACCCAGTTGGTCCTTTAAATTGGCAGAAGGCCAGAAGATTATTCAGAAGTAATTAGTAAATTCATAAATGGTCCTTAAACAGCAGCAACCATTGAAATACTCAAGGAATAAAGCACGGATGGTGAAGAGATGTGTGTTTCCAAGCTTGAAATTTAATAGAGCAAACTTTCTTCCACCTGAATTTCGCCTTGATGACCTTTCCTCACTGAATCGTCTTAGCGAGATGGAGGTGGAAGAGCAAAGTACCGTGTTGGGACAGGATTATGCAGTAAAATCTCAGTTTTTAGCCCAAGTTTGAGTGGAAGCGGGACTTGTCTCTGCCTTTGCTGCCATCGGTGTCTTGCTCGAGGTCTTGCAGAGCACCAATGAGCTCCAAAGGGTGTTTTCGCCATGCGTTGCCCTTGTCTATGAAAGACTTTGTGGGACTTCTAGGATTGCGCTGGACCATCTCCATCCCCGATGCTTCCCTTGGGATCTAAATTCTGCAGGAACTTGGGGAAGCCTCTCCCCAGCTGTGCTGCTTGGTAAAATCTCGTTGTAGCAGTGTGATTTGGAAGGTCTTTCAGTCCGGTGTATCGGCTGAGGCAGGCAGATGTTTTCTCCCTTTCGGTCAATAAATAAACCATCTTCCTCCAGGGCAGCCAGCTGCTGCCGTCTCCCCTTCTTGTGGCTGCATCAACAGGAGCGATGCTGGTGTGACTGATGGACTGGAAACCAAACCGACATCTCCTCCAGCCTCTGCCTTGTTGGCCATTGACCAAGCACAGGAGGAGCGTCCAAGACACTCAAGGTCGCAGCACATCGAGCTGCTTGTGGGGCTGGTGGCAGGGTCCAGTGTTGCGTTGCCTAGGGGGGAAGATTAAGGATGGGGTTTGCGATCCCTGTGTGGACTTGCCAAGGGGGTTGTTCTTTGGATGCCATTCAGGAGCCGTCCCGCTCCCCCAGCCAAAGGGTTTGAGGCCGAAACCTGTTCTCACGTGAAGAAAAGCAACATAGAGTCATGGAATGGTTTGGGTGGGAAGGGACCTTAAAGACCAGGTAGTTCCACCCCCCTGCCCTGGGCAGGGACACCTCCCACCAGCCCAGGTTGCTCCAAGCCCTGTCCAACCTGGCCTTGAACCCCTCCAGGGATGGGGCAGCCACAGCTTCTCTGGGCAACCTGGGCCAGGGGCTCACCACCCTCACAGCAAAGGATTTCTTCCCAATATTCCATCTAAATCTCCCCTCTTCCAGTTTAAAACCCTTCCCCCTCGTCCCATGGCTCCCCTCCCTGCTCCAGAGTCCCTCCCCAGCTTTCCTGGAGCCCCTTTAGGGACTGGAAGGGGCTCCAAGGTCTCCGCGGAGCCTTCTCTTCCCCAGGCTGAACCCCCCCAGCTCTCTCAGCCTGTCCCCACAGCAGAGGGGCTCCAGCCCTCCCAGCATCTCCGGGGCCTCCTCTGGCCCCGCTCCAACAGCTCCGTGTCCTTCTGCTGTTGGTGCCCCAGAGCTGGAGGCAGCGCTGCAGGGGGGTCTCCCCCGAGGGGAGCAGAGGGGCAGAATCCCCCCCCCTCGCCCCACTGATTTCCAGGCACGGCTCCTGTGTGTGGTCAAAATCCAGGCTAATGACGTTCCTCTCCCCTGACCTGGGCTCTTTCGCGCTGCTCAAAAGGGCCACCCGAATTTGACAATTAACAGCGACAGCCCCTCCATCTTCTTACAGATAATTTGATGGGGGCTTGGGGGGGCGGGGTGGGGGGGGAGAAGGCAAGTCGTTAGCACTTGTCCTTGTTACAGACACTTGATGCTAAACCTGCTCTCCAGGCACATGATGGCAGGAATCTCCGAGAGGTTCCTCTGCGTACGCGGCTCCTTCTGCTAAGACACGGTAAAAATAGCGAACTAAGCAGGGATTTTCGCCTCAGCTCACTGAGGCGAGAGTAAATAAGTATTAAATACCTGGGACAACGTGAGGGCTTTGTGCGCCGCTGCCCTGCCAGCCCCCCTCCCCCCAACCGCCCCCCCACCCCTGCTCGGTTTTAGGGAAGCCGTCAACATCGCCGTTATTTCGAAGCGGCGTAAAAATGCGGCTTTGTGGGATGTGATGTGCCACGAACGGTCTTAACGAAGGGCAAACGAAGCCTGCGCGGCGGGGAGGGCTGAGGCCGCGTCAGCGACAGTGCCGTAGCCACTGAAGCAAGGCGAGAGCTCGGCTCTGGAAGCTCCACGCAGCAGGACAGAAACCCAGCGCGTCCTCCGCGGGGTCTTTAGAGCGTCGAGGGAGGCGGTGGAGTCGATGCCACTCAGCCTTTAAACCACTTGGTGCGATAGTAAGAAATTCCGGCCATTCAGGAATTTCAAGTGTGGGCGAGGTCGCAGGAGGGATTTCCCAAAGGCCAAGTCATAGAGTCGTCGAATCGTCGAGGTTGGGAGGGACCTTTCAGATCATGGAGTCTCACCATCAACCCAACACTGCCCAACCCACCACTACCCCGTGTCCCTCAGCACCACGTCTGCCCGGCTTTTAGATACCTCCAGGGATGGCGACTCCACCACTGCCCTGGGCAGCCTCTTCCAATGCTCGAAGAAATTTCTCCTAATATCCATCCAGAACCTCCCCTGGCGCAACCTGAGGCCGTTTCCCCTTGTCCCATCGCCTGTCCCTTGGGAGAAGAGACCGACCCCCCCCCGGCTACACCCTCCTTTCAGGGAGTTGTAGAGAGGGGGATCGGGATGAGGGACCCGGGGACTCCTGGATGTCTCTTCCCCCCTCCCCGGGCTGGCGGTGGCTGCTGGGGACGGCTCTGCTGCGGGCGTTTCTCCTGCTCATTCTCTCTCCTGGCTCACGATGCCGGCTCTTTGCTGGTCCAAAGGGCTCGTGGCTGGAGCTCGTGCATCAGCGCGGCCACGTCTCATCCCCGGCCCACGGGAGCAGCCGGGCGTTCCTCTCCTTACGCTGCAAGGAAGGTTATTTGTGATACAAAATAGTGGCTTTTGTGGCCTTTAGCCAAGGGGGACATCCTCGACGGCCGGCGCTGACCCCGGAGCAGAGATGGGCAGCCACGTGGCCACGCTGTCCGCATGTCCCCCGCTGGCAGTGACCCGAACGGCCAAGGACAAACTAATTTGGGTGGCAAAACCTCCCGATTTCACTCAGGAGAATCATTTTTAGCACCAAAGCTGGGTTAAAGGGTTAAAAAGCTGGGGGATGGTTTGCAGTGCCGCTGGCGGGGTCATGGGGCGAGCGGGTGGCCGAGCTGCCGCAGACCCCAGCCCCGCCAGCCCCGTGGAGCGATTTTTCCCCCCACCGCGACATCCCCGTCCCCGGCGCCCAGCCCCGCGCCACGGTCCCTGGGGACACCGCTCCCGGCGTGGGGGACCTTGGCGTGGGGTGGACCCAGCCCGAAAGCTGGCCCCCCCAGCTGAGGTTTGCCTGAGCGCGCTGCGGGATGCGGCCTGACCCAAAACCACCTCTCCCTGCCCCGCGCCGAGGGCCGAGCCGCCGCGGCCCCCCCCGGCTCCTGCCTGACCCCGCTCTTCCCTTTTTTGCCTTCGCAGTGAGAAACGCGCTCTGCAAGTCAGCGTCACCAACCCGGTCCAGTGCAGCCTGCACGGGCGGAAATGCACCGTCTCCGTGGAAACCAAGATTAACCAATCCCAGCCGGATTTCACCAAGCATCGTTCCGGTTTCATCCTCTGCGTGCCGGGGAATTAGCATCCCGCTCCGCTCGTCGGCGCAAGGAGCCCGGAGAGAGAGAGAGAGCGAGGGAGCGGAGGAAAGATGGACGGGGCTTCCATCGCCCTCCCCGTGCCTCGGACTTTCCGAGGGGGATTAATTTAGAGATGCTCAGCTGTGACTTTTGGTCATGCGCCTAAAAAGATCTCTAAAGCCAGAGGTTTAGGAAACCCAAATTCAGGAGAGGGTTTCACCACCGCATGCAACGAAGGCTTAAAATAGCCAATGGCCTGTCTCCATCGGACAACACGGGCCAGAATATCAGGAAAGTGCTTCTGAATTAGTCCAAAAAAAAAAAAAAAGCATTTATAGGTACTTACACCCTTTCCTCCCTTCCCCACGTTGATTTCGGAAACCCTCTCCGCTGTTCCCTTCTCTGTTTCTTTTTTTCTGTGTCATTTTTTCGCAATATTACGCAGCCTCCGCCGGAGGAACCAAAGATCCCGGCTCAGGGACTCTGGGCCTGTGAGACCAAATCCCGCTGGACCCGCGGCCAGGTTTGGAAGTGGGGGGGGGCTGGCGTCCCGCTCCGGGAACACACTCCACAGGCTTCCAGCCCTGCCGGCACGCACCGAGTCGGGACGGTACGCGGAACGGCACCGCCGGACCTGCTGCTTCCCTGCCCGGAGGCCATGAACCCATCAAGGCACCTTGGCTGGAGACAGGGCCACCAGCAGGAAGGAGAGTGGGATTCACGTTCCAGAGGTTTTATTTTTTAATGCTGCCTTGCTTTTGCCTTAATTCCCCTCGCCGGTGACCTAAAAATCCGGTGGGTTCCCGTTGGGACCAAGTGGCCTTGTTGAATTGCGTTGGTGATCCGGGGGGGCGGCGTGTTAGTCCCAACGCTGAGGCTCGGGGACGGGGCCCCGAAGGTCCCGCTGCAGGTGGGTGACTCTGGCAGGACACGGAGTGCGGGGCGGGGGGGGCTGAGGCCACGGCTCCCCCACCTTGCACCGCTCGACACCGACCCCGGGCACGTCCGTCTGCACCAACCCGGCACCCAACATCCCAGCTGCTCCCGTGGAAGCGTTTTCCTGCGTCTTCCCGGCAGCGGGTGCTGGGTGTTGGGGTGTCGCGCGTCACCTTGGCTCGTCTGGCGGCGTCACCTTTCCCCGCTGCCCGGCGCCCGCCTGGGACAACCCCCCACCTCGGTGTTTAGGTTGGGGGTCGGACGTACCCGCAGGGGTTTCATTTCCACGGTGCCTCGGGCGGCTGCGGTGGGTTTGGAGCGGCGGCGGCCGCGTGACGTTGGGATTACGTGTCCCGAGTCCTGGCACTGCTGGTCAGGTCAGGATTCCCAGCCCCTTGGATGCTGGCGGGGGGGGTCCACGGATGACCCCCACCCTGGGAACCGCCTGTTCCCAGCCGGCAAACAGGGAGCGCGTCTTTAATTGAGCATTTTAGGAACGGGAAAGCCTGGAAGAGGCTCTTCACCTAACGAGCTGTTGACGAAAGGCGTCCCAAAGCCATGGCACGGACACGGGGCGTGGGGACGGGGCGCTGCAGCGTTGGTGCCCCACGGCCACCACCGAGACCCGCGGGGGGGTACCGCGCGTGGGGGGGGGGGCTCTGGCTCTGCACTGAAGTGGGACAAGTGGAATGCCCTGCTCTTTGCCGGGGAGGCCCCAGGCCGGAGCATCCTGTTGGCGTGGTCCCCAGCCCCCCACCAGCATCCCAGCGCCGCATCCCGGCCGCCGGCGCTCGCTCCCGGTGACGGTTCCGGGATGCACCGGCGGGTCTGCCCCGAGTCCTCGGGAAGAAGCTCTTCCAGGTGTTGCAAACACAAGTCCCCCACCACGGCTGGGGCCATCGGGAGCCCGGGGGGTGACGTCCCAGCCGGGTGACAGCTCCTGCCCCTCCGCGAGACACTCGGGACCCCTGAGGAGCCGCCACCGCCCCGTCCCCATCCCAGGGACCCCCAAGGAGCTGCCACCGCCCCGTCCCCATCCCAGGGACCCCCAAGGAGCTGCCACCTCCCTGTCCCCATCCCAGGGACCCCTGAGGAGCCGCCACCGCCCCATCCCCATCCCAGGGACCCCCAAGGAGCTGCCACCTCCCTGTCCCCATCCCAGGGACCCCCGAGGAGCTGCCACCTCCCTGTCCCCGTCCCAGGGACCCCCAAGGAGCCGCCACCGCCCCGTCCCCATCCCACCCCAGCCAGGAGCGGTGCCGGCGCCACGGGACACCCCAGCTCCGGTTCGATGCTCCCGGGGGAGCACCCGGAGGCGAATCCTCGGCCTTCGCTGTGCCTTTCTATTTGCACTTCTCGCTTTTTATATCTACCAGTCCCGCCGTGTCCCCCCCCGGCCCCCAGTAACACTAACCCGTAGGCAAGGTAGCGGCAGGAGATTTAATCAGCACTTTTATACATTATCCCTCCAACGAAATGGTTGTATTGAATCATGATGGACGGCAATAAATCGCAGGTTGAGGAAATTTCTAATGCTACGAGATGGCAATATTGTACGTGATGAAATGTGTCTTTATAAAATATATTATCTGTTCCTGCTCTGGTTTTATATATATATATATATATAAATATATAAAATATATATTCCTGGTTTTTTCCCATAAATTAACTATTTCTAGATTGAATTTCGATTTTCAGCCTGGGGCGATAATGCAATGAACCTTTTTTTTTTTTTTTTTTTTTAAATTGCTGATATTTTAATTTTTAATTGCCGATATGTAAAAGAGCAGAAAAAAAAAACCAAACCAAAAAAAAAAACCCCAACCCTGCTATAACGGACCTGGGGTTTTTTTGTTTACATAATTCACTGTAATAAATAAAAAAATTAAAAAAAAAAAAAAAAAGAAAAGCCGATCTAGTTGCATCCCAGTATGGCGGTCCCGGTTTCGGAGCGGCGCGGTGGCTGGGGGGAGGCGATGGCAGGGACGGGAAGCGGAGTTTTGGCGTCCCGATAAATAACCCCGGGGTTTTTTTTTCTTTTTCCCACCTCTCGGGCGCTGGATGCTCCTCCTCGCCCCCGGCGAAGAGGGGGGGAAACGGGACCCACGATTAAACCCGCGCCCGCATTAAACCCCGCGTTTGTCAAAGCGAATCCAATTTGGCATCGCCGCCCCCGGCGCGTCGCAGGTGCCGAGGTGGGAGGGGGGGGGAACCACGCAGAAAAGACTCCGCCACGACCCGCTGCCGTGTAATGGATGGTCAGTGCATTTTTATTTAATCAGCACAGTACAAAAATAAATAAAAATAAGGGGAGGGGATTAAATTACAGGCACACTGAGCCCCATGACACAGTCGGTCAGGTTATAAACCACACATACTTACAAACACACTACACACACACATACAAAATGAGACAAATATAAATTAATAAGTAACAATACCCACCAATTTTGGTCAACAAAGATCTACAGAAGAGATTGCACTAAAAAAAAAAAAAAAAAAAACAAACCAAACGTACATACACGTGTATCATTAGCAGGGTCCCACTGTACAGCGATGAAGAGCTTCAAGTGAAAAATTAAAAAATAAAATAAAATAAAATAAAAAGAAATGGCACGTTATTTCTCCCTCTCGTCGGCAAGTTTAACGCCCGATGGCCCGGAACTAAACTAGAACGGTGCACACGGAGAAAAAAAACAATCAAAAAATAAAAACCCAAAACCTGAGCAGTCCCCAGGCCTGACAAGGGAAAACCAGCTCAAGACTGCGGTACCGGGGTGGTGTCGGGTCTTTGTGCATGGGTGTCATTTTTATTTTTATTTTTTTTTTTTTTTACAGCCATCTCTCGTTAAGGTTTTTTTCTTTTGATTATTATTTTTTTTAATGTGTTTTTTTCTCCTTTTTTTGTTTTTTTTTTGAAAGACACAAAAATGCTCCTGTTTGCATGCGCAATACCACTGTAAAAGCAACAATGAAAGAATAAAGAAAGGTTTTTTTTTTTCTTTTTCTTGTGGTTTTTTTTTTTTCCTTCTCCCCCCCCATAGGTTAGTAAGTTTGTTTTTCGTGGTGGTTTTTTTTTTTTTCTCCTTTTTTGTGTTTTTGTTTTTTTTTTTTTTGTTTGTTTTGTTTCTTTTTTGTTCTAAAAGTATTCATATAGCAGCATGTAGATTCTTTCCTTTGCTTTGCACACTCAAGTAGATCCTTTACACAACACTCATGGTCAGTGCACGATGGGAACAAGACATTTCACAGGGATGTCATGATACAGTAGCGGTTGTTTCCCTCAACCCCGACCCGCTCGGGAAATAATTCCAGTCTCTTCCAAGAAAAATAAATAAAGGGACGGGATGAGGCGGGGGGGGGGGGGGGGTGTTTCGGGGTTGGGGGTGGGGGGGGGGCGGGGGTCCCCGGGCCGAGCCGCGTCTCTGTCCCGTTACCGGCTGCTCCGCCGCCGGTGAGTCACGCTCGGGCCCGTTCAGCCGCCTCCGGTGAAGCCTTTAGCGCATTTTGTTTTTTCCTTTTCTTTTTTTGTGTGGTTTTTTTCCTCCTTACGCCCCCCCACACACACACTCCGCGCCCCCCTCCCCCCTCCCCCCCCCAAAACCTGCTCTTTGTCCCGGTGATGCGGTGAGCGGCCCCCGCGGAGCCCCGCTCCGCTCCCCCCGCCGCGGGGCCCTGGGGGGGGGATGATGGGGGGGGGGGGGGGATGCTGGGGGTGGGGGGAAGGTGTCGGTTTGGGGGGGGTTCCCCCCCTTCCCCCTCCTTCCCCCCGATCCGCCGAAATCCACCCGGTGGCGGAGCCGCAGCGTCCCCGGGGCCGCAGGGCGGGGAGGGGGCGACGGCTGGAAACACGGTGGGGGGGGGGGGGAACCGGGGGGGTCTGCGCTCCGGTTCGGCGGCAGACGACACCCCCCCCCCCCGCCCCCGCCCCCGCATCCTCCTCCCCGTGCCCCCCCACTTTCCTCCCTTCTCCCAGGGCTCCCGCTTATTCCCCGCCTGGAAAAATCCCCCGGGAAGCGGCTCCGAGCCGGGCCGGGGCGAGCGACGCGTGTCCGGGCGGGCCCGGGGGGGGGGAACCGGGAGCGTCCCCCGGTGCCCGGCGGAGGCCGGGGAGGGGGGGGCGGGGCGGGGGGGGGGGGGCGCTCACCGGTCGAGGCCGATGAGCAGCCGCCCCTTCTCCTCGGCGCCGCTTTCCTTCTTGAGGTCGGCGAAGACCTGGGTGAAGTAGTGCGGGTCGGCGTTGACCTGCAGCATCTTGGGGCTCATGAGGTCGATGATGGAGAGGCAGCGGTCCCAGAAGGCCTCCTTACAGCTCTCCACCAGGAAGGGCTTGAGCGGGTAGGAGATCTCGTTGCCCATGTAGGAGTAGGAGAGGTACAGGCAGGTGAGCAGCACTGCCTGCAGTTCGTGGTCGCTGGCCACCTCGGCCGAGATGACATCCCGGCACAGCATGTAGAGGAAGACCACGTTGGCCGGCGTGATGAAGCCCTGGTCCTGCCAGCCCTGCAGCAGCAGCGAGCGGTCCACGGAGCGCAGCCAGAGGACGGGGTCGGTGGGCGAGAGATGCTTCAGCCGGTAGCAGCGGCGGCAGAGGAACTCGCCCAGGCAGCGCAGCAGCTCGCTGGTGGACGCCTGGACCACCACTCGCCGCGGGGTCGCGGCGGCGGCGGCGGGCGCGGCCGGCGGAGCCTTCTGGGCCGAGGCGAGGGCGGCGGCGGCGGCGGCGGGGGGCGGCGGGGGGGCGAAGGTGGCGAGGTTGGCGCAGGAGAGGGACTTCTTCAGGTTCTCGTTGTTGAGGTGGGTGACGTTGCTCTGGTAGCCGCCGTTGGGCTGCACCTTCTTGGAGCTCTTCTTCTTGGCGGAGACGGCGGCGATGCGCTTCCAGGGCAGCACCGAGATCAGCGAATGCCGCTTCAGGCCCTTCTCCTTGGCGTTCTTGCTGTTCTGCACCGCCGTGTAGTGCCCCACCGTGGCCGCCCCCTCCTCGAACAGCGGGGCCTTCCGGTAGCTCGGCGACAGCGACAGCACCGTGCCCATGGCGCCGGCCGCCCGGCGGGCCCCGCCGCCCGCCCCGGCCCCGGCCCCGGCGCGGCCCCGCGCTCGCTGCCCGCTCCGCCGCCGCCGCCGCCGCTCCGCGCCGCGCCTGGCCCCGCCCCGCCGCCGCGCGCGCTCCCGGCGGCGCAGTGCGCGCCCCCGCCGCCCCGCCCCGCGCCGCCACGTGCGCCCGCCGCGCCGGCGGGAAAGGGGCGGGGGGGACACGCCCCCCCCCCCCCCCCCCCGCGCCGCCTTTGAACCGCGCCGGACGCGCCCCTCGCCCGCCCAGGCCACGCCCCTTAACCGAATGTGCCCCGCCCACCGCAGCCAAGGCCACGCCCCACACCCGCCGAGGCCCCGCCCACCGCAGCACAGACCACGCCTCTTGCCCGTCCAGGCCACGCCCACGCGCGACAAGCCACGCCTCCCCGCGCTCCCTACACTGCGGAGGCCCCGCCCCCCCGCCGCCAAGCCCCGCCCCCCGCGGTGCCCGTCCCCGGCTCAGCGCCCCGAGCCCCCGGCGGGGGAATAAAATTAAGAAAACCGAATTGAAATATGAAAAAAATACCACCCAAACATTAAAACTTAAAGGCCTCCTCCGCCCGACACCCCGGCCCCTGGACCGGCCCCGCGGGTGACACCCCGCTCCAGCCCCGCTCCCCCCCCGCCGCGGGTGCCCGACCCAGCGCGGGGCCCCGAAGGCACCGGGGTTTTACACAGTTTTAAAGGTTTTTCAGGAAAACGCCGCCAGGCCGCAGGGGAGGCCGAGGGGCAGCGCCCACAGCGCCCACGGCCGGTGGGTGCCAGGGCCCGGCGGGTCCCGGGGGAAGTCCCCCGCCCAGCTCGGTGCCCCCCGGGCCGGGACTCGGGGCGCCCCGTTCCCGCAGGACGCGGGGAGCGGCTCCGGGCCGGGGCCGCCGGGGCCCGTCGCGCTTTGCAGAACCTGCAGCGACACTCAGAGGCCGCTCCGTCGCTGCCCGGCTCCGGCGCCGCCGCGGCCACCGGAGCGGTCCCCGGGGCCACCTCCTCCCCCGGGGGGGCTGGTGGCCAGAGAGCAGGGACAGAGCTCATCCCCGCACTGCACTAATCAGGG
Source organism: Chroicocephalus ridibundus (assembly GCF_963924245.1). Classification (NCBI taxonomy): domain Eukaryota; kingdom Metazoa; phylum Chordata; class Aves; order Charadriiformes; family Laridae; genus Chroicocephalus; species Chroicocephalus ridibundus. The sequence continues at coordinate 6,623,495 of NC_086300.1, read as the reverse complement.
CTTGGCTAATGACTCAAACAGAGCTCATCTGTACTCTCAAAAGCCACCGCTGCCACAGACGCCCTTCACGCGACACGGAATTCTTCAAAAACCTCCAAAATGTCCCATTTCATTCAGACACAACTACACCCTCCCAGCACCCAGGGGACAGGGCTGTCCCCAAAACCGCCGTCCCCAGGCGGTGCCACTCGGACACTTTTGCCAGCCTGGGACGTGCCCGCCCCCCGCCCGCGGGGTTTAAAGCATGTGAAAGGTAAAGAAAAAAAATCTCACTTTGGGTCAAAGCTGCTGGTGCCGTGTCGGGTACTCACGGCCGCGCAGGTCGGGGCTGCCGACACGCGGAGGCACCAGGGCGAAAGTTTCTGATCCGTCTCTTTTCCCCGTCCCACGCTAAGGCAGCGGGTTTCTCAGCGCCACGAGCTCCATGAGGTGCGATGGGCCGTGAAGCTGATGCTCGGCCGTTCGGAAGACGGAGCAGGGCTTGAAAACCTGCCCCGATCCCAGGCCAAGGGAGGGAGCCGCGGTTCCAACGCCGTGGGGACAGACCTGCCCCGAAGCACCCGAAAATGCCCACAGCCTTCGACGCGCGTCCAGCCCCGGGTGGGAGCTGGTTTTTGAAGGGATGGTGAGAAGGTCTCCCCTCCGCCCATCCTCTTCCCAAACAGCCTTAGAGGCTTTTCCGCGCAGCGCTGGGAGAGGGACGGCGCGAGCAGCACTGCTGCTCCCGAGAAATCCCTTTGTCCATTAAAAAAAAATATTACACGGACCCAAAGCGGCACGAAACCCGCCTTTGTGTGACAGCCTGCTTTTTAAGTTAAGCCTTTTGAAGTTTAAGCCAAAAGCGTTTAACAAGGAGCTCTATCATTTGAGCTTTTTTGGCCCTAATTTTAATACACTGGGAGGTGGAAGGCAGGCGCGCAGCCGCCTTCGAAAATCCCAGCTTCCCGCCGACGGTTTTGAGTGACCCAACGTGCAATTAAAGCTCCCCGACCCCGCGCAGGGCAGCGTCACCACGGACCTCCTGGAGCATCCTCGCTCCTGGTTGAGTCCCAGCCTCCGGCACCGGGGTTTGGCTGCTCCCCCCGGCGTCACCCGCTGGCTCAGGCCAATCCTGTCCCCTTCGAGGGACGACAGACAGAGCTGGACACCTTCTTGCCGAGAGATTTCGCGACCTAAATCAGCAAATCGCGTCCCCAGCTAAGCACCCCCGGGAAAACGCCCCTGAAGTGGCATTACAGGGCCCTGGCCAGAGCTGCTTTTGGGGAAAAAAAAACAAAAAAAACAAAAAAACCCACAACCTTACGAGCTATTTCTATTTCAAAAAACCTATTGAGAAAAGTAGAAATGAGCTTCCCCTGCAATCCACGCCGTGCCCAAGAGCAGGAGTCAAGTCCTTCACATTTTTCGGGCGGGTTTTCTCCAGCCGTAAGAGGGATCCTACGCAAGGCGAGCCTCTCCCGCACAGCATCAGAGTGTTTTTAAGAAAGGCCAGAGGTGCAAGAGGTCGGATGGAATTCATTTTTCGTCGTCATAATAACGGTAACAGCGGCAGAACTCAAACTTGCTGCGCCAGGAACAGGTGACAATCCATAAGTGTTCGGCGAAGCCACGTCCAACGCGGTCCCTCGCGCTCTGCGCCTCGGAAACACCATCGCCACGACGCTTTCGTGAGCTCCGGCCTAAGCGAAGGGAGAAAGCGCCCCGCGGACGCCCGCGATCTGCCTCGGCGGCTGAAGACAAGAGACAGGGCTTTGTTTTTTTTGAAAAAAAAATTATTTTATTGGAACTCATCTGAACATCAGATATACCTGGTGTTGGTTAGCAAGAACCGTTTGTACATTTGATATTGATGGTGCCAAAAACCCAAACAGTGACTGACTGGATGAGATGGAAATTTTAAAATAAAATAAAATAAAATGTCAGAGAGGTTAAAATGTGAACAGAAAGCAGGAAAAAAAAAAAAAAAAAGAAAAAAAAATCAGCCAGTCTAAGATTCAGTGTGAAGGCAAAATATTTCCTGATAAAACAGAATCCTTTTACAAAATATAAATTTTGTACGAAAAAAGGTGGCGAGGGAGGGAGAGAGAAAGAGAGAGACAGAGGGGAAAGGAGGGGAAAAAAAAAAAAAAAAAGGAAAAAATAAAAATGAAGATTAGCAGGACAGAGATGCAGAAGCTTACACTGCCCAAATGGCGTTAAAACCTAGCTAGGAACCTCACCAGAAAACGAAACATGCTGGAATAGACCGTGCTCCACCCCCCACACGGATGGACTTTGGGAGAGTAACGAGGACGCTCCCCGGCGAGCGCTGCACCGGCTTATTCCAGAAGGGCCAAGCTGTCTCACATCGGATGTTGGAAAAGAAAAATAAAATAATAAAAAAAAAAGAATCCAATAGAATTACACTAACGCAGCGGAGGGAATATATGGAGAGGCCGGGCAGCGCCTCGCCTCCCCGCCGGAGGTTTGGCCCCTGCAGGGAGGCGAGGACGCGGGGAACGCCTGCTCACCCGCTCTGCCCACCAAGGCAGGTGGCGGGGGGGGGAAGGAAGGGCTAAAACATTTAAAATCTAGTCTATTTTAAAACAATAGCATGCAAGGCAGGCCCCCGGGGGAAACCTGCGCTGTTCCCTTTATTAGAAACTGGCCTAAGGGTCTAGCCGGGGGCTGCGGGCGCCGCAGGGGCGCGGGCCGCGCGCGGGGCTGGGCCGGCGCAGCCGCAGTGACAGTTCTGAAGCGGGTTCCTCGGGCGCGAAAGGCTTCAGGAAAATCATTGCGGAGCCGCTTTCCAAGGGGATCTGAGGTCTTTTAAGATTTACAGGAAAAAAAAAAAAATAAAGCGGCAGTCTGTACGTTTTTTGGTTTTTCTATTTTTGTTGTTGTTGTTTTGTTGGGTTTTGTTGTTTTGTGTTTTGTTTTTGCGTTCAGTACGAATGAAGTAAACTTGGCTGCTTCTACACCGTCAGTAAGTCTCAGATTTCAGAGCAGAGGGAGAGATGAAACGAACTCGTTTTGGGCACCTAGCGGTAACAAAACTTCGTCCCTGCTTAACTCTCTGCCATCCCTCAGGAAGCGGAAAGCACATGTTTAGGTAGTGTAAGCCTTTTTCCTTTTATTTAGAATACCCTCTTTGTTTAAACAATGTTTCCCCCCCCAGATACAAAGTTCGGCCAGTAAAGATTACATGGAAACTGGAACACGCATCGTATGGAATACAAGATGCACCGGATGAGGAAGTTTAAAAACTTTCCGAGCGAAAAGTAGACCAAAGGAGAAAAGAGAAAAAAAAAAAAAAAAAAAAGGAAAAAAAAAAAAAAAAGAGTCTCCTAACATTTTCCCAAAGGTTTCACTCTCCTGTCACACACACTCTCCAAATGACAGCTAGCAAATTCAACTCTGCAAAAGAAAACAGAGTCACGTCAATCGCGAGGAGAGAAAACAAGCCTCAAGGACACAAACCGCACCGTGGCCTGGGAGGAGCGATAAGGTCCGGAGCAGCCGGGACCTCCGGCTCCCACCGCCACTCACCTATGTTAGCTTCTTGGCTTTGTTGTAGAGCGAATCCACTACTTTACTCATATTCTGAATAGTCTCGAGGGCGGCTTCGTAGGTTTTGTCTACGGGGGGTTCGTCGAAAATGATCAGGACTCCCTCGCCTTGGTCAAGGATGCCTGCGGACACAAAGCCGCGGTTACCAGCGTAACGCTCGACGGAGCCCGTCTTCCAGACAGCAGGAATTTGGGGGATCTCCCCAGGGAACGGCCGGTCGGCTGTGCCGGGTTTGGAAGGGGCTCGTGCGTCGGACTAGATGGGCTGACTGGTTTTGTCTGGCTTGCGTTAACAGAACCTTATCCAGGAAAAAAAAAAACCCTAAAAAGTCCTGGAGAGGGGCCCGAGAAGACGCCCAGGAGATGCTTACGCCCGCCCGGTCCCTAACCACCACCTTCCCCCGCCGGGTCCCCGTGCCCAGCACAGGCTCAGCACCACACGGGGGGCAAGGCAAAAACATAAAAGGCCGTTTTATAACGAAACCATTTCCAGGTGCCAGACGGGCGCCGCAGCTGGGCTCTGTAATTTTTGAGCTATTCTCCAAGCAGGATGCTGCTTTCAGCCATTCATCCGGCTCAGCCACATCGAGAGGGTTTTCTAACTCGGCGCTAGGCACGACGTAAGCAAGAACCGAGCCGTTTCCTTGAGGGCTGATACAGAGAAGCAGCCTCCTGTGATCCCCGACGAACCCGAAGCCATCAGCCGTGCTGTGGGGCTGCCCCCCACCAACGCACACATGCCCCTGGCATAAGTTATCTGGGAAAGGTGACGACATACTCCGGTAAGCTCCGGGGCAGAAGGGCACATCTTTGCTAGGAAGCCCACCAGCGGCTCTCACAACTGCCCTTGGATGCAGCCGCAGCAAGGAAGGGCTTAACAGCGCTTTCTAATTTGTGAGAAATTAAGCCTGGAGCTTAACGAAGGCAGACGGAGCAATAGGAACAGCCTTCACAACAAGAGTAACAAATAAAGCCCCCCCCGGCCCCGGCTCGCTGCTCTTCCCTGTTACCCTGCCCTCTGAAGCAGAGCGGCGCGAGGAGGACACAGGGGCTCAAAGGTGCGGCGCTGAGGAGCCCGTCCACAGGTGCTCACACGCCGCCTGCCCTCGGCAAAGCCGTCAGGACCGAAGGAGGCAGAGACTCACCATGAAACTTCTTGTCCAAGATCATCTGTGACAGTTTCCTTTCGACCTCAGCCTGAAATTGAAGCAGAGAAATGTAAAAGTCTCCCAGAACTATATAATGAAATGTGAATTTCACTGCCCCTAACAGCCCCGGCGGGACACGAGCACCGCTTAAAAGCGGCTACGTTATCACTGAACGCCGCGTCAGCACAGATCTCTCCTCGCGCGCTGCTCTGATACCACCACGGGCTTTAGATGACATCGGAAATGGAGCGGTAGCTTTTACTGCCAAGAGCACCAGGACGCCCTGCCCTCGCGTTCTGCAGGAGCCGGCGGATCTGTCACCTCACACAGGCATTACTCGTGAGGGGATTCGGAGCGTTCTAGCTTGGTCTGGCAAATATTTAGTCAAGTGCTGGCCAAGCTGACCTGCTGCCCCGTGCCAGGCAAGGCCCCGGGGTCGGCTCCTCTTCTGCTCTTTGGACAGAGGAGACAGAGCCGCAGTTAAGCAGCTGCGGGCCAGCTTTTAGTCAAACTGCGTGTTAAACTAGGAAAAGACTGCACGGATAGCAGAGGAGGACAGATAACGTTACGACCATAAAGGCCGAACCTCCGGCCTTAACGGCAATAAAGGACAAAAGCACTTTGGGATGCAACTGGGCTTGGACTGCAGTGGATTTTCCTAAAACTTAATCTGGTTGGGATTATCTGTAAAGCACTTATCGCAACAGTCGATGTGACATACGCATCCCTAATGAAACTTCAATCGCAGCGATTAGCTGGATCCTGTATCTTAAGGGTCTGCCAAAGATTCCTCTGAGCACGCTCGCGGGGATTAAACGCAGGTCGCCGGGGAAGACGGCGCTGGTCACGATACGAGCTGTTACTACAGCAGAGGAAAACCCGTCTCCAAGAAAAAGCCAGTGCTTTTTTCTTTGACAGGGAGCAAAACCCACGTGAAGGAAGGCGACGCTACAGCGAAGTCTTAGTGCAGAGGACGCCAGTCCAATGGCTCCTGGAAACTGTCTGCGTTAAAGTTAAGCTCCCAAGAGCGGTATCTGCCTGTGAACGCTGTGGAGCTGACCTGTCAGGTTTAATAGCCTACATTTATTTCCCAGAGGCAAATGCTATTTGAACTCAATTCCTTTGCCCTCTCTTAAGACGTGCCACTGATTTCTAGGGATGTTCTTACCTTGGAGAGCTTGATGAGGCTGGATATGTGTTCAATCTATAAGAGAGACCAAGAGAGTTAAGTAAACCTTTAGCTGTACTTGTGACACGCAACGTGGAGGTGTGGGGCTCTGCCAAAGAACAGCCCAAGGGCCCATAAACGCTTGGGCCCAAAATGGTTTTCTCCACTTTGCAGCTTCACATCCATCAGATTTCATACCCAATTTTAAGTGAAGATGGACTAGGCACCTAAAGCCATTTCCCTCTGAAACACGAAATAACGTTTTTTTTCCTCCAGGATTATCGCAGCTTTACCCACACCCTGTCAGGGCCCTTAGAAGTCAAACACTGTCACCTTCAGTGTTTAAAGCGTGTCCACCTTTCAGGGCGCGTAGCAGAACAGGTGGAAAGGGCAATGACTCTGGAAGATGGTTTTCCAAAGCTCCCCTCAGCCCCCTTCCTTATCATTTTTCAGCTGCACTTGATGAACCCTGAGCTCTGGAAGTGCCAAGAAGCTCCGAGTGAGAAGTATTCTGTACAGGAACAAGTCCCTCACCCCGCAACGGCAGGGGACAGAGATACCAGCGCGTCGGCGTGCTTGCTGGGAAGGTTTACCTGTACTCTGGAAAAGGGTTCGATGACTCTGATCAGATTCTGTTCCAATAAGTTATCGTAGAGCTTAGCCAAGTGAGTGTTTATGATGGGGTCGTCCCTGAGCTCCACCTTGTAGTCTGTCAGAGCCTGCGGAAGACACAGCGGGAATAAACAATTCAGGTAGCAACAGGTTTGCTGTCTTCAAGGCCCTCTGAGTACGAAACAGTCTTCCCTCCCTGCCCAGCAGAGCATCGGTGGTTAATCCAATCCCACAACTCGGCTAAAAGGCCAGGAGGTCACGACAGCCTGGCAGCCAGCGTCCTTCATCTTCACACTGCCGGAGCCCAGCAAGCCAGAATCTCCGGTTTACGCTCCGGAGACAGCATGACAGGATTGTTTCCTGACATGGGAATCCTCTCCGTTATTCTCTGTGGTATTCTTGCTGAAGCCAGGAAAAATTTTTTAGGAAGATACACATCCCCAGCGAACAGCACCAAAAGTTCAGGAAACGGCTTCTGAGTTGGCTCTCCAAAATAATAATTTAAAAAAAAAAAAAAAAAAAAACGAGACCCCAAAAAACCCCAAACCAACCAACCAACCCCTCCTTAGTTTCAAGTAAGCTATTGCTCCCCACGCTGCAAAACCCAAACCGGTTGATTACTGCAGGGTATTTGCTTGATGTGCCGTCGCTTTCCGTGAATGCTTTCACGGTTACTTGCTGTGGGATGTAACAGCCCCTACAACTTCCCAAACCCGCCATTTCTGAATGTTTTGTCCCGCCGGGCCCCATTTTCTGTCTTCGTGACTCACCTTTTCAAAATCTGCCAGTGATCGGTTCTTGCTGGCCTGTGCCACACATTTTAGCGCTTCTGTCTGCGGAGAAAGAAAAGGAGAGGAGGTTATTTTTCTGGTGCTACTATGCCAACTGTGCAGCACACTGAAAACGTGCTTAAGCAGCAAAATGGGAACGTTCCTCTTGCTACAAAGGCATGTCAGTGTGAGTTCCACACAGGCAGAGAAAGAACAGCTGCTAATAAGGGGAACACGCGGAACAGCTGCAGGACACAGCGTGAAATCAGCTTCACAGAGACAAAGAACTCAAGTTTTGCAAGGTCTGAAAATACCAGCTGCAGTTGGTATCAGGTTGCGGGTTGGGGGTTTGATACAGTTTTTAAGGAAAGGGCACATTTGGGCGCTTGTGTAATGAAGGTGGCCATTCTCAGCCCTGAAAGCTGTGTTCCTCCCCTCCAGCACGCCACGTGTCCTCTGCCGAGCAACAGAAAGGTGACAGAAGTCCTAGGGATACCCTATCACGGACAGCATCAGGAAATGTTTCTTGTCTACCCCACAGTTGCTGAAACAAAGCAAAAGACTCGGCCACAACCAACCTACCATATTTATACTAAACAGAACAGTAACGCCACTAGAGGAACAGTTTCCAAGTGGCAAGAGGCACGAGCGTGCCAGACAAGCAGGACAGCCCGGTGGCTGCGAGGCACAAGGCCCACCAGGCTTCCGCCACCACGTGTCCCACCGAGCTGTCCCCGAGGCTGTCCACAGCTGCTGCAGGAACGCTGCCGTCTCAGGAGGACAGCACAGGGAGCAGCTGAGATTTCCTCCACGGTACACTGCCCCCACGCTCTGAAAAGGAGCCTCCAACCCAGCTGCCGCTGGGGAGAAGGGGATGAAGCAGGACCAGGGCTGCCGTTCGTGATCCAGCAGGGATAATACAGGGGTAACCCCACTCCGGACTCTTTTCTACGCACGTATGCTCCGTGACCTCCTCTGCTAAAGAGCTTCCCCAATCCTCTGTGAGGCAGGCGAGCATTAGCTCCTGCGTCAAAGCAAATAGCCGGCCGACCAAAGCCACCGAGGGCAGCAGTGTGTAAGCCTGGATCAGACCCTGGCACGCTCGGCTTTTGGCCCTGAGCATCCCCGGATTTAATACGGAGGTGGCGTTCACAGACTGGCAAGTTAACATGTCAGAATAAACAGTTGATTTAACAACTCCCCAGCTGCTTGGCTTCCACCTTACACTCATCTAGGTCTCAAGCTGCTCTGCTCTGAATGGATTTTCAGGCCTTGCTACCACACAAGTAAAAACAATGAAGAACTTGGATTAAAATCCATCAGATCCATGGCTGCAGAGCAGTCGGCGAGGGCTGAAACAGGAGTACCTGACAGCGTTAGGCATTCAGCAGTTCATGAAGAAAGCAGGGAGCAGAAAACCAGGGAAAATGAAGCGAGCAGGCCGGATTCTCAGGTTGTGAAAAATCACTGTATTCCCTTTGAAGGCAATTGACTTATGGTAATTACTTCTGGTAATTTAATCAGTTCTGGATCTCGCTCAGGACACTCAGCAGTGAAGAGTGTTTTGGTACGAAAAGACCAAAAGTATTTGACAAAAAGAATAACACGATATTCTCAGAGACAATAGGAAGATAGAAAGGATTCAGTTTCTCTACCTGTCTTCCCGCATACCGCAGAGCAAGCTTTCCACTCACTAACGCTTGCACGTCTTCTGGGCTAGAGAGGGGAGGGAGGGAAGAGAGTAATTATTCAACGACGCGGTCAGCTTAAATCTAAGCGTGTCTCAAAAATTCCCAATTAATAGCAAATTGCTACCATTCAAGTAACACCATATCACAAGCACTGATTAGGTCATAAAGGACGACAACCAGCAAGCTTGTCTGCTTGAGTTCTTTCGTGAGTATACAGTCTTATAAACAAAAAGCCTTTCCCGCTTAAATGTAGGAAGTGTCCTTCGCAGAACCGTTTGCCACGTACATGTTCAGCATGATTTTGCACAGCAACATGTATTTCAGCGCAGTGATGGCTTTTGGGTTGTCAATTGAATCATATCCCTCAAACGCCTCGTAAAAATATGAATAGGCTGTTTTCCAGTCCTTCTCTTCTGCTGCATGAATAATACCTGTTGAGAGGAACAAACAGGCGGGCATCAGAGCGAATTCTGACCGCGACTGGAAGAGGACAGAACAATTTGGTTGTCCAGTGCTTTATCCGGTATTTCAGTAAAGAGAATACTTTCCTTCTGTGTCCCCCTTTACCTTATCTCTAGCCGAAGAAGATCTGCGCCCTCTCTTAAGGGGACATGTTAAGACAGACAAGTTCGGGGCACTTCAGGTAAGCGCCTGTAAATTAGGTCAGGAACGTTACAGTTACACTAACATGGTGTAATGCTGTAGTGCCTGGGGAGGTTACGGACCCTCCACCACTGGAATTTTAAAAAACAGGCTGAAAAAACACCTATCAGGAACAACGTAGTTACAGCCGACCCTGCCTTGAGGCAGCTGGGCAGACTTGTGGGTATCTTGCGGTCCCACCTAGCATCATTTTCTGTGATTCACTCAGGAAAGGACAAATATCAGTCAACTGATGCATCATGACAAGCCCTAGACTTTCCCCTCCTCCTGAAGGGCTTTACCTGACTGCATGTCTAACGCCGCTTGCAGCTTAGGTGGACAGTAGATTGCGTTGGCTGTAGTCCGTGCAGAGGTTAAGGCTGCTCTTGCTTTTGGCAGATTGCTCAGGGCATGGTAAGTCTTACTTTCTAACAGCTGCACTTCCACCAGCAATGCCTTGTCGTCCATCTTTTTCAATTCCCGAAGAAGCTGGGAGCCTAGCACGGAGAAGAACAAGAACCTTTGTAACCTGCTCTGCATCTGCTCCACCAACGACCATACAAACCAGCTCCTTCCAGACAACACCGTCTTCCCCCCCCAGCGGCACTGGCTTGGAGGAAGGGAGGCGAGGCTTACACAACCTGTTCTTCCAAGAAGAGATGAAGTAGAGGAAATAATAGCGGGTCAGCGTCAGTCCACAGCTGAAGAATGAACCAGTTTTGTGTTAGAGGTGGACGAGGGCAGTGAGAATACCTGGGTACGCGGACAGCGTGTCTCTGCCACCTCCTCGTGAGCAGCACTTGGCAGAAAGCCCAGGATGGGTTGTGCAGGTCAGATGGTCATGCTGGTACCCTTTCCCCAGGTGACAGAGTGATTTACCGCTCACATTCGGAGCGCCGAGCAAACCTGAAGTCCTGCCCATTCCCGCATTATTCCCCTAGGGTGAGATCTGAGGCTTGAAAATCCTCAGGTCTAAGAATACGGGATGAGGAAGGGAGGTTTTAAGCACAGGTCATCTACAGATCAAATTTAGGAGGTAGGAATGGACAGCCTAAGAAACGCCTAGATAACCTGTCATATTAAAGCCTTGTGAGGGCAGAAAGAACCAGCCCTGGAGAAAACTTTTCCCCTTCTTTCCCCACTGTTATGACCTAAAGAGCTAACTTGGGGCAAGCAGATGAGAACCTCGTCCTCACTCGCTGTGCTTAGAAGCTGAAAACCACAGCTGAAACTGCATAACTAGGTGGAAGAGAACGGACCCTCCCTAGAAACATCCCGTAGAGACTCTCTGCTTCCACCCGCTCCCTGCAGGCATAACCACGTCTTGGCCAGCCACACGGAAATGCTAGCGCACAACACTGACATCTCCAGAGAGCTTCGAGAGAGGCTGTCCTCTAGGTATAGGCCTTCAACAACTCCCTAGACTGGATCACCATCGTTAACTTAATTAAGCACAGCTTTGCAATGTGGATTCTGATCAGTTTAAACCCGAGTTCATTATATCTCTGTATGCAAACTAATTCTAACTTGATATTGAATTCCATGTATCAGAGCACTGAACATAACTTGATATTCTGATCAGACACAAGTCACTCAGGCGACTCCGGACATGAGACACGTTCTTGCCACCAGACTGCTGAAGAAGTTACGGGTCCCTGGTGAGGCATCGCCACCGCCCGGGTGAGCGCTTCTGTCCGTGTCACTGCAGTCATCCCTCAGCCCTGCTCATACCCGCGCGCCGAGCTGGCGGAGCAGTCTGTACAAATACCCTTTAGCCAGCTTAGACCTCAGCATACATTACTGCAGTCATTTGCAAAACGAGCATTCGTAAAGCACCGAAGGGAGCTGGGCCCTGTAAGATGACCTGCTTTACTCCGCTTTGGAGCGGAGCAGGAGAGTTCACATGGTTAATTACCATATCTCAGGTGGTGCAGAAGCAAATTCTTAAAGCCTTTACACTGCTTCACAAGAGCTTGTCTAATGACATCCTCAGAGGTTTGCCGTTTCCTGGCGTTACTACTGCTTTTACTGGGGCCTTATTTGAGCAAACTGGAAAAAGCTGGTTTCTCCCTTCGACCTCTCTGACCACAACCGTATACCACGTATGTTCCAGCAGGAGCCAAACCTGATGGCCTTCAACTGGATACAGCTCCGCTTTGCTTCCAAAATTATTTGAAATGAACCCACGGTGAGAACCAGAAGATGTCTAAAAGCTTTTATCGCCAAGCAAAAGATGGCAGAACTGGTAGAGCACTGAGAAATTAACGCCCAAGTCCTACAAAACTTATGAAGGAACATGACGTAGTCGGATCATTTCCCTCTGTCAGCCTCAAGACGAATTCCAAAGCCAAGAGCTACTACCACCACCTAGTGGGGGACTCACCTAGCTGCAGTGCTTCCTGGTACCTCTTGGTATCGAAGTACAAAGAGACCAGCCTCGCCTGGAGAACAGAAGAGGAACAGTGAGGAAAGCCAGAGGAAGGGTAGTACAGATTTATTTCGTAAAAAATGAAACTTTACATTCTTATCTGCACAAGACTTCATTAAATTAGTTTGTATTCATTACATCATATGGTCCGTTTCTACAAGATCTACCGTTTGGAAGATTGGCTCGTTCAGACACAACGGGTAAAATCCTGCCTATTCAAGGAGAGTCACAAACTTTAGCGCAATTAATCGTTATTGCCCGTCCATTGTATGTACAAAGATCCGGACAGAATCACGGAATCCCAGCCTGGCCGGGGTGGGAAGGGCCCTCTGGAGATCATCCCCTCCAACCCCCGGCCAGAGCAGGGTCACCCAGAGCAGGTGGCACAGGAACGCGGCCAGGCGGGGTTGGAATGTCTCCAGAGACGGAGACTCCCCCACCTCTCTGGGCAGCCTGTGCCAGGGCTCTGCCACCCTCACAGCAGAGAAGTTCCTCCTCCTGTTGAGATGGAACTTCCCAGGGGCAAGTTTGTGCCCGTTACCCCTTGTCCTGTCCCCGGGCACCACTGAGAAGAGCCTGGCCCCATCCTCCTGACACTCCCCCTTTCAGTATCTATAAGCGTTGATACGATCCCCCCTCAGCCGTCTTTTTTCCAGGCTGAAGAGTCCCAAATCCCTCAGCCTTTCTCCATCAGAGAGGTGTTCCAATGCCCTAATCATCTTCAGACAACACACTACAAGTTCCCTACTTCTATAGCTATTAAATCTGATAAAGAGAAGCCGTTATTACACAGGTTTGGGATCCGCACTGTAACATACCTCCAGAGCCTGGCGTAGGAAAGTCCTCTTCTCTGATTTGGCCCATTCAATACACTCTAAACACAGGTCAACCTTAAAGGGAGCAGAAAGAAATTTGTAAAGCCGCCTGCTGCCCCTCTTTAAAACAGCAGTATGCTTCAATCATTTCCTACAAGGCAACAAAAATACAACAAAGCCTGAATCTCCACAATGTAGCTTAAGAAAACAAGTCATTTCCGTCTGAACAGCGGCATCGCTAAACACCGAATTAGCTTTACTTTGAAATGAGCCTGGAGATTTGGGGTAGATACTAATGCCGAAGGCTAATGTCTCCGAACGACACCTTTAATATTGCCAGGGTAAAGCGTAACTCACCGCTGATGAGAACTGCGGCTCAACAGCGGCAGATTCAGCGACTTCTCTTCAGCAAGGGCTCGCCGGTAACCACGCGCCGGTAACCACGCGCCGCACACTTTAGCCTGGGGCCGCATCGTGTTGACACCAGAGTTCGCGCTCCCAGAAAGGTTGCGCAAAACGCTACAGGACAGCTAAATCGTGCTACATGCTTTCCATATTCTATCTGCTGGATTAACTTCCTGCACTTTGTAACAACGTTCAAAGTATTACGCTGCTTCTAATCCCTTCTGCAAGGGAAAGTGAAGTTCGGAAGGCAAACTAAGGCAAACTTCAAGCTTCAGCCATCACAAAAAAAAACCAACCGACCACCTTTGATTCCTTTTCTAAAGCTTCCAATAACTTTTTTCTGTCCGCCAGGGACAATCCTCCCACACTGGCATATGAAAATAAAGATTTGGCTGCCAAAGTTTCATCAGGAAAAATGACCGCTGAAATCCTAACGGCATTTCTGAAACAGCTGTGTTTTTGTTTGAAATAAAGACATCTGGGTACATGAGAACTGATTCCGCCTTAGGGCAAGGGATGAACTAAAAGGCTTTGAGGTCCCTTCCAGCGCGTTTCGCACCATTTCATTTAGCCGAAGAGAGCGCTGTATTTTCAATTGCTCTAGGAAGAAAGGGAAATGAAGTGCACGTGTTTTAGGGCCTAAATATGTCAGATCACGTGTGTCCTTCAGCACAGAAAGCAACAGAGGTGCCGGCTCCACTATTTACAACCGAGTTAGGTGCCAGGAGCCAGTCAGTAAGTGACACCGGGTGTTTTATCCGTCACTTCAAAGCAGAGTAAAGGAACCCAATGGCTTCTCAAATTTTTAAGACCGCTGAGATTCCCCTGATGAATAAAGCAGTCGTGTTCCACCCCAATTAGAAGTGGGTGTCGATTTAGTACTGGCCGATAATATACAGTAAGTCATGCTGAGGTGCCCAGCTCAGGAACACCTTTTCCCAAAATCTGTGGATCGCAGGTGTTTCTGGAGCAGCTCTGGAGCTGTACTACACCACAGGACCTGTCAGCTCCTCGTCACTGCTTATTAAATGGGGACATTTTATGAAAAGCCATTACGAAGCTGCAATTTATTGCACAGTGATAGCCGGAGCATTAGGAGCTGGAGAAATCTCCAATTTCATTGCTTTACTGGGCTCCTGGGAGTCTTCTTAATATAAGTTACACCAAGGAAGCAAGTGTCCCTCTGAACGTTTCTGAGGCGCTGAAAGTGTTCAGGATTACTGCATCGAGAACCTCACAGGTTAAGTGTCGTAATTCCTTAAGGCTTTGGCTTCTGAATATGCTTGAACATGAATGTTTTTACTAACCGGGCCTTGTCTCCATCGCTGTTCATCCAAGTTCTTCCCCTGCCATAAAACGCCGCCTTTTGGGACTGCGCCCAAATATTGTTATTTACATCAAGTTACCTTTAGGAAGAGTCTGAAGCCGCTTATTTTCTCCTGACCCCTTTATCACCTGCACATCCCACTCCACTTCCCTTAACCTCTTCTCTTAGAGAACAGGGGCAAAAAATTCTGTCCATCACTGTTGACGGTAACATGACGTGCAAACCGCAGGAACTGAACAGCAAACAAAGAACATTTGCTAGGTTATCAGAGCGAAAGGACGATACTCCTGCGCTGATTTGGCTAACGAGAATGCCACGGCCTCTTGGAGGCTGTAATTTGCCAGTCGCTGTGTGTGGCTTTGTCCTTACCCTGTCGCTCAGGCCCTCCCTGCCTCCCCCTTCCATCTCACTGCTTCGCTGTGCCACTACAACCCGTATCACCGCAGGTCAGCACTGCTTCTAAGAGGCTCCTCACCATTTACAAGTTGCTCCTGTCCTCCCATTCCCAAATAACCAAACAAAAAAAAAAAGAAAAAAAAAAAAAAGAAAAACAACTGTATTCTAGGGAGCTAATGAGAATGGAGTAAATCCTAACTGGGAGCTATCTTAGCCTGAACAGCTTTTCTAGTGGAGAAGTTAATCCACTGGAAGTAGTTGTTCACACTTGGTAGCTGCAAAACCTTTTTCCACTCCCACTTCAGGAGTTGTTTTCAGGCCTCAGAAGCCCCCTGTAGAATAAGACGCTCGCTGCACTGTGTCCCCACGCAACACACCTTCGTGTCTCTACGTGAGAGATCATAGAATCACGGAACGGTTCAGGTTAGAAGGGGCCTTCAAGATCATCTAGTTCCAACCGCCCTGCCATGGGCAGGGACACCTCCCACCAGACCAGGTAAAATTTAACTTCCCGATGAGGATGGGGTCCTAAGTAATCCTCACCATCTTCAGAGGCGTGAGAGGTGGGCCCATGCAAACCTCATGAAGCTCAGCAAGGCCAAGTGCAGGGTCCTACACCTGGGTCGGGGCAATCCCAGGCACAAATCCAGGCTGGCCGGAGAATGGCTGGAGAGCAGCCCCGAGGAGAAGGACTTGGGGGTGTTGGTGGGTGAGAAGCTCAACACGCCCCGGCAACGTGCGCTGGCAGCCCAGAAACCCCCCGCAGCCTGGGCTGCATCCCCAGCAGCGTGGGCAGCAGGGCGAGGGGGGGATTCTGCCCCTCTGCTCCCCTCGGGGGAGACCCCCCTGCAGCGCTGCCTCCAGCTCTGGGGCACCAACAGCAGAAGGACACGGAGCTGTTGGAGCGGGGCCAGAGGAGGCCCCGGAGATGCTGGGAGGGCTGGAGCCCCTCTGCTGTGGGGACAGGCTGAGAGAGCTGGGGGGGTTCAGCCTGGGGAAGAGAAGGCTCCGGGGAGACCTTGGAGCCCCTTCCAGTCCCTAAAGGGGCTCCAGGAAAGCTGGGGAGGGACTCTGGAGCAGGGAGGGGAGCCATGGGACGAGGGGGAATGATTTTAAAATCTGGAAGAGGGAAGGTTTATGTTAGATATTAGGAAGAAATTTTTCCCTCTGAGGGTGGTGAGCCCCTGGCCCAGGTTGCCCAGAGAAGCTGTGGCTGCCCCATCCCTGGAGGGGTTCAAGGCCAGGTTGGACGGGGCTTGGAGCAACCTGGGCTGGTGGGAGGTGTCCCTGCCCAGGGCAGGGGGTGGAACAAGATGATATTTAAGGTCCCTTTCCACCCAAACCATTCTGTGATTCTACCTAATCCCACCAGCTCCTGAACAGACCCTCCTCCAGCTCTGTGCCATCACACACAGTCCCCACCGTTCCATTAGACCAGGCTCCCTGGGACAGGCGTAGCTCCTCTCCCATCCCCAACACTAATCGCACCACAAAATACTACTAATGCGGTGAGTCTAACAGCAAACACCACAAATCTAAGAAAAACGGCCAGGATGAGAGTTCCTTCTAACCTGGAGCAGACTGAGGCTTGCAGAAAAATATGGTTACGAGCGAATTAAATTATCTGATGTTTTATTAATAGAATATATCCAAATGCATTAAATGAATGTTTCCTGACATGAATAATTCTTCAGTGTGAAGCGAAGTAGGTCAGATAACGGTGTTAGAGGCTTTTGAGGAACGCAGCAGTGCTGAAATTTAAATCTTACCTCCTGTCCTGTTGCTGCCTCCATATCAAGGAACAGATCGAGCAGGGATCGGACTAAGCGGGCTGCCTTTGCTTTGCTGATGGAGTTCAAGAAGGGTCGCACGTACTTCAGAAGTCCTCCCAGCTCTGTATACAAGGAAAGAAAAAAAAAAAAAAAAAACCCCAACAAATCGTGAAATACAGCCACGCCGCCAGAAGTCACACCGCAGCTGGAGGACCTGACACATCCATCCACAGCAGTATTTATTACAGCAAACATTTTTATAAGCAGTCTCTCAACATCATTTACAGGAAAAGGGCGATAATCATCACCTGAAGGAACGCCTCGCAGTAAACACGGGGACTGGCAAAGGGGACTGTTGGGCTCCAGCCTTCCCCCACAGCATGCGGTTCCCGTTACTTCAGTTCGCCCAATTATAACACCATTTGTAACGACACTCGCCTCAGGCGCGTTTTAAAAATGTAAGCATCTGCTAAATGCTTTGAGATTTTTCTATAAAATGGGCAATGGAGTTTATAGTTTAAGTATGTTTTTATTAACTCACGGTTGGACGTTTTAATGTGCCATACCTAGCCAGTCCGATACACCCTGTGCTCCACGGCTGAAAAAATGACATTTCTAACACTTCAACTACCCACATTACCTGGTTCGGTCTTACCTCACTTAACTAGATTTCTGTTTCTACTAGTCTCCTTACTACTTTACGGTTATAAAGCTAGCCTCGAGCTCACAAAGGAAAAGTCTTTATGAAGAAATACACTGAAAATGTCATTCCTACAGAGGGCAGGAACACGCCGGAACGTCACAGCAGTTTCGGGACTCGGTGCTGGCGGGAGCAGAAGGGAGTTACGCGGTGGAACTGCAGAGCGTGAGTTAAAAGTCTTCTCCTGCGATAAACACGCCAGGTCACCGTCACGTCTGTGTACAGCGGCGGGGGGACGATGATCCTGCCAGCAGCCGAGCGGCGTGCCAGAGCAGGGCTCGCTGCTGACTCATGAAGCCGTGGGGTCACCCGCTGAAATCACGGCTGCTTTGCCCCACCAATTTTTAAGTCTCACCCAACCATCAGGTAGATCTCGCACCACCACGTTTACAAGATTTGATAGGAAAAAAAAAACAAACCAAAAAAAACCCAATCAACAAAACCAAACCTGTAATGAGTATTTCAGAAATCTTCATTATACTCTATGCCAAGCTAAAATACGAGACTAATCTAATTTTATTTCAATTAGTATACGGAGGAGCATCATCAGAATTTCAGTTTGGGGGGATTCCAATAAAAACAGATGAAAACAAGGTTTCTTTCATATTTCATTTAGCAGTAACGCATAAGAATTTATTAAGAACATCTTAATAATATCTAAAAATTATTCCTTTTTTTTTTTTTTTTTTACTTTTTCAACGTGTTTATTTTAAAAGTTTAATCAAGCCTGATATAGGCTCATTTCTTACACCGTTAAGTGGCACTCACAGCGTGTTCCAATGCTGTTGCTCATGGTGACCTACTGCCATTTTTATACCTCTAAAAGCACGGATTTAGAACAAACGGAACTTCCCTCGAGTGCGTCCTGAATCCTTAGAGGAGCCTTATTTTCCAAACAGCAGTGCAACAGGTCCTGACTCTTCCTACGATGAGCCACTCGGACTTTGTACAGGGAGCAAAACAAGAGGCTATGACTGCCATGCCTAAGAGTTCATAAAAGTTTTACTTTCTCTTTGTCCGAGAATAAATGGGCAGGTTTTTCTAGAACTGAGGAACTAACACTAGAACGTCGAAGGACGAGCCCCGCTGACCGAGAGTTTCAAGCAGGACTCAGCTTTTACTTGAAAAGCAACACTTCACCGACTGCCCCGCGGCAGACGATGACTCTGCCCACACCCCCTTCGTTCTGAGGACTGCTTGATCCGCAGCGCCACTCAGGGATGCAAATCCCCATCGTTTTAATCAAACTCTTTGGTTTCGCACACAGTAAACAAACTACCGAGACAGCGGCAGACAGCGGCTTCCAACGCATCGGTTTTGCGCAGCTACTCTCAAGCATCCCTCCTCTCGAGGCGAGCTGAGAGACGTGGGCTCCAGATCACCCTGTTGGGCTTGGAAGAGAAGCTGGAGTTGCCCAAAAGCTGGTTCTTGTGCCCTTCCCATGGCAACACCACACTTAACACCAGGCACAGGCCCGCTTCTCATCAGGCCACAGCACTGTATCCTTAACTTTGAGCTCTGCAATTAAGAATTTGCCAGTTTTTGCCCGCCTTATCAAGGCAGCGAGATTCCCTCCGAGCTCCATCAGCTCTCAACTACTACAAGGTCCCTTCTCACTGTGCATCGCTGCGTCACACCTGCTTCTCAGGACCAACTGAATCACGTTTTTAGTGCGCAACGTACTCTCCCACACAGGAAAGGAACTTTAGAAGAAAAGAAAGGAGAAAAAAAGAAAAAAAAAATCACACAAAATATACCGCAGTACTTATCTTTCCGCTGACTTGCTCAACAGCTGCCCAAGAATTCACTAGAAAGCGGTTCGAAGTCAACAGTCAGAATATCCCTACATTTTGCAAACTACACATTTAAACATGCGAGCTCAAAGTTCCCATAGAAATTTCTCTTTCCTACCAATGTAACTGTCAACTATTTTTAGGATTATGGTGGGTTTTTTTTTTTTTTTTTTTTAAATAAACGCAGTGGTTGGTAATGGTGTGATTGACAGCTCTAGAGAAGTGATGAGCAGCCACTCTGGAAAATGAAGTCTGCTGTTCATCCTCAAAACGCTTCCACAAGCTAACACGCCACGTACCCAAATTCCTGATCCCAGTTATGCCCATCCTATAGTTTTAAGCAACGGTATAAAAATCTAGAACTGTCCTAAAAAAAAAAAAAAAAGTCATTAATCTACCATTTCAACCCTTAATCTCTATCAAGCAGATAAAGAGGGTCATGTGTATTATCATTATTATTATTATTTAAGCAAAGGCTGTAGTTCACCAGAGGTTAGTCCTTTAAAAAACTCCAGATTCATTTCACGCTCTCGGCCAGTCAGCGCCACACCAGTTATGACTCTCAAACCCCACCAAACTGCAGCTGAGGTTCTCCCAAGGCCGCAGCTCACCGACCCTTTCATCTCCAGGAAATTATCACTTGAAAGTAGCCAACGAGCCCCCGCAACACCTCGAATCTCTCAAAGAAATTCCACTAGCTAAAACTAAAACGAGCGCAGCGAGAGCTACAGCGATATCTGTTTCGTTCGGGCCAGAAAATGCACAACCTCAGCCATTTCCCCGTCAGGTTAAACAGCGCCGGATCAACTCCCCTCGGATACGAGGATCCGCGTGTCTTTGTGACCAGTTGGACCAGGTGAAGATGCTGCTGACCTGACTGCTCGTCACTCCTACTGGTCTGCTTCCACCTAGAGAGCGGACCAAGAGGGAAAGTGACAGTGTCTTTCCCACACGATGGCACATCCCTAAGCTGCAAGTATCCCCTTTCTTCATCCCCCAGCTTCACCACATGTCTCCAGAAAGCACAACCTGATCTCACTCCCATTTACACACACACGAAACCGTCTTCTTCATGTCCCCAAATTCATTTTCCTCTATTCAGAATATAGCTGCTCTGCAGTTTAGCGTTCCCTTTAACACACTGCAAATACGTTTCACATTTGCTCCTTCATAAACCTGGTTTCGATGAGTTAACATTATCATTTTTCAATTACTTAGCCTTCCCCTTCAAACAATCTATTAGCTAGCCACCTTCTGCCAATACAATGAAGTTCTTTATGCTCGTGAAAGGCTTCGGCTTAAACTCAGAACTACTCCAAGTTCTGCAGTGGTAAGGAGGCCACAGAATCACCTAGGTTGGAAGGGATCTTCCAGATCATCGAGTCCAACCGTCAACTTAACACTGACAAAAACCATCACTAAACCATATCACTAAGCACTACGTCTACCTGTCTTTTCAGTCCCTCCAGGGATGGTGATTCCACCACTTCCCTGGGCAGCCTCTTCCAATGCTTGAAGAAGTTTTTCCTAATATCCATCCTAAACCTCCCCTGGCGCAACTTGAGGCCGTTTCCTCTCATCCCATCGCCTGTTCCTTGGGAGAAGAGACTGACCCCCCCTGGCTACCCCCTCCTTTCAGCGAGCTGTAGAGAGCGAGAAGGTCTCCCCTCAGCCTCCTCTTCTCCAGGCTGAACACCCCCAGCTCCCTCAGCCGCTCCTCACAAGACTCGTGCTCCAGACGCCTCACCAGCTCCGTTGCCCTTCTCCAGACCCGCTCCAGCCCCTCAATGTCTTTCCTAAGACACTGGTACACCCTGCACCATTGAGACATTAAGACACCATGCACCTAACAACCCTTCTCTCAGGCTTATGCACACCAGCAGCACATCCACACATTACTCAGAGAGACTCTTCTGATGATTTCCCCCTTTTTAGGCCAAAGACACACATCTTCCTTGGTGCAGGAGCAAAGCCGTGTTTAGTTATCGCTACAGAAGCCAACATCAGAGTGCAAAGGGCACCCATACAGCACTGACGCCTCTCTCAGTTAATTTACTTGAGGTCCTTTAATATTCAATTAGAGAAACGGGCACTTGTACGGCAGGCTTCGCTTGTCCTGCTCCACATTCTTACTGTAGAAAGGGAAGAATTGTGTGCTGGAAGGGCTTATTTTTCTCCACTGACTACAAAAGCGCTAGGAAACCACACATGGACATCTATAGATAGGTGAGATGCAGAGCACCTTTGTTTCCAGCACTGCTCTAAGTGCACGCAGTCTACTTTGTCGCAAGCTCTGTTGTTCACTTGCAAATCACAGGGGGGTCAGCGTCCAGAACACTCAAACACGCGTAGACATGGGTAGATCAGTTAAACGGCTTTGTAAAATAGATGTTTACAAAGACTAGGCAGTAGGACACCAAGTGTGTGTTTCAGAATAAATATAAAACCATGATTTTGACCAGCTGCCGTCTGAGACCTCACACTGCTTTCCCTGAACGACTCTCACGTCAGGTCCGGCGTCCCAGTCGAATTTCAGTTCAGTTTGATTAAAGCTTCTGCTGGCCTGTTTACCTCAACAGTTTCAGACTGTTAAAAGCGCACACGCTTCACTTCCCATTCTGAATTATTGTTAGAAAACATCAGGGCCATACCATGGCCAACCGTCTGCCATGGACAGAACGCTCTCTGTACGGACGTGGTGTATCAGCTCCTAAAACGCTTGAGGTGAAAGGTGCTCCAGAAAAGGCGAGAGCATTCTTCGGCAAAAGAAACAAAACTAAACTGCCGAGCACAAAATAACAAACACACTGCCTTGAGCTACCCAGGAAACAGAAGATACAAAGAGATTCAACTCGAAAATCGCTGAATAGAGAACTTTACTCCATTTCTGTCCTTTCACACATTCACAATAGAAGGACTGTCGAGTCTCGCTCTTGTGAGGAGCTGGGGAAGGATTTTCTGATGTCATGTTTCAGCAGACAAATCAATTAATTGAGAAAGAAGCGGCGGGTGAGAACGGACTTTTAGGGACAAATTTTCCAATTTGCAGTTGGGCTCTGAGATTATTACAAACAAAACAAAAGAAACTTCTCATCTCAAACACGACAACAAAACTTTAGTCGTTTGTACGAAAATGGCCAGATGTCAAAGGGTCATGAACTAAACCGTCCAACGCATCATTACTGGGCCAAGTGACATGAGATTAATATTTTATGTTGTTTACCTTGGTTTTTTTTTTTCAGTTTCTGTCCTGATTCTGAGAGAACATTTCCTGCCAAAATCTGCTTTCACTCCTCTTCCATTAAATAAAGAAGCTAAATTCATCCGCGTGTGCTTTACCTCCGCATGTGCCTTACCCCACACTTCAGTTACTTATTTCAGGCTCACCTTCTGCCTGCCCGGTCTTGGCCAAAAGCGACCCCAGTTCCAGGATGCTCTGCTCTTTGACTTGCACCGCTTCCTCATCATTTTCCTGGACATCGCGTTTCACTAGAAAAAAAGTGGAAAAATTACCTTTAATGTTATTTCAGTTAGAAGATTATCATCACCAGTCAGCTCCTGGAAAGGCACCAAAAAAAAGAAAAAAAAAGTAACTGTTGTAACAGGCGCTAGCGAATTCAGCCTGGCCTGCGAGATCTGGAGAACAGATTATGTGGGAAGTTTAAATGCATAGCGTATAGAGCGCGCTTCATCTATACTTCACGAAGGCTTTAATCCAGCTGACGGATACAACCGCATGCTCCAACTTGAATACAACTGAAGTTTTGAAGCAGTCTCATTAAGCGTGTCCAGCTGTTCAAGTTTTATTTAAAAAAAAAAAAAACACCAGCACACAAGAGACCCTCTCCTACTGAAGCCACAAAACCAAATAAAAGAAATTTAATGGGATTTCCGGGCTTGGGTATTCTGGTATTGGGATTGCTGATGTCGCCGCTTTGTGTGTTACGTTGCGATCCCGTGGCCAAAGCGTAGCAGGAGAACAACATCGGGTGGGAGAGCGGGGTGCGTTTCGCTGGGGAGCGGATGAGGCGTTAGAGCTGCTGCAGGAGTGAGTGCTCCTGCCCACGCTGAACTCTGGCAATCTAATCGTCACTCTGTGTACCAACGTGAGTAACTCTGGCCCTGAAGTAGGTAGAAGGGCCAAACGACACACTACAGAACCAAACCTGTGTTTACACAACATCAATTTCATATAAGTTATCCACAAAACAATACACTTTCTTCCCTGCCACCCTGTAAATATTCATCTCCACCATCCCCCGGGCGGGCGAGTTCCTCCAACTTCGACACAAACAAACCCAAAATCCACTGCCCAGCTCTACGGAGGGAACCGAACTCCTCCGTGTTCCCTCTGAGCGCAGACTGAAGCTTTCAGTCCCCGCTGATGCATGCGCTGTCAAAACCAAAGTAACTTTGCTCTCAAGGAGGAAAGTATTGTGGCAAAACTCCCTGAACTGCTCCAGCTTACACCGACCGGCAACACGAGCTGCGACTCCTGACTGAGCCCGACTGGACGGAAAGTTGTAGGTGTGTTGACAGGCTTGAGAACACCAACTACTAATTAACCAGAGAAACACCGAGAGGGGTGACCAACTTTTAAAGACCGAAGAGCGATTCCAGTTTCGAGGTCTATCGCGGACACCAGGAAGCGTTTATTTCCCCGACGCAGCCGGGGTGACAGCAGGTCGCAGCATCTTTACAGAAATCATCGTATAAGGATGAGAATAGAGAATTACTCTTTTATACACCTGTTTCTGAGACAGAAATAGATACAGTACCCCCAGGTAAAGAGGGATGCCCACCTTATGCCTACAAACTGCTTTATAGCACCAACATCTCTTTGGCGCTCCTAAATGTCCGAGACGTCCCGGGACGGGGGAACTGCCGCAAACAGCATCTTATCTCGAAACAAACAGAAGTTAAAACTCCAGCCACAGCAGAGGGGGGAAAAAAAACTCCTCCAAACTTTCCCCGTGGCGCTGAGAAGGGAATTTAAACAACGGGCGTATTTTAGCGCCGTGAAAAAGGAAATCTCACGTCCAGCAAGAGCTTTCTCGGGCCGCCCGCAGGTCACCGCTACCAGCCCAACACCCAAACGACCGAGAAACCCCAGAAACAAACAGCCGGTTACCGGTAAACTCCTGCCCGCCCCGCCAAAGCCCCGGCACCTTCACGGCCTCTGCCTGCACAGGAGGGAACGGGGAGGAGAAGCCGGCCCCGGCCGCTGACAGGCTTGCCGAGCCGGGGCTTCACCGGGTCGGTGGGGCCCTCACCGGCGGCGGCCCGGCCCGCTCCACCGAGGCGGGTCCTCCACCCGCACCGCCGGTGCGGGTGGAGGACCCGCCTCGGTGGAGCGGCCCGGGCCGCCGCCGGCGGAGCGGGCCCAGGCCTCGCCACCGTCCGGCTCGCAGGGTGAGTCAGCAGCCGGCGGCGGCGGCGGGCGGAAGGCGGCGGCGGGCGGGCGGGACCTGCCGCCGGGACGGTGGAGGGGCGGTGTGGGACCTCACCTATGGAGTGGAGGATGCCGATGGAGGCCTCGCGGTCGGTGGAGAGCAGAGACTGGGCGCGCTGGAACTCCAGCACCGCCGCCGCCGCCATCTTACCGCTCCCTCCTCACCGCCACACCGGAAGCGGACGGGAGGGACGACACGCCCCTTCCGGCGGGGCGCCCCGAGGCATCATGGGAGTCGTAGTCCCGGCGGGGAGGAAGGAGGTAGGGGCTGGGGAAGGGGGCGTGGCCTAATGAAGGAGGCGTGGTCTATGGAAAGGGGGCGTGGTCTGTGGAGGGGGCGTGGGCCAGGAAAGCGCGCACATGGCGACCGTGGGGCACCCGGGGGTCCCATGGCGGGGGGGTGACCGGCCCTTGCGGGGCTTGTGCGGGGTCCTGGGTGCCGGAGGCCGGTGTGGGGCTCCCGGGGGACCCGCCGCGGCTGGGGAGGGGGTGGGGTCCCACCCGAGGCACCCCCACACCCGTGGGTCCAACCCCCCCTCCCCTTTCCCCAGCCAGCGCTGGAGCGTGTCCCCCCCGGTGTGACCCCATCGATAGCCACGTCAGGTCCCAGGGGAAGCCTCCCCCCCGGCCTCCCCCAGCCGCCCTCGGGAGGGGAGGAAGGCTTCGGTGGGGACATGTCACCCCCGAGGGTCACGGCTGTCCCCATCCCACCACCGGATCGGGCCCCCGCGGGTGGCGCATGGCCCTTGATGGCACAATGTCCCCCTCCCTGTTCACACCTCCCCTGCCCGCCTCGTCCCCTCCCGGGGGAGCAGAGGGTCTGGGCTGCGGGGACCCCCGGGCTTGGCAGAAAGCAGCCCCCCCCCCAAATCACTGCTGAGCTCCCCAAAACCCACCCCTGTCCCTGCGTCTGTCCCCACCTCGGTCCCAAAGGAGCTGGGACCAGCGTCCCCACGGAGCAGCCGCCTTTCGCCACCGGAAAAACTAATTTAATGCCTCGGAGGTTCAATTTTACATCTAACGGGGAATAAAACAAGGCCCCCAGGATGGCGGGGGGGCTCCAGCCCCTGGTGTGCCCCCGCTCCCGGGGGGAAATCCCAGCACCCAGGAGGTGACACCCCTGGGGACAGGCTGTGCTTTGGCGTGGGGAGGTGGCACCGAAAGCGGTGACTTATCCCCCCCCGTTATGAGCCAAGCTTCACCGGGGGGCGGTGGTGGGGGGGTCAGTTGACCCCGCGTCCCCCCCCTCAGGGGTCGGTGGGTGTCTGTGCGGCCGTTCGTCCCTCGGCTGCGTCTCCCGGCGGTGGGGGACACCTGGCGAGCCGGCACTGGGGACCGCAACCATGGGGCACAGCTCATCACACCCCCGGCAGCCGGCCCCCCCAGCACCGGGACGGATGGGCCCCGCGTCCCCACCACCGCCGCTTAATAAAAACAACTCAAAAAATGGCGGGATGACGCATTTTGGGGATAAAAGCCCCGGGGGGGCCGAAGGTGGGGCACGGAGCAGGGATTTTGGGGGGGGACGAAAGGCCGGGGGCCGCGGTGGAGCCGCCGGCTCGGGTTGTTGCGGACGAAACGTCGGGGTCCGTGGCCGGGGAGCCCCGCGTGTGCCGGGCAGCCAGCCGGTGAGCCCCCCCGCCCCGGCTTTCAAACCGGACACCGGATTTAATTCATCCACACCCCACCCCCCCCCAAAAAAAAAAACAAACCCAGCATGACACAGGTTTGGAACCAGGGCTGGCCAAAAAGCCACCCCCAGGCCACGGTCACCCTGAAGCCCCGCGGTGCAGGCAGGGGGCGGGCAGCAGAGGGGGGTGCAGGCAAAGGCACGGAGCTGCCGCGCTGCCTGCGATGTGTCTGTCCGTCTGTCCATCCCTCCGTGCATCTGTCCATCCGTCTGTCCCTCCATCCATCCGTCTGTCCGTGCATCTGTCCATCCGTCTGTCCATCCATCCCTCCATCCATCCTTCCATCCATCCATCCATCCATCCATCCATCCATCCATCCATCCATCCTTCCATCCATCTGTCCATCCATCCCTCCTTCCATCCATCTGTCCGTCCATCCGTGCATCTGTCCATCTGTCCCTCCGTCCCTCCATCCATCTGTCCTTCCATCCCTCCTTCCATCCATCTGTGCGTCCATCCGTGCATCTGTCCATCTGTCCCTCCGTCCCTCCATCCATCTGTCCATAGAATCATAGAATCATTTAGGTTGGAAAAGACCCTTGGGATCATCGAGTCCAACCATCAGCCCCACCATCCCTCCATCCATCTGTCCATCCATCCATCCATCCGTCCGTCCGTGCATCTGTCCATCTGTCTGTCCATCCATCTGTCATCCGTCCATCCATCCATGCATCTGTCGATCCATCCATCCGTCCCCCCATCCATCTGTCCATCCATCCATCCGTCCGTCTATGCATCTGTCTGTGCATCTGTCCATCTCTCCATCCGTCCCTCCATCCATCCATCCATCCATCCATCCATCCGTCTGTGCATCTGTCCATCCGTCCATCCATCCATCCATCCATCCATCCATCCATCCATCCATCCGTCCATCCATCCACCCACCCACCCATCCATCTGTCCGTCCATCCATCCGTCCCTCCATCCATCTGCCCATCCCTTCATCCATCCCTCCATCCATCTGTCTGTCCATCCCTCCATCTGTCCATCCGTCCATCCATCCATCCATCCATCCATCCATCCATCCATCCATCCATCCATCCGTCTGTCCCTCCATCCATCTGTCCATCCCTTCATCCGTCCCTCCATCCATCTGTCTGTCCATCCCTCCATCCATCCATCCATCCGTCCATCCCTCCATCCCTCTGTCCATCCCTTCATCCGTCCCTCCATCCGTCTGTCCATCCCTCCATCCGTCCATCTGTCCATCCATCCATCCATCCATCCATCCATCTGTCCGTCCATCCATCCGTCCATGCATCTGTCCCTCCATCCATCCATCCATCCATCCATCCATCCATCTGTCCGTCCATCCATCCATCCGTCCGTCCATCCGTCCGTCCATCTGTCCATCTGTCCACCCGTTCGTTC
The DNA here is from genome assembly GCF_963924245.1 of Chroicocephalus ridibundus. NCBI lineage: Eukaryota > Metazoa > Chordata > Aves > Charadriiformes > Laridae > Chroicocephalus > Chroicocephalus ridibundus. The sequence goes on along the minus strand of NC_086300.1, from coordinate 6,595,766 downwards.
ATCTATCCATCCATCTGTCCCTCCGTCTGTCTGTCCGTCCATCCATCCATCCGTCCCTCCATCCATCTGTCCATCCATCCCTTCCCTTACCCAGGCTCCCACGGGACAGGGACAGGGTGCACCCCTGGAGGAGGCAGGTGAAGGCAAGTAGGGCTCTGCTGTGCTGGAGGGGGATTGCTCCCTGCCTTGAGGGTAACAATAATAATAATAATTAATAATAATAATAATAATAAAGAGGAAGAAGAAGAAGAAGAAGAAGAAGAAGAAGAAGAAGAAGAAGAAGAAGAAGAAGAAGAAGAAGAAGAAGAAGAAGAAGAAGAAGTGTGGGGGGAACCTCCATCATGGGAGGGACCTTCACTGTGGGGGGAACCTCCATCACGGGGAAATCTTCATTGCAGGGGAACCTTCATCATGGGCGGGGGGGGAATTCCATCTTGGGGGATACCTTCATTTTGGAGGAACCTCCATCATGAGGAAACCCTCTGTCATGGGGGGAACCTCCATTGTGGGGAAAACCTCCCTCATGGGGGAATGTTCACCGGGGAGGGGAACCTCCATCATAGGGGGGAACCTCTATTGTGGGGGAACCTCCACTTTGGGGCAACCTCCACTTTGTGGGAGGAACCTCCGTCATGGGGGGAACCTCCATCATAGGGGGGAACCTTCACTGTGGGGGCAACCTCCATTGTGGGGGAACCTCCATCATGGGGGGAACCTCCATCATAGGGGGCAGGAACCTCCATCATGGGGGCTACCTTCATTTCGGGGGAACCTCCATCATGGGAAAACTCTCATCCTCCATCATGGGAACCTCCATCATGGGAAACCTCCATCATGGGAAAACATATGGGGAGGAACGTCCACTGTGAGGGGGGAAACTCCATCATGGGGGATACCTCCATCCTTGGGGGGGAACCTTCATCACCGGGGAAACCTCCATCATAGTGGGGAACCTCCATCACGGGGGAAACCACCATTTTGGAAGGAACCTCCATCGTGGGGAGGAACCTCCATTGTGGGGGGGAAACTCCATCACGGGGGAAACCTTCATCACGGCAGGGAACCTCCATCATGGGGGAAACCTCCATTTTGGGAGACACCTCCATCATGGGGAGGAATCTCCATCATAGGGGGGAACCTCCATTGTGGAGGGAACCTCCATTTTGGAAGAACCTCCATTTTGGGGGAACCTTCATCGTGGGAGGAATCTCCATTGTTGGGGGGAACCTCCATTGTGGGGGGAACCTCCATCATGGGGAGGAATCTCCATCATAGGGGGGAACCTTCACGGTGGGGGGAACCTCCATTGTGGGGGATACCTCCATCATGGCAGGGAACCTCCATCATGGGGGAAACCTCCGTTTTGGGAGGAACCTCTATCATGGGGAGGAATCTCCATCATAGGGGGGAACCTCCATTGTGGGGGAACCTTCATAGTGGGAGGAACCTCCATTTTGGGAGAACCTCCATTTTGGGGGAACCTTTATTATGGGGAGGAATCTCCATCATAGGGGGGAACCTTCACGGTGGGGGGAACCTCCATCGTGTGGGATACCTCCATCCTGGGGGGGGAACCTTCATCACGGGGGAAACCTCCATTATAGTGGGGAACCTCCATCATGGGGGAAGCCTCCATTTTGGGAGAACCTCCATCCTGGGGAGGAACCTCCATTGTTGGGGGGGAACCTCCATTGTGGGGGAACCCTCATTGTGGGAGGAACCTCCATTTTGGGAGAACCTCCATTTTGGGGGAACCTTCATTGTGGGGAGGAATCTCCATCATAGGGGGGAACCTTCACAGTGGGGGGAACCTCCATCGTGGGAGATACCTCCATTTTGGGAGAACCTCCATCACGGGGAGGAACCTCCATCATAGTGGGGAACCTCCATCATGGGGGAAGCCTCCATTTTGGGAGAACCTCCATCCTGGGGAGGAACCTCCATTGTTGGGGGGGAACCTCCATTGTGGGGGAACCTTCATTGTGGGAGGAACCTCCATCATGGGGGAAACCTCCATTTTGGGAGAACCTCCATCCTGGGGAGGAACCTCCATCGTTGGGGGGGGAACCTCCATTGTGGGGGGGAACCTCCATCATGGGGGAAACCTCCATTTTGGGAGAACCTCCATCCTGGGGAGGAACCTCCATTGTTGGGGGGGAACCTCCATTGTGGGGGAACCTTCATTGTGGGAGGAACCTCCATCATGGGGGAAACCTCCATTTTGGGAGAACCTCCATCCTGGGGAGGAACCTCCATCGTTGGGGGGGGAACCTCCATTGTCGGGGGGAACCTCCATCATGGGGGAAACCTCCATTTTGGGAGAACCTTCATCCTGGGGAGGAACCTCCATCGCTGGGGGGGGAACCTCCATTGTGGGGGGGAACCTCCATCACGGGGCAACCTTCATCTTGGGGGGAACCTCCAGAGCGTGCGTGTAAGCGCGCAGCTGCTCCCCCCACACACACCAAGCTTCCCAGATGTCCCCCGTCCCCACGGCCGGTGCATACCGTGCCACACAGCTCAGGTCCCGTCGCCCCCCCGTCCTGTGTCCCCCCCCCGGCGTCCCTCCTCCTCCTCCTCCTCCTCCTCCTCGCCCCGAATTTGCTATAAATGGTGCGCCACGGCCGGCAGCAGCTGGGCCACGTCAGAGCCGGGGGGCCCACGGGGGTGCTGCTGCTGCTGCTGCTGCTCGGGGGGGGGCGGCGGGGGGGAGCTGAGGACGGGCCAACTCATCACACTGCCCGGGGGTTGGCATCACCCCCCCTTGCACACCCCCCCCCGCCTTGCACCCCCCCCTTGTGCACACACACACTCCCCCCTTGCACCCCCACCCCCCTTGTACCCCCCCTTGCACCCCCACCCCCCCGTGTACCCCCCCTTGCACACCCACCCCCCCTTGTACCCCTCCTTGTGCACACACACACTCCCCCCTTGCACCCCCACCCCCCCGTGTACCCCCCCTTGCACACCCACCCCCCCTTGTACCCCTCCTTGTGCACACACACACTCCCCCCTTGCACCCCCACCCCCTTGTACCCCCCCCTTGCACCCCCAGCCCCCCTTGTACACCCCCGTGCACCCCCAGCCCCCCTTGCACCCCCCCTTGTACCCCCCCTTGCACCCCCCCTTGCACTCCCGCCCCCCCTTGTACCCCCCCTTGTGCACACACACACTCCCCCCTCGCACCCCCACCCCCCCTTGCAACCCCCTCGCACACCCCCCCCTTTGCACACTCTCGTGCGAAGACGCCTCCTCCTTGCACTCCCCTTTGCACACACTCCCCCCTCGCACCCCCCACCCCCCCTTGCCCCCCCCTTGCGTTCACCCACCCCCCCTTGCACCCCCATTCCCACCCCCCCTCCCCTTTGCACACTCACTCCTCCCCCCCTTGCACCCCCCCCGCACCCCATTGCACCCCTGTCGCACACCTCCCCCTTGCACACCCCCCCCTCCTTGAACCCCCCCTCGCACACACCCCCCTTGCACCCCTCATTGAACCCCCCTTGCCCCTCCCCTTGCACACACACCCCCCCCTTGAACCCCCCCTTGCACATACATTCCCCCCTTGCACACCCCCTTGTGCCCCCTCTTCTACCCCCCCTTGCACGCACACGCGCCCCCTTGCGACCCCCCCCTCCTTGTCCCCCCCTCTCACACACACCCTCCCCCTTGCGACCCCCCCCTTGCCCCCCCTTGCACACGCACTCCCCCCCTTGCACACCCCCTTGTACCCCCCCCCGCACACACACAATGTCCACCTTGCACACACGTGGCCCCCCCCTTGCGCCCCCCCCTTTACCTCCCCTTGCACACCCCTTTGTGCCCCCCCTTGCACACCCACTCACTCCCTTGTGACCCCCCCCTTGCACACACACTCCCCCCCCTTGTGACCCTTCCCCTTGTCCCCCCTTGTGCCCCCCCTTGACCCCCTCTTGCACACACACTCTGCCCCCCTTGCCCCCCCTCCCCTTGCACACGCACTCTCTCCCTTGTGACACCCCCACCTTGCCCCCCCTTGCACACGCACTCCCCCCCTTGCACACCCCTTTGTGCCCCCCCCTTGCACACCCACTCTCTCCCTTGTGACCCCCCCCGCTTGCACACACACTCCCCCCTCCCTTGCACCCCCCTGGGCCCCCCTCTTGCACCCCCCCCTTGCACACACACACTCTCCCCTTTGCCCACCCACTCCCCCCCCCGCGACCCCTCCCCTTGTCCCCCCTTGCACACCCCCTCGTGCCCCCCCTTGCACACACACACTCTCTCCCTTGTGACACCCCCTTGCCCCCCCCTTGTACCCCCGGTACCCTCCTTGCCCCCCCCTTGCACACACACACACACACACACTCTCCCCTTTGCACACCCACTCCCCCCCCTTGCGACCCCTCCCCTTGTCCCCCCTTGTGCCCCCCTTGTCCCCCTCTTGCACACACACTCCCCCCCCACTCCTTGCCCCCCCCGCACACGCACTCCCCCTCTTGCACACCCCTTTGTGCCCCCCCTTGCACACACACACTCTCTCCCCTTTGCACACACACTCTCCCCCTTGTGACGCCCCCCCCTTGCCCCCCCCTTGCACACACACTCTCTCCCTTGTGATACCCCCCCCCTTGCCCCCCCCTTGCACACACACTCCCCCCCCTTTGTACCCCCGGTACCCTCCTTTCCCCCCCCCTTGCACACACACACACACACACTCCCCTTTGCACACCCACTCCCCCCCCTTGCGACCCCTCCCCTTGTCCCCCCTTGTGCCCCCCCCGTCCCCCTCTTGCACACACACTCCCCCCCCTCCCTTGCCCCCCCCCCCCCCTCCCTTGCACGCTCCCCCCCCGCCCCCCGCCCGGCCCCGCCGCTCCGCGGGCGCTGCCCGCCCCTAATCGACTCCAGCTGCAAAAACATTCCCCGCATTCAGAGGCGACGCCGCCTCCGGAGCCGCCCCCCCCGGCCCGGGCCAGGCCGGATTCCTCCCCCCGGCCCCCCCCTCCCCGCCTCCTCACACACCCACCCCCCCCCCCCCCCCCGGGCCCGGCCAGCTGCGCCGGAACCGCGTGGCCGTGGGGCAGCCCCACGGCAGGGCCCCGCAGGGGGGGGGGGGGGGGGATGGGGCAGCCCCCGGGGGGGGCTGGGGGGGGGAACCGCTCTCTAGCTGGGGGGCTGGGATAGCGGGGGGGGGGGGGCGGGCATGACCCCCCATCCCATGTTCCCCGGGACGGGGGTGGGGTCCCAGGCCCACCCATCCCGTTCCCGTCCTTCCCCCATTCTCCAGGAGGAACACTGGGATGGAGGTTGGGCACCATGCCCACCCATCCCGTGTCCGTCCATCCCACCCATCCCGTGTCCGTCCATCCCACGTTCTCCAGGAGGTACGTGAGGACAGAAGATGGGGTCCCACGCCCACCCGTCCCGATTCTATCCATCCCATGTTCTCCAGGAGGGATGTTGGGATGGAGGTGGGAAACCATGTCCATCCATCCCGTGTTCTCCAGGAGGCACAACAGGACAAGGATGGGGTCCCGTGCCCACCCATCCCACTTCCATCCTTCATCCATTCTCCAGGAGGAATGGAGAGGGACAGTGATGGGGTGCCATGCCCACCCATCCCATGCCCACCCATCCCACTTCCATCTATCCCATGTTCTCCAGGATGGGGATGGGGTCCCGTGCCCACCCATCCCATGTCCATCTATCCCATGTTCTCCAGGATGGGGATGGGGTCCCGTGCCCACCCATCCCACTTCCATCCTTCCCCCATTCTCCAGGAGGAATACTGGGATGGAGACGGGGCACCATACCGACCCATCTCGTGTCCATCCATCCCACATTCTCTGGACAGGGTGTTGGATGGAGGTGGGAAACCATGTCCATCCATCCCATGTTCTCCAGGAGGCACAACAGGACAGGGATGGGGTCCCAGGCCCACCCATCCCATGTTCTCCAGGAGGCACACCGGGACGGGGATGGGGTCCTATGCCCACCCATCCCACTTCCATCCTTCCCCATTCTCCAGGAGGAATGGAGATGGACAGAGATGGGGTCCCATGCCCACCCATCCCATGTCCATCCATCCCGTGTCCTCCAGAAAGTACATGAGGACAGAGATGGGGTCCCATGCCCACCCATCCCACTTCCATCCATCCCCCATCATCCAGGAGGGATGCTGAGATGCTGGGATGTTCTCCAGGAGGTACACCTGGATGGAGAGGGGTCCCATGCTCACCCATCCCTTGTCCATCCATCCCATGTTCTCTGGGTGGGGTGTTGGATGGAAGTGGGGTACCGTGTCCATCTATCCCGTGTTCTCCAAGAGGCACACCAGGATGGGGATGGGGTGCCACGCCCACCCATCCCATTTCCATCCAGCCCCTATTCTCCAGGAGGGATGTTGGGATGGAGATGGGGTGCCGTGTCCACCCATCCCATGTTCTCCAGGAGGTACACCAGGACGGAGAGGGGTCCCACGCTCACCCATCCCTTGCCCATCCATCCCATGCTCTCTGTGCGGGGTGCTGGGATGGAGATGGGGTACCATGCCCACCCATCCCACTTCCATCCATCTCCCGTCCTCCAGGAGGGATGTTGGGACGGAGACGGGGTACCACATCTGCGTGTCCCATGTTCTCAAGGAAGGAGGCGGGGAATGACACAGGGCATGACGTCTCCTCATCCCAAGTTCTCCAGGAGGATGCTGGGATGGAGAGGTGGCCCCGTGTCCTCCACTCCCACACCCCTCAGGCGTGACCCCCGCCCGGAGACGGGGCCCCACATCACCCAGGCAGGGCAGCGGGATGGCGACACGTCCCACATCCACCCACCCCACGTCGTCAGGACAAGGCGGCGGGACGGAGACAGGATCCTCCATCTGCCTTGGGAAACCCAACCCTCGTTAGGGACATCCCTAATTGCCGGGGGGGGGGGGGGGGGGGAAGAAAGGGGGGGCACATCCTGCTTTCTGGCCGCTCCCTCTCCTCCGTCTCCTTTAAGAGCGGGGCGGCGAGGAGCCCGATTTAGCCGGCGCGGCCGCCTGTCCTCGCTGGCGTCCGGCCAGGCCTCGGCTGGCCTCGGCGAGATCCCGCTTGGGGAGGGGACAAAGGGGACGGGGATGGGGGGGCCAGGAACAGCCGGGGGGGACCCGTTCTGCCCACAGCACCCATGGGTGGCCTCGGGTCCCTGCTGGCTTTGTCCTCGTGGAGGTTAAGGCACACGGAGCCACCAGCGGGCACTGCCCGCCGGTTGGGGAAAGCCAGCGATGTCCCCACCCAGGCCTGGGACCTGTCACGCTGTTAGAAATGATCGGTGGGGACGCGTGACATGTCACCACGAGCTGTCCCTCCTCACCTTCCTGCTCCCCTGTCACCTCCCCCTGCCAACCCCCCCACGTCACTGCTCGGGACACAGTGGGGACAGTGGTGGGTTGGGGGGGGGAGGGATGGAGCCCACCGCCCCGAGGGAATTGTCAGCTGGGTGGGAGCTGGTGGGAGGGGTCCCCACGGGGCAAAAGGTGGGATGACGTCCCCCAGGGGACGAGGGAGCCTGAGGGCCATGGGGACAGGACTGCCCAGGGGACAGGGTCCCCAGGGGACAGGAGAGCCCATGGATATGGGGACAGGAGACCTTGTGGCCGGGGGAAGGAGAGCCCACGGTCCAGGGGACAGGACAGCCCGTGGCCAGGGAACAGGAGTGACCGTGGCCTGAGGGACGGGAGCACTGGGACAGCCAGTGCTGGGGACACCCTGTGACCTGTCCTTCCCCCAGTGAGACCAGTTCCTCCCTCCAACCCCCCCTTCCCTGCACCGGTTTCGCCCCCAGGGCTGTCTCCTTGCTGGGACAGAGCCCAGCGCCATCACCCCATGGCTGACCTGGCCACAGCCACTCCTCCTGGGGACCCCCCCCGTCCCCGTCCCCGTCGCCACCGGTTGCAGGCCCTGGGAGCCTCCCAGGACACACTGGTGTGATGAGTTGTGGGTGCTCTGGGGCCGGGCAGGGCGGGCGTTTGCCGGGGCGGGAGGGGAGGGGGTTGCACTTTAATTGACTTCTGCCGCGTTGGGCAGCTGTGAAAACAGAGCGGGGCTCATTAGGGGACATCAAAGGACCCCCACCACGGCTGGGCGGGGGGACACGGCGGGACCCGCCACCGGCGTTTGCTCCCTCTTTGCTCGGCTTAAAAGAGAGAGAGGAGGATGGGGGTCACCAGCCTGGGAGGGCTGGGCCTCAGCCGCGTGCAGCGAGGACATCCCTGTCCCCTGTCCCCTGTCCCCTGTCCCTGGGGTGAGCTGAACCCGCGGGGACCCATCCTCTGGGTTACCCAGACCGGGCGTGACCTGTCCCCAGGGTTACTTGGACACGAGGTGACCCATCCCTGGGGTTAGTTGGACTTGGGGTCATCCATTCCTGAGGTGACCTGTCCCCGGGGTGACCTGTCCCCAGGGTTAGTTGGACACGGGGTGACCCATCCCCAGGGCAACCTGGGCTTGGGGTGATCTGTCCCCAGGGTGACCACTCCCTGGGTTGACCTGTCCCCAGGGTGACCTGTTCCCAGGGTTAGCTGGACCTGGGGTGGCCTGTCCCCAGGGTGGCCTGTCCCCAAGGTTAGTTGGACATGGGGTGACCCCTCCCAAGGGCAACATAGACCTGGGGTGACCATCCCCAGGGTGACCCATCCCCAGGGCAACCTGGACCTGGGGTGACCACCCCCAGGGTGAACACTTTCTGGGGTGACCCACACCCAGGGTGACCCATCCCTAGGACAACTTGGACCTGGGGTGACCTGTCCCCAGGGTTAGTTGGACCTGGGGTGACCACTCCCTGGGGTGACCCATCCCTAGGGCAACCTGGACCTGGGATGACCGTCCCTGGGGTTAGCTGGACATGGGGTGGCCGGTCCCTCGGGTGACCTGGACCTGTCACCAAGGTTAGCTGGCCCCGGGGTGTCCCATCCCCGGGGTTAGCCTGACCGAGTGTGACCCATCCCCGGGGTGACAGACCAGGGGACAGAGGGGACACACACTGACCGTTGCTTGCCAACACCCTCCAACTCCTTCCCCACTCAGGCTGCCAACGGTCCCGACAGCCAAAAACCTCCAAAACCCTTCAAAACCCCCCAAAAAAAGCCCTGGGAAAAGCCCTGGGCTGAGCCACACGGCTGCTGCCGGGGCAGGATCCGGCCCAACTCCTCCAATTCCGGCTCCAACCTCCCCGGACACCGCAGGACCCCACGGTGTCAGGGTGGGAGGTGGGGGGGAGAGACAGAGCCCCCCCAGCTGGGTCCCAGCAGCACCCATGGGGTGCCAAGCACCCACAAATCCCAGCTGCCGGACGCAGCCTCCCGAATATCCCGGCTCTGTTTTCCAAAGCCGGGACGTTGAAGCCTTTGGGAAAAAAAAAAAAAAAAAAAAAAGAAGAAGAAGAAGAAAAATCAAATCATCTCCCGGCTCCCGCATTCCTGGGTGGAGAGTTTACATTCCCCCCGTCCCCCGGCCATCCGCGCCTCGCCTCCGGAAAACAAAGCGGCCTTGGGGTGGGATCGGCTTTTTGGGGAGCGGGACCCTGCGGATAATGGGAACCAGCCGAGGGGCAGCTCCCCCCGAGGCGAAGCACCCGGGATCCGGCCCTGGGATCCCCCATGGAGACCCCCCTATGGATGGGGGGAGCCCACCCATGGGTGCAGGGAGTTGAGGGGTCTGGGGGGGGTGGGAGGGGTGGTGCCCCCCCCCCCCACCCCAGTCCCTCCTGCCAATGTCACCACCAGCGTGGGTTTTTCCCCCCGGGGAGGGAGGCAAAGACATCAGCGGCGATAAAATCAATCCCATTTTTAATTCCCATTTCGTGGAGCCGGGGGGGGGGGGTGGGATGGTGGGGGGTGCCGGGGGGGGGGGGGGGGTCCCAGCCAGCCCACCCCGTTCCTCAAACGGCTTCTCCAAACCACGGAGCGCTGGTGGTGGTGGGGAAAAAACCCCCAACCCTGGATACATTTTTCCCCCCTCTTCTCTCCCCCCTTCCAAGTCATCGCTGGAAAATTAAACCGGATCCAAAGAGTTTTTCCTTTCCAAAATGTGCTGGAGAGGCGCTGTCTTAACCCTTTCGGCTCCCGCTTTTCCCTTCCAGGGAGAATTGGGGTTTTTAAGGGGGTTTGGGGATCTTCCCGGAGCTTTGCTGGGGAAAGGGAAATGGCTCAAACCCCCCTCCCCAACCCAACCCCACTTTCGCGCTCCGAGGATCCCGAAATCCCTCGAAACGACGGAGAGGAGAAGCGCTGAGGCTTCCCGGGGCTGGTTTTGGGGTGCCCAGCGGGGGGGGGGGGTCAGCGCTTCCAGGTCTCCCTCTCCATTTTGGGAAGAGTAGTTTGGGGTTTTTTATTTTTTTATTTTTTTTTTTAATTTTTTTTTTTTTTTAATTTCAATTAAATCCAGCTGATTAAATCCATCCTTCCCCTCCCCGAGCTGGGCGCCAGCCCCTCTCCAGGCTCAAACTCCCCACAGCCCGGCGCCAGCATCGCCCAAATCCCAAGAAACCGAACCGGAGCCGGGACCCACTTCTCTCCGCAAACTCGGGAGAAGCTAAAAAACCCTAATCCTATAGAAAATGTGAGCTATTTCCTCCGGGGGGGGGGGAGGCACAGTCGTCGTCCCCCCCCCTCCAACACAAAAAATCCTTATTTTGGGGGTTAAATTGCTATTTTTTTCCCCAGCGCAGCGCTTTGTTCCAGCTGGGGGGAGATGCCGGCTCATCCCCACGGGGCGATGGAAATAGGGGACCCGGCAGCACCCATGGGGACCCCCCCAATTTAATTCTTGATTATTTTTTTTGGGGGGGGGGGGGGGTGTGGAGGTGGGGGTGTGCCCAAAAAGCCGTCGGGAATAAGTTAGCGGTTTGTTTTACCGGTTTGTATTTCCAAAGGAGCGTTTAAAAAGTAATTTGGGAGGAAAAGTCCGCAGGGAAGCGGGGAGGGGGGCGGCAGGGACCCGGGGTGGGGGGGACACGGACACGACGACGACACAGCGCCGTCACAGCAGCTTTTGGGAGAGAAGGGGGGATTAATTAAAAAAAAAAAAATCAAAAAAAAAAATCAACTTTCTTGGGCAGTTTCCAAAAAGAGAGGGAGAAAAATGGGATTTTTATTGTTGGTTTTTTTTTTCTCCCCCCCCCCCAACCCTTTTTCCAGGGGCGGGCAGGGAGCGGGAGGGCGAGAATCCTCGGCCCGTCTCGGCAGGGATTTTTCCCTTTTTCTCCTTTTTTTCTTCCTTTTCCTCCTTTTTTCCCCTCCTTTTTTTCCCCCGTCTTTTTTTCTCCTTTTTTTCCCTCCTTTTTCCCTTTTTTCTCCCTTTTCCCCTCCTTTTTTCTCCTCTCCTTTTGCTCTTTTTCTTCCCCTCCTTTTTGTCTTTTTCCTTTCCTTTTTACTTTCTCCTCTCCTTTTTCTGCTCTCCTTTTTCTTTTTTTCTCTCCCTTTTCTCCTCTCCTTTTTCTCTTTTTTCTCTCCTTTTTCTCCTTTTTTCTCCTTTTTCTCCTCTCGCTTTTCTCCTTTTTTTTTTTCCTCTTTTTTCGTGTTTTAAATAGAAATATATAATTAAATTTACAAATGCTATTTACAGGTTTAATTACAAAAAAAAAAAAAAATCAAAGAGAAAGAGAGACACCCCTTAGACGTTAATAAATCTAAAAATAAAAAATATATAATAACACCCCCCCACCCCAACAAAAAAATAAAATTCAAGCCAAAGGAGGGCAGCGGCCGGCCTTGTGTGTGGGGGGGGTCACACCGTCGTCTCGCCCTGCTTGCTGTTGGTGAGTCGCGTGTAGAACTTCCTCCACGAGTGCAGGGTTTTCCCCGACCATATCCAAAAGCCGGAGGTGATGCCCACGATGAGAGTCATGAGATACTTGATCATGTAGACGGTGAAATCGGGGGTCATGCGGGGGGTGAAGTGGAGCGGGCAGGGGATGGCCAAGCTCTTGCAGTTCTGGCTGATCCAGCTGCGCTCCCAGTGCTCGCGGAAAGCCTGCTCGTAGAAATAACAAGCGATGACGATGGTGGCCGGGACGGTGTAGAGGACGCTGAAGACCCCGATACGAACCATCAAGCGCTCCAACTTCTCCGTTTTGGTCCCTCCGTGTTTCATGATGGTGCGGATGCGGAAGAGGGAGACGAAGCCGGCCAGAAGGAAGGAGGTACCGATGAAGAGGTAGACGAAGAGCGGGGCCAACACGAAGCCCCGGAGAGGGTCGATGTTGTTGAGGCCCACGAAGCAGACGCCGCTCAGCAGGTCCCCGTCGATCTGCCCCATGGCCAGGATGGTGATGGTCTTGACGGCCGGCACGGCCCAGGCGGCCAAGTGGAAATACTGGGAGTTGGCCTCGATGGCCTCGTGGCCCCACTTCATGCCGGCGGCCAGGAACCAGGTAAGGGAGAGGATGACCCACCAGATCGAGCTGGCCATGCTGAAGAAGTAGAGCATCATGAAGAGGATGGTGCAACCTTCCTTCTTGGTGCCCTGCACCACCGTGCGGTAGCCGTCCTCCTGGAAACGTTCGTTGCAGACCACCCTCTCCTCCAGCACGAAGCCGGCAATGTAGGCCACCGACACCATGGTGTAGCACCCCGAGAGGAAGATGATGGGTCGCTCGGGGTAGCGGAAACGCTGCATGTCCACCAGGTAGGTGGTGACGGTGAAGAATGTGGAGGCGCAACATAAGACGGACCAGATGAGGATCCAGATACGGGCAAAACGGATCTCATCCTCGTTGAAGAACATGTGGCCATCGGGCCGGGTGGGCTCGCAGGGCGCCGCACAGTCCTTCTCGCCCAAGAACTTGTAGTTGAGGTAGCTGGGCACCTTCAGTGCCCGTGGGCAGTGGAAGGGGTGGTCGAGGGTGGCGTAACGAGGGGCGCCCGGGGTGCCCTGGCCGGCTAACGGCGTGGCACTGGTGAGCAACGCCGGTGAACCACCATCCTCCGAATGGTTCTGCCCCACGCAGATCTGCTCGGCGCCGTGCCGGGGGAAATTCTCGCACCGTAATCGCTCCGGCCATTGGAAACCGAATTTATTCATGAGGGCTTCGCAGCCCTGGCGCGCCCGCTCGCAGATGGAGCGGCACGGCGGGATGGCCTGCTCCAGCACTGTGCAGACCGGCGCGTACATGGAGCAGAGGAAGAACTTGAGCTCCAACGAACACTGGACCTTCACCAAGGGGTAGAACTGGTGGACCTCCAACCCTGCATCCTCCTGGTTGGTGTGACCCAGCAGGTTGGGCATGATGGTCTGGTTGTAGGCGATGTCGGTGCAGAGCGGGATGGAGATGGGTTGGCAGAAGCCGTGGTCGGGGATGGAGATGCCCTTCTCACCGTGCAGCTGGCTCCGGCATGGTGCCGGCACGCTCAGTCCCACCAGCAGCCAGGCCAGGGCAGGCAGCACGCCGGGGGGGCCCATGGTGCCCCGAGCTGCTGTGCCCGGATTTACCGTGCCTGGTGCCCAGCCGGACGGACGGTCCTCCTGTCCGGTTCTGCTGTGCCTGGTGTTCCCTGGATGGCTCCTGGTGACCGGATCTGCCGCACCCGGTGCTCCCTGGATGGCTCCCAGTGACCGGATCTGCTGTGCCCAGTGCTCCCTGGATGGCTCCCAGTGCCTGGACACGCTGAGGTCCCACCTGGATGGCTCCCGGTGACAGGATCTACCGTGCCCAGTGCTCCCTGGATGGCCCCCGGTGACCAGACCTTCCGTGCCCGGTGCTCCCTGGATGGCTCCTGGTGACCGGATCTGCCGGATCCGGTGCTCCCTGGACGGCTCCTAGTGATCCGATTTGCCGTGCCCTGTGCTCCCTAGACAGCTCCCGGTGCCTGGACACGCTCAGATCCTGCCTGGACGGTTCCCGGTGATCAGATGTGCTGTGCCCGGTGCTCCCTGGACGGTTCCCGGTGAGTGGATGTGCCGTGCCCGGTGCTCCCTAGACGGTTCCCGGTGCTCCCTAGACGGTTCCCGGTGCCTGGACGCGCTCAGGTCCCGCCCGGACGGTTCCCGGTGGGTGGATTTTCCGTGCCCGGTGCTCCCTGGACGGCTCCCGGTGCCTGGACACGCTCAGGTCCCGCCTGGAGGGGTGCCGGTGCCCGCAGCGTGCCTGCCCGCTGCCCGGCTGCCGCTGTCCCGCTTTACCGTGCGCGGCGGGACGGCTGCCGGTGCTCGGACGTGGCGCTCCCGGTGCCCGGACCCGGGGGTCCCGCTGCTCGGCGGCGCGGCTCCCGCTCCCTGAGCCCCGGGGCGGGAGGCGGTGATGCCTGTGGGGGGGTGGTACCAGGGCGGAGGAGGGGGGGTACCGGGGGTGCCGGGGGAGCGGAGCGGCCTCACCGGACGCTCCCGCCGCCTTTGTGCGGGGCAGCGCCGCGTCCCCGCCGGGCGGAGCGGGCCCCCCCGAGCCCCGCCCCCGCCGGGCCCCGCCCCCCCAGCGCAGCCAATCACATTCAAACCGCGCGGTCGCCCCGCCCCCCGCCGCCCCCGGACCCGCCCCCCCCCCGCGGTCCGCCCCCCCCCGTCCCCGTCCCCGGGGGTCACCGGCCCGAGGGGAGCCCGCCCCCCCCGCCGCCAACTTTTTCCGCGCCGTGAAAACTCCCCCTGCGGCGTGGGGTCGGGACGGGGCCACGGGGAAAAGTCCCTCCCCGGGTCCCCTGTGTCGTCCCCCCCCGCGTCCGTGTCCCCTGCCCCCCTCCGGGTCCGTGTCCCCTTGCCCACCCGTGTCCCCTGCCCTCCCCCATATGCCCTGGAGCCCCACATCCCCTGCACCCCCGTGTCCCCTGCGCCCCCCCTCCCCCCATATCCTCTGCCCCCCTGTGTCCCCTGGCCCCCCTCGTGTCCCCTCGCCCCCATCATGTCCCCTGCCTCCCCCCGGGTCCATGTCCCCTTGCCCACCCGTGTCCCCTGCCCTCCCCCATATGCCCTGGAGCCCCACATCCCCTGCACCCCCGTGTCCTTTGCCCCCCCCATATCCCCTGCGCCCCCGCTGTGTCCCCTGCCCCTCTGCATCCCCTGGCCCCCCCTGTGTCCCCCCACCCGTGAGGCTGCTCTCCCCCCACCCCAGGACCCACATCCCCCCCCAACATGCTGCAGTGGGTCCCCCGCTGTCCCCAGGTCCCCTTTAGGGTGCACCGGGGCAGGATTAGCCCCCGTGGCCGTCTGGCACCCACACGGGTCCTGGCTGCCCCCCCCGGGAATGGGGGGGACACCCCTCAGTGCCCAGGTGTCACCCAGGCAGTGCCACTGCCCCGTGGGGTGCCTGCCAGCACCCTGCGGCTACACAAGGCCACGGCATACCCAGGGGTGTCCCTGATGTCCCCACATCAGCCAGAGGTGGGTGGCTGGGGACATCCTGCATCCTGTCCCCACACCTCCCACCCTGGCCATGGGGAAGGGCACCTCTGTCCCCAACACAGGGCAGCGGGAGGGAGCCAGGGGGCCAGGACACACTGGGGAGGGACTGGGACACACCAGGGGGATCTGGGACACGACAAGGGGACATGGAGGTGGGGGACTAGGACATGCCAGGGGTGGGCAGGACACACTGGGGGGATCCAGGACATGCTGGGGGGGACTGGGACACACTGGGGGGATCTAGGACGTGCTGGGGGGGGTGGCTGGGACACATCGGGGGGATCTGGGACATGGCGGGGGGGACTGGGACACACTGAGAAGTGACTGGGACATACTGAGGGAGGACCGGGATATGCCGGGGGTGACTGGGACACACTGCGGGGGGACTGGGATATGCCAGTGGACACTGAGACATGCCAGAGGGACACTGGGAACAGCCGGGGGGGACGACTGGGACACAGCAGGGGGTACTAGGACACACCGGAGACCCTCATCAGGGAAAGAAACTGCGGGCAATCACCCCAAATTTTGGCAGTGGGATGAGGCAGGGGGGGAAACTGCCCTCCCCAAAGCAGCATCGCAAGGAAGGGACAGACTGGGGGGGCAGCCCAGTGCCCCCATCCCACTCCTTTCTGGTGGCGGGTGTGTGTGTGAGGGGTTTTCTGCCGGCTGCCTCCTTCCCCTGCGCCGTCCTCCCTCCCTTTCTCTGCCTTTCCTGTAACTTAAGCTTTTGTTGTGAGCAGGAGCAGCCCGGGCTGCCGTGAAAAGAGGGCCCCACCGCCTTTCAGAGCGTAATTGAAACCATTGCGCGGCTCCTGGCCGAGGGGGAAGGGCAGGGGGGGCTCCAGAAATCAAAGCTGAGGGGGGGGGACGACACACGCACACACACACACACCCACCCACCCACCCCATGCACACCCGCTCCCGGTCCCCCCCTCCCCGGGCCAGTTGGCAGCGGGGCGGTTGGCGGGATGCTGGGGGCTCCCTGGCTCTTGCCAAGGGGTCAGGGATAGAAGGTCTCCAATGGCCTCCGAGGAAGCCGGGACGAGGGTCCCATGGGGTGAATTGGGGTGGGGTGGGTGCCACCATCCAGGCGGCCACCTGTACCCCCGGTGGGGGCACCCAGGGGTGCTGCCTTTGGGGAGTGCACTGAGCCTGCGGCCGCCATGTGCCGGGGAGGGCGGCTCGGCACGGCCAGCGCTTGGCGGCCGCCCAGCGAGTCCCCAGCCGGGGCGGTGCTGGCCAAGGGCCTGGCTGGGCGCTGGGCTGCGGGGGACGGGGCTCAGGCCGGATCCCGGCCAGCGGCCACCTCCCGGCCCCTTCCCAGCTCCCCAGTTCCTGGCTCCTCCAGCCGTGGCTCCCCTTGGGTGCAGGGTCTGGTTTGTGTCACTCCCCCAGTGGCCCCCGCCTTGGTGGCCTTCGCCCCGGCCCCGCCAGCTGGGGATGGGGACAGAGGGGGTGCGGGGGTGTCAGTGCAGCCATGTGGATCTTGGCTTTCTAAAAGTTTTGGATTTTGTCTTCTTTCCAGGTGTGGGGGGGATGTCACTTCCAGAGGGGGTGGCAGGTGCTGGGGCTGTCCCCGTGCTCCCCGTCCTCCTGGGTGCTGCGGGGTGCTGGTGGCTCAGGACCTTGGGCATCAGGGACACACAGGGATGTGTCCCACCCGGAGTGGGTGCAGAGCCCTCCTGGGGGGCTGCCAGCCCCAGACCTGGTGTCACGGGACACCCCAAGGGGGCAGCCGGCGGGGTCCCAACTGCTCAGGGGTGTCCCCTCTCAGGGACATGCAGCATGGCTGGGGAATCCCTTTGATCCCTTTTGTCCCTGTCACTGGGCTCCCAGCCCTGTCCCCAGGCGATGCCAGGGGTGGGCTGGGGGGGAGAGGGTCCTGCCCCCTCCCCAAAAGCTTCCCTGCAGGGGTCTGAGGCTGGTGTCCCGGGCAGAGTGGACCCTGTGAGGACAGGGACCCCTCCTGTCACCCAGCAGACGAGGGCTGGTGCTGCCAGCAGGTCAGGCTGGGCATTACTGGGAGTATGGGGCAAAGCCCAGTTCGCCCCAGGGCTTCCCCTTGCAGGCCCCCAGGAGCTGCTCAGGGTGGGGGAGGCCCAGGAGTCCCGATCCCCGCACTGCCCAGCTCTCACTTCACCCCAGTACAGCACTGGGGGATGCTGGTGGGCACTGGTGCTGCCAGTCCCCTGCCCCCAGCACCTGGTGTCCCCATGCCACCTGCCAGGGGATGGCCCATGGGTGCCACCACCTCCGGAGGGGCTGGTGGCTCCAGTGTCCCTGTTAGAGCAGGGCATGGTGCCCCCTCCCTGGGCGTCCTCCAGTGCTGTGGAGTGCCAAGGTGTTTGTGGGAGGAGGGCCAGGGATGGGGGACACAGCTGGAACCCCCCAGGTCCTGTCCTTGGACCCCAAGCAGCACCCCAAGCGGTGCCCAGCACCCCCAGCTCAGCCACAGGCAGCTCCAGTCTCTCTCCGAGCCTCCCCCCCGGGGACCGGAGCCCCAGTCATGGGCATGGAGGGGGCAAAGCAGAAATCAGGGGATGGAACATCTGTGCCAGGCGATGCCAGGCAGGACAGGGACCCCTGGGGGTCCCCCAGGAGCTCAGAGGAAGGGCCCCCCCGGCCCCTGCCCTCGGCTTTGTTTCACACTTAAGAGCCTCTAATTAAAACCAGCCACAAAAGCCCTGGCTGGCGGCAGGCTCAAGGTGCCAGTGGAGGACAGGGGTCCGTCACCAAGGGAACAGAGAGGGATGCGGGGCCCCCGGCACGGGCACCACGGGGTGCCCCCGCACCCCTCTGCATGAGCGGGCACACATGTGCGCGCACACACACACACACGCACATGCACACACATGCACACATGGCACCTGCAGGAGGGGTGAGCGCGGGGATGTGGGAGCAGGAGTGGGAGGTGACAGGGTGGGGGGTGCTGGTGTGAAAGGTCTGCTGGCACACATGTGCGCACACGTATGTTTGCACACCTGTGCCCTGCTTTGCTGCACACGCACTGTCCTGTGGGTTAGGTCAAGCAGGAACCAGTGCCTGCTGTCCTCAGGCCTGGTTTGTACTGGTCTAACGGTTTGCAATGGCTCCATGGAGTGGGAGGGGTCCATGAGCAGCGCTGGCCAGGTGGGCTGGGGGGGCGAGCTGAGCCCTGGGGTACCTGTGGGGTGAGCCATGGGGTGAGCTGAGCCCTGGGGTATCCCATGGGGTGGGCTGTGGGATGAGCTGAGCCCTGGGGTATCTGTGGGGCAAGCCACAGGCTGAGCCGAGCCCTGGGGTACCTGTGGAGTACCTGTGGGGTGAGCCAAGGCCTAGGGTACCTGTGGGGTGGGCCGTGGGGTGGGCCATGGGTTGGGCCGAGCCCTGGGGTACCTGTGGAGTGGGGCGTGGGGCAAACTGAGCCCTGGGGTACCCATGGGGCAAGCCATGGGGCAAGCCATGGGGCAAGCCAAGCCATGGGGTACCTGTGGGGTGGGCTGTGGGGTGGGCCATGGGGTGGGCCGAGCCCTGGGGTACCTGTGGGGCAAGCTGTGGGGTGCCCCAGCACTGGGGTCAGCCCTCGCTGCCAGCGTGGCTGCAGCGGGCACCCATGTGGGCACAGTGTGTTAGCCAAACCCTGGCATCCGGAGGGTCCCGGGGTGGGAGCAGAGGGCTGATGGGCAACCCCGAGAGGATGTGTGACCGCTGAGGTGAAGGTCTGACTACCCAGACATCCCGGGGGGGGGTGACATCCCGATGGCCGGTGTGTCCCCAACCTCCCCCCAGTGCCGGCAGGGGACACAACTCACCCTGCGCCGTGCTGGCAGGCCGCTGGTGGGGCGGTGTGCGGGGGGAAGCTGGCTTAAGCACACCTTGACCTTGCTGGCAGGGGAGGGATCCCTTCAGCTTGTCCGACACATCTCCTGCCAGCGCCCGGCATTGAGAGCGCCGCGAGCTCGCGCGCGGAGGAGCCGGCATGAAAAGGCAGCTTAGGCATCTCCTGCTGGGAGAGATGGATTAGGGGCTTCGGGGAGGGCCGGGGGGACAGCGAGAGGCACAGCCGCCGCGGCGCTGCCGGGGCCAGGCTTCGTGCCGGCTGGGCAAGAGAGGGTATGGCCGGGCATGGTGCCGCCGGCCACCATCTCGCAGCATCCCAGGGGGAAAAGGGGGCAGCGGGCCAGGCCCGGCGGGGCAGGATGCCGGGGGGGGTCCCCAAAACGGAGTGTGGGAAACGAGGACTGTCCCAGTTCGGAGAAGGACAGGGCACCCAGGGCTGGCAGCCCCTCTCCCCTGCACGGCCCCGGACCCTGCCGTGGGTCCCCAAGGCATCCGCCATCCGGCCCCCCAGCTGTCGCTGTCAGGGGGATGCGGTATTTTTAGAGCCACCCAGGGACCGGTAGGTCAAGCGGCGACAATTTTTGCCCCTGGAAGCAGGCGGTGCGAGGTGGGGGTGGAGGGAGGCTTTGCCAGCCCCCAGCACTTTCCCTTTTTGCTCTGATTTGGGGTTGGAAATACACCATTTGTCCCCAAGGGAAGCCCCTGGTGCTGGCAATGGGTCCCCATGGGGCAGGGGGGGTCTGGCCATCTTGGCTGTGTCCCAGGGTCCTGTGTTGGGTTGGGCTCTGCGTTGCCAAGGCAGTGTGGCCCAGACACCTGGGTACCCCCCCCACCCCGGGACTGTCCCTGGTGTCTGGGGTGGGGGTTGATGGCCCTGGTGGCCCCCATCCCTCTCCATGCCAGGAACAGCTGTGCCCCTGGCTGATTGTGGGGGGACTCTGCCAGCACCAGGCATGTGACAGGAGGTGACAGAGCTGGCTGCTATTTATACCCGGTCCTTGTCAGGGCTGGGTGTGGGGACACAGGCGAGCTCATGCCACGGGCCTGGGGTGGCCCTCAGGGTCCCCTGTGTGCCCACCTGTCCCCCAGCACCACCCAAATCCCCCCGGGGGGCAGGAGGAGGTGGGGGGAGGCTGCAGAGGGGCCATGAGGCCTGTTCCTGCCCCCATGGTGTCTCACGGCCACTCCAACTGTCCCCAGCCCACTGTGGGCCCTGAGCTGTCCCTGTGTGACACTGAGCCATCCCTGTGCCCAGAGGGGGCACAGAGCTGTGCCCGATGGGGACATCAAGCTGTCCCCATGACCAACAGAGGCACGGACTGATCCCTGTTCCCAAGGGCGGCACTGAACTGTCCCCCTGTGCAACGGTGGCATGAATTTGTGCCCAAAAAGGACACTGAGCTGTCTTGATTTCCCATGGGAGCACAGAGCTTTGCCCAGTGGGGACAGTGAGCTGTCCCTGTGCCCAGTGGGGACAGAGCTGTCCCCACACCCAGCCCCTCCAGGCTATGGGGTACCGAGGGACAGAGTGGGGAAGGTTTGTCCCCCAGGAGCCACAGGTCCCTGTTGGGCACGCGTCCCCACATGGGTTGCCCTCACTGTGGGGAGAAGCCGAGGGGGAGCCATTCCTTCTGGGCCCCCACCGGCTCCCTCCTCTGCAGCGAGCGCTGGGGGCCAGGGGGCCGCAGCCCCCGCACAAAGCTGCTTTACATGAGAAGAGGGGCCCAGGCGGCCACAGCGTCGGCCTCCGCCTCCCAGCCCCTGGCCCGCAGAAAGGGGCCTCCTTCCCTCCCTGTTCCCAGCCTGCCTCTGCTCGCACGCGCACTCACACCCGTCGGTGCACGCTGCACACATACACACTTGGGGACAGGAGTCCCCTGGCTTGGGGACACTGTTCCCCTCGAGCACCTTGGGCACAGAAGCCCGAGCCCTCCTTGGCCTGCGCCCCCAAAGCTCCCTGGCCCCAGCTACCCGCTGCCACAGTCAGGCTCCACCCACCCCTATAGTGCCGAGGGAAACTGAGGCAGGGGGTGAGGGGCCTCAGGCAGCACTGAGGAGGGCACCCAGCGCCAGGGGGGGCGCCCCTCGCGTGCCAGATCCCCCTTGGCCCACAGCCCAAGCAGGCAGGACTAAGTGGCTCCCACTCATTGGTGAGCAACCGGCTTTGTGCACCCAGAGAGGTGGGGGGGCCATGCCAAGTAGGGGCATAAGCCACCAGGACACCCAGGTCCTGCTGGGGGAGCTGCCACCCTCCCTGGGGGTGCCAGGCACCCGGGCTCCCTGCCCCGGGGTTTGTCCCACCCACCTTGAATCGGCTCCACCTCCCTGCGGGGACAGGTCTGGCTCAGATCCCCCACAGTGGGTGGGGGGCCCACGGTGTGGGTGGGGGGGTCCCACTGCCCACCTGTGTGGAGCAGGAGCTCCCTCTCGTGGGCACAGCCCCGGCGCTGAGCAGGGCCCAGGGTGCCCACCTGGGACCCATGGGTGGGGAGGCTGCAGGACATGTGTGTCCCTTCAACAGAGCCACCCACGGGGCCGCTCCACGCAGCGTGGCCAGGCTCCCCGGGCAGGGATCCCGGCTCCACCCTGCCTGCCCGGACCTGACCGGTGCTTCGGGAAGACAAGGGGGGAAAAGTCCCCTCCGAAAACGCACCGGTGACTCCTGGAAGGAGAAAGGCTGCTGCCCTCCCTGACTCTGCTTCTGAACCCTCCGCGGCGCTAAGCTCCAGGGCAGTCCTTGGGGCACAAGTAGCCGTGTGGACATCAGCAGGGAGAGAGACTACAGCCCATGGAGGAAAGGCAGACACCTGGCAGCTCCGGACGGGCAACCCCCCCTCGCCTGGGCAGGTGGGACCACAGCCCTGGTGCAGGAAGAGGTGACTGACCCCGGTCGCTGAGGTGTTTTGGGGGAGCAGAGTAAAGCACAGACAGGTACAGTATCAGCAGGACTTTCTTAGGGCAACAAGGAGCAAATCCCAGCATGTTCCTGCCCAAGAAAACTGTGGGAGCCACCCTGCAATGCAGAGGTCCCAGCTCTTGACCACAAAGTCCTCCTCAGCACACAGAGCTGACTGGCCCCCGGAGAGAGCCAGGATTAGGCGGATTTCCTGGGGGGATTTCCACAGGACTGCTGAGGTGGGCAGCGGGATGAGAGCAGCATCCATACTAGCAAGTTAGAGGCAGATGCATGAGGAAGCTTCACGCAGGAGTTCTGGCAGCGCAGCCCAGCCTGGCACACTGCAGTGATGGATCAAGTCAGCTCTGCTATGAGCTACACCACGTAGCACAGAGCACAACCACTGCTTCGGCCTCCCCTGCCTCCGACCCACAGCCCCACTGCGCAGGGCTCGCCCTCACAGGCATTCACCTCATCGACAGGTTCGGTGGCGCAAACAGAGGCACGGTCTGGTGAACATGCTTCAGACAGGCCTGTTTCAGAACTTCTCCCTCCTCACCCTGCCTGGACGAGGCAGCAGAGGGCAGCACGCAAGCAAGATCCAGGCAGCGAGGCTTCTGGTGAGAGAAAGAAAAGGAATGAATGGAGAGACAGATGGAATCCGGTTTTCCTGCTGTCGGGGACGGCAGAGAGACGGCGACACACGCCGTCATGCTCAGAGACAGCTGGTAACAGCTGCGGCGGAGGATAGAAAAGCAGGGCCTCATCTGCCGTGGCCCCTGTGCTCAAAGGCCTGTGGGCTGCTGAGAGACAGAGACCCCAGGCATTGCTTAGTGCATGCAGGCCCGCAGCGCCGCTCCTCTGCCACCACATACGGGGACCTGGCTCTGCTTGTGCAAGCCAGGCATACGCCTCCCTGCTCAGGGGTGAAGAAAGGCCTCTGCGACCTGGCTGGAGGCCTGGGGTGGGAGCAGGGCTACAGACATGGCTCTGCCTGGCCCTGGGGATTTGAGCTTCAGTGCAAGGTCGGCTCCAAGCACTGTGATCCATCTCAGGCTTTGTGCTAGGCACCACGGCCTACCTCAGGACTGGCCCCAGGCTCCATCACCCACCCCAGGGCTGGCCCCAAGCACCATCACTCGCTTCAGGGCTTACCCTGGATCCCATCACCCGCCTCAGGGCTGGCCCCAAGCACCATCACTCGCTTCAGGGCTTACCCTGGATCCCATCACCTGCCTCAGGGCTGGCCCCAGGCACCACCACGTGCCTCAGGGCTGGCCCCGGGCCCCATCACCGCCCCAGGCCTGACCCCAGGGTAGCCAGGCCAAGGCCCCTTCCCAGCGCCCCTCAGCCCCCCCCCTCCCGCCCGGGCCCCTCTGAGGGGAGTCTGCGCATGCGCGGACCTCAGCAGCTAGAGGCACCCGCGGCCCACGCCAGGGGGCGGCGGCGATCCCCTGCTCCTATTGGTTCGTACCGCCATCACTCAAGAGGCTGGGGCAGCCCCATTGGTTGGGGCCGCGAGGGCGGGAAGGCTGAAGCGGCGCTCGCGCCCGCCCCGGTGCCCCGGCTCGAGTTCCCACCGCCTGACGACTCCGCGCACGCGCACAGCTCCACGCGCGGCGGCCGGGGGGGGGGAGCGCCCTCCACGGTCGCCAGGCTGCGCGCGCAGTGCGCGGCGCATGCGCAGTGCGCGCTCCGCCCCGAACCGCAGCACGGCCCCGGGTGCGGGGGGGGGGGGCACGACCGGCCGCGGCGGGGGTTTAACGGCGCGACCGGCGGTACCTGCCGCCCTCCGGTCCCCCCCCCCCCGGCCTGCCAGCGGGCCGCCTCGGCCGGTCCCGAGCAGCGAGCCGCCGTGAGGGGCGGCCCCACGCCGGGCACGTGACCCGCGCGGCGGCGCAGGCGCGGTGCGGCGGGGGCGGGCGGCGCTGAGGGGAGGCGGCCGGAGGCGCGGGGCCGGGCCGGGCCGGGCGGCGGCGCAAAATGGCGGACAGGTTCTCCCGCTTCAACGAGGACAGGGACTTCCAGGTAACGGCCGCGCCGCAGGGGGACCGTCCCCGTCCGCTCTATCCCGGGTCCCCCGTCGCCCCCTCGGGACGGGGTGGGCTGCTCCCCCGGTGGGGCTTTGTGCGTCGGCCCGACTCTCGGTGGCGGCGGGGAGCGACACAAAGGCGGGAGCGCGGGGGGGGCCGGGGTGGGCTGTCAAGGTGACCCGCGGGAGGAAGGTGGGGGGGGCAGCGGCCCGCGGGGCCGTAACCTCGGTGGCGGGTCGGGAGCGGGCCGGGGGGGGTCTCCCCCCGCTGAGGTGACCCGAGGCAGCGGCGGTTTTGGGGGTTTTCCCGTGGTTTTTGCGGTGTGTTAGGCCGGGGGTCACCTGCCCGGGGCTGTCCCCCCTTCCTCCCAGGCCCCGGGATGCCCGCACCGAGCCCCGCAACCCCGGCGGGGCATCCCCGCCTCTCCAGTGCCCCTGTGTGCCCGTCTTTGTGGAAAACGCGTTTTCCTTCTCGTACATCCCCCTCTCCCGCCCTGAGAAAGCATTAGTATTTCGACGTAATTAACGCCACTGTTGCTGTTTTAAAGGGGATTTAAATAAACAATGGGAAAATTAGTGTTGACTCATTAAGCCTAAACAATGGCATTTTGTTTACTGACTTCAGTCCGGGAGAGTCTCGGGGTTAGAAAGGAAAAACACAAGGAGTGAGAATAAACGCGGCTCCAGAGCGGCTACTGGTGAGGTCCTTGTTTTGGGAAGCCCAGGTGGGCTTTTCCCAAGTGCTTTTCCCCCAAACTCCTGCCTCTCACTTGAAGATCTGGGAGGCTTTTTTGATAGTTGCGGAGCTTGCGTCATTCTGCTTCAGGTAGCATTAAGGTGCAGTCTTGAGAAGAGTCAGGACATCCAGTGTGTCGTTCCTTCTGGCTGCTCGAGGGGATGCGCGCTTCGTAAGGCATTATTAAACCATCTTAAAAACGCTCGAGAAAATAGGTATGAGCGTGGTTGCCTGCACCATTTGCATTACCTTATCTGTGGACTGTAGGTATGGCTTCCTAACGCAGCCCTGAACGCAGGGGCTCCTTTGCATCGTTTGTTGCCTTAAATGAAGCAATGAGTCGTAATTAGTATTGAAATGGTCTGCTTAGGTTTCGAAGTTTATGTTTCAGGAAGTGGAGCGAGCCAGATCTTGGGTTTGAAAATGTATTTCTTGTAATAGTTTGCTTTGACAGGGGAGGGGAAGAGATGGGGAACGTCAACCAAGTCGGGTGCTGCAGGATATACCCAAGAAATGGGTAAGCTTTATATAGTCGTGTATTGCACAACTGGTTCACAAGTGCGTTTTGCTCACTGTCCTTGTTCTTGGCCCTTTGTGGGGTAACCCCTTTGCAAAAAAAAAAATAATTGCAGCAGCAAAACCTGTTACTGTGTCATTGCTCTGGTCAGGCAGGGAGAATGTGTAGTGATGTCAGAGAGGAAACAGGGCTCCATTACCCGATGCCGAAATCTTAAAAGCTGCCGAGCATGCTCTGAAACTGTAACACAGTCACAACCCTGTTTTCCCTTGAGTTTAAGAATGGGCACTATTTTTAGTTAGGACTTTATCCATGCCAAATATCAGCTTTTCATTGTCCTTACCATAGACTAAAGTAAAAAATAAAAAGGTAGGGTTTGTTTTTGTACTAGGGTAACTTCTCTCTTCTTTTCTTTCTCCCTGAAAATTTGCCAGTGAGAAGGCATTTTATTTTGTGTGTTAAAGCTTCCTTTGAGGGAAAAGGGGAATCGGTCCTCTGGGAAGAACAGTTTGGAGTTGGTTAAGGCTTGCAGAGGACTGGATGCGAAACCAGTGACCTATTGAAGAGCTGATGGGAGGCAGACTGGGCCCAAGTATTTTGGCCAAGGTCGCACTGAATTGGTGGGACCTCAAGCACCTGTCCACCTATCCCTGATGGTTGGTGAGTCTGATATTTTTCTGAAGTGTATCGGTGGAGGAAGGCTTTTTGAACCTTATTATCCCTTCTTCTTCATCAAAACCGCTTTTGGAGAGGATTTTTGACTTTTTTTTCTCTATATTTAGATGGTGGTCGCTTGAGATTATAACACTGGTGTGGAATAAAGGAAATGGCTCGCTGTGCTGAGTGTTTGCGGGTCCGCTGTGAAAGCTGCGCTGTGGCAGTTGCTAAGCCTAGGTAAAAACCCGCCTGCCGTTAGTGTGCAGCTTTTGATCGTCTCTATAAAATACTGGTCTCAAAACTACAGCAAAAATAAGACTCTGTGTTAGTGTGAAGTCACAAATTTGTATGTAGGCTCCTTTTGTAGGAGTGTTTCTGTCAGTGTTAAGAATGCCTTTTTCATGCAATTTCTAGCTGTTTTAATTCTAAGCTTCAGCAGGTGAAATTTCTGTCCTTTAACCGAGTATGACTATGAACGCGACCCCGTGTTACTGCTAGTCTGTTGAGACCCGAGTAGGCACGGCAAAAGGGAGATGGTGCTCTAAAATTACACGCCTTGAAGCAGGGATGGATGGGGCATGGCGAGGGGGAGGGAGGCTGTAGAGATCCCTCGGATTTCATTCTTGGGTGATCTGCTTGTGATCTTCTTGATGAAGTAAAAGGATGTGTTACCGTCTCGAGAGAGGAAGAGAAACAAAAGGTCACGAGTGAAATGAATGGGTCAAAGGAACCTTTTAGCTCTTTGGAAGAAAGGCAGATGCCTTGGGATTAGTGATGTGGCTAATGGAAGAGAGTCACTGGATTAAAAAAAAAGGCATTTTTGAGTTCTCTTTGTTGTTATCAGCCTTCTTTCTGGAAAGAAACTGGAAAGATTCTGGGTTTGGGAGGATTAGTTTGGCAAGAGCGGGAGGCGAGCGTTGATGTGGGCAGGGAGAGATGAGGTTAGCAACGTGGGCTTAGCAGAGGTGATATTCAGGTTTCTGAGCTGCTGATATGCTGGAGAGAAGTGGATTAAAGGTGAGACAGCTGCTGAGAGCTATTCTTTCCTCCCCTGTGCCCGACTAAAGGAAGCTCAGTGCGATCGGGGAAGGCAGGAATGGAAACGTACAGCACTGGAAGGAAATGGGTTCAGGAAGGAAAGGACCTAAATGGGCCAAGAAGGTACGATGGTGTGAAGTGCATGAAAAGATGATGAGGGGAGAGGGATTGGTGAGCAAAGGGATCAACGGAGGATTGGAGAAATAAGAGGGAGTGGGGTCCTTTCCATAACTGCAGCCAGAGCGATGTGATGGGTATAAAGAAAGCTGCAGAGGGAATGAAGAGGCGATCAGGGGGTTATAAGTAACCTTGTGGAAAAGAGTAGCTAGTATAAGGATAAGAAGGTCAGACATCCTTAAGGGTAAAAGTAGTGGTATGGACGGGGAGGAGAAAGTTTATGTGCTCGGAAGTTATTCCCAATCATCTCTGTAGTAGGGTGGAAGGAACCTCAAAGCTAAGGATGGTTGAAAATTGAAATTGCCAAAGGAGCGGGAAATGGCATTGGAGGATATTGCTGCAATGAGGTGATTAAGCAGCTTTTGGTTTTTCTGTTTTTTATAGGATTGTCTTGCTCTTGCTGTGCTGTATAGTTTTAGAAGCTGCACAAAAGGCATAGACCCTCTTATCTTTCTGCTGTATGCTTCCAAACCTTAGAAAAAATCAAGGGAAAGCCCCGATTTTGACTGTATTTTGCAGGTGCTGAACTTGAGGGCAGCTCCAGTGAAAGGCATTTAGCTTTGCTCTGCCCAGTAATACTGATCCCTCCTTGACCAGGGCAGCCAGCAGTTTGTTCGGGAGACTTTATGCAGTGAAATGAATTACGGAAGGAGGAGGGGTATTACTGACCTTCCTTCTCTCTCTTTCCTCTCTCTAGGCTGTGAAATGGTAAATTAAGTCTGCTGGATGGCTTACCCAAATAAATCCCAACCTTTTTCCCTTTTCCATTACAGGAAGGGTTATTTTTGAGTGGGCCGCTGACAAGCTTAGTCCTTTGGTTAAAAGATCGAACTACTTATCTGTCACAGGGATGTCTGTCACTTGTCTGCCTCTGCCGTCTCCTTGATTGACTGGTTTCCCCACGGCAGAGACAAACTTGTGAACCATTGTAACTTCAAGTAATTATGAAAGAAAGCTGTTGACTATGCTAACGGAGTATTTTAAAAGCATTACTGAAAGCAGTGTGAATAAATGTGACTGCTGCAATAAGTAAATATATTTTTAGTGTTATTTTTGCGTAATTACAATATTTTTTTCTTTAGATTAACTATACTGAGCTCAAAGACTGAATGCTCTGGATGTCTCCATATTGCTGAAATCCAGCGGAGCTCCCAGTTACTCGCAGATGTTGAGAAAATGTTTTGTTGCTATATCTTTCTCCTTTTCATTGTTGAAGCAGAAATATTACGAGCCATATGTGTATATGTGTACAATAATTTCCTCTTCCTACGTACATTGCACTTACTTGCATCATTAGCCAGACGGAACACAAACTGTTCTGTCTCTTGTTTTTTTAGTTTGTTGTATAGTCTGTATGATAGAACAACACTTCCACCAAGCAGAAATGCCTGTTTTTCTAAACTGGGTTGAAATATGGCCAGTCTGAACCTCAGTTCTGGTACTCTTGCTTATGCCAAGAAGGTAGACAGGGGTTTCCGTGCCCTACCCCCCAAAGGATTCAAAGAGCTAACCGAGCACATCGCTGTTACTGGCTGGTTTGTGCTTGTAGTGCTGCCGCTTCCAGCAAGTTGAGCTGAACGCTGATGGCATGGGGATTTTATGCTTTTTAATTGGCAGAATGTCAGGGATAAGTTTTGTTCCCAAGCAGCTTAGGCAGTCCGGCTTACCGGACATCTGGGCCGACAGCGTGGAGTTTTAAAATCTGTCCTTTTAATGAGTGTGTGTTGTCAGTGGCTTCAACTTCAGTTCATTTCTAGGTGCTGCCTAAGGCAAACGTATTTGATTTTTATATCCTTCAGCAGGCGATGACTGCTCATGGGTTATATGGCAAAGTAGGTTGATGTTTTTTCTCTGTGCTGCAAGGAAATAAATAGGGTCATTTTCTATTGCCTACTTTTACTAATTGTGAGAAGAAAAACTTAATGTGAGGGAACGAGGGAAAGAATAGGATTGGAGTCGCTGCAAAATACATTATCCTGACCTTCTAACTGACATGTGATCCGTGTGCCTGAATTTGCCTTTGACAAATCTAGTTGAGAGCAGTCCAGGAGGGTAGCCCCTTTCCATGGCATGTTTTCTAACTTAAGGATTAATCTTAGATGTTCTAAAATCTATTATTATTGTTTAGACAACCTCATTTATCACTAGATTAGGGTTAAGTTTCTGGTATGGGCGCAGCATAAGAAGAATACTGCTCTTGCCTCCTTGGCAAGACATGTGCTGACCTCTCAGTTGAGCGAAGCAGGAACATCAGAACTGTGACTGATTTATTATTTTTTTTTGCCTGCCTAAGTGAGCAAGGAAGGGAGGAGAAAACACATTAAAAAGTAGATCGAATGGCATTGGTTCCATTTTTAGAAGATCACAAGAGAATCTGAACTTCAGTGTGAATTTTTGGAACTCATGTGTTAAGTTAATTTTATATAGACCTCCTTTCCTCTCTTGCTTGTACCCTTTCCTACTCTGGGTTTTGTCACTCCCGTTCTCTCGTGCAGGGATGTTCTCTGTTGCTGTGGGTAATGGATAGGAAAGGAAACGCTTCATTCTACAGCCCCACAAGCCATGTCTAAGCTATCTCAGCATCTCCTGAGTCTCCACCTCTGAAACAAAACCAAACCCTCCTAACTAGTCTCCTAACACCCGCTACGTGGGGTTGTAGAGCTTTAGGAGTTCATCCGATCAAAAAGCACTATTGCAGTTCTTGGCCAACATTTCCTCGGTTAACACGGGCTTGTTTTCTGCTGTAGTTTTAAACCCATAGTCATTCTTGGTGTTTTCCACCTTCAGGCAGCTCTATGAGCAATTAATTCAGTTGAGATTTTTAGGCATTCATAGTTTTGAGGCCAGAAGTTGATATTAGGATGTCTGCTTTAAATATCCAGGTATCACTCTTTGATTTCTGTCATTTGACCCAGTTTTGAGTCCAGGAATTAGTGTTTGGCTACAGTCTCTCTTCCTCTTGACAGCTGGTGATGGTCAGCATTTTTATTTGTAGATTGTTCTGGTAGTTTGGCCACTGAAAGGTGTGTTTTCCTTTATTCTTAATTTTTCAATTTTCAGGTTTTAGCTGTTGCTTCTTATGTCCTTCTCTGCTATGCCAAAGCACGCATTAGTACAGTGTCTCTTATGTGAGGACATATATAACATTTCTGACTTAGTTCTAGCGTCTTCTGAGAGCCTTAATGGTCCCATCTCTGAATTCTCTTATTCTAGGGCATTTTGCCATGCCCTTTGCATTGTTTACTGCATCTTAAAATTTTCCACATTTGTGACTTGAAGACTTGCATAGAGGAGTCTGTTGGAGACTCTATCTATGCAATACACAGAGATAAACATCTTTTTTTACTACTTTATTCTTATTTGCTGTTCCTCTGTTACGCACCCTTGGACTGTATTTTTATCCTTTTTGCTACCGTATTGCGTGGAGAGGTTTTGACGTGGATTTCTCCCGTCTGCCGGGGTGCAGCCCTGTGCCGCAGGTGTGTTTGTACAGGGCTCTGTGAAAACAGACTCTGAGTGGGTGAGTTCAGGCCGCTCTTAGGCGGGTCAGATTCTCTGGACAAACACGCTCTCCACATGGCTGCTCAGCGTTCGTTGGGCTTCACGATCTGCAAACTGAGTCGGCATTTGCTCTATTTCCCCTCTGGTCATTGATAAAAATGTTGAATGGTACCGAGTCTCATGGAATGAGGAGTTTGAATCCAGTTAACGTGCTCCTGAGTGAGGTTTTCTGTGATGTTTTGGTTTAGAAACAATACTTTATCAAGTTACCATACTAAGAAAAAAGAGAAGGCAGACCATAGTGTTAAAGCTTGGAGGTTTGTGGTGGTAAATAAATTATACTCTAGATAATAAATGACTAGCACCCTAGCCCATCAGAGTATTTTCTCTGTCTTGTTTGAAAGTCCTTGTTAGTCATGAAGACGCAGGTGCTGGAAGCCGTGGCATGTTCTGCATCGAGGTGTGTTAAGAAATGGCTAAGAGGAAATTGGGGGAGTGAGAGCAATGCTAATACTCTCCGGCGCAGTTACTGGGAGCGTTGAAGAACTGAACAGCATCCCCTCATGTGCTGGAACAGATTTATGGCTGGCGTCGGTAGCGGCAGAAGGAATCTGAAAGACATTAAATTGTTCTTGTTTGGTGCCAAAGTATGCAAAGCACAGCAAAGCAGGGACCTGCCTCTGGCTTCCACTCCTTTTTGTACAAGCTGTTTATCTCTCAGCTGTAGAACGTGTTTTTAATTGGACAGCTCTAACAAGGTGTTTATATGCACATTTTCCTGGTTTAAAGTTCTTGACCTGTGAGTAGTCTTGCATGTATTCTGGAGGGTGTTTTTTCAGTGTTTTTTGGACTTAACAGAGCTTTGCCATCAAAATTAACTTTTAGTTTGGTAAACAAAAGGTGCCATCAACTTCTCAATGGGTAATTACAAGGTGCTGCTTTCAAAAGTTGCCAATTTAAATTCATATCCAAATCTTAAGTGATTGCTTTTGTTGTATTGACTTGAGAGGATTTTCATTTTAAGTACTCTCAAAATAATTGATGCATGTGTGTTTGCCTACAATGAGGTTTTGCTGCAGCTTTCCCAAAATGTTGCCTGTAAATATTAAGCTATTTTGGAGGGTGTGAAGATGCACGGTGTCTGTACTTACCCACTTGTATTGCTTGTTTACAGGTAGGGGACTGGGAAAGTGATTTATAACCTGGGAAAGGCTATGAGAACGCGAGCTGTTGTTGGTGAATGCTTTACCCCTGTGTTGCTAGGAAAGGATAACTGAATTTTTTGCATCTTTACAGTCACTCCAGGGAACAACGGGAAAAAGGATGATTTTCTTCTGGGAAGCATTAACAAGGGCTTTCCAGGTACCACTGCGACGTTGCTTTTGTATTGCTTCTTATAATTTAAAGGCCGTGTGGTTTCTCAAAACTAAAAATGATCCAAGAAAGCTTCCAGTGCGAGCAGGGTGGGATGGAGTCATCTTCTAGGTGCGTGTTGGACTTAAAAATGTATTTTCTTCTGGCTGTGTAATGAATATTCAAGAAACACTCCTAAGCTACGCTTTCCTGGAGTTGTTTTTCAATTCTCTGGATGGATTTCTAAACATCAACACGGTTGTCTGCATCAATTATGTTTTGGAGATCTTCCATCGTATAGAGTCATCAGGTTCTGCTTAGCTCAAAAGGGCAGCATAAATTACTGCCTGAGATCTGGAGTCGGCGTACATCGGGCAGTCTGGGTCTTGTGGAGAAATTATAAACCTGTTACGTTTTCATTGTGTGCAATAAACGGTTGGTTAGTTATGGTGAGCTGGATCTGGTTTTAACACCTTCCCTCTCCTGTCTGCGTTGGCTGAAATGTACTGGTGAGGTTTACAGATGAGGTAGGTGATAGAGCCCCACAAATAAAATAAAAGATAGTACTAGCAGACCTTGTTATGTAGAGCTTTCATATTTAATCCTTGCCCGGAGTTGGTGTCTCTTCTCCTGTCTCTGCTCCTCTGTAACCCTAGAGCTGCCCTCGGTGGCAGCTATCACCTTCAGGCGCTGTGAGGAGAGGTGGGTCAGGCGAGCTCAGGGCTGCGCAAAACTGGCCCATCTGGTCCAGAAAGATCTTTAAAAAGAGAACTAGACACGAAATGCAACACAAAATGAGATGTTGATTGTGGTTTGCTGAAATTCCTAGTCCTTGGGTCAGGCGAGACCCTGGTGCTCTGTTGGGTCCTCGCAGTGGTTGCTGTGTCTCGCTTGGCCACTGCGCTGGGGCTGGGCAGCGTTCCGGGGGCTGTCCTGGAGGCCAGCGCTTGCAAGAGTTGTGCTAGGAGCCATTCAGCCATCTCTGGGCAAAGCCGATGGACGTTAAGGTGCTTTGTCCTCCTAAAGGTCTTGTAGCTGCTCAGTCTCCTCCTTTAAAAAACAAATTTAATAGGATGTTTGCTTCTGGAATAACTGAGTTTGGTGGTTTTTTTTTTTTTCCCTTGATCTGTGACGGTGCCATACGTGTGCAGGCATCCAGGGTTTCGGAGAGGTGGTGTTTGCTCACTGGTATTCAGATGCTGCTTCAGCTTCCTGGTCCCGACCGGGAAAGGTTGAGACCTTGTGTCCGTGCTGGCCTGTCCCGGGATGCCCGCAGGAGATGTCGGCTCTGTTTTCCAGCCGTGGCAGCAGAGACCAGAGGGCACTGCAAAATACTCTCTGGTTTGTAGCTAACACAGCCTGCCGTGGCTTTATCTGCACTAGAAAACGGCCTTTTTTGTGGGTTCCCATTTCTCTTTTTAGATATTCCTGGTATCTCAGCTGCTGGTTTCCAGCCTAATGCTTTCAGAGCTTTCAGGAATGGGGAGTGGGATTGGTTAAATGTTTTAAAGTGGCACTTGTAGGTAATAACCCTGGATTTTATGTCTTGACTTAATATTTTGGGGGGGTTTAAGGTTTATTGATGGATCAATAGAATATGCACAAGTGGTGCTGATTTGCTCTCGTGTTTTAAAATGTCGTTTTTTAAAGTAAATGCAATATAAATGTTAATTTTTTTTTGAGTCTTTTCCTGGTGTTCTACCAGTGTAAAACTAATTTTTGAATGCGTAAGGAGCACACTGGGCTCTTTTCAAGTGCAGTTAAGCAATCGTGATCACGCTGTGCTCTTGTCCAGAGCATTTAAGAAATAATGATGGTCAGTATAGTGAGGCTTTTCTGCAAAATTACTTTCTTTAGATTCTTATCTGCATGGTGACGGGAACACGCGTTTCTGTGCACCTTCCTAAACTGGTCCTGAAATTCAGCGTGGATGAAAATAGATTGGTTTTGCTTTGACATTTCAGCAACTGCGTTCTGGGTGTTCCCTCCCCAGTCATCACTGGGTTTAGTGCTTTTAGGCGTAGGGGGTTTACGCTGGAGTCTTTCCTTGTTTTACTCTGTTCGCCTCATTGAAGGCGTTGTCCCTGTGACTTGTGGAGCAGCATTTTCCCCAGGTATTTTCATTCTTGGCTCCTCGTATCTGACTTCTGTTGGGTTTTGTAGCTTACATCACCTTCTTTCATATTAATAATAATGTTCGTGTAACTGAGCTTTCTTGTTGAGCAGTAGCTGCAAGGGCAGCTGAATGAAGGCGTTCTGAAAGAAAACCATTGCTTTCACGTCTCCATTATACTACTCCTTTGTTGTAGTTTTCTCCAGTCTCCGCACGAGCGCCGTGTTTCAAGGTTTGGCCTTGCTACTGAAACGTAGACTGCCACATCTACGTTTCTTTTGAAATAATACATGGATAACTTCGGGCTGTTCATAAAAGAAACCTCGAATTCCCATCAGGAATGTGCACTATATGGAAGGTATTCTGCGCGCTGACATCTTAATATCCTCTGTGCTTGGACAGATTGGAAAGAGCCATCCAGTAATTAATATCCAGGGAGGTCTAGTAGCCTGGAAGCAGTTGAAGTGACTCATCATTGGTTTTGCCTCCTTGTGTTGATGATGCTGTAGGTGACTTAGAAAATGCTGTTCTCGAAAGTCAGATCTGTTTTGGGTACAGCCTTTTGGGGGGTGAGAGGGAAGAAGAGAGCCTAATGTTCTTCTGCCTTGTGGTTGTGAAGATGCTTTTAAAAGGGGGTTTCCCCCCCAGTAATATCTGTGTGTCCTTAAATGTTTTGCCTTTGCCTGCCTTCATGAAGAGGTGCTTTGTGTAGGGGGGAGAATTGATTCTGTGATACTAAACTTATTCTGGTAAAGGGGCTTAAACCAGCAAGTTAATTTCACTTGCACTGAGTCATTTATTGGCAACAATTATTGCTGCTAAAGATTTTGGGATGAAAGGGTGATTAAGTTCTTAAATTTTTTTTTTTTAATTATACTAACTGGGTCTCACTGCTACAATGTGTGGGACCTTATAGGTAAGAAAGAAACAGTGGTACTCTTTCTCCTAAGCTATTTAGCTTGAATTGTTTCAGAAAATGCAGTGACTCTGCTATGTTTAATCTTGGACAAAAAATGGCATTTATTGGGCCAGAGGTCTGAAGTATTTACCATCCAAATAAGGGAGAATAAGGGTCTAAAATCCTGCATGGAGGCAGCTTTTGTTAGTTGATTATTTTTTTTTTTTTTCAAATGCTGTATTCACAACTTGGTGGTTAAGAGTGTGAGGGCTCCAAGACGTCAGGTTTGGTGAAGAGCTTCATGCAAAGATCAAACAATGGGAAAGTGGAGGAGAGAGGAGAGGACATGTGACTGTGAGCAACCGAAACGCGTAGTTAGCCAAAGTTCAGATGATATTACACAAAAAATTACAGGATGCAAACATACTGGCTCCTGGAGATGAACGCAACAAGGAAACTAAATGGTGTGCGTGGTGTGTAATAAGGAACATTTAGATGTTGAAGGCTTGTCCTTGCTTCTCATCAGAGTAGTAAAATATATTGAATTTCAGCCTGCTTGTGGTGAAGCACCTAGCGTCGGAGCACTTGCCGTGGCACAAAGTGATAGCCATAAATGATGTTTAAGTGGAAGCCTCTCATCTTATTTGCTCTGCTATTTCAGGATGGAGGTAGCATCTGTAAGAGAGTGCTAGAAGCAGTGCAAGGCGTCGTGCTTTACAAAGCAGAAGTGAGGGAGCCTGACAGAGCCGGCTTTAAAATGGGGGGGCCGAGGATGAGAGGGAGAAGGGCACCGCGTGCAGCCCCGCAATCCTCCTCCACGGGAGTAGGTGGAAACTTTGTCATTTAGCTAGCAGGGCCAGGATCGCACTGCGTCTCTGCAGTAGTCATACCGGGAAGAAGGATTGGAAGTAGTTTTTAAATAGTGCTGGTTTTAACGCAGCTGGTTTTTTATGGCCTGGTATCCATTTTGTAGGGATTGAATTCTTTTCACTTAAAGCTTTCCTCTGAAAAGGGAAGCATCCCACAACTCTGCAGAAGACACGGATCAAACTCATAATAAAATGTGGTCTGTGCTTATGGTTCATGTTTGCCAGAAATGTAGTTTATTCTCAACAGATTCAACATTTAGGCTTTAATTAATTGTTAGATTTAAATGTTAAAGTATTTGGTCTTCCTCTGATTCATTGTCTCAAGATACAGCAAAACAGAAGTGTTATATGGATCCATTTGATGTGCCAGGCTGAGGGATTGGAAAAAGAAGGAAAACAGATGGAATTCCCCCCCAACTTGTTCCTTAGCCAGCTCCAGTGATGAGGAAGCAAAGGGACAGGCTGTGCTGCTCCAGCCCCACCGAGTCCCGGCTCCACAAGGCCTGTGATGGCCACGAGGGCAGACAAATGCTTTAACAAGCTGTTTGTTGTGGCCCTAGAAGCGAGAACCATTTTTCTTCGTGCTCATTAGGCACCGTTAGGCTGCACGCGCTCATAAATTTGACCTCGGTATGACTGTTGGATTATTATTGCCGTGCTTTTTTCCAGGGTGAGCTACTTTATGGTGGAAGGAAAATGTTTCCTTTATCATTTGCGTTAACTATTGATAAATAAAGAACGGTCTCTGTGATGAGTATTGATTTCAGTTCAGTTTGGACACTTTGTTGTTCCGATGCCTTAAATTACCCAGTCTGTAGCAGTCAGCTTCCCGGTAGCCAGGGGTTTGTCAGCATCCCGCCAGGGCTTGTTCCTATCTGCACCCAGGAGTTCAAGGTGACGCGAAACACCCTGCCTCTTTGGGAAGCTCTGGTATTTTGGCAAAAGAAGCAACCCACCCCCCCTCCCATCACCAGTAATAAAATCCCCAAAGTAGATAATAAAACTGAAAGTATATAAATATATAAAAGAAATCCCAAAATATATAAGGTGGATAATAGTGGGATCACTAGAACTTAGAGAAAATAGCTTTATTTGCCTTTTATCGTCGTCACATTTGTCTGTGAGGTGGTGAGCGTTCGGTCTTTTGCATAGTTTCTGGGAGGAGATGTTGTTTTTAAGCGCAGCGAAATGGAGTTGTAAAGCCTCAAAACAGCAAGGCGTGCTTTCAAATGGGATTTGACCCTTGCCTCTGTAAAAACAATTTTAACTGTCTTGGCAGGCAGTGCGCCGGAGGAGATGGTGAGTAGGCAGAAATATTTTGCCAGCTCCAGGTAATTTAGTTGGAATATTCTGAGCTATCTGCAGGCAGCAAATCGCATTGTGAAAATGGGCGGGGAGGAAAAATATGTCTTTTGATTTTGCTGAGAGTGTTTCAAGTGTTTGTTAACTAAATGTTACAGGGATCTCATTTTTATATGTGAAGTTTTAGTAATGTGTTTTTGCTGACATTCAACAGTGCAAATTCACGAGCAGCATGTGCGTGCTTGACTGCTTTTGTTCTCCTGGGCACTATTTTTTGGGAGGCTGGGCCGTGTCCTTTGTGCTGTCGAGGTAGGTTTTATGTTGTCTCCTCCCTGCCGGGCTCCCTGACTTCGCAGCGCACACGTGTATGCTCTGCACATCTTCCTGCTGCCCCTCTCCCAAGAATTACTAGCCTTTTTAAGCAGCTCAGCGACTGCGCGTGCACGGTAAGTCTGCCTTCAGCTTGCTTCTTGAAGGCTGTCCAAAAAAAACGGATGGGGGTGGATGGCTGCCTGCGGATTAAGCCCCAAATTTGCTGTGGAGAGGCCGTGGGAAAGAAGACTCCTAGGAGCAGAGCGTGGCCTGGGTGAATTACGGCTGTGGACGGCAGATGATGTATAGGCTGGCAGTTGGGGCACCAGCATCAAAGCGCGTTCTCTTGGCAACAGGTTTTTGTCAAGATGCTCTCTTGCAGATTTGCATCACTGGATACGAATGCTCGTTCCAGAGGATTTTTGGAGGCTGGTGCCTGGCTTGTTAAATTCCAACAGGCAGTCCTTTACAACTGCAGTTTGCTCTTTCGCATGCTGGCTTTCATTAAAATTCTTGCAGAAGGAAAAGTTGGTGTTGGTAGAAAGGAGGAGAGCGACAACATGTTTCTCTTGGCAGTGGTGCTAGGTGTTCCTGCTCAAAGTAATCGCGGAGCTGGGATGCAAATAAGAACTGCCAGGTGCTTGGCGCTCGCTGGGCAGCCAGAAGGGTTTTGGTGGCACCACGGGGCTGGGAAGGGAATTGGGGATGACAGCCGAGGTCTCGGCACCTCCTGGGGTTTCACAGGGCTGTGTCACCGAGCGGTGCCCAGGGAACGTTGGGGGGAGCCTGCTGAAACCACCCCCTTCAGTGGCTTTTGTGCTAATGTCAGCCGCAGGCATCTCTCCTCTTTGCTTATGAGTTTGCAGCTAGAAAGGCAGATTTTTTTGCTTTCCAGGCCTGTGCTGGTGACGATGGATGTTAGTGCTCCGTTGTGGACCTATTAAATGGCCAAAAATGGTTCACCATGTTTGCAATTTCAGGAATTTGAGGTTTCAGAAACCTCTGAAATGACAACAAAGACTTTTTTTTTATTTTATTCTTCCTGAAATGGCCATTCACACTGGTGCTCCAGCACCAGTGGTTATTCTGGAGGACGGAGACTGCCCTTTGCCTTCCTGCCTTGAGAGCTCTGAATGCTTAATGTCTTGGCAAAGCGTGGGAAGATTGGATTTTGCCGTAGCAGATGCCTGAGGAGGGTTGCTCAGCTCCAGTCCCTATTCCAGTGGTGGCTCTTTGTGGGTTGTACCACGTACGGTGGCACCGTTGTGTCGGGGAGGGGCTGCCCTGGTCAGAAATCAGCAATCTAGAGCTGGGTGTGATGGGCACAGTACACCGTAATAACAGCCCTGTTTCATTTCTGTCTACTTTAGTTGTTATACATGGCCAGTCTGTAAGACTTAAGTTTCATGGGGTTGCTCTGGGAGCGTAAGGAAGCCCTTGGATTTATCGTTCTTTGTAGCATTTTCTTTGCTGCGTGAGTATCTGCACGCTTTATCAGCGCACTTCCCTGCGTGTCTCTTGGTCCGTCTCTCTTTCCTCAGTCCTGGCGCTTTTGGTGTAGCAGTTTTCGGTGCTGTGCTCGCAACTGCTTTAAGCTGGTGTGCCTGGAAGAAGCAGTTCTGCACGTGCACCCCGGTGTTCCTTGTGCCCCCAGATGTGCTTGTGTGGTCAGCTGGCGCAGGGGGGCGGCTTGGGGTTCAAACTAATGGCTTTTTTTGCGTGTTTGAGGGATCGCTTGCACTAACGGTTCACTGTGCAGCTGCCTAGATTCAAGGAAAGGGCTGCTCCAGGCCACGAACGAGTGCTGTGGGCAGGGGGGAGGTTTCATTTGGTACCGCTGTGGGGCTTTGTTGACTTAAGGTGTGTGAAATTACATGTATGCCTCAAGGAATTTGGGTTTCCTGCTGCAAGGAAAGCCTTGCTGCTCTTTAAAAGAGAAAGGACAAAACCCCCCTTTGTAGTGGTGGTGGGGTCAATTCCTTCTGCTTCTTGGCCTGGGTGGTTTTAAGGCCAGCGCTCGTGCTTATGGTCAGCGTTTTCATAGCCTTTCTAAAGAAAAAACCTTCAAAGCGTTGTCAACATAAATGTCTGATATTTTGCCAACTTAGGTAGTTTATGTTTATCATCAGATTGGCTTAGTTTTTAGAATAATTTTTTTTTGCTCTTATAGCCTATATACTGAATTGAGCCTGTTATTTAATAAGTTCATTTGTTTTGCTAGCAAAACGTTGTAAAATATAACACCGTATACAAACGTGAATCTTGAAACTAGACTTTTGGTGATGCGTTCTCTGCCTTAGAGCTAACAGTTGTCTTCTTTTGCAGGGCAATCACTTTGACCAATATGAAGAAGGGCACCTGGAGATAGAGCAGGCGTCTCTAGACAAGCCCATAGAATCGGTAAGACACATACAGACTTATCAGCATCATCAACCCACCGAAAATTAGGCCGTGATCGGATGGTACTTGATGTGAATGCAGTCAAATTTGATAGGAGTGGGCATCGTTTTGTCAGTACAGGGTTAACTTTTTTGTGGTAAATTGCATGCTGAGATTAAGTGGGCCTGGGATGTAATCTTTAAGTAGTTCTCCTAAAACTATAGGTGACTTGAAACTTTAGTTAACGTGATATTTCAGAAATTGTTTAAAAGAATACATTCATTCGTAGATATTTATTTCGTTAAGTTTTTAAACTTTTGGTTGAAGAATCAGTTTAATTCCTATGCAAACCTGATGGAATAGTGTAGTAGAACGTATTTTGATCCCTTATATTTTTTTTTTTAGTGTATATTTTTGGAAAATTACTGGTGTGTTTAAAGTGTTAGAATGACACCTGGCAGTAAGGAAACACGGATGCGTTACAGTGTTAGTGTAGCAGTCCTTCCCCATGAATCTGAAACTGCGCCGTGAGTTTCTTTAAAGTATGGCTTTACTTTGAATTAGGAGTGGAGAACACAGCCGTAAGATGGGGAAAGACTACGTTTTGTTTAGTTTGACC
Organism: Chroicocephalus ridibundus; assembly: GCF_963924245.1. NCBI lineage: Eukaryota > Metazoa > Chordata > Aves > Charadriiformes > Laridae > Chroicocephalus > Chroicocephalus ridibundus. Next base: position 6,555,192 of record NC_086300.1, on the reverse strand, counting down.
TTTTGAAGCTTTTTGGAGCTTTTAAATTTTTCTGTTTGCAAAGCGTCTCCTGCTAGTCTTAGGCACAAGAGCGTGTTCAGCCTAAACTGGACCTAAGTTGGGCACTTAACTTTAGCTAAGTTTCATTTGCAGTTTCAGAATGAGAGCAAGAAAACTTGTAGTGCATAATCGAGGGTCACTTAGTGGTGTTCTGATTAAGACTAGATTTTTGTTAAGAAAGTACTACTTCTGAGGTATTTCTTTTCCCTATTAATAACTTAAGTTCTCTGTTAAAGTTTCTTCATGTTAGTCTGCGCTTAGAAGAAACTTAGTGTTAGCAAAAAGATCAATATATATTTTTCATTTGTGTGTAGGTTGGTGTTGTGTGTGTGTGTTTGTGTGCGTGTTAGATGTTTACAAAAAATTTACACAACTTGGGGTGTTCGACATTTTTCTTCCGCAGCAGTTGGCCCATATTAGCTAAGCAGCCATGATCTGGTTTGTATTGCACGGTCTGCCTTTTTTAATTTCTTCTCTAGGGTTTCCTTTCCCCCTTCTTATTTCTGTTCTTCTGGTCCAGTGAACACTGCATATAGTACCTACTGTCTTAATGTGCTGGCATGATGCTAGATTTAGGCATGGCAGTAATTGATGACGCATGAGATAATGCTGCAGAGATGGGAATTCGTATTCAATCTTCTCCTGAATACTTCAACCTTACGTTGTGCTATGGGGATTTTAATTAAAATGCCAAGCTTGTTTCCTTAGGTAAATATAATGAGAAATACTTGTTGGTAGCCTGCTCTGTGCCACGCTGGAAATCAGCATTTCAAAGTAATTCAAATACCGCTTACAGGCTGGGCTGGTTATCTGATTTCTAAAAGTGTTTTCCCAAACAGAGGAGTAGGAGTGGGCACAGATGACATCCCTCCGGTGTTCTGGAGGGAGCGAGGCCTACAGAAGTATGTAAAACGCGGACGAGTACGCTGGACCCAACAGCACGGGCCAGTCCCAGTACAGCTTGGATCCTCTGCGGAAGTAATACTTCATTGCAGTTTGATTAATGGTGAACAGTGGCAGAAAAATTAAATTCAATTACGGCTTTAATATTTCATTCCTATATATCTCACCATCCAAATACGGGGACATTTTTAATCTTTACAACTTTTTGGTAGGTTTTAATATGTACAGTTCAGCCGTATAGTTAAATTTGAAAACAGTTTGATGGAAAGGACGAGAGAATGGCTTACCTCTTTGGGAGCTGGAGGAGTTAAAACCTCCAATTATTCTTACTTTAAAATCCAGTTTGCTTCCCTCTCCTTTTGTCTGTAGTAGGAGAAGCAAGCATTTGAGGTGTAAGACCCCCAGCCTGGGACATTAAACTCTTGGAAGGAGTCACAGAACTGAGTAAATGTATGTTCTGCATTGTCACATCGGCGGTGGTCTGCGTCGGAGCACACTTGAGCTGGCTTTGTGTGCTAGTCCCAGAGTTTAAAAGCTACAGCTGCTGTACGGGGTGGTTTTTTATCTCAGGAGCAAGCCTGGTGTCAGAAACTGCAGTCAGAAATAAACTGGTCACTTTTAAGGTTAATTCTCGCATCATCTTCATCAAGTACATTGTTGATTCTTAAAAGAAAATCTGCAGCTGGGAAGCATAAATAATTTTGTCAAGTTTCCTGACACCCGTGAAAATGATTTTGCTCCCACGCTCTTAATGAACTGTGTGCTTTTTAAATTGGCACATGACACACATTAATAGAAGGAATGGTTTTCTTGTCAGACCTTAGCGGTGCACCTCTCTTGTAAGGCTTTTCACTAGGAAAGACGCAGTCATGCTGCTTTTTCTGCCCCCTTGTATTTTGTGCTGTTTGCTCACCCAGAAGCGACCATCCTTGAACTGAAATTGAGAGGGAAGGAGTCAGGGCAAGTATATAATTTGCGAATACCACGCATTAATATTTGCCATATTAACATTTATTCACAAATTGTTTTATAATCCTTAACCAGTTCTCTGTTAGCAATTCAACTGACCTTTACGAAGGAATCTGCTCAGAGTAATGAGTAAGAGCCTTTGCCTTCACATTAGGGGAATAGTTTGGATGACAAATGTCTTTGTGCGAGGAAGAGTGTTTAACAATAGCAGATGATAACACTTCCCAGTTAAAAGTTTGGTTATTCTGCAGACTGAAGAGCGGATTAAGTATATTCTCTGAAATGTGCTTCTTGCAGCTTCTCACCTCTTAGTGCTACGAAAATGCTTTAGGGACTGGTGGTAGCTTGCATTTGGAAATCCCAGGGGGCAGAGGGTTTCACTGGAAGTTTGACAATCAGCGCTGAAGTGAGATCCGTCTCTGCAGCATTATCTGTTGAGAGGTGCTGACTGTACTGCTACAGCATGCAACTCAAAGGTGGCTGGAAAAATAGGTCTGGGAGTCTACAGATCATTACAATGTTGAAACGTGTCCTCAATTAGCATACTAGTATTTTTGTTCCTGTGGAAATCCTGCTTTGTGCAGCTTGTTTAGGCCAAAGATGTCTGGACTGACACATGCGACTATAACCAAAGTACATTTATGGAAAGCAGAGCTGACACGAGCTAGAGGATGTACGTAGCCTAAACGAGCAGCCAGCTATTTTCCATTACCAAATTGAAGAAAATATTTTGTATCAATGGACTCTTCATAGCTGCAAATACTGATATTTTTTTTTTTTCCTCCCCACAAATAACATTTTTCTTGTTGTTCTGGTTTGAAAGATGCTGCACTTACACTGGCTGTTCACGTCAGTGGAACCTCTGGTGTCCTTGAAAAAAATCAGAGCACTTAACCCTTTCTTAAATTCAAGGAACTGCATGCATTTGTTTTAAAAATATTTTAAGTGCCCTGAGTTCAGGTGCTCAAATGGGAAGTCACAAAGTATTGCAGCTCTAATAGAACCCAGATTTCCTTCACGTGAATTCCTTATTTCTACTTGTTCACTGAATCTTGTTGCTGGGAATTTCTGGTTTTCTGTGTCCCCGCAGTACAGGTCAAGTAGGAGAGAGCACTGATACCCTCAGAACCCCCGGGAGAAGCGGCCCTTTCCCTGAGCAGGCAGTGCGCAGGGTGTCAGGGAGTCGAACCAAGCTGTCCCCGTCGCAGGTTGGAGGCGAGACTGCGTATCACCCACTTATTCTGGAGCTTGTTAGTTTGTCCTTGTCATAACTAACAAATGTCCTTTCCCCCCCCCACCTCTCTCTAATTCCGCTTAGTTACACAAGGAGGTCCTTGAACTACACGAGGTTTCAGGCTTCAGTTGGTAGTTGTTTGGGGATCGCAGGCTCTTGTAGACGACCGTACGAGCTGAAGCTGGGTTTTGTCGCACTGCATATCTGTACAGATCTGTGGACTCCGCTAGTTCCAAAGTGTAATTTGATGAGGCTGCTGATTTGACATTTAGCAGTAGCCATATGTGGACAGCGCTATAAATAATGTGCTTCTTGAAGCTGAATGGTGTAGCATTACTATTTGGCTTTTCTCTCTAGTCTTCATTGTGTCATCTGTAGTGAGCTATAGGTTTTGTTTTGGGAATCTTTTCAACCTCTTGTTTGCATGGGTTCACCCAGTAGCATCCGATCCTTGCTTATAGATTCCTCCATACACAGTCAGCACAGCTTACAATCCACTCAAGAGACGTATGGTTCCTGCCCATGCCGAGAGATGAACGGTGTGAATACGATGCGTGGGGATCTTACGGAAAACCCGTATTAGGCAAAACTAGTGCTTTGGTTTATCCATAATGCAGCTCAATCCACTGACTGCGGGTTATATCCCACATACAGCATCATCAAAACCTTTCAGTTCTTGTACGCATCTTTTCATTGTATGCATTATTTTTTTGTTCTATTGGCCAGGACTTTTGTCAGAAATTTATGCTGGGGATATCCTGATACTGGGAATCACTGGGACCCCTGGAAAGCAGTCAGGGAACAGGATGGACAGTTGGGGAGGCCAATTTGAGCTGTTGGAGAAGGTCACTTTGGCTGAGATGTTCCAACGTAGCTTAGCTGACTCCCATGGCAGTTTGGTGAAGGCAAGAGCTTTACATTTCCTACATACTTTTGGAAAAGTTTTGCTTCATCTGCAGTGCAAATTCCCCCTCTGTAAATAGAACCGATCCCTACTGAGCAGCTCCGAAGTGGTGAGAGTAATGTCGGGAGGTGTAAATTGTTCCATTGAGAGCCTGCCGAGCTCCTCCGTGCCACGCCGAGCATCCCGCAGCCTGGTGCCCAGCGTTGTCTCCGTGCCCAGACCGATGGCGCTGCCCTCGTGAGTAGCTTGGATGGCAAACGAGAGCTCCCTTGCTCACTCAGACACCTACTGGGAGACTTTATTTTGTCTGCCTCAATAATTTTTATTGTGGCTGTAACACGGGGAGCTCCCAAATGATAGTGTAAGGAAGTGAGAAGGCTCGTGCCAGCTCTCCGCTGAGAAACGGGGGGATTTCCTCCGGGGGCTGGTGGTGTTTTTGTAGGTGGCTGCGACTCTTCCTGGAGGAGAATTGCTACAACATGAGGATAGTTTATTCAAAAGGAATGACAGTTCTTGACATCGACAGGAATTTCGGTGTAAAAAAAGACATCTTTTCCATGCAAAAGAGTCCACGCTGTTACAGAACTTTCACTTGAAAATGCAATTTTTTTAAAAAAAAAAAGCCACCAGCTCTTGCAGTGTTTGCTGCTCCATGTCAAATAGTGGCCCTGATGTCCCCAGCTGCCCCCCAGGCTTTGCAGAATGGCTCTGGCGGGGGAGCCTAGCAAGACTGGCCTTCCGTAACTTAATTTTTAGGGCAGCATTTCTGCTGAAGAGCTGTGCTGCCAGCCTGCCTCCGAGAGAGGGCTGCCGTAGGGGTTTGAACTGGGGGAGGAAGGTAGAACGTGGTTAGAAACGAGCAGGGTAATGGCTAGGTCCCAGCTCAGATGTTAATATTAAACTCCCTATTCAGTGAAACACAAGACGCTCTGTTTCAAATCCGGAATATTTAAAATTAGGAAGTAGTTTTGCTGCTTAAGCAAACAAATGGAAGCGATCGGGGGGGGGGGACACGGACAAAAACCCACCCCCTTCCTGGGAACCGAGACAGGATAATATCCAGGCCTAATTCCAATTTATGTCAAACAACTTGCAACCATCCTCTTGAGTGGTTTTGTAAAAGTGGTGCTAATGTGTATAACCCTTCTAAATTTTTCTTTTTTTCCCCTTTAACATTTGTTTACCCCTTCACTGTGTCAGTCACAACACACCGCTCTTGAATCTCCCAGCTGGTCTTGACTTGTTGAATTTATTTTATGCTTTCACTCTTCTTTAATAAATACATTACTTGCAAGCAGTGAATTGAAAACAAAGCAAAAGAAAAACTACCATTAGTGATTGGACAGTTTCTTACTTTGTGTTACATTTAACTGTTCTTTTGACAGCCCAGTTTTTAAAGCCAGGTTCGTATGGAAATGCTTTCACTCCACTTGCACTGCTTTTGGAAATAGCATACTGCTTCATCTGTCTGTTTATTTTAGTGCATTCATAACACAACACAGTCAGCACAATGTCTCATCTCCACTTAGCAAAAGATTGCAAAGTACTCCTTGTCCTTTTTATTTATTTATTTATTTTAAATTATTATTATTATTATTTTTATATTTTTTTGAAAATGCAGCCATTTTGGTCAGCAGCGGCTTTTAAAGACCGGGATTCAATGATCCTTTGTCAGATAAGGGTTGCAATGCTAATGGTAGAACAATTAGTGCCTTATCCGCACACGCGCACCCTTTGAACTTCGGGCCCCTTTTGCATGAAGGACTGGGCGGTTTGTGGCCGTTGCAGAAACGGCCCGCGGGAGATAGATTTGCAGGTAAGTTTTCCTCCGCTTCCGAACCGACAGTCTTCTCCATGGTGTTTGTGGTTGGAATCCATATTTGTTCATTTTTTTCCTTTTTTTTTGCTTAAACTGACTTAAGCTTCTATAACCAGACATTTCCTTACTTCTCCTTTTTTTTTTTTCTTTTTAGTTTTTTTTTTCTTCCCATGTAGCCCTAATTACGTCCTGGGGGAGAATTGGTAGTGTGGGGAAGGCCTACGCTCCTGCCTTGAAAAATACAGCGAGACGAAATGTCTCGCTTTACTGGTGTATCAGAAAAAAAAAAATAAAATTAAATTTATCCTGGATAGAGGCTCTTTGAGGAAAAACGTATCCATGCAGCCAATATCTATGGGAAGATTGTGTCTTTCAAGCTGATTCACCAAAGTTCTGCAAACCGTGTGGTCGTTTCCTTCAATGTGGAGTGAGTGAAAAAAAAAAAAACCTGCTAGTCCGATTATTGTTGACGACTTGGTTATTTAATTAAAGAAACCTGCAGCACATAGACCTTTTTTTTTTTTAAATTTATTTTCTTTTTAAGATTCCATGTATCACTCAATGTTATGGATTCACAGCCTGTTATAATTCAGGATAGTTCTGTGATATATTGAGTTGTGGTTTGCCTTATGAGAATTAATAATCAACAAATAGGTATCTGATTTTTATTTTTATTTTTTTATGATGAGAAGGTGAACACGGTCCTAACCGAGAGTCCTTTGAGGAGCTGACATTTGGTCGCTGCTAGTAAACTGGTCAATAAGGGACAAGCTGTCAGCTCTGATGGTCACAGGGGTGCCGTTAGCACTCTTTTTTTTCTTTATTTGGGGGGGAAAAAAATCTTGCATAAAACCATAATGAACTCCACGCAGAGCCCTGCTCAGCCCTGATTTCAAAAGCTGACACTTAATTGCTGCGTCGGTACTTTTCCACCTATTCCAAAATAGCTTTTTTTTTTTTTTTAGGAAGATGAGACATTATGCTTATTGTTTCCCCTACATGCACTAATGGTTCCTTGCTGTTAACTTATTGCTAGGCCTGTTTCATTCTAACATCTTAGTATTTTTGTTAGTTTACATGTGAAATGCATCACCCAGTCTGTGCTTGAGCTCATTTTATTTAATTGATTTTTTTTTTTTTTTGGTTTTACTAACTCACTGTTTTTTCAGTTTAATATTGGCTGCATGCTAGTTTATATATATATATATACATATATAAAAAAAACCCAATCAAGTCTAGCCTGGATTTTGCTATGATTGTGTTTTGGTTTCTAGTGGTGGGGCAGTCTTGCACTTACAACTTACTCAGTATTATAAAAGCCTGACACACAAACAAAATGACTAAACACATTGTAGATTTTCTTTACAAAAAAAAAAATAAATCTTAAGTGGTGCTGTCTAGGTGATGGATATGATTGTATAAATAGCTTGATTTTATGCTTTTTACTGTCAATTTTTATTGGTACACTTTATTTTCTCCCACATTGCTTTTTTTTTATTTTTTTATTTTTTTTTTTTTAAACGTGATGCACAAAAGTTGCCCAGCACACCATCAGAAAGTGACCCTCCCCGATACCCCGTCCCCCTGGAAAAATTCTAGCCAGCAATTTTTGACATTTGTCTTTCCCTTTTATTGGGCATATATTGCCTTTTCAGTAGCATTTTTTTGCATGCATATATATGTAGAAAATCTCTTGCTCATCACATGTTTAAATGTCAGCGGGAAGGGAAGAATATATTATTGGAATATTTTTGGTTTGTTTTCTCTGTTCTGTCTGTCAGGATAATATTGGACACCGCTTACTCCAGAAACATGGGTGGAAGCTGGGCCAGGGATTGGGAAAGTCACTGCAGGGTAAGTCCAGTAGCTTGTATCTGAAACGTTCAACACCAGCTTCAGTCTGTAACAAAACTATTTCTGCTTTTTTTTTTTGTTGTTGTTCCTAGATTAGATTTTCTTTCTGTTATTAATATATCCAAACGAATGCACTGTTGAGTTTCATATTTAGCAATTTGCCAGTGGAAGCTGCTGCCTCACTTACCGGTGCAGGTTAGACGCGATGTGTGTGTGTCGTGTACGGATCACCGCGTTTGGCCTCGGAGGGAGGTAAATTAACTGCCTACTTACTAACGGGTAGTTTTGCAGCTTCTAAAACCGTAATAATGATATTCTGCTGGCTGGACGCTTTGGTATTAAAAGAATTAAAAATACAAGCTGGTTCCAGAGATTGGTGTGCATGTTTCACAGTGGTGTCAGAAGCCATTAGAAGGCGAGTAAAAGGGCCCACTGAAGACTGAAAGTAGTGGCAGAGGTTCTCACGGATGGGCTTCTAGTTTCTCCAGAGGGCTTTCACGGCTTTGACTTATTCCTGTTCCCCCCGCAGTCTCTTTGTCAGGGATTTAGCAAATCTCCTTGAGACGCTGGCGTGCTGGTTGAGCCAATGCACTTAGTCCTCGTGCTGTCTTGAGCCTCAATTCTCCCCGTGACGCTAAATCCCGTGGTTTAAATTGAGCCCGTGCTGGCCAGTCCGTGGGGGTGGCTTTGGCCAGTCCCCTGGCCGGTAGCTGTTCGGCAGAGGTGCCAGCCGAGGTGGGAGCACACAACCAACCCTGTTGTGTTGAGAAGAACTGAAGGTAGTGCTTCCCATCAGTTACTCCTCCTGAGCTGCTGGTGGATCCAGCGTCTGGATACTGGGAGTGGGGCGCTCAGCATTTATCTACGAGAACCTGTGCAGGTTCTGTAGAAACTTCTTGAAGTGTTTGAAGCAGAGTTCCTCCAAGTAACTCCCTCGTGTTCCCATACCCTTAGTCTGAAGACCTGGGAGCTTGTAAGTGGACTTCCCTGCTCCTACAGCGAGCCCGTTAGAGATAAGTATGTCTGCGCTGTGGAGGACTGTTGAGAGGTAACGAGTTCTCTGAGCTCTGGGAATGCATATTAATTTCTCGGACTAAGGCACTCTAACTTCTCAGACAGGACTGCATTGGTGGTTAATGCTTCTTGCCTCCTCTAACATGGTGTCATTTGAAATCCTCTGGTTAACGCATGGTGCTCTTACAGTCCTCTCGTGTCCCGTGCTGGTGCCAAAGCTCAGGACATGGTTGTAGTTGTCACCTCTTGGGCTTCTGCTTTGGCATGGCGTTCACTGGTGTGATTGGGTCTGTGTTCTCTTTTGGGTGCCCCATATTGCTCTGCACGTCACCAGTGTGGAAACACGAAGACTTGAAAGAAGCTGAAGCCCTCTCGCAGCCCTGGCGGCGTTTGGACGCGCAGCCCCGAGGGTTCCCGTGCCGTGGGGTGTAGCAGGCACTGACGTGACGGAGCAAACAGCAGATGAGTGTATAGTCTTGGGTTTGGGGCAAGAGCGTGGTGTCACCATGTCCTGAGGACGGAGAGCCAGGGTTTCCCCCGGCGTTGATCAGGCTTTTGCTTTTGGATACTTTTCCAGATTTAGATATTCCCACTCAGCATTTCAAAGCATTGAATCTGCACCGTATCTCTTACGTGTTATTGAAGCTCTGGTGATTTGAACTGTCTGGAAGGTACGGTGAAATCCTGGGTATGGGCTGTGAGGGTTTTCCTGCGTCTGCTGCATTTTAATAGAAATGCAGTAATTAAAATAGCCTGTCTAGTTTAACCCAGGTAGGTGCTGAAACCTCCCTAATGTGCGCTTTGCAGAGCGTGCAGGAATTGGTTCTGCTCGACAGAAAGACTTCAAGGGCACTCCCTCTCCTTACGAGCGGCTACAGCCTGTGCCTGTTGCCTGTGGCATTGATGATTGTGTTGGAAGTGCTTAATTCATTATCCAGTGACCTTTTTACGTGAATCTTAGATTGTCCCAAAATCCAAATATAAACTGCCAGGAAGGAAACATTTGCATCTGATTTTAATCTTCTTCTAGGAGTTTGAAGAGTAAAGTCACTCGATGTGCACTGAGAATCGAAGAGCAAAACAAACAGGTTCTTCCTCTCTTCCATGCTGCCTTCCTGTTCAGGAGAGACCAGGAGGGGTTTCTAAGGAGATGTAGGGATAGCAAATGCAGAGCATCTCTGCTTGCTTCGTGCTGTGCTTGAGCCTAAACTCCTAAACAGCCTGCGGTTGAGAGGGCCAGCAGAAGGAGAACCACTTCAAGTAGGTTTTAGCTGTGGACACGGTATCTGACCTCCTGCATTTGGCTGCAGAAGGTGTTTGCCGCAAACCCTCAAAAACCTGAGTTTTGGTTTACATAAATGGAATTGGTACTGCATTCATCTTTTTTTTCCATGCAGTTGACTTCAGATTAAAAGGAAGCTGATGAATTCAGTGTGCTTATTTTTGTTATGTAGCTTTTAATTCTAGATGTTCATCTGAACTGGGCTCACTCTTAATTTTAAGATTCACTGAAACTAATACTACGTTATGTTTGCCAGTCAGAAATACTTATTTCTTCTAGTAAGACCATTATTTTGTTGTGCAACAAGAACTTGTGATGGCTTCCATCGTGTTAACTCCCCGCTGCGGATATAATCCAGCGGTGAGAGTGCTGAACTGTTTCTCTGGGCGGAAGCTGGAATAGCCTAAAATTCGCACTTGCCAAATATTGGTGCTAAAACTCTGCTGTTGTAGTACAAAGGTGCCCAGCAGATTGGCTCCTTCTCTCCAGTGTCTCCGAAGCAGGATGGTTTTGTACCTGCCGGCTGCTGCCTTGTGGTGTAACTCTCGTTAACCGTCGGAGCAGGCGTCTGTGTGATGCTGGTGGAAGAGCTGAGCTACTCGGATAAGAAAATAAATAATCCATGCCCTTAAGGACAGGAGCTGTTACTCTAACACATCTGCATCCTTTGTTTTATTTTAGGTGCGTTTGGAGTGGGGTATCAGACAGGGGTAGTGCTGTTGTCTCCGACCGTGCGGGTGCTAGAATATTGGTTTGGAGAAGCTCGTAATGAATTCAGCAGAGTCATTCCTCTGCTCCTCTCTTCTGATGGTTTTCACATATCTTTCCCCCAGCCAACTTGTGTTATATTTGGAAATGATGCTTCGACTTGCTCACAGCCAATGAATACGAAGAAGCAGAACCAGGGGGTTGCTAGATGACAGAGATCTTTTTTTTTAATCTGGAAAGTATGGTACGAGGAACCGCTTTTCTCTAGAGACTGTGTGATGGTGGTGCCCTAACAGAGGAGAAAATGGTGATTGAAGACTGTTTAGTCTTTTTGGGGGGGGGCGACAGGACACATGTGTAGCTGATAATATAGAATTCTGTGGTCTACTGAAAAAAAAAAAAGCTAGCAAAAGATGTGGTTAAGAACACTGGCTGACCTTCGCGTGAAGTCCTGTGCTAAATGAGACCGAGGATTCTCAATAAATCAGAGGAGTTCCGTGAGTCAGAAGGGGAACGAGAGGGCTGAGTGAAATCTTGAATTCAAATACTAATGATTTCTCTTGGAAGAAGTATTTCACATTAAGTTAGAGTAGTATTATGAAAAGCATTGAGAGATTGACATGCAGAAGTGGTATAATTTTAATCAGACTTTTGGAAAATATTTTTATAAGCTCTTCACGCTTCCCCTGTGTTTTCAGTTTTTTGACAAGTCGTGTTTAAAAAATAATGATCCTGTGCTGAAAACTTCTGTTTTCTCTTTTGCTCCTTGTGTGTTTAATACGAGGTAATAGTACTCTAGGGGTATAGGTGCAAGACAACCAGCAATAGTTTAATCTTATTTAATTAGACCAGGGACAACTGAACAGAGCAGGTGAATGCTATCCTTAGGAAAGACAAAGGCTATTACTTGGCTTTGCCAGAGATCACGGGAACGTGTGACTTCATTTGATGCACTCAGGAGGAGGATGACATGTAGGACACGCCGTGCAATGACCTGGCATTTCAGACTGGCTGATGTTTTAATTTGGCTCTCTGGAATCGGTCACCTAGCTCATTTGAGGAGTCACAGCCAAAGAATTCCGTGGCGCTCTGGAATGAGGTCAGGACTACAGCGTGTGTGTGGGAGGAATAGCTCATCGAGCTGGCCAGGGTGGACCTGATGGGCTTTCAGGGGTAGTTAATGCCCCCATCTCTGGTATTGCAGAGCCAATTCCCAGCCATCTCCCTGCTCCCATGGCTGTCCCACTGCTTCCCCTGTCCTAGCAGGGCTGCGGAGGGTGGGCAGCCCCCAAGGGATGGTCTCCTGCAGAGAGAGGCGGTGTGGAGGTTTGGACAGTGCTGGCCCGTCACTTAGGAAGGTCTGTCTGATGTTTTCTGCTCGTACGGAAGGGACCATCGGAAAGGATTGACCAGCTTTGGTGGACAGGGCTGGCACATACTTACCTCGTCACCCCTTGAGTAGGTGCTGGGTAATAACTGTAGTTATTCACAGAATCCCAGCCTGGCCGGGGTGGGAAGGGCCCTCTGGAGATCATCCCCTCCAACCCCCGGCCAGAGCAGGGTCACCCAGAGCAGGTGGCACAGGAACGCGGCCAGGCGGGGTTGGAATGTCTCCAGAGACGGAGACTCCCCCACCTCTCTGGGCAGCCTGTGCCAGGGCTCTGCCACCCTCACAGCAAAGAAGTTCCTCCTCGTGTTGAGATGGAACTTCCCAGGGGCAAGTTTGTGTCCGCTTTTCTAAATTTGCCTTTTTTAAAGTCCTCTGTTAACAAAATGTGTTTCTCTGCAGCCTTGACTCTTTAAAAACTGCTCCAACACCTGTAGAGAAAGCAGTTGAGTTTCCCCACACCACCAGCTATCTCCCTTCGCACGCAGTGTGTAGCGTGTAATTAATTTGATACATTGAAAAGCATCGATTTAATTCGTCTTCTCACAGTATTCCCAAGACTGGGATTATCCTGGTCTCTTGTGGTATGTCTGAGAGGTGAATCAGAATCTAGTATTTTGCTATGGCAACAGATAACGTATGTTTTTGTCAGGGCATAGTTACTCTTAAGTATTTGTGTTGTTGAATCAAAGAGCTTAGAAAATACAAGGTTTTTGTGTGGAACTGGAATTGAGCCTTGAAACTTCGTGCAAGTTTGCTCCTCGGTTGTCTGTAGGGGACTAACGCAGCTCTCTTGTGATGATTTTTTGACTATTGTTGTGGCGAAACGTGAAACGAAGTTAAGTTTCAAGGTGGACGGCAAGGCTCTCTGTGGGATGCTGTTTTGTACTAGCACTTGGGTTATCTCAATTTTTCTGAAAATAAAACCAGCAGGTGGTTCTGTTCAGAAAAGGGGCAGAACCCCCCCTTCTGGGGCAGTTAGTTGAAGCGGCAGTAGCTTTACCTGTAGCCTTTGGTCCCAAAGAAAGGCCTTCTGTCCCCTGATTCCTATTTAGCGATGGCGTCCTTTTTCTTTGCTTATGTTTTTAGCAAAGTTTGGGCATCGTTTCAGCGTGACTCTTCTGGAAGGCTGGCTGAATCCTCCTGGGGAGCAGAACTGCTATTGTCATGGCGGAGGCAGTGCCGTGTAAAGCCGCGAAGCCCTTCCTGCCCGCTCGTTCTCTTCCACTCGGGCTAAAAACAATAAACCCTTTCCAAATTGTCAAGGCAGTGCTGCTCCTGTTGATCAAGGTGTGCTGCAAACTCACAGTATAAATCGCACTGGTGACACGTAGACAGCAGCAGTTACAAGCGTGCATAACAGAGCTTTGATTTTATTTTTATCCTTTCGTGAGCTTATAAATTATCTAACAAGGTAGCGAAGCCGGGTATATCAGATTTGTTAGAAAATGCTAGAATTCAGTTCCTCCGTCTAACTGTATTTTTATTGCATGGTTTTCAATTAAAAAAAAAAAGCACAAGTGGATTTCTGCTCTGACTTGCAAATTCTGTGATGATAAATTTAGTCGCTCCCCCCCCACCCTTCAGTTATACTACGCTGTGGTTCTTATTTGGCACGTTCTTCGCTAAATCTGTTCAGACAAGCTCCTGTCTTCCCTCTCGATATAAGGGCGGAGCGGAATGAAAGATCGGAACCGTCTGAAGGAGGATGTGCAGAGAGGAGGGGAGCCTGCGGGTGAAGAAGTGGTCCTGTGGCTCCGTCAGGAAATAGCCCTTCCCTGGCAGCCTCCGCCAGAATTCTCATTTCTGAGATCGAGCTCAGGAAGAGTCGCTATTCCAAGACCCCGTCAGGTGGCCGCGGGTGATGCACACCATGTTTTCTGGATGCCAGCTTCGTTAGATGCCTGGGGAGTAATAAGCAGAGCTTCGACCGCTCGAGCGACTGAGATCAGTCGCAAATGCGATCGCTTGGCAGCTGCGGCTTGGAGAAATAAACTCAGGGTTTGAATTCCAGAGGTCTCGAATCCTGGCTCTGTCACCAGTTCCCCAAATGGCTTACAGCGAATATATTAATGTATTTTTCCATTTGTTAAATCCTCTGATCTCACGAAGGCAGACAGAGTAGATGTTTGTGAGGCCTTGAGAACATGGAACAATGAGCATCCGAGAAAAACACCATGAGGAAATGAGGAATGTTATATTTCTTTCTGGGTTTTGAAGCTTAGTAATGAATACAAGAAAATATGGAAGAGAAAGATAAAAATGTTAAACAGTGCCTTTATTCATTAAGAAGGGAATGATTTGGCAGTCTTAGCCAAGAAACAGACGTGAACACAATCTTATCTTCTTGTATCTTAACACGTCCTCGCGGGAACCTGAGTTCTGGCGTAGACTAACATTCCCACTTGCGGTGTTTGCAACATCAATCATTGCAGGAGTTTTAAGACTACTATTTTCATGTGAAGTTGGCTTTGAAAAACCTGGGTAGTGTGGCTTTGAGAGCCTGCTATCGTCGCACCGATCTTCAGCGCCGCGTGGAAATCCACAAGACCGCAGAGCTAGAGGAAGGTTTACTCAGTGTCTGTGTTGGGGAAGCACTCGTCCCCGTGTTTGCTTGCGCACGTGCAAGAGCCTTCCTTCGATTACGGGTGATAAGTTTATGGGTTACTCGAGCGTGCGGAGTCAATGAAATCCTTGTTCTTTCAGTGACGCGTGCTTGTTGCGACAGAGATGTCCTTCTCTTGGCTGAGTGTCAGGCTTTATTGCCCTTTGTGCTCGTATAATGTTAAAGCACTTTTATTGAGCTGTGAAGGGTGGGTGTGTGGGAAGCGAAGTGGCCGTGGCCGCGCACAACCTACCCCCGCTCTCGCGGTGTAACCTCAGATCAGCCCTTTTCACCTACCGAGGTGAAGACAGACAGCGACTCATCTCTGATTTCTGTTCTAGATCAACCAGGACCTATGTTCTTCCTCTAACATCTTCCATGTCCTTCTTTAATACCATTGATCCTCATTGGGGTTAGGGATGTTTTTTTGACCCAGACTCTGCTATGTGCCTTCCCTTGCAGCAGCTGAGGGAGCTATGCTCGGTTTTCGGCAAGTGTCACCCTTGGCCTGTGTGTTGAAGAAGTTTTAAGGTCCTCTTTGAAATTTTCCATGTGATTGGGGTGTTTGCAACTTGTCTCTTGCATGTCTTTCTCCCTTGCTTAGTAAGGATTAAGTTCACAGCGCAGCTTTTGTCTACTTGGAGAACAGTTTCTCCTCACTGGGACTTGACGCTTGTCCTGAGGATGGCAGACATTTGAATTTCTTGATTGTTTGTGACCCCTTCCAGAAACCGAACATAAACAGGATGAGCTCGCAAATCTAATTCCCCAAGGAGACCAGGATAAAAGGCTGCCCTTGTTTGTTTCTTTGTTTGCTTCTTGCAGCAATCCGAACAAGCTCGCTAACGTAGCCTCATTTTTAGGCAGCGAGGAGCACCACAGAGCATGCCAGGGCTTGTTCCCTGGGAAAATTGAGTGGATTTCCTCATCTCTCCCCTTTTGAAGCACTGAATGAGGAGTCTGAATTGTCAAGGTGAGGGCTGTTGGGCTATCGATGACGCCCTGCGGCTGTGGTGCGCTGCTGTGGGCACCCACACTGGACTGCGGGCACCGATGGCCTTTGGCAGCCCGTGGCGGGGTTTGTACCGCAGGTGGTGCACGCACCGACCCTCATCCACCGCGGCAAACCCAGCGACATGATCGCGGAACACCCCAGCGCTGCCTCCGCACAGCCGTGGCTCTGACCCCTGCGGTAGTCCCTTTCCAAGAGCAACTGAAACCTCCTGGAAGGTTGTCTCTTACCCGGGGTTTGTTTTCGGTTGTAGCATAAAGATAGCAAATAAGGAAAAATCCTCTGTGCTCGATGTGATCACGTCCCATGGTTGTATCTTCCCGAGACTCTCGGTTCATGAAATTCTTCTCTGATGAAGAGTGTGATATCAGGCGCTCCTCTAGGATTATATCCCACAAAGCTTGTACCTGGGAGGAATTTCTATTAAGGAGTCAATGCAGTGAGCAGGATTAAGGCTGTTCTGTTACCTCCCTGGCGCTTACATGCAGCGCATAAGCGATACACCGAGATATATTTGATTGAATTACCTGAACGCGTAATTCTGGGGGTACCTTTTTCCCCCCCCGCCCCCAGTGGGAGTATCCTGTTCTTTTTGTCTCTTTAAACAGACCATCAGAAACGTCTTGTGTCTGTGGTGGAGCGCGCTATTGCTGGCGGGACGAGTTCTGAATCCGCAAATTGTCAAAGAAAACAGTTTTCTGTTTTGACTGTTTAAAGGAAAAAAAAAAAAAAAAGATGATAAAATGTGTGCTAGTGTTGACAACGCCGGCGTTTCGAGCCGGGCTCAGATGGTGGGTCCATCTGGTGCAGGGTCCTGTTCTGAAGAGCAGAGCAGCATCGACCTGCTGTGTCCGGAGCTGGATCCCCAACCCGCAGCCATGGGATGCTGCTCCTCCACCGACACCACCCCACGGGGGCTCGTCCTAAAGCCCCGAAGCATCAGGATTCACTCTTTTCCCAAGATTTGTTAATTTAGAGCACTGCTGACAAAGTATTTGCTCATATTCAATCACTTTGTGCAATTAAAGAGGAGTGAACGTGGAGAATTCCGAATTCTGCCTCCTCCCTGCCGCTGGTGGGGCTCTGGGCAGGGGGGTGGATTTAGGGCTGAGCAGTTCTTTCCACAAGCCTGGGAGAAAGGCTTCCCCATTTCTTTGGGAACAGGGGAACCAAAGCAAGTATATCCGGTCAGTTTTGAAATCTCATTTCATTTCTGAATTAAGGAAACAACTACAAATTGAATTTACTTGAAGAAATTAGATTTTCTACGGTGCAACGCCTCAGTAAGCTGTTTGTTTTGCCCATCTTGTTGGAGATTTATGCTTTATCCTCTCCGAGGATAAAAAACTGAGAGGTTTTCCCCTCGTGTGGAAGAATTTTATACAATAACCCTCTGTGCTCTGGGGTTTGCAGCCTGGGATGGGACCAGTCTCTGAAGGAGAGAGTTTGTGACCTGGTTCAGAAAGAAAATACGTTTTCTGGGGTGTAGGGGATGGGACCCGGACACAGCTTTGTGTGTTCTGCATGATTTAATGTATGGGGTGGGGTTCGTTATCGGTGTGGCCGTGTTGCAACCCTGCACAGCGGCATGAAGTGTGGGAATTGTGGCTTTTTCTTGAAATCTCGGTTTTTCCCTTCAAATATGTCGGTGTACCCAAAAAAGATTAGCAGGAGCCCTAAACCTGGGAGCCCCACAACGGCCGAGAGTCACGTTTCCGTGCTGGTAAAACCGTGTTGTCTTGCACAGTAGCTCTGGAATAAGTTTTCTTGAGGAAGTTCTTTAAAAGGAGAACTTAACGAGCTTAATTGAAATCTGTTTTCCCCTTTGGCTGGTCTCCACCTTCGCCCAGCCCCTTGGCACCCAGCGGGGCGAGCGGTGGCCCTTCGGCGACACGGAGCCCGTGGCTCTCCGAGGGCACGGACCGAGGCTGCCCCGGCTCCGATGGCCCAGTGCTTTGCGTGTCCTGCCGTGTCGGTGTCGGGGACGGTGGCAGCGCTGTCCCTAGCCCTGTTACCTGCCCGAAGTGCTGGGACGTGGCACTTGTCACCTGGATGTCACGCTGGCTGGTATTTCGTTCATAATTAAATGATGGTTAAGTTTAAAACAAAGGCATCGCTTTTCGCATTGAATATTCTCCTCATACCTGAAAACAGAGCTCCGTTTGACCCAAAATATTGCTAATTGCCTTAAGATTCTGATTTGTTTCCTTTTTAAACCGCCTGCTTAAATGTGCCTCGGTGTCTCTTGTAAACCGGGCTGTCACCAGGAGCTCGACCGCTTCCGACACCCAAAAACTCTGCTCGACACCCAATAACAACTGCTCCAAAATGTACCCGCTCCCTGATTCCGCAGGGCAAAGCATGGCGATGGGGTGGAGGGGTGAGGAAGAAGCCTCGTATTACTATTATTTTATTTTTTTTATTTATTTTTTTTTTTTAAAACCCATCCTCCCTGCCTACTACAAACGGCCTATTTTCTGCCCCTCATGGTTTCTGCCTAACAAATGGTGTTTCTTTTTTACAGCGTTATGATCCTGGACTTGTTGTGGTGATGGTAAACTTAGCAGTGGTAATTTTTTATTTTCAGACTGAATTACTCCTTTTGTCATCAGTGCACCAATATGTTAGGCTTACTTTCTCTGTTGTAGCCATCATCCTTCTGCTTGGTCTTTCATTTTCCTTTCCTTTCCTTTCTTTATGCACACTTGTCTGATCCTTGTTCATTAAAGGGTATTGCTAAGAAGGGATGTTTCTGTTTGTGTTAGAACTGCCAAAATCAGTTTAAACGTAAATTTCTAATACTGTCCAAACCTGATTATTTATTCCCCCCCCTCCCCCCCCCCCCCCAACACGATGGGCGCTAGCACTTGCTACTGCAATTTCTGAATAGATTTTGGAAAAAAAAAAAAAACCAAACCAAACAAAAAACCCAAAACTTTGACTGCCTTAGAAGGCAAAAGTACTGATGCATTGATGTACGCAGGGGTTTACGCAGGCTGCATTGGAAGATCTCGATTGCTGGAGAAGCAAACAAATAAACACCAAAAAAAAAAAAAAAACCAAACCAAAAAAACCCACAAACCAAAAACAAAAAGAAAAAAAGCTTGGACAAAAAAATAATAAATTAAACAAATTGTTGGCGCTTGCTGCCAGCCATTCCATTTGGGTTCACCGCTTACCAGTAAATCCCTGGCTGAGACGTTATGAAAGTGATATTGCACTTAGGAAGTCATTTTTATAACCTGTCTTTAATTTGGTCCTTTTGCTAAAAATTGCAGTCACTGCTTACTTTATTATACCATTGGGCGTAAGAGAAACATCTTCAAACAGAGCGCTCCCAACGCCAGCTCGATACAAAATACTATTTCGGATCGGCACAACAAAGAGGTTTTTTTTTTTGGACTTGGTGAATATACGCCTGTCAAATGTACGGGCGTATAAACAAAACCAGAAAGTGATTAATTAAAATTAACTTGTTTCTGAAAGAAAAACCGCATCAAGTCCGGCCAGAGCAGGTTCCCTTGGAGGACTCCGGGGTCTGAGATCCGTGGCCCGGAGTTAGGGAATGCTGATATTGGAGAAGAGAGAAGCCGATGCCTGTACAGGCGTTTCCGAAGCAGTTTTAAAGGCTTTAACCCTTTGCCCATGTGGATGGCAATTTTTGGCATGATTAAAACCTGTAGATCTTTGAGCCCAAAGGTATAATATCTGTGTATGTGTGTATAACAAAACAGTTGTTTACACCAAAACCAGAGCGATAATAAGGGAAGTAAACATTCTGTTTTTTCACTCAAGGTACGCACCGGGTAAGGTAAGTACTTTCTCAGTGGGCTTACATCACAACGACCAGTGCCAGTTGTGATGTAAAAATACAAATAATCATAATAATTTAAAAAAAAAAAAAAAAAGCTGTGGTAGTAAAGTGCTTGTCTGCCCCATTTTGCTTTGTTTGGCTGGTTATGAGTGGATTAAAGATATGTTTAAAAATACATATATACATACGTATAAAAAATCTCCAGCATAGTTTGATTAGTTCAAAGTCAATTTTCTTCGCAACTAGTCCTTTTCACAGCTTACGGGGGAGAAGAGCGGTGGTAGAGCATCTCTGCAGGAGCTGGGGAAGCCGCTGCCCGACCCCCTGGCCTGGACCGGGCGGTCGCGTTGGATGGAGGCACTTTGGTTTCTGTGCTCAGCTTTCCTCGCTCCTGGGAAGGGACAAAAGTCGGCAGGAGGGAGGCTTCCGCATCTCTTACAGGACAGTCCCAATCAATTATTAATGTGGTAGGGCAGTAAAATGTATTTAATGCTTTTTTTCACTCGCATCAGACGATGAGGAGTATGATGTGGGAGCGCTGAGGGGGAGGTCCGTTCCTCAAGTCCTGCCCTAGGACTTGTCGCGGTTGAACATTAACCGCGAGACTATTTTATGTGACCAGTTAATGTTCAGAAAATAGCATTTATCAGTGCTCGGGGTGCATTTAGCCGGTTTGGAGCCCAGAAGCAGGTTTGGCCGTAAGCTGTGAGAATGGCTTGTGTTTGGTTCACTGTAGCTTTCTGGTCTCTGCACTCCAAGGCAAGATCTCTAACCACCCAAACCCAATGTGTGACGCGAGCTGTGGCCACGGAGCGGCCGCTGACCTCCTCTCTGTGTGTTCCTCTTACAGGGAGGACGGATCCCATCCCTATCGTCGTCAAGTACGATGTCATGGGCATGGGGCGGATGGAGATGGAGGTAAGCTCACCCGGCTGCACCCCCTCGCTCCTTGCGTGGCTCTCGGGGAGCTGGTAGGGACGGCATTTAAAAGTGAGAATTTGCGCATCAAAGGTAAACAAAAACATGCTCTTAAATCAACACAGTAAGAAAACGCTTCTCAAAAATACAGCCTCTGTTTACCCGTGGGCACCTGAGTTCTGAGATCGGGATGCTATCTGAAATTCCTGGGCTTTGCGGCTTCACGTCCGCCTGCTGGCGGCCCCCACCTGGGATTAACGAGCCATTTGGCACCTGGGTTATGGTGCGGGCTGACAAAAGAGGGAGAGTGAAGTACAGCATGCAAATATTCATGAGGTTTCAAACCTCATCTTTAAGTTACGCATTCTGATGGTCTCAGCGTGTGTTTATGATGGTGCAAAGTATTTATGGGACAAATTGCATCTTTTCTTCTTTCTTTTTTTCTTAAAAAAAAAAAAAAAGCTCGACTACGCCGAAGATGCCACTGAGCGGAGGCGTGTACTGGAGGTGGAGAAAGAAGACACGGAGGAGCTGAGGCAGAAATACAAGGTACTGGAACAGGGGCATTAACATCAGAGCTCTCTCGGGCTGAAGGGGACGGGATTTGTTCCGATAGGACACAGCTCTTCTCCTTAGGCTGCGGTAACGGTAGTAGGAATAAAGTATTTTTGGTTTCTGTTGTCATTGGGGTTATTTATATTTTAACAAACTGGTTATGCGCTTCCTGGAGTTAACCTTGGTGTTTGTTTAGCTGTTTGAGAGCTACAGGATAGCGGCGGGGCTTTTGCTGTGTGCTTTGCTCCTCTCCTGGAAGGAACAGGCCCAGGGTAAGCAGCACGTTTCCTTCCCTAGACCCAGGGCTGCCAGGTTTTTCTAGGGAACCTGCCACGTTGGCAGCGCAAAATCTGCAGATGCGAATGTTAGGTGGGCAGTTATCAGCTGGAAGTGGGGTACATCTTTGGTCGTTACTGAGCCAGCATCATGATATTGCCGTATAAATCCTGCTTTAGAGGACGTGGCTCCGGTTTTGAGAAATCGATGGGCTGTATCTCTTTGGAAGAATTTTCTCAGGCAGCATTTAAAAAAAAAAAAATAAAATCCTGTATTTCCATAGGGTTTACAAAACCTGGGGTTTTTTTTTCGGAAGCCAAAGACTGTTATCTTCTTAATGACAAAAATGGGGCATGGTGATGGCATTGAGCGTGACATCTTGGAGCGTGCTTGGATTAGCTGTAACTGGGTTCTCTGTGGAGACATGGTCTTTGCTAGTCCTTTAATCCACTCTTCCGCTCACCAGCCTGTGAAGTACCTCGAGTCGTAGGAAAGCCTGGTCGTTTAATTGTCCTGAGATTTGGGATGTAGCGGGGTTGAAGAAGAGCCCTAGACATTTGAATAAAGTGCCAGTTTTGCATAAGTTTTAAATCGTGGAGGAATGACGGAAAAGTAGTTTCAATTCCGTTAAAATTAAACATAACCATGGCAAATCTGAAATTCCATTTCACCGGTTCAGCAGTTAATACTGCAGGCAGTTTATTCAGCTACAAAAACTCATAGTCTCCCTTCCTGATTTTTTTTTCTTTTCCTCTTAAGTTGAGACCTTGACTTGCTTCCTAAGTGAATTGATGGTATTTTTGTTCATTTAAAAATAAAACCGTTGTAATTACTTTTAAAGCTAATTATTACTTTGGTGCTGAAGGCAGTTAATAATCTCTTCTGGCACGCTTTAAAGTACGACTGTGCTCCTAAATAGGCTTATGCAGCCGGCGCTGAACGGTTCCTCTACGTCCAGGTGCACCTTCTCCTTGAAGATTTTTCTCCTTTTTGTTGTGTTTTATCTCCTGCGGGGCGGCGTGCTGCTCTGCCGCTGCGATGGGAAGGTTTGGCCGGTGTCGGGCGGCGTGTGGCCGAAAGCCCGGCTCCCCCTCTGCCGCCAACCCCCAGCCGCCACGCTGGGCATCCTCAGGCGGCAGCAGCTGTCGCGGACAAAGTATTTCTTCGTTTCGGGGTGCTTGGGAGGAGCTCTTGTGCGAATGGCCCGTCAGGATGTTTTGGCTCAGGTCTGCAATGCGATTTATGGCAAAGTTCTTGGGTTTTGCAATTGTCTTTTCAAACGCGGCTGGACGTGCGTTGCTCTCAGCCTGTCTTGTCTTCCTGCCAGCGTTCAGCGCAGAGTTTGGTTTTTTTTTTTTTTTTTCCAGGCAGTGAAGCAGTAACAGTCCCTCCCAGCTCGGATGTGTTTTTATTAGCGTGCTTTATCGTTAGGCTCTTGCGTTTCTGTATTAATCTGTGAAAATCTCTGCAATCGTGATTTTTTTTTTTTTTCCCCCCGTGGCTCCGCAGGAGGCCATTATGTAATTGCCAACTGTGGCCGCATCCCAATTAGCCATTCACCCCATCTCAAAGGGATTGCCGATAACTCTGCAACCCAGAAGCAAGCAAGAAATGCTCTTTAATTCCCCCCTTTTTTTTTCTTTTTTTTCTTTTTTTTTTTTTTCGGGTGGGTGGAGATTCTGCTCATTCAAAGGGCTGTGTTTTCGTTGTTTAGCCACAGGATGCTTTCTGGAAAAAGCCCTGCCCATGGCACAGGAAGCTTGTTCGGGGTTTCAGAGGAACTTTAAATGTCATTGTTCTGTGGATCTCACGCTGCTCTGTTTTCCTTTCTTGTCTTCCTGGGGATCTGCTTCAGGCTCAAACCTCTAGATAGTTTCGTTGGTGTTTTTTTGGTTTTTTTTCCTTCTTAGCAAAGGCCTACAGTAATAGATGGAAGCAGGAACTTGAAATAGATTTTTTTTCTTTATTATTATTTAGAAGGTGAACAGAAATAGAAAAAAAAAAATCTTTTAGCAGTGGAATTTTTCAGATTCTTCTCCACTTCCCCGCCCCCCCCATGTTGAAATTTTTTACATTAATTTTGCATTATAGAAAACATGCTCAGCAATATTATTTTAATCTAATTTTCCTGTGGTAACTGGGAGATTAAACCGTATCGCCTTGAACCAAGATCTTAAGTAAAAAGGGAAAAAAAAGCTTTCGTAGTATTACCTTTCTTAAATGTTTGCTAACTCCTCTTGCTGGTGCAAGGAAACTTCCCCGTAAGAAATTTGTATTGAAGACAGAAACTCTTAAACTCTTAGGTGCTTTATCTCAAATGTTAGGCAATTTTTTTCTTATATATAATTTCTTTTTACTCCAGTTGAACTGCACGTGGAAAATAGCTATATGGGGTATGCTGATGTTAGTACAATATACTTTGTAATACAGCATTTGTAGCTTTTTTAAAGTATGCATCAGCATAAATCATCTTGTTAAGGTAAAGCTTCCCCAGCTTTCTTGTAAAGAGTGGCGATGTTTTATTAATATTGCTGGTGGGATTGTAATTCATAGAATGGTTTGGGTTGGAAGGGACCTTAAAGCCCACCCAGGGCCACCCCCTGCCCTGGGCAGGGACACCTCCCACCAGCCCAGGTTGCTCCAAGCCCCGGCCAACCTGGCCTTGAACCCCTCCAGGGATGGGGCAGCCACAGCTTCTCTGGGCAGCCTGGGCCAGGGGCTCACCACCCTCAGAGGGAAAAATTTCTTCCTAATCTCTAACCTAAATCTCCCCTCTTCCAGCTTAAAACCCTTCCCCCTCGTCCCATGGCTCCCCTCCCTGCTCCAGAGTCCCTCCCCAGCTTTCCTGGAGCCCCTTTAGGGACTGGAAGGGGCTCCAAGGTCTCCCCGGAGCCTTCTCTTCCCCAGGCTGAACCCCCCCAGCTCTCTCAGCCTGTCCCCACAGCAGAGGGGCTCCAGCCCTCCCAGCATCTCCGGGGCCTCCTCTGGCCCCGCTCCAACAGCTCCGTGTCCTTCTGCTGTTGGTGCCCCAGAGCTGGAGGAAGAAGCTGCTGAACCCTGATGTTGGTGTGTGTCTCAGCGTGAGGTGTGTTTCAGAGCCCCCGGCTCCGCATCGCTGCGGCTGCGCCCCGGGGACAGAGCTCAGAGCAGCGCGGGCTCCCTTCCAGGTGCTTCCAGGCTCCCTTCCAGGCACTGGGACTTCCAGCCATCACAGGGACTGGGATTCACACGCAGTCACACAGTTTAACTCTGCCAGTCTAAAAGCTGCTACTTTTCCTTAGAGCAAAAGAGGGGAGGACGTGACCGTTGCCAATTTAGACACCTCACCTTTGCACGGAGGTTTGGTTTGTTGGATTATAGAAGGAAAAATAATACCATCTGCAACCTCTACGGTGGTCTCCCTCCCCCTCTTTTATTGAATTGCAACTGCCTGTACCCGCTCCCAGTGTAATCGCTGTGTTTGAGCTCAGCTTGATGGGCAGCATTGCTGCTGGGAAGACTTCACCGCCTGAAAAACGAGGCTGAAGTGAATTCGGCTCACCGGCCTCTGAACTGTGCTTTCCCAGCCACCGCTCCGTCTTCCTCCCCATTGGATCGCAGACAAACTGAGGTCGAGCCGACATCTGGTAGCACTCAAAATGGAGGAGGAGTATCAGCCCTGAAAGTTCTAAGATTCTGTTCCAAAAGCGGTGATCTTCCGTGCTTCGATGCGTATTTTGTGTGTCTTACGCGAGCAGCAGCTGCCGCTTTGTTTGTGCGTTACCTTGAGGCTTTGAAGCTCTCTCTTATCTCAGACCATCCTGCAGGCGGCTCCTGCAGCCGCAGCTGCCTTCCTGCCCTCAGCACCGGAGGCTTTTTCTTACGCAGTTTGCTTTTACCGAGACCTGTGCTAGCGACAGATGATGCTCTGTGTTAGGAAACTGAGTCAAGGCTAGGTTGGTAGTATTGCGAAGTTATTCTTCGCACCTTTTAAAGGACTAGTTCATCCTCTTCCACTTTCTTTTGCAGGAACTTTAACAGAAGTGTGTTTTGTTTTTTTTGGTTTTTTTTTGGTTAATTTTGCAGGATTACGTTGATAAGGAAAAAGCAATTGCCAAGGCTTTGGAAGACCTCCGAGCAAACTTCTACTGTGAACTCTGTGACAAGCAGTATCAAAAGCATCAGGAGTTTGACAACCACATAAACTCTTACGATCACGCTCACAAGCAGGTAAACAAGTGTTGATAGCGCGGTTCGTCAGTTTTAGATTCGTTGCGGTGGTCTTGTTTGTGCTTAATACATTGGAATTTCCCCTGTGTATCTTATTTTCCTCCTAGCCCCAGAAATAGGTGATTCCTGGCACTGGATAAGATTCTTATGCCCATAATGCATTTAAAAAAAAAAAAAAAAAACACCCAAGGAAACAACAGACAAAAAAACCCAAACCCCCTGTGGCATCAAGGAGCCCAGTTATGAACGACCCACGAGCAGGGATCGGCTGCTGTTAAACTGGGAAGAGCACACGGGGATACGGATGGCTCCCAGTTTGCATCAGCTTTTAACGTAGCACAACTTTGGAGACTGATGATATGCCACGTGTGCGCATCTTAATACTTTAGTCTGGGTTCTGTCAAGTTACTGAAAACAGACCAGGAAATAATGGGCTGTGTCAAAGGAATCGTAACAAGGGAGCAATTCCGAAATTCCCTAACCCTCAGGAGAAGGTGGATTCGGAATCCGTGTGGAGCTGGCTTTGGTCCCAAGGCAGGGATGTGCTGTAGTATCTGCACGATACTTCATTCTGCACAGTAAACAATAAAAGTTCACACGTTAGCCCGATCTGTTTGACCGTTTGGCGCTGCTGAACGAGGTGTAAATGCACAGCAGATAGCAGTGTTGTGCTCATCTAGAGATGAAATTACTCGAAGGAGGTTTGTTTTTGATATTCCTAGTCATAAATTCTAACAGTGCAATCATTTAAAATGCTGATAACTTCTGGAGGATGTGCTGTAGAATACTAGATCTTGCAAAATAGCGCTGAAGCAACAGCCTAAAACCAAGAACACGGCGTTACAGAGTATGGTTAGTTATTTTTTTTTTCTCCCACGTGTTAAGTATAGGATAAGATAGTTCAGAGTAAATTCACTAAGGGTGTCTTAACAGGAGATCTCACGGCAGGGCAGTTTCTGGTTGGGTAGTGTGATGAATTGTGGTTTAATAGATTTAAGAGCAGGAATGAATTCGTTTACGTTGTGTTGGGAAAACGGGCTGCTTTGGCCGCGCTGGTGGCAGAGTGGTGATACCCGAGAGCAGCGTTCTTCATCTGAGGTTTTCCATCAACTCGGCTGAAACTCGAGTGCGATGACGTGCATCTGGTTAGGAGGTGGAAGGACCTGTTTGTGTCGCATTCTTACGGTGTGGCGATGCAGCGTAATTATGTCAGCTCCTTGGTGATTAATAAGGGGGACTGACAGGAGGCTGGCACGGCTTGAGAGGTTTTCTAGCATCTAGAGAGGCTGTAGAAGGAGAAAGAAACCTGTGGAAAGCAACTCGCTCTTACTGGTACAAAAGGAGTCATCAGTAGAGGTACAAGAAGAGTGACCCGCAGGAAAAAACATCTTGAGAATGCACAGGGTGGCGTAATCTTCCCATCAGCAGAAAGAATTTGTGGGTTGCTTGGTACTGCTGATTATTTTTAAAGGAATTGATGTTCTTGGAGAATTTGCATCCGTTGCAGGAAGTTCAGGCAGGCTTTGGGGAAGATGAGCCTTCAGACTCTCGCTAGGTCACCCAGCATTAATTTCTAGTTACACAGGGATTTAGACAAAGAAGCAATCATGCTTTGCTTCGGGGAAAAAATTGCTTGTCCAGCTTTATGTCGTGCTGAAATGTGTGTCACCCTGTTGGGTCAGTGGTCAGTAAGCAAACTTGAAACTACCTAGAAATAATGAAGGTAAATTTGCATGAGTAACGCGATCTCCCCCTTCTGTTGTTCATTACCGCTCAAGATAGGCTCGTTTCTAACAGGCTATTCTAAATTATAAGGTAGTTTAGAAATAAAATTCCTGTGCTTTTCATAACGTGTTGCACATTTTGCCTCTCTGGACAAGAAGGCGAGGCTACATAAAGGCTAACATAATTATTTTTTTTTTTGGAGGAAAAACATAAAGCTTTCTTAAAAGTAGGGTACTCGGTAGGCTTTCCTGGAAAGCTGAGACATTCCGGTATCCTAGATAATTAGAGCAAACCACCTTGGTATATATTATCTGCAATGTTTTGGCTTCTCAGCGGTAATTTTTGAGGCAACAGTGCTTTGCTTTTGCCTTTTGCTTGGTTTGTTGAACAGATTTCCAACAGGATCGTTTTTGCTTTTAAGTATTTTTAGTTACACATACCCACGGTGTCGAAGTGTTTGCTGCTTCCTTCTGTGGCTCAGCGAGCATTAGGCTGTCCCTGTAAATAGATGTTCCATCCTCAGATCCCTTTCCACTCCCGAGTTACAAAGACACTGTCTTGTATTCCAGGAAGGAACTCAGGATTATTGCGAAACAGGGACTATAGGTAAGTGTATTGATCCCTACCGGATACGTTTTGCACCCACCAACTTGTCAACACCAAACAATTAAAGGGGAGATTTTTAATATTATTATTATTATTATTTATTATTCTTTCCTGACTACACTGGTTTCACACAACGTTTGGGTACGTCCGAATCAACCTCAACACCAAGTTCCTATCCGAAAGGCGGTATTTCTACATTACCTTAACTGGGAAAATTAGTCTTCAACTTATTATCACAAACCATTGGCCTGTTTAAGTCATTGTATTTTAAACATCTTGTTGGAGGTGTGCAATGTTGTTCTCTAGACTTTTTTTTTTTTTTTAAATAGGCTGTACTTGAAATGAGAAGTGCAGATGTTTTAGAGAGCAGTAACCCTATCTGTGCGCCAAATGGTCAGTCCGTCTCAGGGGAAGCCGGGGGGGACTAAAAGCAACTTGAGATGATACAGATGGCACCTCCCGAGGGAAAATAAACCCCGTTCCCTTAAAGATCCTTCAGCGAGCAGCTGAAAAGGCCTGTAACCATAGATGTCGTAACTTTTTTGTACCCTGGAAAGCTACTGATATCTTCAATGTTTTGGGGTTGGTTTTTTTTTTTTTTTTTTTAATCTGTAAGCTCTTGTCTCTGGCAGCTAGAAGGACTGGTCGCTTCTGAAGGATCCCTGCCTCTGGTGTTGCACGGTCCTGACTGTCACCAGCGTTAATAATTAACAGCCAAATGCAAAAGGAGGCAAAAGTAGCAAGAAAACTTCCCCTGCAGCTAGTGAGGAACTTGGGTGGCAGAGGTGGACCCAGTGTGGTTTTGTGCCGCTTTCCTGCAGATCTGTGATGTCCAGATGCTTGAGAGCTCCCGTGGTCCCAGAATACTCTGGACCTGGTGGGGATGTATCCTTAGGGCATTACATCCGAGTGGGGCCTTAGTTTGGTTTTTGGGTTTTGATGTCAAGAGAGAATACGTCATGTTAGGTTTGCGTGAGGACGAATGTGCATCGCTTTATCTGGGGTTGTGCCCAGTTTGTGTGTTCATCAAATGAAGCTGGACAGGCTGGAGAGTTGAGCGGAGAGAAACCTCATGAAGTTCAAGAAGGGCGAGCGCAGGGTACTGCACCCGGGGAGGAACAACCCCCCGCACCAGGACAGGCTGGGGGTGACCTGCTGGAGAGCAGCTCTGGGGAAAGAGACCTGGGAGTCCTGGGGGGCAACAGGGTGACCATGAGCCAGCGATGGGACCTTGTGGCCAAAGAGGCCAATGGCATCCTGGGGGGCATCGAGAAGAGCGTGGCCAGCAGGTGGAGGGAGGTTCATCCTCCCCCTCTGCTCTGCCCTGGGGAGGCCACGGCTGGAGCTCTGGGGCCAGTGCTGGGCTCCCCGGGTCAAGAAGGACAGGGAAGTGCTGGAGAGGGGACAGCAAAGGGCCACCGAGATGCTGAGGGGACTGGAACCCCTCTCTGATGGAGAAAGGCTGAGGGATTTGGGTCTCTTCAGTGTGGAAAAAAGACGGCTGAGGGGGGATCTTATCAACGCTGATAAATACTGAAAGGGGGGTGTCAGGAGGATGGGGCCAGGCTCTTCTCAGTGGTGCCCGGGGACAGGACAAGGGGTAACGGGCACAAACTTGCCCCTGGGAAGTTCCATCTCAACAGGAGGAGGAACTTCTTTGCTGTGAGGGTGGCAGAGCCCTGGCACAGGCTGCCCAGAGAGGTGGGGGAGTCTCCGTCTCTGGAGACATTCCAACCCCGCCTGGCCGCGTTCCTGTGCCACCTGCTCTGGGTGACCCTGCTCTGGCCGGGGGTTGGAGGGGATGATCTCCAGAGGGCCCTTCCCAACCCGGCCAGGCTGGGATTCCGTGATCGGTGCTGCCCATTGCTTAGAGCAGCTTGGAAAAATTGTTATGACTGGAATTACGTTACGTACTATATCTATTATGTAATACAAGAATAAGTAATATAACATTTACAGTCAGCTTTTACTGTTTTGTTGGTTTGTTTTTTTTTTTTTTTAACTTCATCCCAGAACGAGCTTACAGACTCTCCTCCGCGGTCTCCTCTTTCCTGCTAGTGCCCCTGATGACGGCTTGGGCTGTTTACTGAGTCACTGACCCTACGGAATAAAAACATTCACCTTCTGAATTCAGCGTGAAACACAAACTGTGTTCCTGTGTGAACTCTTGCCAGGTTGACTGTGAGAACGCTAACCAGTGTGGAAATGCAGCCTTTTATGTAGCTTTCATTTGATTTTTATTTTTTTTTCTAACTGTGTGGTGTTTTGGAGGTGTAGATGGTTAATTCTGCCTAGATTCTCTTTGTAAGAGGACAAAGGGAGGATAGTTCCATAAAGAAGCTCTTTGGGAGAGAGGGTGGAACCAAGAACTAAAACTACGGATCTCCAGTTCTCTTCATGCCCTAATTACCTGGGTCTTTGCTTCTAACGCCCGGGGAGAGGGATCTGTTAAAGCACAATAAAATCACCAGCACGGTCACTGCTGTGGTTGGTGAGCGCTCGAAATCCAACCCCTGAACTTTCTGATTTGGGAGAATTGGGCTCGTGCTTTCCAAAAACTCGCGTCTCCGAGCACATCTTGGCTGGAGAAGGCTGAAGAGAGATTCTCCGCGATACTTGGTGTTACACGGGAGGCGTTTGTACTCGAGAAATGCTTTACCCTCAAAAAACCCCCGGTATTTTTCTTAACCTGCTTTTAGCTGCTGGGCTGCTCGTTTGCCGCTGGCAGAAGCGTTTGGGGAAGCGTGAGTGAAATAAGTTGAGCGCGCGAGGCCTGGACGCTGTGTTTCCGAGCGATGCCGGCCTCCTGCCGGGCAGGCAGACCCGTGTCTTGGGGGTTATCCGTGTTGCGTTAACGCCTGGTATATTTTCCTGAGTTGAAAATGAGGTGTCAGGGAAGAAATTAAGATGAAATAAAACTGCGGTTGTGTGCCGTTTCCCCTCTGCTCTTTTCACTTCGTTTACGAGCGTGCGAAGAATGCTGATGACCGAGACTGAGCAGGGCTTGTGTTCTCACTTATATAAAATGATAAAGGTTGCCATCCTTTGAGCTCCTATTTAGCTAATGGTGTAGTTCGCTCCCAGAAGCTTTTGTGGCAAAGAATTGAGCGTACGTCAAAAGTTCAGAAAGCCAGAAATCTGCTGGCACGTCATGAAAAGTACATTATTATTTTATTTAATAGGGATTGGCAGAGAGACTGGAGAACAATAGGAGGGGAGGAGTAGGCTCTGATGGGACTGTGCTCTCACACGAGCTGCCTCCTGTCTGACGCCAGCGCAGGAATCTCCCCGTACGGGGGTCCAGCATATCCCCTTCTCCTCAATATAAGGTTTGTCATGGAAGTCTCGCACCTTTAGTGTAGCGGAGGGCTTTTTTTTTTAATTCTGAGAATAACACGATCTCTTCCAGCTCTGCAATTCATCAGTTCAGTTCAGCGGGGCCTCAGTTCATCAAAATCGCGTGGCCTTGTCAACTTAGTTGAGAAAATCCATTTGCTGCTGGTCTCGAACATGAAAAGCGGCGCGCTCTAGTCGGGGACAGGCGAGGTCTTACCTCGGGATGATCTCACCAGGAAAATCTCAGGGGCGATTGCCACGGCCCGCGCTGAGGTTTTTTCCTGTGACGGCA
Source organism: Chroicocephalus ridibundus (assembly GCF_963924245.1). NCBI lineage: Eukaryota > Metazoa > Chordata > Aves > Charadriiformes > Laridae > Chroicocephalus > Chroicocephalus ridibundus. The sequence continues at coordinate 6,523,731 of NC_086300.1, read as the reverse complement.
GTTTCTGAATCCCGATCGTCTCCCTTTTATCGAACCACCTTCACGTCTCCGTGACGGGCTTTCTCTAGAGCTTGTAAATCATGCGGGAGCGCGGCTTATTTAAGCCGATTTGAGGAGAATTGGAAGGTAATGGCAGAGTATGGGAATTTGGCCCCTCCTGAGCTCTGTGGTGACCGGGAGATAATCCATTACTGTGGCTCTCTCTGCTGCAGTACTGAGGTAGCTGCAGATTTTACAGAAAACCTGCACTTGGAGAGCTCGATTTGCGCTCCCCTTGAAATTTGGAGACAACTTAGTGGTTTTGTTAGAAGCGAGGCTCAAAACCTAAAATACTACTCTGCGTTACGAAGCCCAGGTGGGCGGCAGCTATTAATAAAACACGATACCAAGCTGAAGGCAGGCTTGAGGTAGTGAAGCACCGCTTCCAGCGTGCAGAAATTTGGACAAACTTTACTGGAGCGCTAGTGACTTGTGTCCCTGTTTGCTGGTCGCTGGGTTTGTAAATGAATAATAAACCAGCACAATCATATTTCTTGGCTTCGTGGTTTCCATCCTCCTGCAGCTTGTAAACGCGTTGCCGCTTAGAAAAGCGTTCTGCTTCCTCGGAAAGCACGCTGCCTACCAAGAAAAAACGCTTCCTAATTTTTAAATCCTGATTTCATACAGGTTGGTGGGCCTGAGCCTGCTGAAGAAATTATAGTCTTGCCGAGCGCCACGGGAAGACTTAACAAGGCTGGTTTCACCCCAGAAACATGGTTCCTGGGGCTTCCTTAGCTGCTGGGGAGAAGGTCCCTGAGGATGATGGAGTGGCTACGTTAAATTCTCATTTAAAACTTCTTTGCTGTGGTGGGGGGGGGACGGGGCAAGCTGTGCGACTCGCCCCCTGTGGCCGTCCGGCCTCTGTGAACACCCACACATATGGTGTGGGCCAAAAGTAATTTGGAGATTTTGAGGGATTAGAATAACGAACGCTTGCCGAAGGATTAGATGGCAATTTCTTCAGCGTAAGCCTAGCTTAAATATCGATGTAGTTCAAAAGAGCTTTCTGGGAAGGCTGAGAGAAGGAGTACGCTAAAAAGCACTTCATTGCTTCGATATATTCCTTTTACTAGTGCGGAATTGTACGTGAGGCTTTTAATTGCTTCACCCCAGAGAGGTCTGGGGGAGGAGGGCAGGCAGAGCTCTACCTCACTGGTTATCCACTGGCCTTGGTGCGGAAGAACGACGGGATTCAGTTATGCAGTTGGGACAATTAGCGAGGTACTGGTTGTTCTGACAGGATATTTTGAACAAGTTCTGGCAATTTTAAAAGTTCGGTGCTAACCAGCTGTCTGGAAATGCAGCCTCTGCATCGATTCCTGTAGCCTGTTGTTTTACGGATGAGCAGCCTGGTCTTCTCTCCTCCCTCCCTCCCCTGCCCCACCTCGCGTTCGGGTAAGATCATGGAATCATAGAACGTGTTGGGTTGGAAGGGACCCCTAAAGGCCATCTAGTCCAACCCCCTGCAGTGAGCAGGGACATCTTCAACTAGATCAGGTCGCTCAGAGCCTCATCCAGCCTGGCCTTGAATGTCTCCAGGGATGGGGCCTCCACCCCCTCTCTGGGCAACCTGTTCCAAGATAATGCAGTCCAGCCAGCTTCCTTAGAACCTGGCTCCTTGCAAACTTTAAAAATAATTTCTGATGAGAGATGGATCATTTTAGGTCAGTCAAAGACACTGAGCTACGTTATGTTCCATGTTTCACGCGCCCGAGGAGATGGCATGGTGCAGTCATGGAGCTTTTCTGTCCTAAACTTACCCAGCAAGACCCTTCTGGCCCCTCTGCTACGAAAAGAAACTCAGCCTTGAGATCTCGTAGGCCTTCGTAAAGTCCGCTTTGTAAAACCAGACCAACATTCCCCCAGTCTGGGGAGTGGTAAATTCTCAACACTCTTGAAACCGTAATTAGAATCATGGAATCTTCATGGTTGGAAAAGGCCTTTGAGATGGAGTCCAACCATACACACACACACACAAAAAAAAACCCCCTACAATCTCTGTCACTAGAGCATGCCCTGAAGTGCCAAATCTAGACGTTTCTTAAACACCTCTAGGGATGGTGACTCCACCATCGCCCTGGGCAGGCTCTTCCAGTGCCTGACCACTCTTTCAGGAAAGGAATTCTTCCTAATATCTGACCTAAACCTCCCCTGCCGCGGCTTCAGGCCGTTAGTGGTTTATCACCCCAAAAGACACAGGTACCGGCGTTGGCGAGGTGCGGATCCTGGAGTTGCGGCGTATCGGGACAGCTCGCTTCCTTCGGTACTTCTGATTTCCCAGTGTCGCACAGCGGGAGGGTGGGAGGTTTGAGGGAGCGGAGACACGAAAAAAAAAAGTCAGCGTTTCAGGAAACGGGCATTTAATTGCGTTCTCGTTCAAATCGCCCGTTGTAAACGAAGGCAGGATGTTTGAGCCCCGGGGCTGGGGGTGGAGGTGGGTTTCCGAGTGCGCCATTGCGCCTTCCTCTTGCAAGTGAAAGGTGACAGTCCGTGTCTCCTGTAAATAGCTGGGTCCTATTTTTTTCCGAATGGATGAGTGATCTAGAGACTTGGCATCAAACCCCGCTTACATAGTTTTGTCAGCTGTTGGTGACTTTAACTTCCTGGAGCATTTTAGATACGCTTTTTAAATCGGCATGAAAAAGCTGATAGCATTGCTTAGTCCGTTGTTTTGTTGTTTCCCTCCCCCCCCCCCCCATCCCTCCCTCTTGGGGGGGGAAAAAAAAAAAAATCTTACTATTTGACATTTACCCGACGCCACAAAACCCATGAGCCCTTTACTTGTCCTGGTGAAAGTAGCTCTGTTGTTCCAGGTGGGATCACCGCTGTGTCCGTGCGTGTCCGTGTTTGTGCGTCCCCCTCTGCTCCCCGCTCCCCCCCGCCGCTGTAGCTTCGCTGCCTCGGCTCCTCCTCCCTAGCGATAGCCGGCAGACACTCCCAGGCCTCTGTAGTAATGCTTGCTTTTTATTTTATTTTTTTTCTCTCTTCCACTCTTGTTATATTTTTACTTTTTTTTTTTTTTTTTTTTGTTTTTCCTTTGTGATGTGACGTTTTCAGCTGATGTATTGAAAGCAAACCCTTCTAATTTTGGAGCCCAGATCACAAGAGTGAGTTTCTTTCTACTAGTCTCTGTAGCTGTAAATTTTTTTTTTATTATTATTTTTTTTGTGTGTGTGTGTCCTCCCCTCTGGTTTTGGTAACGCTCGACCGCATTTAGTAAATACGATGGGGTAAGAGAACCCTCTGTCTTGTCGAACCTTCCCCTTTTTCACAAAGCAATGTTCTCTTTACATTGGGCCAACTTAATTCCTCTAATTCGAACTTTAAGTTGGTTTTCAGATCCATTTTTTTTTTTCTGGTTGTACTGGTCTGACTCCGCTCCATTAAAGAGGCGGAGTCGACCGGCCAGAAGGGATATTTAGAATTCACCGAGTCTCGTACATCTTGTACGAGAATTGTTCCGAAGTGACTGCTGCTTTGAGTACCGTTAGTCTCTCAGGCCTTTCAGGAAAAAGCCTGAAAACCACAAAACTTCTTCAAAAAGCTGGGTACGTGATGCTTTCTGGCATTGGGCCCTTCTGAGAGGCTTTCAAAATGCGCACCAAAAAAAACCCAAAAATTAAGCCCTTGGGAGGGCGGAGGGCTTTCTCTGCTGCTTTCTGTTACTTAAACTTCCGTATAGCGCCCTAAAAAATGCCCTGTGAATTTTCACACGTATTCAAAGGGAAAACGGCAGCCTCTTTTCCTAGTGCTTCGAGACGAGGGCTTTCCAAAATTTTCCGAAGTCTTGGAGGTTCGATTTCTGTTAGAATTGGATACCTAGATTTCCTCAGTGACGTTACGATGTTAGAACTTCCTTGGGTTCGGGTTTACTTCCTCATCTGCTAAGACTTCTGGGGAACTGAATGGTTCTGCCCTCTGAAGTATTAAACCCCAACACACTGCGTTTTAGCTCAGTTCGTTTCTCGAGAGTCTCGGAGCTACTGTCGGGAAAGCGAGTAACCGTTCGTGCTGTGTGCTGTATTATTTATTGGCTTACCGGCATCATTCGCATGGGGGTTTTTTTGGCACCTTCTCCAATGTAATTTGTACATTGCTTTTGTCAGATGTAATACCTGGGGAGCTCTCTTGCACCAGCGAATCCCTTCCCGTTCTTTGGCCCGCGCTATTAAGACTTCTGTCGTGCACTGTTTGGCAAGTACATTTGCACCCTGCAAGAGCAGCAAAATAAATAGTCTTTTTTTTTTTTTTCTTTTCTTCCTTCCTTTTCCTTCCAGAATTTGCTCGTTGCTTTGAAATCAGCTTTATTGTACGTGCTTAAAGATAACCGGTAACGTTGATTGGAAAAAAATGCACATACACCGACTTGAAGTCGTAGCCAAAAGTGATCAACAGTTGTCTTTTCGTTTAGCTACGGGGAGGATGGCGATGTGCTCCGCTGGGTTTGTTGAGCTAAGATGCCGTTGCTCCATCCTAGCTCAATAAATGGTCCCGGGGAGGGGCTGTACGGCGTATTTTCCCGGTGCAGAGACGCTTTCGGACACTTTGCCGCAAACCCCTTTTTGTCTAATCCGTTCCTGCTTTCTTTTGCCTCAGAGGTTGAAAGATCTCAAGCAGAGGGAATTTGCTCGCAATGTCTCTTCGAGATCACGGAAAGATGAAAGGAAGCAGGAGAAAGCCCTCCGGCGTCTACACGAACTGGCGGAGCAGAGGAGGCAGCCTGAATGGTGAGTACAGGTGATGCCCGAGCGCCCTTGGAGCCTGCGTGCGGGAGTCCTGCGTGGGACTGCCGCCCTTTCCATTCCTGCTCCTGTAATCCTGCGTGAGTCTTGAGGGCAGAGCTTCACACCGAAGTTTGGCCTCGTGCTGTGGTCTTGGGAGGAGTGAACTCACTAGAATGACAGTCCAGAGCATCGCCTGATTACTTTATCCAGCAATACGAGTTTTCTTCCGTTACTTAATACTATGAAAAAGTTAAAATGGCTGTATAATGCTATTTTAGTGCATATTTCTGGATACAAGAGTACTTGAAACGTGTTTTAGGGGGGGGCAGGAGTCCAGCTGCAGAGGTATACAAATGGCAGTCAGCTGTTTTCTCTATTTTAACGTGTCCCTGCAGCGCTCCTGGCAGCGGCCCCATGTTCAGAACCACCACGGTGGCTGTGGATGAGGAAGGTGGAGAGGAGGATGATTCTGCAGCCAACAGCAGCTCTTTCATCCAGACGACTTCTGGCCAAGGTACAGACATGACTATGGACAGAGGTTTCCTAAACACTGGACAAGTCGGTGGCACTGTTACGCCAAGCCAGATGCCCATCCAGACGGCGCAAGCAATCAGCTTTGGCATTAAGAGTACTTTGGGAACGCCACTGCAGAAGATTGGCGTGTCCTTTTCCTTTGCCAAGAAGACGCCGGTAAAGCTTGAGACCATCGCTTCTGTTTTCAAGGACCACGGGGAAGAATCGAGTTCTGCAGATGGAGCAAAAGGTGATGAGAGAGGGTCCTCGGACGCAGGGAGCCTGCAGAAATCTGGCGAGGGCGATAGCACAAATAATTCCGACAGCAAGGCGGAGGAAGATGACCAACATGACAAAGATAGCGGGTCCCTAGCCACCACGTTATCAAAACTCAAAAAGATGAGACGAGAAGACGGACCAATGGCAGTTGAACCAGAATACTACCACTATATTCCCCCAGCCCATTGTAAAGTAAAGCCTAATTTTCAATTCCTGCTTTTCATGAAGTCTACCGAACAAATGGAAGCTGAAAATGTGAACAAAAAAAACACGCATGAAGTAAAAAAGGGCAGTTCTCCCAAACCCAAACCCGGCAAGCACGCGGAGAAGGCTGCTGAGAGCGCGGGGCCGCAGAAGGAGCAGAGCACTACTGAAACTGCAGCTCAGCAGAGCAAAACACAACTAAAGGAAGCCCCGGAAAACACGAGTGTGCAGGAGAGCAAGCGTCTGACAGAGAGCGATCTCCCTGAGCCAGACACTACTAAAGAAGCTGCTCAGCCTGTCCCAAGCTGCAAAGATGTCACTGAAGGACCAAAGCATCCGACGGGACCTTTTTTCCCCGTTCTGAGTAAAGATGAGAGCACGACTCTCCAGTGGCCTTCAGAGCTTCTCATATTTACCAAAGCGGAACCGTCGGTTTCATACAGTTGTAACCCCCTGTATTTTGACTTCAAGCTCTCTCGTAACAAAGATGCTAAAGGTAAAGGGGCAGAGAAATCGAAGGATCCGGGGGGTCTTTGTAAAGAAAACGTTCAGAGCACAGAATCCGGCGAGATAAGCAAAGCCAAGGAGGCAGAAAGCGCGGCCAACAGTTCTGCTCTAAAAATGGAAAACAAATCTCTGTCCGCCTGTGGCTCCCTGAACAAGCAGGAGCCCGGTTTGACAAGCGTTAGTAAGGAAGAGGGAGAGGAGAGCAGTAAAAGCCTAACCGGTAAGAGTAAATCCGGAAGATCCCATAAACACAAAAAGAAAAAGAAGCACAAAAAGTCCAGCAAACACAAACGGAAACACAAGGAGGAAGCGGATGAGAAGAGCCGAAAAACTGACCTGGGGGAAGAGAAACCCAAGAAACGGAAAAGACACAGGCACAAAAAAGGCAAATCCTCTCTGTCTGCTGAATCGGAACGGGCGCTGAAAACTGAACTGTCTGAAGACTGTGGCCACTTCCAGAAGAAAAAATGGTGCTCTCAGGAGTCCCAGAGGAAGTCTCTGTCTGCCGAAGAGGGAAGCAGCGGTAAAAAAGAGGACGGTGGTAACTCCTGCCAAGAGCACGGCAGCAAAAAACACAAGGCCGACCTGCAGCAGTTATCTGCTGCGAGGAGACGGTGTTCGGCTCCTTCCCTGGGCAGGGCCAGCCGCAGGAGCCGGCAGAGCAGCGGGGACTACGACAGCGACGAGGGCTCTCACAGGAAGCACTGCCGGCAGAAATCCCCCTCGCAGTACAGCGACGACTACGACTCCGGCAGCGACCACTCCAGGAGCCGCTCCAGGTCGGGGCGGAGGCACTCCTCCCGCAGGTCCTATTCCACCAGCTCCGATGCTTCCTCCGACCACAGCCGCTACAGCCATCGGAGAAGTTACTCGGATGATAGCTACAGTGATTACAGTGACCGCTCAAGGTGCCATTCGAAGCGGTCCCACGACTCGGAGGATGACTCCGACTACAACAGCTCCAATCACAGATCAAAGCGGCGCAAGTACTCCTCTTCCGACGATGACTACAGCTCGAGCAGGAGCAGGTCGAGGAGTCGAAGCAGGAGCCGAACCAACCCTCGAAGCAGGTCAAGAACAAGGAGCCGGGGCAGAACACGCAGCAGCAGCTGCAGCCGCAGTCGGAGCAAGAGGAGAAGCCGAAGCGTCACGGGTCGCAGCTGGAAACGGAGCCGCAGCTATAGCAGGGATCGCAGCCGCAGCACGAGAAGCCACTCACAGAGGTCTCTCTCGCGAAAGGGCTCTCGAGGCCACGAGAGCCCCGAGGAGAGGAGGTCCGGGAGGAGAGACTTCATCAGGTCCAAAATCTATCGCTCGCAATCTCCTCACTATTTCCGGACAGGCCGAAATGAAGGATCGTCGCTGAAGAAAGAGGATGGCAAAGGAGAGGATCTGAAAGGATCTGGCTCCCTCTCCCAAAACAGCAGCTGCTCTGGCACGGGGAGGACCTCGGAAGGCGACTGCAGTCCAGAGGAGAGAAACTCCGTCACTGCGAAACTTCTCCTGGAGAAGATTCAATCCAGGAAGGTTGAGAAGAAGCCCTGTGTTGCTGACGAGGTGCTGGCAGGGGCGAACAAGGTGGGCATAAAGCTCAAAGATCCTCCCCAGGGATACTTCGGCCCCAAACTTCCTCCTTCCTTAGGCAACAAACCGGTTCTCCCCTTAATTGGGAAACTGCCAACCGTTCGAAAACCAAACTCCAAAAGATATGAAGACTCTGGCTTGGAGAGGGGTGAGGACCAAGAGCTGTCGGATTCCGAGGACGTTTCCCAAGGCATCGAGGAGGGTCCGTTGGCCGGCCAGTCCCTCCTGGACGAAGTGGTGATGGTCATTCAGGACAAACCTCTGGATGAGCAGAAACGCGATGAACCTGCTGTGGAAATGCCGTCCATTCCCCTCGAAGCGCCGGCGCTCCCCGAGTGCTTTGGTTCTGGAGAGCTGGTCATGCCGCACAACTTCCTCTCGGATCCGAGCGATGGCGATGGGCTAGAACCTATGGACAGGGGCAACCAGCCGGTCCCGGTGGAAACCAGTATGATGCCCTTAGTTCCGGATGTCGAGCACTTTTCTGGCTACGTGCCTCAGAGCGGGGAGCCGAGCATCGAAGGGGATCGGGAAGGAGGAGAAGACTCCTCTCTAGCCCCGCTCGAAAGCCAGCCCATCACTTTTACGCCCGAAGAAATGGAGAAATACAGCAAGCTGCAGCAAGCTGCTCAGCAGCACATTCAGCAGCAGCTTCTGGCAAAGCAGGTCAAGGCTTTTCCAGCCTCGGCGACCCTGGCGCCGGCGGCGCCTGCCCTGCAGCCCATCCACATCCAGCAGCCGGCGGCGGCCTCTGCCACCTCCATCACCACGGTGCAGCACGCCATCCTGCAGCACCACGCCGCCGCGGCCGCCGCCGCCATCGGCATCCACCCTCACCCCCACCCCCAGCCCCTCGCTCAGGTTCATCATATACCCCAGCCCCACTTGACGCCCATTTCCTTATCCCACTTGACCCACTCCATTATTCCAGGGCATCCTGCTACGTTTCTAGCCAGCCACCCCATCCACATCATTCCGGCGTCAGCCATCCATCCGGGCCCCTTTACTTTCCATCCGGTTCCTCACGCTCTTTATCCGACCCTTCTCGCCCCGAGACCCGCTGCCGCCGCGGCCGCTACGGCGTTACACCTCCACCCTTTGCTGCACCCCATTTTCTCAGGACAGGACTTGCAGCACCCACCCAGTCACGGCACATGAAGGACAAAATGAAGTAACCTCGGAGGAAGGAGAATATTTTTTTGCGGTTTTGGGAAGGGGTTGAAGTTGTTGATCCAGCTTGGCAGGGGGGTGGCCGGAGAATTTCCTTTCGCTCTTTCGCAGCCAAAGAAGCCGAAGGCTCGAGGGCTGGGTGGCGGCAGGTGGGTTCGTGAGCGTTGTGTGTATCCACGAGCGGGGACTGTCGGGCGTCCCCCACACCTCCGTGCGTGCGGCAGCACCGTTCCCTGGAAGAATCATTTCACGTGTAGAGCAGCGAGACACTTGAAAAGGATTTTTTTTTTTTAATTTTTTTTTTTTTCCCCCCTCCCCAGATTCTTACACTTGGTCATCTTCCTTCTGCTGCCTTGTATCTGATAAATGAGATTTCATACACGCTAATAGGTCTCTCAGAATCCTTTTAATGAGGTCATCTAATTAAAATAGTCGGCATGATTGACTCCGGTTTGTAATCAGTGATAAAACGTTGGGTAACTGACAGCTGGGGATCCTGGCGAGGAGACCGACGGAAGGGCACCGCCGCTTTCGTTTCGGCTGGGCCGCTACCACTTTTCAGGCATTACGGGAGACTTCTTGGCACCCCAGCCCTGCGTACTTGGGGGTTTTTTGTTGGTGGTTTTTTTTTTTTTTTTTTGGTTTTGTTTTTTTTTCCCCTGGGTGTGAACGGCGAAGGTGGAAGTAAGACCTTAAAGGCAAAGAGAGGAGCTGCGCCTGTGCCCGGAGCTCCGACCCTTCTCCATCCTTCTCCCGCGCGGGGGCTGCGCCCTGACGCCTTCTGGATGCCCTGGACTGCCGCGAGGTTCCCGCTTTGGTTGGGGATTTCAATCCGGGCTCTGACCACCCCTCTCCGGAGAGAGAGAGAGAGGGGGTGGGGGGAAAAAAAAAATAATAAATAACATCACCCTGACTTCCATCTTTTGCAGTGTTGGGATAGAGGCACTCGGATGAGAGAGAGAAGAAAAATCCCCGTAGGAATTGAAGCAATACAGAGGACTGGGGGGAATGGCGGGGGTATGTAAAGTCTGTTCTTTCCTCTGTAATACCCATGGTTTCCTTTTTAATTTATAGGAATTTATTTTTTTTTTTTAATGTAAAGAATTGCACTGAACTCTGTAAACAAAGATGCTGCTTTTTGTAGCTCGTATAAAACAAACAAACGAGAAAAGGAAAAAAAAAAAAAACACAAAAGGAAAAAAGAAAAAAAGGTTACATTTGTAGTATACCGCAATAATATTTTTTACAGCCCGTTCTTTTAGTGGTACTTGTTCTGGTGGCTTTTGTGTAAATATGTTTTGCCGTAGGTGAAATAAGACACATGTAAAGGTTCAACTTTATAGTTTCAGCTAGATGCAAACCGACTAAGCATGTATATTTTACCGAGCTCATGTATTTTTTCGAAGTTTTTATGTACTATAAAGTGTAAAAAAAAAAAAAAAAAAAAAATCATCTGGCATTTTGCAGAAAGGAAAAAAAAAATAAATAAATAATGAGGTGAGGTGTGCGGGCGAGACACGGGTGAGTCTAACGGCTAACGAAGGGCGGGGAGCAGCCCGGCCGTGCTGCTGCTCGTGGGATCCGACGCTGGAGGAGGAGCCTCGGGAATGTTGGGAATTTGGGTTGTCTCCCCCGAGTATAAAACATCCCCCCGCTTTTTTTTCTTTGCAATTTTTCTTTTTTTTCCCCTCCCACCCCGGCTCTGAGGCCGTGTCCGGGAGGTGCCGCATGGGCTGTGCCCTTCCCAGATATTCCATATATCCGCCAGAATACCTCCTGGCGAAGGAAAAGCCTTGTCACCGCCACCCAGCGCCGCTTCCACCCGGGGAGAGGTGGCTTTGGACTAATCCCTGGGGGCTGTGCCTGCCCGTGGTCTTCCGGAAGGGATTTCTCTGGGTTTTTTTCCGGCATTGTCCGCTGGCTGCAGATAACACTAACCAGGGGGGTGCTTCTTCACCCGTGGGGGGGCTTCTCCACGTCCCCGCAGGACGAGGTGCTGCCGTCCCCTGGGTATTTCGCATTAAGGTCCTTTTTGTCTTAGAGCGGTTTGGGGTGTTGGTAGGGACGGATTTGGGAGCAGACAGACCCCCACCACCACCCCGTGACCCGCTGCAGCAGGGGGGAGGGCAGCGAGGGGACACGCAGCACCCGCTATCCCGCCTGCTGTCCCCATCCCTGTCCCCTCCCGCGGCACCGAGCCCTGTTGTGGAGCAGGGGGGGCAGAGATTCAAAAAGACGGGAAAACCTGAACTTCCTCACTCCTCGAACGGGGGAGCTTTCGCCTTCGGGCAGGTGGGATGGAAACGTGAGGGTTGGAAAATTAAAAAAAAATTAAAAAATAATAAAAAAAAAAGGGACTCAATTTCTCTGTAAATAATTAACGGAATACAGTATTAATGTCTCGATGCTGAGCTTCGTTAGCTTCTAGATCCGATATTGCGTGTTCTGGCACCCTTCACGCTGCGGTCGGGGGGGTTTTTTTTTTGCCTTCCAGACTAGTGCTAAAAATAATTAACCTGTCATTACTTAACGAGCATAAACAGACTGTATTTAACTTTGTCACATAAGATATATATATAAATATATATATATGCTGTAAAATGAGGGGGAAAAGAAAACCTTTCTAATAAACCAATGATTTGTGGAAAAAAAAAAACAAAAAAAATGAAAATGCGTGTGGTTGCGTGAGATGACTTGGAGCTGAGCGCGACGTCGCCCGGGGCCGGCTTTTTCCTAAAATAACAGGATTAGATGCTCGGTTCACCGAGGAAAACTACTTTTGATTGGAGTGCTTCGGTCGGAAGATGCTGAGCTGGATAGAGAGAAAACGTAATCTTATTTATTTCTTTTTAAAGGATGTTATTTTGGGTAGGAAACCTCGACGCACTGAGTGGGTCGGGCAAACTTCTCCCCTGGCACGATCGACCCAACTGGTCCAACTTGTTATTAAAGGTGAAACGGGGCAAGAAGTGGTGGTTGTTGGTACTTTGGTGGTGGGATCGGTGCTGGGATGTGGTGCTGAGCGTCTCGCCCACCCCATCCTCCTGCTGGGGGCTCTCCCTGGCCCCGCTCCTGCAGCCAGCGCAGCAGTGGCGTGCCGGGGGGCTGCCCCCTGTGAGAGGGGATCCCAGACCTGCCGGGGCTGGCAGGGCCCTCTGGAGATCATCCCCTCCAACCCCCGGCCAGAGCAGGGTCACCCAGAGCAGGTGGCACAGGAACGCGGCCAGGCGGGGTTGGAATGTCTCCAGAGACGGAGACTCCCCCACCTCTCTGGGCAGCCTGTGCCAGGGCTCTGCCACCCTCACAGCAAAGAAGTTCCTCCTCCTGTTGAGATGGAACTTCCCAGGGGCAAGTTTGTGCCCGTTACCCCTTGTCCTGTCCCCGGGCACCACTGAGAAGAGCCTGGCCCCGTCCTCCTGACACCCCCCCTTTCAGTATTTATCAGCGTTGATAAGATCCCCCCTCAGCCGTCTTTTTTCCAGGCTGAAGAGACCCAAATCCCTCAGCCTTTCTCCATCAGAGAGGGGTTCCAGTCCCCTCAGCATCTCGGTGGCCCTTTGCTGTCCCCTCTCCAGCACTTCCCTGTCCTTCTTGACCCGGGGAGCCCAGCACTGGCCCCAGAGCTCCAGCCGTGGCCTCCCCAGGGCAGTGCAGAGGGGGAGGATGAACCTCCCTCCACCTGCTGGCCACGCTCTTCTCGATGCCCCCCAGGATGCCATCGGCCTCTTTGGCCACAAGGGCCCATCGCTGGCTCATGGTCACCCTGTTGTCCCCCAGGACTCCCAGGTCTCTTTCCCCAGAGCTGCTCTCCAGCAGGTCACCCCCAACCTGTCCTGGTGCGGGGGGTTGTTCCTCCCCAGGTGCAGCACCCTGCGCTCGCCCTTCTTGAACCTCGTGAGGTTCCTCTCCATCCAGGTGTCTCTGGATGGTGCCACCTCTCTGCCAGCAGCAGCGGATCACCATGTCTGCTCTTCCAGCCCTCCCTGCGTTTCATTTTTCCCATCTCCTTCCTCAGCAGCTCCCGACCTGGGCTGCGGCGTTGTCCCTGCATGTGCTTCCCACGGGGAGGTGGCACTAACTTGGGTGCCCCTGGAAGGGGTTGGCTGGGTGAGTGACAGCATGGCAAGAAACGGGAGATGGAGTCATTTGATGGGGCAAAGAAAGAAAATTGCCTTAAGGCAATTTTATGGAAGTGCTGGGACATGTCCGGAGATGGGCCACGAGGATGATCCGAGGGCTGGAGCACCTCTCCTGTGAGGACAGACTGAGGGAGTTGGGGTTGTTCAGTCTGGAGAAAAGAAGGCTCCGAGGAGACCTTCTAGTGGCTCTACCAGTATCTTAAGGGGGCTACAAGAAAGCTGGGGAGGGACTTTTTAGGATGTCGGGTGATGGTAGGACTAGAGGGAATGGATTAAAACTAGAGATGGGTCGATTCAGACTGGACGTTGGGAAGAAGTTCTTCACCGTGAGACCAGTGAGACACTGGTCACCAGTGAGACACTGGAACGGGTTGCCCAGAGAGGGGGTGGAAGCCCCATCCCGGGAAGTTTTTAAGGCCAGGCTGGATGGGGCTCTGAGCGACCCGATCTAGCGGGAGGTGTCCCTGCCCAGGGCAGGGGGTTGGGACGAGATGATCATTAAGGTCCCTTCCAACCCTGGGAATTCTAGGATTCTAAGGCGTTCTTTCGGCCGGGTTTGGATTCTCGCTGCTGCCAGCGGTGTCCCTTGTCCCCCCCCCACTCCCCCCGCCGGTCAAGGGACTGAGGGCTGGGCTGGGCTCAGCCTCCTGCTTTGAGGTAAAACGGAACCGATTTTCCGAATTTGTGATTTGACTTTTTAGCTGGGCCTCTTCTAACGGCCTGAACTGCGGGACGAACAGCGTAGCGGTCAGAAACTCTTCCCTCGGAGCGAGACGACCTGATTATCCCAAGGAACGGGACGCGGAGAGGCTCCTGCTTATCCTTCCTGCTATAACAACCCGGGCCGGCTCGCTCCCGTGTTTGGGAAGCGGAGAAGCGCAGGGGGGGATCCCACCGGCGGGGGGAGGAGGGGACAGGAGAGGGGACCCAAACCTGACCACCAGGGTATTCCCATCCCGTCGGCATCCCGCTCTGGAGAAACGCTGAGGGATCGCGAGGTCAAATCTCTCTCTTCCACGGCCGACGGCCGGGGAGGACCCTGTCTGTTCGTCTGCCTTTGATCCCGATCCCAGCATTCCCGACGATCCGGAATCCTGCTCCCGTCCGTCGTTGACTCCAATCTGGGCCTTTCCCTGTGCCTGCTGGTGACGCGATCGCCATCCTGGGAGCTGGATGAGGTTTTCTTTATATTGTATACTTTTTTAAAAAAAAAAAAAAAAATTTATTATTTATTATTTCCTTATTTCTTTTTATTTCCGTTAAAGTACTTCGGTTCTTTTGCTAAACTCGTAAATCGCCTTCTCTCTTCCTCTCCTCTCCTCCGTCTGCCATTCCGCTTTGGCCGATCCGACCCCAAACCGCGACACCCAGCCAAACCCTTCCCCACCTCCGGAGCCCCACAACCCGGGATCTACCCCCCCCTTTCCCCCCCCCAAAAAAAAATTCCACCCTTTCCCATGGCAGCTGCTCCCCGCCAGCCAGGGGGGGCTCCATCCGGCTGCTCCGATGGGGGGCTGCGGGGTCCCGGGGAGCCCGGGGGGGCGCAGGGTGCGCCCCCCCGGGCTCCCCGGGACCCCGCAGCCCCCCGCAGTCCCGTCCCCCCCCCCTCGCTTCCCACCCGCAGCTTCAGAGTCCCCCAAAAAAGGATGAACCCCCTTTTTCGCTCCCGGCGAGATGCTTCGGTGCTTCTCCTCCGGCTCCCGGGGTGGGCGAGAGGAGCCCCCGGCTGCTTGAGTGGCCTTAATTAAGCGGGTTTTAATTAATTAACTCCGCAAGTGGGTTAAGCCGAAGGGGTCACGTGGGCTCGGCCGAGCGTCGGGCCAAGTGCTGGCCCCAGTAGCCACCGGAGCCCGGACTGGGCGTGCTGGGGTGGCTTTTCCTCCGCCGAGGACACGGACCCCCCCTGGCTCTGGGCTGTCCCCCCCCCTCCCCGTGTCACCCGTCCCCTGGCTGGAGCCGCTGCTGGGCCCCTGGTGTCCCCAAACCCCCCCCCCGCCTTTGGTGGCCATACCGACGCTGGCGGGGTGAGAGCGGGGGGCCAGGAATCGTGTCCCGACCCCCCCCCCCGGCCCCCACACCGTGTCCGCCCCATCCGGCTGCGGAGGGGACCTCGGGGGCGACACTGGGGTCACCGCGGATGTCCCCCCTCCCCGCTGGGTTTCCGCTGGCTGGGCCGTGGCCACCTGCACCCCGAGATAGGCAACCGCGGGGGTGGCGGCGGGTTGAGCTGGGCGCGGGGGGAGGCGGGTGGTGAGCGCAGGCCGTTGTCCCCCCCCCAGCCCCTCGCCGTGTCCCCCGCTGGCACTGCCACCCCCTCCCCTGCTCTGCCAGCCGGGCCGGGCTCCTCCACCCCCCCCAGAGCAGCGTGTCGTCCCCCCACTTCCCCGCACCCCCTTTGGCAGCAGCGGTTTTGCTTGGGGGGGCGGGGGGGCACCTTCCTGTGTTCCCCCGTCCCCAGCTGCGTCCCCTGCGATAAGGGGGGGACAGGCTGGGACAGGCTGGGGGGGGGGGGTGGCTGCCAGCTGCATTTGGGGGTGGCCATGGTGGGTGCTGCTGCGCTGCTGCGGGCCCTGCTGCTCCTGGCGGGGGGGCCACGCTCGACCCCCGCCCTGGGGCTCCTCCAGGACCCCCCCACCGTGTACCAGGGCCCCCCCGGCAGCTATTTCGGCTTCGCCTTGGATTTCCACACGACGGAGGGCAGGTAGGGAGACGCCGGGGGGGGCCGGGAGCGGGCAAGGAACCCGTTCCCCACCCCCTCCACCCCCCCAACACCCTGTCTGCCCCCCCAGCCCCAGCGTGGTGGTGGGGGCACCCCGTGCCAACACCTCCCAGCCCGGCGTGGCTCAACCCGGCGCCGTCTTCCTCTGCTCCTGGCCCCCCGGCAAGACCCCCTGCCACCCCCTCCCCATGGACACCGCGGGTGCGTGGGTGCCGTGGGCTGCGATGGGGGCGGGGGGGACGGGACGGAGGTGGGGGGCCACCAACCTGGCACGTTCCCCCTCTCCCGCTCCCCCAGGAGACGAGACCGAGACCCAAAACGACGTGAAGCTCCACACCTACAAGTCGCACCAGTGGCTGGGGGCGTCCGTCACCAGCTGGGACGGCAAACTGGTGGTGGGTGGGTGGGCAGGGGGGCACCCACCCTGTCCCCGTCCCCGTCCCCATCCCCGTCACCAGCTGGGACGGCAAACTGGTGGTGGGTGGGTGGGTGAGTGGGCACCCAGGGTGGGCACCCACCCTTGTCCCTGTCCCCATCACCTGTTGGGACGGCAAACTGGTGGTGGGTGGATGGGGTGGGCGCCCAGGGTGGGAACCCACCTTGTCCCCGTCCCCATCCCCGTCCCCGTCCCCGTCCCTGTCCCCGTCCCTGTCCCCATCACCAGTTGGGACGGCAAACTGGTGGTGGGTGCACCCAACAGGACGGTGGGTGGGCACCCGGCCTGTCTCCGTCCCTGTCCCCGTCCCCGTCACCAGCTGGGATGGCAAACTGGTGGTGGGTGGAAGGGGTGGGTGGGCACCCAGGGTGGGCACCCACCCCATCCCTGTCCCTGTCACCAGCTGGGATGGCAAACTGGAGGTGGGTGGATGGGGTGGGCACCCAGGGTGGGCACCCACCCTGTCCCTGTCCCTGTCCCTGTCCCTGTCCCTGTCCCTGTCCCTGTCCCCATCCCAGTCCCTGTCCCCGTCCCTGTCCCTGTCCCTGTCCCTGTCCCCATCACCAGTTGGGACAGCAAACTGGTGGTGGGTGCACCCAAAGAGAGGGTAGGTGGGTGGGTGGGTGGGTGGGCAGCCAGGGCGGGCACCCACCCTGTCCCCATCGCCATCGCCATCCCCATCCCCGTCCCCATCCCCATCACCAGCTGGGATGGCAAACTGGTGGTGGGTGGACGGGGTGGGTGGGCAGCCACCGTTGTCCCTGTCCCCATCACCTGTTGGGACGGCAAACTGGTGGTGTTTGGGAGGGTGGGTGGGCAGCCAGGGTGGGCCCCCACCCTGTCCCCATCCCCGT
Source organism: Chroicocephalus ridibundus (assembly GCF_963924245.1). Taxonomy (NCBI): domain Eukaryota; kingdom Metazoa; phylum Chordata; class Aves; order Charadriiformes; family Laridae; genus Chroicocephalus; species Chroicocephalus ridibundus. Next base: position 6,506,563 of record NC_086300.1, on the reverse strand, counting down.
CCCCAGGCCTGTGCCCCGCTGCAGCACTGGAACGCGATGCAGGGGCAGCAGGAGGCCTTCCGCACCCCGACGGGGGTCTGCTTCGTGGGTGCCCCCGCCCTGCGCCGCGTCGCCTGGTACTCGCCCTGCCGCGACCAGGTCATGGCCGGCGCCTACCGCGACAGCGACTACGGTGAGGGCGATGGGGTGGGGGTGGGGGGGGGGGAGGGGGGTGGTGGGTGCCCCCCACTCCCGGGCAGGGGGCTCACCCTGCCCTGTGCCCTCAGCCTACGACAGGCGCTACTGCGAGATCGGCTTCAGCGCGGCCGTCACCCCGGTGAGACTGGGGGGGGCTGGGGTGGGAGATGTCGGCGTCAGGGGGGCTGGGGTGGGGGTGTTCGGGTGGGGGGTGCTGGGATGGGGGTGCCGGGACGGGAAATGTTGGGGTGGGGGCTGCTGGAGTGGGAGATGTCGGGGTGAGGGGTATTGGGGTGGGGGGTGCTGGGGTGGGAGACGTCGGGGTGGGAGATGCTGGGTGGGGGGTGCTGGGATGTGGGTGCTGGGATGGGGGGTGCTGGGGTGGGAGATGCTGGTGTTGGGGGGTGCTGGGGTGGGGGGTGCGGGGGTGGGAGATGTCAGGTTGGGGGTGTTGGGGTGGGGGGTGCTGCGGTGGGAGATGTTGGGGTGGGGGTGTTAGGGTGGGGGGTGCTGGGATGTGGGTGCTGGGATGGGGGGTGCTGGGGTGGGAGGTGCTGGGGTGGGGGGTGCGGGGGTGGGAGATGTCAGGTTGGGGGTGTCGGGGTGGGGGGTGCTGCGGTGGGAGATGTCGGGGTGGGAGATGCTGGGGTGGGGGGTGCTGGGGTGAGGGTTCTGGGATGGGGGTGCTGGGACGGGAAATGTTGGGGTGGGGGCTGCTGGAGTGGGGAAGTGCAGGGGTGGGGGGGTGCTGCGGTGGGAGATATCAGGGTGGGGGTGTTGAGGGAGATATTGGGGTGGGGGGTGCTGGAGTGGGGGTGTTGGTGCGGGAGATGTTGGGGTGGGGGGTGTTGGGGTGTGGATGCTGGGGTGGGGGGTGCTGGGGTGGGGGGTGCTGGGGTGGCAGATATCAGGGTGGGGGGTGTTGGCGTGGGAGATGTCAGGGTGGGGGGTGGTGGGGTGAGGGTGCTGGGGTGGGGGATGTCAGCTTAGGGGGTTCTGGGGTGGGGGGTGCTGGGGTGGGAGATGCTGGGATGGGGGTTCCGGGATGGGAGACGTCGGGGTGGAGGGTGTTGGTGTGGGAGATGTCGGGATGGGGGGAGCTGGGATGGGAGACGTTGGGGCGGGAGATGTCGGGTTGGGGGTGCCGGGGCGGGGGTGCCCCGGGGGGGACGCTGACGCCGACGCCGGTGGCTCGCGCAGGACGGGACGCTGGTGCTGGGTGCCCCCGGCGGGTACTACTTCACGGGTGAGTGCTGCCCACCCGGCCTTGCCGCCTGGGCCAACGCGTGCCGGGGGGCTCGCCGTGGGGTGGGCACGGCGGGAGGGGGGCACCGGAGACGGGACACCCCCCTAGGTGCCACCCTCAATGGGCCCGGGCTAGGGGTGGCAGGTGCCTGCTCAGTGCTTTTGTGTCCCCCCCCGGCCCCTGGTGTCCCCAGGGCTCCTGTACTCGGTGGAGGTGGATGCCATCCTCGCCCGCTTCCACGGCACGTCCCTGCTGTGGCCGGAGCGCCCGGGGCGGCCCACGGAGGAACCCATGGCCACTGACTACGAGGATGGCTACCGGGGTGAGCTCTTGGCGTGGGGCGGCCCTGACCCATGGCTGGCTCGTGCCGGGGCATGGCGGGGGTCAGCGGTGCCCGTCTCCCCGCAGGGTACTCGGTGGCCGTGGGCGAGTTCGATGACGATCCCAAAACCAAAGGTAGGGCCGGGTGGGCGCGGGGGGGCCACGGCCACCTGCGGAGGGGGGGGACACGGGGCCTGGGACCCCCCGGGCTCGGGACGTGGGTGGTGCCAGCTCAGGAGCCTTTCCCTGAGCCCCCCTGCCCACCCCAGTGCCAGGGGGTATCCCCGTGCCCCCCCAGTGCCACGCTGGGGGCACTCAGGGCTCTCGTCCCCCGCAGAGTACGTGGTGGGGGTCCCCAACAAGAGCAACACGAGGGGCGAGGTGAGTGGTGCCCGGAGCCCGGCTGCGTGGGGACACCCCGGGGGGTGGGGACACACACACACCGGTGGGGACGGGCACCCCGCGGCGGGGGGGGGACACACACACACAGCTGGGGACGGGACCTGACGCTGCTCTGGGCAGGTGGAGATCTTCAGCGCGGGGATGACCCTGCGCCGGCTGCAGGGCATCGCCAGCGAGCAGGTACCCCCCCCCCACTGCCCTGCCACCCCACGGCACCCTGCCCCACTGCCCTGCCACCCCATGGAACCTACTGCCCCCCCTTGGCACCCACTGCCCCCGAGACCCCACCTGCCACCACCCCACGGCACCCTGCCCCACTGCTCTGCCACCCCACAGCACCTTCTGCCCCACCACGGCACCCACTGCCCCCGAGACCCCACCTGCCACCACCCCACGGCACCCTGCCCCACCGTCCTGCCACCCCCCTGGCACCCACTGCCCCCCCAAACCCACCTGCCATCACCCCATGGCACCCTGCCCCACTGCTCTGCCACCCCACAGCACCTTCTGCCCCCCCACGGCACCCGCTGCCCCCCAGACCCCAGGTGCCATCACCCCACGGCATCCTGCCCCACTGCTCTGCCACCCCACAGCACCTTCTGCCCCCCCACGGTACCCACTGCCCCCGAGACCCCACGTGCCACCACCCCACGGCACCCTGCCCCACCGTCCTGCCACCCCACAGCACCCACTGCCCCCCCACGGCACCCACTGCCCCCCAGACGCCACGTGCCATCACCCCACAACACCCTTCCCCACTGCTCTGCCCCCCCCCAGCACCCACTGCCCCCCCCACGGCACCCGCTGCCCCCCAGACCCCAGGTGCCACCACCCCACGGCACCCTGCCCCACTGCCCTGCCACCCCACAGCACTCACCGCCCCCCCACGGCACCCACTGCCCCCCAGACCCCACATGCCATCACCCCGCGGCACCCTGCCCCACTGCCCCATCACCCCCCCCACCTTCCCCACTGCCCCCCATGCCCCACCACCCCCTCCCAGCACCCCACGGCTCCCGGTACCCGCTGCCACCCTGCCATCGCCCCGTCCCCCCCCAGCACCCACCTGCCCGCTCCCCCCGCGGTGCTCCACAGCCCCCCTGCACCCCCCACCCCATAGCACCCCAGCACCCACCTGCCCCCCCCCCCACCCCATGGTGCCCTGGCACGACCCCCACCCTGCCCCCCCCGGTGCCACCCCCCACCCTGCTCCTTCCCAGGTGGCATCGTACTTTGGGCACACGGTGGCCGTGGCCGACGTCAATGGGGACGGGTGAGAACCAGGACTGTCCCCCCCCCCCCCCGCCCCACCAAATCCCCCCCCCGGGGGCACCCCAGGGTGCTGCCCCTCGCCTGGCACACCCCTGGGTGCCACCGGTCCCCAAATCTGGGGACCCTGACCCCCCCCCCCCCGCCGCGGGCGCAGGCAGGACGACGTGCTGGTGGGTGCCCCCCTCTACATGGCGCGGCTCCCCGACGGCCAGCGCAGCGAGCTGGGGCGCCTCTACCTCTACCTGGGGGGGGGCCACCGGCCCCTGACCCGGCCCCCCCAGACCCTGACGGGCACCCACCCTTACGGCCGCTTCGCCGCCGCCATCGCCAGCCTCGGGGACCTGGACAAGGACGGCTACGGCGGTAACACCGGCCTGGCACGGGGGTGGCAGGGAGGGGGGGGGCTGTGCCAGGGGGACGGTGCCAGGTCTAAACTATCGGGGAAACTGAGGCAGGAGGAGCGGGACGGGTGGCGGTGCCGGGCTGGGGTTCCCGGTGGGTGCTGACGTCCCCCCGTGTCCCCAGACGTGGCGGTGGGTGCCCCGCTGGGGGGTGACGGTGGCAGCGGGCAGGTCTTCATCTTCCGCGGGCAGAGCGAGGGTCTGATGGCGGCCCCCACCCAGCGCCTCGACAGCCCCTTCCCCGGCCCCGCCGCCTTCGGCTTCGCCCTGCGCGGGGCCACCGACCTGGATGGCAACGGCTACCCAGGTAACGGCCCCGCCATTTGGCCACCGTCGTGCCACCCCGCTGCCACCCGCCCGGTCACCAACCCCCTGCTTGTCCCCGCAGATCTGCTGGTGGGGGCTTACGGGGCGGACAAGGTGGCCGTGTACTGGTGAGCGTCCCAAGCGCCGGCTGCGGTGGCAGCACGGCCTCCCCGGGGTTGGGGGGGGTCCCTGCCCGGGTCCCCTGGCACCTCAGCCCTGTCCCCGTGTCCCAGGGGACAGCCCGTGGTGGTGGCCCGCACCCAGCTGAGCGTCCCCGATGGGCTGAACCCCGAGTTGATGGCGTGTGTCCTGCCCGGCTCCCTCGCCCGCGTCAGCTGGTGAGTCACGGTGGGGACACCGCCGCGGGGACACCGCCGTGGGGACGTCACCGAGGTGGGGACGCGGCCCCAGGGATGGCGGCAGGTCCCCGATACCCCCCCACGCGGGTGCTGTCTCCCCCGCAGCTTCCCCGTGGTGCTGTGCGTCAGCGTGACGGGCCAGAGCATCCCCAAGAGCATCCGTGAGTGCCGGTGTCACCCGGGGGGGGACAAGGGGCACTGCCAGGGTGTCACTGGGGGTGTCACCGTGCCATGCCCCCCACCCCCCCCCCCATGCCAGGCCTGAACGCCGAGCTGCAGCTGGACCGGCTGAAGCCCAAGCTGTCCCGGAGGGTCCTGCTGCTGCAGGGCCACCAGCCGTCCTGGCACAGGACGCTGGAGGTGGCCCCGGGGACACCCCCCCTGTGCCACAACCTCACCGCCTACCTGCGGGTACGGGGACGCCGCCAGCGCGGGTGGGGACAGGGGCACCCTAAGCCCGAGGAGGGGGGGGACAGGGCTGGGGACAGTGGCATCCCCCAGCCAAGACGGGGACAGGGATAGGGACAGACAGGAGCATCCCCAGCCCAAGGAGCTACTGTCCCCATCCCAAGGGTGGGGGACAGGGCTGGGGACAGTGGCATTTCCAGCCAGGATGGGGATGGGGACAAAGGTGTCCCCAGACCAAGGGGAGTAGGGGACAGGGCTGGGGACAGTGGCATCCCCAGCTGGGATGGGGACAGGGCTGGGGACAGGGCTGGGCACAGTGGTGTCCCCAGACCAAGCGGAGTGGGGAACAGGGATATGGATAGTGGCAGCTCCAGCCGGGATGGGGACAGGGATGGGGACAGGGATGTGGATAGTGGCATCTCCAGCTGGGATGGGGACAGTGGCACTCCCAGCCCAAGGAGGCTGGGGGACAGGGCTGGGGACAGTGGCATCCCCAGCCGGGAGGGGGACAGGGCTGGGCACAGTGGTGTCCCCAGACCAAGGGGAGTGGGGAACAGGGATATGGATAGTGGCATCTCCAGCCGGGATGGAGACAGGGCTGGGGACAGTGGCATCTCCAGCCGGGATGGTGACAGGGATGGGGGCAGGGATGTGGATAGTGGCATCTCCAGCTGGGATGGGGACAGTGGCACCCCCAACCGAAGGAGGGTGGGGGACAGGGCTGGGGACAATGGCATCTCCAGCCGGGATGGGGACAGGGCTGGGCACAGTGGTTGTCCCCAGACCAAGGGGAGTGGGGGACAGGGATATGGATAGTGGCAGCTCCAGCTGGGATGGGGACAGGGATGGGGACAGTGGCATCCCCAGCCGGGATGGGGACAGGGCTGGGGACAGGGCTGGGGACAGTGGCGTCCCCAACCGGGATGGTGACAGAGAGGGGGACAAGGATGGGGACAGTGGCATCCCCAGCCCAAGGAGGCTGGGGGACAGGGCTGGGGACAGTGGTGTCCAAAGACCAAGGGGACTGGGGGACAGGGATATGGATAGTGGCAGCTCCAGTTGGGATGGGGACAGGGCTGGGGACAGGGATGGGAACAGTGGCATCTCCAGCCAGGATGGGGACAGGGATGGGGACAGAGATGGGGACAGGGCTGGGGACAATGGTGTCCCCAAACCAAGGGGACTGGGGGACAGGGGTATGGATAGTGGCAGCTCCAGCTGGGATGGGGACAGGGATGGGGACAGGGATGTGGATAGTGGCATCTCCAGCTGGGATGGGGACAGTGGCACCCCCAACACAAGGAGGGTGGGGGACAGGGCTGGGGACAATGGCATCTCCAGCCGGGATGGGGACAGGGATGGGGACAGGGCTGGGGACAGTGGCGTCCCCAACCGGGATGGTGACAGAGAGGGGGACAAGGATGGGGACAGTGGCATCCCCAGCCCAAGGAGGCTGGGGGACAGGGCTGGGGACAGTGGTGTCCCCAAACCAAGGGGACTGGGGGACAGGGGTATGGATAGTGGCAGCTCCAGTTGGGATGGGGACAGGGATGGGGACAGGGATGTGGATAGTGGCATCTCCAGGTGGGATGGGGACAGTGGCACCCCCAACACAAGGAGGCTGGGGGACAGGGCTGGGGACAGTGGCATCTCCAGCCGGGATGGGGACAGGGCTGGGGACAGTGGCATCCCCAGCTGGGATGGCGAAGGGGATGGGGACAGTGGCATCATCCCCAGCCGGGATGGGGACAGGAATGGGCACAGCGGTGTCCCCAGTCCTGGCAGGGGGTCGCGGGGGGGGGGGGTGGGGGGGTGGGCGCGGTGTCCCCGCGGGGTGCTCTGCCCATGGGTGTCCCCAGGACGAGGCCGACTTCAAGGACAAGCTGAGCCCGGTGGCCCTGAGCCTGAGCCTGGCGCTGCCGGGGGGGTCCCCGGGGCTGGTGCTCTACGGGGACACGCAGGTGCAGGCGCAGGTAGGGGACACACGGCTGGGCTGGGGACAGCGCGGGGAGGGGGGGGGCTCGTCCCCAGGGCTGGCACGGGTGGGCACCCCCAGCCCAGGGGACCCTCTGCCACCGCTGTGCTCCGGCCCTGCGCCCTCAGCCTGTCCCCAGTGTCCCCAACCCCTCCCTGGGACGCAGCCCCCGTCCTCCCCGGTGTCCCCGGTGCTTCTGCGGGATGTCCCCCCTGCCGCCCCCGCTGTCCCCGTTCCCTCCTCGGGGTTGTCCTTCCAGCCCCTCCCCACTGTCCCCACTGTCCCCCTGCGATGTGGTCCCTACCCTCCCCGCTGTCCCCAGGCGCTCCATGGGAAGTCCCCCCCGTGCCCCTCACTGTCCCCAGTCCCTCCCCAGGGTGTCCCCTCTGTCCCCCTTGTTGTCCCCAATCCCTCCTTGAGATGTCCCCCCAGTGTCCCCCCCCCGTCCCCAGTCCCTTCCTGGGATGTCCCCCCTGTACCCCTTGTCCCCAGTTCCTCCCTGGGATGTCCCTTCTGTCCCCCTTGTTGTCCCCAATCCATCCTTGAGATGTCCCCCCCCATGCCCCTCACTGTCCCCAGTCCCTTCCTGGGATGTCCCCCCTGTGCCCCTTGTTGTCCCCAGTCCCTCCCCAGGATGTCCCCTCTGTCCCCCTTGTTTTCCCCAGTCCCTCCTTGAGATGTCCCCCCAGTGCCCCCCCCCCGTCCCCAGTCCTTCCCCAGGATGTCCCCCCTGTACCCCTTGTTGTCCCCAGGCCCTCCTTGAGATGTCCCCCCCATGCCTCTCACTGTCCCCAGTCCCTTCCTGGGATGTCCCCCCTGTACCCCTTGTTTTCCCTAGTTCCTCCCCAGGATGTCCCTTCTGTCCCCCTTGTTGTCCCCAATCCATTACCGGGATGTCCCCCCCGTGCCCCTCACTGTCCCCAGTCCCTCCCCGGGATGTCCCTTCTGTCCCCCTTGTTGTCCCCAGGCCCTCCTTGAGATGTCCCCCCCCATGCCCCTCACTGTCCCCAGTCCCTCCCTGGCATGTCCCCCCAGTGCCCTCCCCGTCCCCAGTCCCTCCCCGGGATGTCCCCTCTCTACCCACTGTTGTCCCCAGTGACTCCCCATCCCTCACCCCCTATTCCCCCCATCCCCCCCCGTCCCCCCTCCCTCCCAGACCCACATCATCCTGGAGGACTGCGGCGAGGACAACCTCTGCGTCCCCGACCTGCGCCTGGCCGCCGACACGTGAGCGCGGGGCAGGGGGGACGAGGAGGGGTGCCCGGCGCCACCCCGGGGTGCTGAGCCCTGTCCCCGTGTGTGTGTCCCCCCCTCCCCAGGCCCAGCCGGCGGCTGCTGGTGGGGGCGGAGGCCGTGCTGCGCCTGCGCGCCAACGCCAGCAACGTGGGCGAAGGCGCCTTCGAGGCCGAGCTGCGGGTGCAGCTGCCCCCCGGCACCCACTACCAGGCGGCCCGCAGCAGCATCCCGGTGGGTGCCCGGAAGGGGGTGCCCGGGGTGGGGGGGGGCTCTTGGTGGCCGTCACCCTCCGTATGGGTGCCCAAGAGTGATGGGTGCCAGGGGGTCCCTTGGGTAGGGGGTGCCAAAGCCCTTCGCGTGGGTGACCAATGGTGATGGGTGGCAGGGGGTGCCCGGGGTGGGGGGGGCTCATGCCCTGCCCTTGGTGGCCATCATCCTTCATGTGGGTGCCCAGGGGTGATGGGTGCCAGGGGGTGAGCGGGGTGGGGAGTCCAGTGACTCCCCTGTCCTCTCCTTGGTGGCCATCGCCCTTTGCGTGGGTGACCAATGGTGATGGGTGTCAGAGGGTGCCCAGGGTGGGGGCCATCACACCCTGCCCTTGGTGGCCATCACCCTTCATGTGGGTGCCCCAGTGGCAATGGGTGCCCAGCATGGGTGGGGCTCACACCCTGCCCTTGGTGGTCATCATCATCCTTCATGTGGGTGCCCAATGGTGATGGGTGCCAGGAGGTACCTGGGGTCAGGGGGCTCATGCCTTGCCCTTGGTGGCCATCACCATCCATGTGGGTGCTCAGGGGTGATGGGTGCCAGGGGGTGCCCAGAGTGGGGGTTCTCACACCCTGCCCTTGGTGGCCACCACCCTTCATGTGGCTGCCCCAGTGGCAATGGGTGCCAGGGGGTGCCCGGGGTCAGTGGGCTCATGCTCTGCTTTTGGTGGCCATCACCATCCGTGTGGGTGCCCAGGGGTGATGGGTGCCAGGAGGGGACCGGGGTGGGGAGTCCAGTGACTCCCCTGTCCTCACACCCTGCCCTTGGTGGCCATCACCCTTCATGTGGGTGCCCCAGTGGCAATGGGTGCCCAGCATGGGTGGGACTCACGCCCTGCCCTTGGTGGTCATCATCATCCTTCATGTGGGTGCCCAATGGTGATGGGTGCCAGGGGGTACCTGGGGTCAGGGGGCTCATGCCTTGCCCTTGGTGGCCATCATCCTTCACGGGGGTGCCCAGTGGTGATGGGAGCCCAGCATAGGGGTGCTCATGCCCTGCCCTTGGTGGCCACCACTCTTCGTGTGGGTGCCCCATGGCAATGGGTGCCAGGGGGTGCCTGGGGTTGGGGGGCTCATGCTCTTCGTTTGGTAGCCACCACCATCTGTGTGGGTCCCCCGGTGGCAAGAGGTGCCAGAGGGTGCCCGGGATGGAGGTGCTCGTGCTCTGCCCTTGGTGGCCGTCACCCTTCATGGGGGTGCCCAGTAGTGATGGGTGCCAGGGGGTGCCTGGGGTCGGGGGGCTCACGCCCTGTTTGCACCAGGCTGGTGCCTGGAGGCGGTTGGTGCACGTTGGGGTCCATGATGTGTCACCTCCCCGTGTCCCCGCGCCGTAGGGGCAGGAGAAGCTGAGCTGCAATCCCAAGAAGGAGAACGGGAGCCACGTGGTGCTCTGCGAGTTGGGCAACCCCATGAAAGCGGGTGCCCGGGTAAGGGGGTGGGGTGTGGGGGGTTGTCCCCCCACCGAGCCCATCACCCTGGTGTCAGGGATGGTGGTGGTGGTGGGTCACCCACCCTCCTGCTGCCCCCCCCAGATCTCCGTGGCCATGGAGCTGAGCGTGTCTGGGCTGGAGGACGTGGGTGACGCCATCACCTTCCAGCTCCAGCTGCAGAGGTGACACCGTGCCAACCCCCCCTGTCCCCCTGCCCAACTCTTGGGATCCGGTCGCTTGGGACTTGGTGGCCTCAGCTTGTCCCCAAACTCGGTGGCCATCCCTCACCCCGCCCGTCTCCCCGCAGCAAGAACAGCCCCAGCTCCGCCAACGCCTCGGTGACGGTGACGGTGCCCGTGGAGGCTCAGGCAGAGATGGAGCTGCGAGGGTGAGGGTCTTGCAGGGGGAAGGAGGGGACCGGGGTGGCCCTGGGTGGGGGGGACGGGACACTGACCCCCCCTCTCCTGCCAGGAACTCCCTGCCCGCCACCACGGTGCTGCCCATCAGCTGGCACAGGGTGGAGGGCAGCCGGCGCCTGGAGGACCACGGCATCAAGGTGGAGCACGTCTACCAGGTAGGGCGCTGCGCCCATGGGTGCCCCGGGGAGGGGGTAGGGGGGGGAGGCCTGTCCCCTCCCCCGGTGTCACCTCCCCCTCCTCCCCCAGCTCCACAACAAGGGTCCCAGCACCGTCAGCAACGTCACCCTGCGCCTGGCCGTCCCCAGCCGGCTGGGTGGCCGCGTCCTGCTCTACCTGCTGGAGCTGGGCACCGAGGGGGGCATGAGCTGCGCCCACCCCCCCGGCCTCAACGCCGAGCAGGTAGGGTGCTGCCTGGGCACCCGCGGCCACCCGCTGGGTTCTGGCCGGTGGGAGGGGGGGGTGTGTCAAAGTGGTGTGTCTGTGTGTCCGTGTCCCCCCCCCACTCCTCCTTTATCTCCTTCCAGCTGGAGATCCCCCGGCCCACGGGCGCAGCACCCCGCAACGGCACCCACCAGCGGGAGCGCCGGGACGCGGAGGAGCCAGCGGGTGCCGGGCTGGAGGACCCTGTCCCCGTGGTGAGCGGGTGCCCCCCGGGGACCTGCGGCCCGTGACGGGTGCGGGGGGCACGGGGAGGGGGGTGACCTCTCGGCCTGGCACAGGGTTTGGGGTGCAGGTCGGGGGGGTCCCGGGAGCCACGGGGACCCCAAAGTGGCACGCCGCCCCCCAGGGGCCACCCTGCCTGTCACCGGGGCGGAGGTGCCTGCAATGGGGTGTCGCCATCGGGTGGGGTGGGGGGTCAGGGTGGGGGTGAGGGTGACGCCGGCCGCCTCCGTCCCGCAGGACTGCAGCAACGCCACCTGCGTGGGCATCGCCTGCCGCGTGCCCAGCCTGGCCAAGGAGCAGCGGGCGCTGGTGAGCGTCCGCGCCCTGCTCTGGATGGACACCCTGCAGCAGGTACCGTCCCCTCTCGGGGACAGGGTGGCACCGGGTCCCCTGGGTGTCCCCGCCGTGGCCCCTCCAGCACTCCCGCAGAGAGCAGCGCTGGGGACGCCGGGTGCAGGGTCGTGGGTGCCCCGTTGGCTGCCAGCACCCCCGATGCCACATCCCCACGTGTCCCCGTGTGTCCCCGACGTGTCCCCGTGTCTGTCCCCAGCGGGAGCACCTCCTGAAGCAGTTCCTCATCCAGTCGCGAGCCTGGTTCAACACCTCGGCCATGCCCTACCGCGTCCGGCCCCGCGTCCTGCCCGCCGGGGAGGCCACGGTATGGCTGGCACGGGGGGACGCGGGGACAGGCTGTGGTGGTGGCGGTGTCACCCACTCGTCCCTCCGCAGGCTGTCACCGAGGTGGTGCGCGCCAGCCCCGGGGGCGAGGGGGCCGTGCCGGTGTGGTGGGTGGTGCTGGGGGTCCTCGCTGGGCTCCTGCTCCTCACCCTCCTCATCCTCCTCATGTGGAAGGTGAGTGGGCAGGGGGGAGACGACACTGGGGACATCGGTGACACCCCGCCATGGGGGTGGGACCTTGATGGCACTGGAGGGACCCATGAAATGGGGAACCCAGCCCTGGGGGTGGGGGCAGCGGGCACAGGGTTGGGGGTGGGGGGCAGCACCGGGGGTGGTGCCATGGGGTCCCCCAGGACCGATGGCGTGGGGTTCCCCCGGGGCCGGGCTGTCACCGTGTCCCTCTTCCAGACGGGTTTCTTCAAGAGGACGCGGCCACCCTCCGAGGAGGACACGCAGGAGCTGGCACCCAGCCAGGCGCAGGAGCCGGGGGGTGCCCAGGGCTAGAGGGGTCCCCTGGGGTCCCCCTGCCCCCCCGCCCCCACAGCATGTCCCCTGTCCCAGCCCCACGTCCCCAGCACCCCCGGGTGCCCGTGGGGGACACCACCCTGTCCCAGCCCCGATGTCCCCAGCACCCCCAGGTTCCCATGGGGCACCCCCCCCGTCCCCATGTCCCCAGCCCCCCTGGGTGCCCACAGGACCCAGCACCCCACCGCTGCCCCCCGACAATAAATCTCTGCCTGGCACCCGGCGTGTGCCATGGGGTGACGTGGGGGGTTTGTGTCCCCCCCCCCAGGGGACAGGACACATGCAGGGGTGAACAGGGAGAGGGGGGGCCTTTTGGGGACCCCCACGTGCCTTGTGGGGTGCCCAGGGCCCCCTGTGGGTGCTGGGGGGCTGAGGCAGGAGGGGCCGGTACTGGGGTCATCCCAGTATGTCGGTGCCGGTACTGGGAGAGGGTGCCGGGACCGGTCCCAGGGTCAGTGCTGGGATACCAGTATGGCACTGGGGGCCGGTACTGGGGGCCAGTGCTGGTACAGGGGAGTGAAGGTCAGTACTGGGATCATCCCAGTATGTTGGTGCCGGTACTGGGGTCAGTGCCGGGATGCCGGTGCTGGTACGGGTGGGTTGGTGTGGTACTGGGGTAAGTCCCGGGATGCCAGTGCGGTACTGGGGGCCGATATGGGGGCTCGAGGCGGTACTGGGAGCGGGTGCTGGTACTGGGAGTGGGTCCTGGGATGCCAGTGCCAGTGCCGCGGTTAGTCCCGGGATACTGGTGCAGTATCAGGGTCAGTGCCGGTACTGGGGTCAGTGCCAGGATGCCAGTGCCGGTACCAAGTCCCAGTACCGGGGGTCAGGGTGGTACTGGGAGTGGGTCTGGAGGTCGGCGCTGGTACCAGTTTCAGTGCTGGGATGCTGGTGCGGGACCAAATCCCAGTGCCGAGGCTCGGGGCGGTACCGGGGGTGGCTACAGGGGGTCGGTTCTGGTCTCGGGGTCAGGCCTGGGATGTCAGTGCCTGTAGGGAGGGGTCGGTGCCGGGATCAGTGCCGGGATGCCGGTGTGGTGCTGGGTCCCAGTCCCGAGGCTCAGGGCAGTACTGGGGATGGCTACAGGGGGTTGGTTCTGGCCTTGGGGTCGGTGCCCGGATGCCGGTGCTGGTACAGGGCAGCGGGTGCCGCTACCGGGGTCAGTGCCAAGATGCCGACATGGTACCGGGGGTGGGTCATGGGATGCCGGTGCCGATATCGGCGTTAGTCCCGGGATGCGGTGTCGGTACAGGGGGGTGGGTGCTGGTACCAGGGTCGGTGCTGGGATGCCAATGCCGGTACCGGGGTTAGTGCCAGGATGCCAATACGGTACCGGGGTCAGTGCCAGGATGCCAGTGCCAGTACTGGGGTCGGTGCTGGGATGCCAATATGGTACCGAGGTAAGTCATGGGATGCCAATGTGGTACTGGGGTCAGTGCCGGGGTGCTGATACCGAGTGCCAGTCCCGGGGACAGTCCTGGGATGCCAGTGCCGGGACCGGGGTCAGTGCTGGAATGCCGATATGGTACCAGGGGTGGGTGCCGGGATGCCGGTACTGGTGCCCGGGTCGGTGCCAGTACTGGGGTCAGTGCTGGGATGCCAGTGTGGTACCGGGCCTGGGTCCTGGGATGCTGGTGCGGTCCCGGGATGCCGGTGCCAGTACCGGGGTCAGTGTTGGAATATCGATATGGTGCCGGGGGTGGGTCCCGGGATGCCGGTGCTGGGGTCAGTGCTGGGATGCTGGTGCGGTATCAGGGTCGGTGCCGGTGCCGGGGCAAGTGCCAGGATGCCAGTATGGTACCGGGGGTGGGTCCTGGGATGCCGTGTGGTATCGGGAGTGGATCCCGGGATGCTGATATGGTACCGGAGGGGGGTGTCCTAGGATGCTGGTGCCGGTACCATCAGACCTGGGATGTCGGTGCAGTATCAGGGTTTGTGCCGGTACCGGGGTCAGTGCCGGAGTGCCGATATGGTACCGGGGGTGGGTCCTGGGATGCTGGTGTTGGTACTGGGGTCAGTGCCGGGATGTGAGTACGGTACCTGGGTCAGTGCTGGGATGCCGATGTGGGACCGGGGGTGGGTCCCGGGATGCTGGTGCGGTACCAGGGGCAGTGCCGGTACCGGGGTCAGTGCCAGGATATGGTACCCGGGTCAGTGCCGGGATGCCAATATGGTACCGGGGGACAGTCCCGGGGTGCCGGTACCGAGTGCCGGTACCGGGGTCAGTCCTGGGATGCCAGTGCTGGTACTGGGGTCAGTGTTGGAATGCTGATATGGTACTGGGAGTGAGTCCTGGGATGCCGGTGCCAGTACCAAGGTCAGACCGGGGATGCCGGTGCTGTATCACGGTCAGTGCCAGTACCGGGGTCGGTACCAGAGTGCTGATATGGTCCCGGGGGTGGGTCCTGGGATGCTGGTGTTGGTACTGGGGTCAGTGCTGGGATGTGAATACAGTACCCGGGTCAGTGCCGGGATGCCGATGTGGTACCGGGGGTGGGTCCTGGGATGCCGGTGCGGTAGCAGGAGCAGTGCCGGTACCGGGTCAGTGCCAGGATACCGATATGGTACCTGGGTCAGTGCTGGGATGCTGGTACCGAGTGCCGGGGTCAGTGCCGGGATGCCAATACGGTACCGGGGTCAGTGCCAGGATGCCAGTGCCGGTACTGGGGTCGGTGCTGGGATGCCAATATGGTACCGGGGGACAGTCCCGGGGTGCCGGTACCGAGTGCCGGTACCGGGGTCAGTCCTGGGATGCCAGTGCTGGTACTGGGGTCAGTGTTGGAATGCTGATATGGTACTGGGGGTGAGTCCTAGGATGCTGGTGCCGGTACCATCAGACCCGGGATGCCGGTACAGTATCAGGGTCGGTGCCGGTACCCGGGTGAGTGCCGGGACGCCGATATGGTACCGGGGGTCGGTCCCGGGATGCCGGTGCCGGTACCGGGGGGGATCGATGCTGGTACCCGGGTGGGTGCCGGGATGCCGATACGGTTCCGAGGTCAGTGCCGGGATGTCGGTGCCGGTGCCGGGGGTGGGTCGGGGGTTGCGGGGCGGTGCCGGGGGTGGGGGCCGGTGCCGGGGCGGGGCGGGCGGCCGTGCCCGGCGGCTCCGGCAGGTGGAGCCCGGTCCCCGCGGCGGCGGTGGCGGCGGGCGGAGCGGGCCGGGCCGGGCGGGCCGGGGCATGGCGGGGTAACGGCGCGGAGCCACCATGCGGCCCCGCCGCCTCCTGCCGCCGCTGCCGGTGCTGCTGCTGCTGGTGGCCGCGGGCGGGCGGCGGGCGCGGGGCGCGGCGGAGCCGGGAGCGCACGGTGAGAGCGGCCTTTGTGTGCGGGGGCGGCGGTGGAGGCGGCGGGGGGGGGGGAAGGCGCCCACCCCCGCCCCGACCTCCCCCTCCCCGGCCCCTCCATCGACCCCCAGCCCCGCCTGACTGACCCCCATCCCGCCGCGGAACGACCTCCCCCCCCCGCCATCCCCGCTGCCCGCCCCCCCCCAGGTGGCCGGCCGGGGCCGTCTGTCCCCCCCCGCCCCGAGCCGAGTCCGTCCATCCCCCGTCGTCCCCCCCCACCCCACCCCAACCCAACCCCGGGTGTCTGTCTGGCAGCCCCCCCCCCGCCCCCCCCCCTCCGCCCCGGTCTGTGCGTCCGTCTCCCCCCTCCCCGGGCGGTTCTGGGCGTAAGGTGCTGGGTGGGGGGGGGGTCCTGGGGGTGCAGGAGGGTGGGGGGAGGTTCTTGGTGGTGCCGTGGGGTGCAAATGGGTGTGTGGGGGGGATCGCGGGCAGGGCTTGGGGGGGCAAGAGGGTGGGGGTGGTCTGTGGCTATGGGGTGCGGGGGGTGGGGGGGGGCCCGGGCAGCAGCAGGGGGTGCAGGATGGTGGGTGGGGGTCGCAAGCCAGGGCGGGGAAGGAAGGTGGGGGGGGGGTCCTGGGCAGAGCTTGAGGGTGCAGGAGGGTGGCTGGGGGTCCCAGGCTGTGGGGTGCAGGAGGTTGGGTGGGGGGCCTGGGCAGCACCAAGGAATGCAATACGGTGGGTGGGGGGTCCCAGGCCAGCGGGTGCCAGGATGGATGTG
Source organism: Chroicocephalus ridibundus (assembly GCF_963924245.1). Lineage (NCBI taxonomy): Eukaryota > Metazoa > Chordata > Aves > Charadriiformes > Laridae > Chroicocephalus > Chroicocephalus ridibundus. Next base: position 6,490,415 of record NC_086300.1, on the reverse strand, counting down.
GGGGCGGTCTTGGACAGAGCATGGGGGGTGCAACATGGCGGTGGGGGGGGAGTGCCAGGCCATGGGGTGCAGGAGGGTGGGTGGGGGTCCTAGAGAGAGCTTGGGGGTGCGGGAGGTCGGGTGGGGGTCCAGGTTATGGGGTACAGGAGGGTGGGTGGGGGTCCTAGAGAGAGCTTGGGGGTGCGGGAGGTTGGGTGGGGGTCCAGGTTATGGGGTGCAGGAGGGTGGGTGGGGGTCCTGGGTAGCACCGGGGGATGCCACATGATGGGTGGGGGTCCCAGGCCAGCGGGTGCCAGGATTGGGGGGGGAGGTCTTGGACAGAGCATGGGGGTGCACCATGGTGGGTGGGGGTCCTAGAGAGAGCTTGGGGGTGCAGGAGGTGGGGGGGGGGGGTCCTGGACAGTGCCAGGGGGTGCAACATGGTGGGTGGGGGTCCCAGGACAGCGAGTGCCAGGAGGGCTCGTGGGTGGGTGGGTGGGTGGGGAGTCTTGGATAGAGCATGGGGGTGCCACATGGTGGGTGGGGGTGCCAGGCCATGGGGTGCAGGATGATGGGTGGGGGGTCGCAGCCATGGGGGTGCAGGATGATGGGTGGGGGTCCTAGAGAGAGCGTGGGGGTGCAGGAGGTTGGGTGGGGGTCTTGGGCAGCACCAGGGGATGCAACGTGGTGGGTGGGGGTCCCAGGCCAGGGAGCACAGCAGAGAGGGTGGGTGGGTGTGTGGGGGTCTTGAGCAGCACCCAGGGGTGCAGGACGGTGGGGGGGGGGGTGCCCATCCCGGGCAGGGTGGGGGGTCACCCCATTGCAGGCCCAGGTGGCAGGCAGGGTGGGCCTTGGGGGGCAGCGTGCCACTTTGGGGTCCCCGTGGCTCCCGTGACACCCCCCCACCTGCACCCCAAACCCTGTGCCAGGGCGAGGGGTGCCCAGAGGGTGAGATGGGGGGGGGGGGGGGGGCAGTGGGGTGTGGGGGGGCATCCCTGACCCCGGCACAGCCACGGCCCCCTCCTGCCCGCGCTGGCTCAGCTCTCTGTTGGTGTCACCCGCGCCCGTCCCCGGGGGTGGCAGTGGTGACAGGGCACAGGGCTGGGTCCCGCTCCCCCCTCCCATGGCCTGCTCCCCCCCCCCCATCATGGAGCCATGAGGTCAAACTGGGAGGCACTGGGAAGCCGGTTGGACGGGGGGGCGCAGTGTGCCCCGTGGTGGCCGTGCCACCGACTGGGGACCTCTTGGTGGTGGCTTGTGCCCGTGGGGGCAGAGAATGGGGAGGGGAGGGGAGGTGGGGGGGGGCGGCTGTGCCCCCGGCGCTGGGGGGGTGGCACTTTGGTCCCCCCCCTTCTCCATAGGACGCCAGGGGGTGGCCGTTGGTGCCAGCTGTCCCCCAGCAGCTGTGGGTGGCCGGCATGTGGCCGCGGGGACATTCCTGCCCCCTGGGCGCCGCCTGTCCCTGCTATGTGGGGGGACGCCCCCAGTGTCCCCCCCCAGCCAAGCCCGACCCCCCCCCCCAGCGCCTCGCCGAAGCAGCTGCTGCAAATTCCTCCCCTTGCCCGTTGCCACATCTGGGCAACATCTGGGCTGGGGCGGGGCGGGGGGGGGGAGTTGGGGTTGCCCGGTGGCGTGGGCTCTTTTGGGGGGGCAGGATGCTGCCAGGGGTGGGGGTGGGGGGGGACACGGGGTCCCAAAAGCGCCCGGGGGCCGTGGGATGAAGGAGGTCGTTGCCAGGGTGACGGCGCCCGAGCCGGGCCGGCTGCCAAGGGCTGCGGGCTCATGCGCAGGATGGCGCCCGCACGGGGGGTGGGGGTGCGGGGAGGGGGCTGGGGGCACGGGGGGGGTCCCCCCTCCAAGCTGTGCCCATCCCAGCATCAGCGACTGGGGTGGGGGACCCATCCCTGGGCCGCCGGTGGGGCCCACCGGGGTGGAGATCCCCCAAACTCGTGACACGTGTGAGCTGTGCCCTGAGCGGGGATGGCCCCGTCTGGCCCCTTTGCAGGGAGGGTTGGGGGGGGGGGTGGGGGGGGTTGGGGAGGGAGATGGCTGGGTGCACCCACCCACCGGGGCACGGCACCCCGGGGCGATAACCCCCCCTCCCCGTCCACCCGCTGCCGGGGGGCAGAGGGTGGGCACGGAGAGGGGCACAGGGATGGTGCCCGCACCCCCCAGCACGGTGCCCGCTGTCCCGCTGGGATGGCGCCCGGCATCCTACTGGGATGGTGGCCACAAACCTGCCAGCTGCCCTGCTGGGACGGTACCTGTGACCTTACTGGGGTGGTAGCCGTGACCCACCAGGATGGATCCCACCATTCTGCTGATATGGGCCCCACCACCCTACTGGGATGGTGCCCATGACCCACCAGACTGGGTTGGTGGCCATGACCCACTGGGCGGGTCTCACCACCCTGCTGAGATGGTGGCCATGACTCACCGGGATGGGTCCCACCATTCTACTGATATGGGTCCCACCACCCTCCCGAGATAGTGCCCATGACCTGCCGGGATGGTGCCTGTGACCCACCAGACTGGGGTGGTGGCCATGACCCGCTGGGTAGGTCCCACCACCTGCTGGGATGGTGCCCATGGTCCAGCAGAATGGTGCCCATGACCTGCTGGGATGGTGGCCATGACCCACCAGTATGGGTCCCACCACCCTGCTGGGATGGTGCCCATGACCCACCAGGGTGATGGCCATGACCAACTGGGATGGGTCACACCATTCCACTGAGATGGGTCCCTCCACCTGCTGGGATGGTGCCCATGACCCACCACTATGGTGCCCATGATCTACCAGACTGGGATGGTGCCCATGACCCACTGGGTGTGTCCCACCACCTGCTGGGATGGTGGCCATGACCCACTGGGAGGGTCCCACCATTCTGCTGGGATGGTGCCCATGACCCACCATGATAGTGCCCATGATCTACCAGACTGGGGTGGGGGCCATGACCCACCAGGATGGGTCTCATGACCTGCCGGGATGGTGCCTCTGACCCACCATGATGGTACCCATGATCTACCAGACTGGGGTGGGGGCCATGACCCACCAGGATGGGTCTCATGACCTGCCGGGATGGTGCCTCTGACCCACCATGATGGTACCCATGATCTACCAGACTGGGGTGGGGGCCATGACCCACCAGGATGGGTCTCATGACCTGCTGGGATGGTACCTATGACCCACCGGGAGGGTCCCAAAACCCTGCTGAGATGATGCCCCTGACCCACCAGGGTGGTGGCCGTGACCCACTGGAAGGGTCCCACCATTCTGCTGGGATGGTGCCCACGATCTACCAGACTGGGGTGGTGGCCACGACCCACTGGGAGGGTCCCACCACCCTGCTGAGATGGTGCCCCCCACCCCATCCACCGGGCACGTGCTGGGGGGGTGTACCCGTGTGGGGTGGCACCCATGCGTCACCCGTGTCCCCCTGCAGAGGTGCTGCTGAAGGTGCAGGTGTACGAGAGCGGGACGCTGGCCCCGCTGGCCCAGGCCACCCTGGAGGTCTTTGGCAACCGCAGCTCGCTGGCGGCCGGCACCACCGACCACGAGGGCGCCGGCGTCCTGCCCGTCCCCTACCGCCTGGGCACCTGGGTCCTCGTCACCGCCGCCCGCCGCGGCTACGTCACCGCCTCCGTCCCCTGGCGCGTCAACAAGCTGCCGCGTGAGTCACCGGGACCCCCCCCCCCCCCAGCCCTTATGGGGGACCCCAGCCCCTTACTGGGGGGCTCCGAGTCTTTACTGGGGGGGCTCTGAACCCTTATTGGGAAACCCAAACCCTTACTGGGGGGCTCTGAGTCCTTACCGAGGACCCTGATCCCTTACTGGGGGGCTCTGAGCCCTTACTGGGGACCCCAATCCCTTACTGGTGGGTCTCTGAGCTCTTACTGGGGACCCCACCCCCTTACTGGGGGCTTCTGAGCCCTTATGGGGGGGTCCCAACCCCTTACTGGGGGGCTTTGAGCCCTCATTGGGGACCCCAATCCCTTACTGGTGGGTCTCTGAGCTCTTATTGAGGGGTCCAATCCCCTACTGGGGGGCTCTGAGCCCTTATTGGGGACCCCAGTCCCTTACTGGGGGGCTCTGAGCCCTTATTGGGGACCCCAATCCCTTACTGGTGAGTCTCTGAGCTCTTATGGGGGGTCCCAACCCCTTACTGGGGGTTCTGAGCCTTTATTGGGGATCCCAGTCCCTCACTGGGGGGCTGTGAGCCCTTACTGGGGACCCCAATCCCTTACTGGTGGGTCTCTGAGCTCTTATGGGGGGTCCCAACCCCTTACTGGGGGTTCTGAGCCTTTATTGGGGATCCCAGTCCCTTACTGGGGGGCTCTGAGCCCTTATTGTAGACCCCAGTCCCTTACTGGTGGGACTGGAAGCTCTTATGGGGGCTCCCACCCCCTTACTGGGGGATTCCGAGCCCTTATGGGGGGGTCCCAACCCCTTACTGGGGGGCTCTGAGCCCTTATGGGGGGACACAACCCTTTATTGGGGGGGACCGAACACTTACGGGGGACCCCAACCCTTTACTGGGGGACCCCAAGCCCTTCCTGGGGGGCTCTGAGCCCTGTTGGGGGGAACTGGTCCCTTACTGGGAGCCTCAATCCCTTATGGGGGCCCCCAAGCCCTTAGTGGGGTCCCTCATTCCTCACTTACTGGGGGGGGCGGGGGGGGGGGGGGCTCCAATCTGTAACTGAAGGGCCATGATCCCTTACTGGGGGCCTCTGGTCCCTTACTGGGGACCCCAGTCCTTTACTGGGGACACAAAAGGGCTTTTGGGGAGGGGGTCGGCTGTGTCCTGGTGACCCCAAAGTGCCCCATCGTGGGGTGGAGGGATGGGGGGGGGGAGCACCCTGGGCTGGGCGCCAGCCCGTGTCCCCAAGGGCCATGGCGGGGGTGGGGGGGGGGAGCGCGTCGATGGGGTCACCTTGCTGGGGGGGTGGGACACGTGGGAGCGCTCAGCGGGGGGGGGGTGCGGGGATAGGGGTGCGGAGATGGGGGGTGCGGGGATGGGGGTGTGAGGATGGGGGTGCGGGGATTGGGGGTGCAGAGGGATGGGGGTGCAGGGAAGGGGGGGTGCAGTGATGGGGGGTGCGGAGATGGGGGGGTGCGGGGATGGGGGTGCGTGGGGATGGGTGTTGCAGGGATGGGGTGCACGGGGATGGGGGGGGTGGGGATGGGGGGTGCAGAGATGGGGGTGTGCAGGGGTGGGGTGCACGGGAATGGGGGGTGCGGGGATGGGGGTGAATGGGGATGGGGGGGTGCAGGGGGATGGGGGGTGCGGGGATGGGGGTCTGGAGATGGGGGGCTGTGGGAACGGGGGTGCGTGGGGATTGGTGTTGCGGGGATTGGGGGTGCGGGGATGGGGGTTGCGGGGATGGGGGGTGCAGGGTTGGGAGTGCAGGGGTGGGGGGGGCGGGGATGGGGGGGTGCAGGGTTTGGGGGGCAGGGATGAGGGGGTGTGGGGATGGGGGTGCGGGGATGGGGGTGCATGGATGGGGTGCAGGAGGATGGAGGGGTGCAGGGATGGGGGTACGTGGGGATGGGGGGTGAACAGGGATGGGGGGAGTGCAGGGATGGGGGTGCAGGGGTGGGGTGCACGGGGATGGGGGGTGCAGGGATGGGGGTGTGGTGATGGGGGGGCGCAGGGATGGTGGGGTGGAGGGAAGGGGGGTGGAGGGATGGGGGTGCGGGGAAGGGGGGTGCAGGAATGGGGGGGTGCGGGGAAGGGGGGTGCAGCGACGGGGGTGTGGTGATGGGGGTGCGGGGATGGGGGGGTGTAGGGATGGAGGGTGCAGGGATGGGGGTGTGGTGATGGGGGGGCGCAGGGATGGGGGGTGCACGGGTATGGGGGTGTGCGGTGATGGGGGGGGTTCAGGGAGCTGGGGAGTGCAGGGGGATGGGGGGGTGCAGGGATGGGGGGCGCAGGGATGGGGGTGTGGTGATGGGGGGGCGCAGGGATGGGGGGTGCAGGGCTGGGGGTGCGGTGATGGGGGGGGTATTTTTGCGTTCCCCCCCAACACTCCCCTCCCACCCCCCACCCCCCCACCCTCACCCCCCCCCCCGGTCCTTGCAGTCTACGCCTCCATCAGCCTCTACCTGCTCCCCGAGCGCCCCGCCACCCTCATCCTCTACGAGGACCTGGTCCAGATCCTCCTGGGATCCCCAGGTGAGCCACGGGGATGGCCGGGGCGGGGGGGGGACACACACGACATGACACGCCGCCGCCCTCGGGGGCTGCCACCCACCTCGTGTGTGTCTCCGTGTGTGTGTGTGTGTGTGTGTGTGTGTCCCCTCTCTCTCTCTCCGCAGGTGCCCGGGGGCAGCCGTGGGCGCAGTTCCCGCGGCGGGCGGCCCGCTTGCCCCGCAGCTCCACGTACAGCCAACTCGCCGCCTCCCTCACGGCCGCCACCGGCCCCAGCCTGGCCCGCGCCTTCCCCGCCTTCCTCGGGGCCGAGCAGGACGGCAGCGGTACGGGGACCCCCGGCACCTTTGCCGGTGACACAAAGCTGGGGAGAAGGGGGGGTGTGGGGGTGGTGGTGGCTGTCACACCGGCAGGCTGTGCCGCCGTCCGGAGAGACCTGGACGGGCCGGAGAGTCGGGGGGAGAGGAACCTCACGAGGTTCAAGAAGGGCGAGCGCGGGGTGCTGCACCCGGGGAGGAACAACCCCCCGCACCAGGACAGGTTGGGGGTGACCTGCTGGAGAGCAGCTCTGGGGAAAGAGACCTGGGAGTCCTGGGGGGCAACAGGGTGACCATGAGCCAGCGATGGGACCTTGTGGCCAAAGAGACCGATGGCATCCTGGGGGGCATCGAGAAGAGCGTGGCCAGCAGGTGGAGGGAGGTTCATCCTCCCCCTCTGCTCTGCCCTGGGGAGGCCACGGCTGGAGCTCTGGGGCCAGTGCTGGGCTCCCCGGTTCCAGAAGGACAGGGAAGTGCTGGAGAGGGGACAGCAAAGGGCCACCGAGATGCTGAGGGGACTGGAACCCCTCTCTGATGGAGAAAGGCTGAGGGATTTGGGTCTCTTCAGTCTGGAAAAAAGACGGCTGAGGGGGGATCTTATCAACGCTGATAAATACTGAAAGGGGGGGTGTCAGGAGGATGGGGCCAGGCTCTTCTCAGTGGTGCCCGGGGACAGGACAAGGGGTAACGGGCACAAACTTGCCCCTGGGAAGTTCCATCTCAACAGGAGGAGGAACTTCTTTGCTGTGAGGGTGGCAGAGCCCTGGCACAGGCTGCCCAGAGAGGTGGGGGAGTCTCCGTCTCTGGAGCCATTCCAACCCCGCCTGGCCGCGTTCCTGTGCCACCTGCTCTGGGTGACCCTGCTCTGGCCGGGGGTTGGAGGGGATGAGCTCCAGAGGGCCCTGCCAGCCCCGGCCAGTCTGTGACACCAGGGTGGGGACACCCCATAAGGTCACCCCCACACCCCGCGAGGTCACCGTCCCCCTGGCTTTGTCGTCCCCCCCCCCACCTTCCCACAGCCAATGCCACCTGGCTGGAGCTGGCGCCCGTGGCGGCTCTCAGCGTCCACCTCTTCACGGGCAACGGGACGGAGGTGCCGCTGGCCGGCCCCGTCCACCTCTCCATCCCTTTGGCCCCCGACGCCGGGCCAGTGGTGGCCACCAGCGTGCCAGCCTGGAGGTTTGACCCCAAGAGCGGTGAGCGGAGTTGGGGGGGTGGCGGGGGTTGTGGCGGTGGTGGGGGGGGGGGGGCGGTGTGTGGCGGCGGTGGGGGGTGATGAGTTTGGGTTGGGGGAGGGAGGTGGAGGGTGTCTCAGCCCGCTGTGGGGCCGGGGGTGGGGGACGGATGTGTCTCCCCGCAGGGCTGTGGGTGCGTAACGGGACGGGGCTGATCCGTAAGGAAGGCCGGCAGCTCTACTGGACCTTCGTCTCCCCCCAGTTGGGATACTGGGCAGCGGCTCTGCCCTCCCCCAGCACAGGTAGGGTGACACCCATGGGTGCCCCTGGCTGTCCCTGGGGGCGGGTGGCAGCACCCTGTGTGTGGGAGGGGAGAGGACACCTAACCCATGGGGTGCTGGTGGTGGGGGGGGTGCCCATGCCCCATCCGACCCCACCGTCCCCCCCGTTCCCCCCCCCCCCTTACCCAGGGCTGGTGGCCACGGCGGCGGGCGTGACGGACATCACCACCTACCACACCATCTTCCTGCTCACCATCCTGGGCGCGCTGGCCCTGCTCGTCCTCATCCTCCTCTGCCTCCTCATCTACTACTGCAGGTCAGCGCCCCCCCTCCCAGCCCCGCGTCCCCGGGGTCCCTGCCATGGCTTGGGGGGGGGGTGGGGGGCACACTCACTGCCCGCCTGGCACCCATGGGCATCCTATAGCTGGGTATAGGGGGGGCAGCACCCGCCTGGCACCCTAGAGCTGGATATGGGGGGGAACACTGCCTGCCTGGCCCCCTTGGGTGCCCTATAGTTGGTTGGGGGGGGGGCACCAGCGTTCCCTGACACCCCTGGGTGCCCTATAGCTGGCTATGGGGTGGATGCTGTCTGCCTGGCACACCCCCCCCCCTCCCCCATCCTATAGCTGCCTATGGTGAGAGACACCACCCCATGGCACCCCCCCGGTGCCCTATAGCTGGCTACATGGGGAGGGGGCACCACCCCCTGGCACCTCTGGGTGCCCTATAGCTGGCTTTGGAGGGGGGGCCACCCCTGGGCACCCTATAGCTGGCTTGGGGGAGGGGGGGCACCACCCCCTGGCACCTCTGCGTGCCCTATAGCTGACTTTGGGGGGGCCCCACCACTTCCCAGCACCCCCAAGAGCCCTATAGCTGGCTTCTGGGTGGGGGGGCACCACCCCCTGGCACCTCTGGGTGCCCTATAGCTGGCTTTGGAGGGGGGGGGGCACCCCTGGGCACCCTATAGCTGGCTTGGGGGAGGGGGGACACCACCCCCTGGCACCTCTGCGTGCCCTATAGCTGACTTTGGGGGGGCCCCACCACTTCCCAGCACCCCCAAGAGCCCTATAGCTGGCTTCTGGGTGGGGGGGCACCACCCCCTGGCACCTCTGGGTGCCCTATAGCTGGCTTTGGAGGGGGGGGGCACCCCTGGGCACCCTATAGCTGGCTTCTGGGTGGGGGGGCACCACCCCTTGGCACTTCTGGGTGCCCTATAGCTGGCTTTGGAGGGGGGGGGGGCACCCCTGGGCACCCTATAGCTGGCTTCTGGGTGGGGGGGCACCACCCCCTGGCACCTCTGCATGCCCTATAGCTGGCTCCCAGCACCCTTGAGAGCCCTATAGCTGGCTTTGGGAGGGAGGGGCACTCCCCCTTGGGGCACCCCTGGCCACCCTATAGCTGGCTTGGGCGGGGGCCCCCCCCCCCCGTCCCCCACCGTGTCCCCGCAGGCGGCGGTGCCTGAAGCCGCGGGCGCAGCACCGCAAGCTGCCGCTGCCGGGGCCGCTGGAAGCCGCCCGTCGGGATCAGGCCACCTCGGTGTCCCAGCTGGACCTGCTCTGCGCCGCCAGCCACCTGGAGACGGCCTCCTCGGGGGGGGACACCGACCTCCCCACCCCCGCGTTACCCCCTCCGGCACCCCGGGATCTTCCCACCCCTCGTCCGGACTTTTTCCAACCTCCGGTTCCCCCCCAGTTACGTGCCGGTCCCCGTACCCCCGCCGGCACCCTGGCCCCCCGTCGCCGTCAACCCCCCGCCCCGGAGGACTATGGCCGCCCCGGCGAAGCCTTCGGCCTCAGGGCCGCCCGCTCCGTGGACGGGCTGCAGCCCCCCGACGAGCACCCCCGGGGGACCCCCGCTTTCCCTCCCCGGCCTCCCTCCCCCCCACTGTTTTCCCGTTACGGGGGGCAGCCCAACGAGCACCCCCTGCCCGACCCCCCGCCTCGCCCCCCATCGCTGGCTCCCCCCGGTCCCCTCCTCCTCTGCGGCCCCCTGGAGCGGGGCGGGGGGCCGGAGGACGTGTACCGGGGGGTGATGCCCACCCTCCTCATCCCCGCTCGCTACATGCGCCTGGCCCCCGGCGAACCGGAGGGTCCCCCCGAAAGCGAGGGGGGACCCGGTTCGATGGCGGCGGCGGCGGCGACGGCGACGACAGCCGCCCCCCCGCCCCCGGCTTCCGCCGGGCAAGCCTTCGAGGAAGGGGAAAATTGGGGAGGGGGGGGTCGCGCCCCCCAACCCGTCAGCGGCTCGGTGGCCATCCCGGTGCTGCTGGACGGGTCGGCGGTGGCCCAGCTCAACGGGGAGCTGCAGGCGCTGGCGGGGCAGCAGTTGTTGGAATTGGGGGGGCCCCCCCCGCCGAGAGCTTGGTTCGTCTCCTTGGACGGCCGTTCTTCCCAGGTCCGCCATTCCTACATCGACCTGCAGGGCGGCGAGAGGGGCTCCGGCCCCGCGCCCCCCCCGCGCCTCCCCCGGGGGCCAGTGGGAGGCGGGGGGGAGGACGGAGGGTCCCGACCCCCCCTTCCCGTCGCCTCCCCCGAGGACAGCTCGCTGGCCCCCTTGCTGGAAGGGGGGAGCGGGGGGCGGCGCGGGGGGGGCAGCGGGCGCAGCAGCGCCAGCGAAGCCCCCCGCGACTCCCTGACCAGCCCCGAGGAGGAGGCGCTGGCCGAAGGGGGCGAGGGGGGGGACGAGGGGGGCGACCGTAAAAGCCCCTGGCAGAAGCGGGAGGAGCGGCCGCTGATGGTCTTCAACGTCAAGTGAGTGATGGTGGGGGGGGGTCCTTTAGCCCTTTGGGGGGGCGGGGGGGAGATGGGGGACCCCGGGTGGGTGGGGTGGGGTGGGATGGGGGGGGGGGACCCTGCTGTTGTCACCTCGTCCCACCACCATCCCATCCCATCCCACCACACCAGCCCAGCCCACCACTGTCCCAGCCCACCACCATCCTCTTGCCACCGTCCTGTCCCATCACTGTCCCATCTCACCGCCATCCCATATCCCAGCCAGCCACCATCCCATCCCACCACCACCATCCCATCCCACCATCATCATCCCTTCCCACCACCACACCACACCATCCCACCACTGTCATTCCATCCCACCGCTGTCCCACCACACCATCCCATCCAGCCATCATCTCATCCCACCCCACCACCACCCCATCCCACCGCTGTCCCATCCCATGGCCATCCCATCCAGCCATCGTCCCATCCCACGGCCATCACATCCCATCCCATCCCACCACTGTCACCCCACCACCATCCCATCCCACCGCTGTCCCATCCCACCACCATCCCATCCAACCATATCTTATCCCACCACTGGCATCCCACCCCACCACCACCACCCCAGCCTGATGCCATCCTGTCCTATCACACCATCATCATCATCCCACCACCATCCCATCCAGCCACCATCCCATCCCACCCCACCACTGTCCCCCTTCCTGCCATGGTCTTCTCCCACCACTGGCCCATCCTGCCACCATCCCATCCCATCCCGTCCCATCCCACCCCACCACTGGCCCATCCTGCCACCATCCCATCCCATCCCATCCTATCCCATCCCATCCCATCCCTGTCCTGTCTCATCCCATCCCATTGCCATCCCCATCCCAACTCATACCCATCCCATCCCCATTCCCATCCTGCCACCATCCCATCCCATCCCATCCCATCCCATCCCATCCCATCCCCATCCTGCCACCATCCCATCCCACCCCACCCCACCCCATCCCATCCCATCACTGTCCTGTCCCATCCCATCCCATCCCACCACTGTCCTGTCTCATCCCATCCCATTGCCATCCCCATCCCAACTCATACCCATCCCATCCCCATTCCCATCCTGCCACCATCCCATCCCATCCCATCCCATCCCATCCCATCCCATCCCATCCCATCCCATCCCATCCCAATCCCCATCCTGCCACCATCCCATCCCACCCCACCCCACCCCATCCCATCCCATCCCATCCCATCCCATCACTGTCCTGTCCCATCCCATCCCATCCCACCCCATCCCATCACTGTCCCATCCCACCCCATCCCATCCCATGCCTCTCACCCCACCCTGCCCCAGCCCTCGTCCCTGTGTCCCCCCCAGCCAGCCCCACTCCCCCCCCCCATCCCACCCCCCGCGCTGTGCCTTGCCATGGGAGGGGGCAGAGGGACAAGCCCCAGGTCACCTTTGTCCCCATGTGGTTGGGAGCCCCCCCCCGCCCCCCCCCGGGTATCGTGTATGTCCCCCCCTCCCTGTGCCACCAGGCTCTGTCGCATGGGGTCCTGCTGCCCTGTCCCCCCCCCATGCCATTGCCATTCACCTCCCCATCTTTTTTTGGGGGGGGGGAGCGGGCGGGAATGAGAACTGCATGTCACCCCCATGCCCCCCCCCCCCCCGCAAAGTCCTGAGGCACATCCCCTCTTGTGTCCCTGCAGGACAGGGGGGGCCGGCAGTGCCCCCCGGGCCAGCGGTGCCTCCAAGCTGCCATAGGAGCAGGGGGGGGGACCCTGTTGCCTGTGTGTGTCCCCCCCCCTCAACCTCGTGTCCCCCCCCCGCCTTGGCTTTGGATTTTAATCGTGTTTCTAAACGTTTTCTACGTGGCGAGGACGAAGAGGGGACAGCGGGGGCCGGGCTGGCGGGGTGTGTGTGTGTGTGCGGGGGGGGGGAACATGGGGACTCCCCCCCCCGCTTCGGGCACCGCCTGCCCCTGGCCGGACTGGGCAGGGACCCCCCCCCACCCCCCGCCCTGCGCGTCCCTGCCCGTTCCTTAGATGGCATTAATATATTAAAATAAAAAAAAAAAAACGAAAAAAAAAAAACCAAAACCCCCTGTCTCTGCTTCTTGCCTCAGTTTCCCCCCCCCGCCCCCCCCCAAAAAGGAGCCAGGGGACGGCGGGGGGAGGAGGGGGGGGGTGTTTGTCCTAGAACCCTTTTATTGGGGTGGTGGCACCCGGGGGGGGGGGTGTCCCCATGGCGCTCAGAGCAGCACCCGACGGGGCGCGGGCAGGTCCCAGCGCTGGGGGCTGCACCCCTGGCCCCCCCGGCTGCAGCGGGACCCCCCGGGGCAGCAGTGCCGGCCGTCGGAGCAGCAGGAGCCCTGCGGAGACATGATTTGGGGGGGGGGGGGGGGTTAAGGCATTGGGGGTGATGCCACACAGCCCGCCCCCCCCCCCCCCCCCCCACTAACCTGGGTGAAGGGGCAGCACCCCCAGGAGCCCCCCCGGCTCTGGCAGCACCGTTGGCGAGGGCGGCAGGAGTTGGCAGCGTCGCAGGGGACGGTGGCCCCCGGCTGGGTGCTGGTAGCCCGCAGGAGGGCTGGGGCGGGGTTGGGTGGGCGGTGGGGGGGGGCGGGTAGGCGGAGGGGGGGGGCGGGTGCCGGCAGCAGGGGGGTGGGTGCCAGCAGCTTCTCGCAGCTCTGGGCGGCCACGTTGCAGGTGTAGCCCCGGGGGCAGCAGTGCTGGTGGTCCCTGCAGCAGACGGCCTGCGGGGGGGGGACACACACGACAGGATGGGCTCAATGAGGAGGGGACAGGCGTCCGGGTGCCATCCTGACACCCCCCCCCCCCCCGCCCCGCCCCGCCGTGTACCACCCCCCCGCCATTCGCACACCCAGCAGCCCCCCCCCACCCCGGTCCTCACCCTGTCCCCCAAGGTGCCCCCAGAGACCCCATGGAGGGTGGGGGGGGCAGAGTGATGGAGATGGGGGTGCCCCCAGAGTCCCCATGGAGGGGGGGGGGGCCAGAGTGATGGAGATGGGGGTGCCCCCAGAGTCCCCATGGAGGGTGGGGGGGCAGAGTGATGGAGGTGGGGGGTGACCCAAGGTGCCCCCAGAGTCCCCATGGAGGGGAAGGGGCCAGAGTGATAGAGATGGGGGTGCCCCCAGAGTCCCCATGGCGGAGGGGGGGGGCAGAGTGATGGAGATGGGGGGTGACCAAAGGTACCCCCAGAGCTCCCATGGAGGATGGGGGGCGGGGGGGCAGAGTGATCGAGATGGGGGTGCCCCCAGAGTCCCCATGGAGGGTGGGGGGGCAGAGTGATGGAGATGGGGGGTGACCCAAGGTGCCCCCAGTCCCCATGGAGGATGGGGGGGGGCAGAGTGATGGAGATGGGGGTGCCCCCAGAGTCTCCATGGGGGGGGGGCAGAGTGATAGAGATGGGGGTACCCTCAGAGACCCCATGGCAGGGGGGCAGAGCAATGGAGATGGGGGTGCCCCCAGAGCCCCCATGGAGGGGGGGGTGCAGAGTGATGGAGATGGGGGTGACCCAAGGCACCCCCAGAGTCCCCACGGTGGGGGGGGGGCAGAGTGATAGAGATGGGGGTCTCCCAAGGCACCCCCAGCATCCCCATGGGGGAGTGGGGGGAGCAGAGGGATGGAGATGGGGGTGTCCCAAGGCGCCCCCAGAGTCCGCATGGGGGCGTGTCGGGGGGGGCAGAGTCCTGGAGATTGGGGTGTCCCAGGTCCCTGATGCCACCCCCCCAAGCCCTATTTGTCCCCTACGGGTGACACGCCACTGTCACGCTCTGCCCCCAACACCCCCCCCCCATACCATTCCCAACCCCTCGTGTCCCAGTACAGCCCCCCCGCCCCCCCCCAACCCTGGCCCCTCCAAAGGACACCCCCCCCCCCCCAAACCTGCTCCAGGGGGCAGCACCCCCATGTCCCCGAGCTCAGCTGGCAGCACGTGTTCCCGTCGGGACAGCTCGTCTCCTCGTCACACCGCACGTCCCCCCCACGGGCCACCACGGCCCCTCCCCGGGCCAGCGCCGGGCTCTTCTGCAGCCAGGGCCGGCGGCCCCCCCCCTCCTGCAGGCAGCTGCCCCCCGCCGGGTCGCAGGTGTAGCCCTGGGGACAGCAGTGCACGTGGTCGGGGCAGCAGACGGCCTGGGGGGGCGACAAGGAGGGGGGGGGAGGATCAGAGCAAGTCACCCCCCGGGACACCCAGCTCCACGCGTGGGGACACCCAGGGGACAAAGCGGGACCCTCCTGCCCTCCCTTGTCCCCTCTGCCCCCTCCCAGCCTGCCTCCATCCCTCCTTTGGGGGGGCTGCATGGGGATAACCCCCCTCCACCACCCTTGTGACCCCCACAGCGGGACACATGAAGGTCCTCGAGCAACCCGGTGGCCTCGTGTCCCTTCACCACCTCCTGCCACTGGAGCCCCAAACTGGTCCCAGTCAGCAGAGGGCTCTGAACAGGGGACACAGCAAAGGCGACCGCTGTCACCCCCCCAGTGCCATGGGACACCAAGGTGGGGGGAGCCCTGCGCTGGTCACAGCCCTCCTGGGGGACAGGGGACAATGGCCCTCATGCCACCCAGGGGGACAGGAGACCTTCCTCACCCTTCGAGGAGCAAGGGGACGTCTGGCATTGTCCCTCCTGGGGACAGGGGACAATGGCCCTCATGCCACCCAGGGGGACAGGAGACCTTCCTCACCCTTCAAGGAGCAAGGGGACGTCTGGCATTGTCCCTCCTGGGGACAGGGGACAATGGCCCTCATGCCACCCAGGGGGACAGGAGACCTTCCTCACCCTTCAAGGAGCAAGGGGACGTCTGGCATTGTCCCTCCTGGGGCACAGGGGACACTGGCCCTCATGCCACCCAGGGGGACAGGAGACCTTCCTCACCCTTCAAGGAGCAAGGGGACGTCTGGCATTGTCCCTCCTGGGGACAGGGGACATCGGCCCTCACCCCACCCAGGGCACAGGGCACATCTGCCCCGTCCTGTGGGGATGGGTCTGGCCTGGGGACAGGAGGTGGCAGTGCCCAGCGGAATGTCCCCATGTCCCCACGCCCCGGGTTCCAGCTGCTCAAGGTCCTCACGTCGGGTGACCCCCAGGTCTCAGCCCAGACCAGGTCCCTCCGCTCCCCTGGGTGCACCATCCTGGCCCCCCACCCCCCTGGGGACCCCAGCATGTCCCATGTCCCATGTCCTCATCCCACCCAGGGGACATCTGCCACATCGAGCAGACTTGGGTCTGGGGACAGGTGGTGGCGGTGCCCGGCTGAACGTCCCCACGTCCCCAAGTCCCGGCCTCCAGCTGCTCAGGGTCCCTCGAGCCATGTCCCCCCCAACAAGGACACCCTGGGCCGCCCCCAGCTCTCGGCCCCCGCATGCACCGCCCTGACCCCCCCACGCCCCTGGGGACCCCAGCACGTCCCCGTCCCCGTACGGGACCCCCTGTCCCCGTGGGCAGGGCCCCCCCAAACCTGCTCCAGGGGGCAGCACCCCCAGGCCCCCGAGCTCAGCTGGCAGCACGTGTTCCCGTCGGGACAGCTCGTCTCCTCGTCACACCGCACGTCCCCCCCACGGGCCACCACGGCCCCTCCCCGGGCCAGCGCCGGGCTCTTCTGCAGCCAGGGCCGGCGGCCCCCCCCCCTCCTGCAGGCAGCTGCCCCCCGCCGGGTCGCAGGTGTAGCCCTGGGGACAGCAGTGCACGTGGTCGGGGCAGCAGACGGCCTGGGGGGGCGACAAGAGGGGGGGGAGGATCAGAGCAAGTCACCCCCCGGGACACCCAGCTCCACGCGTGGGGACACCCAGGGGACAAAGCGGGACCCTCCTGCCCTCCCTTGTCCCCTCTGCCCCCTCCCAGCCTGGCTCCATCCCTCCTTTGGGGGGGCTGCGTGGGGATAACCCCCCTCCACCACCCTTGTGACCCCCACAGCGGGACACGTGAAGGTCCTCGAGCAACCCGGTGGCCTCGTGTCCCTTCACCACCTCCCGCCACTGGAGCCCCAAACTGGTCCCAGTCAGCAGAGGGCTCTGAACAGGGGACACAGCAAAGGGGACCGCTGTCACCCCCCCAGTCCCATGGGACACCAAGGTGGGGGGAGCCCTGCGCTGGTCACAGCCCTCCTGGGGGACAGGGGACAATGGCCCTTATGCCACCCAGGGGGACAGGAGACCTTCCTCACCCTTCAAGGAGCAAGGGGACGTCTGGCATTGTCCCCCCTGGGGCACAGGGGACACTGGCCCTCATGCCACCAAGGGGGACAGGAGACCTTCCTCACCCTTCAAGGAGCAAGGGGACGTCTGGCATTGTCCCTCCCAGGGCACAGGGGACATCTGCCCTCGTGCCACCCAGGGGGACAGGAGACCTTCCTCACCCTTCGAGGAACAAGGGGACGTCTGGCATTGTCCCTCCTGGGGACAGGGGACATTGGCCCTCATGCCACCCAGGGCACAGGGCACATCTGCCCCGTCCTGTGGGGATGGGTCTGGCCTGGGGACAGGAGGTGGCAGTGCCCGGCGCAATGTCCCCATGTCCCCACGCCCCGGCTTCCAGCTGCTCAAGGTCCCCACGTTGTGTGACCCCCCCAGGTCTCAGCCCAGCCCAGGGCCCTCTGTTCCCCTGGGTGCACGATCCTGGCCCCCCACCTCCCTGGGGACCCCAGCACGTCCCCGTCCCCGTACGGGACCCCCTGTCCCCGTGGGCAGGGCCCCCCCAAACCTGCTCCAGGGGGCAGCACCCCCATGTCCCCAAGCTCAGCTGGCAGCACGTGTTCCCGTCGGGACAGCTCGTCTCCTCGTCACACCGCACGTCCCCCCCACGGGCCACCACGGCCCCTCCCCGGGCCAGCGCCGGGCTCTTCTGCAGCCAGGGCCGGCGGCCCCCCCCCTCCTGCAGGCAGCTGCCCCCCGCCGGGTCGCAGGTGTAGCCCTGGGGACAGCAGTGCACGTGGTCGGGGCAGCAGACGGCCTGGGGGGGCGACAAGGAGGGGGGGAGGATCAGAGCAAGTCACCCCCTGGGACCCCCAGCTCCACGCGTGGGGACACCCAGGGGACAAAGCGGGACCCTCCTGCCCTCCCTTGTCCCCTCTGCCCCCTCCCAGCCTGGCTCCATCCCTCCTTTGGGGGGGCTGCATGGGGATAACCCCCTCCACCACCCTTGTGACCCCCACAGCGGGACACGTGAAGGTCCTCGAGCAACCCGGTGGCCTCGTGTCCCTTCACCACCTCCCGCCACTGGAGCCCCAAACTGGTCCCAGTCAGCAGAGGGCTCTGAACAGGGGACACAGCAAAGGGGACCGCTGTCACCCCCCCAGTCCCATGGGACACCAAGGTGGGGGGAGCCCTGGGCTGGTCACAGCCCTCCTGGGGGACAGGGGACAATGGCCCTCATGCCACCCAGGGCGACAGGAGACCTTCCTCCACCCTTCAAGGAGCAAGGGGACGTCTGGCATTGTCCCTCTCAGGCACAGGGGACAATGGCCCTCATCCCACCCAGGGCACATCTGCCCCGTCCTGTGGGGATGGGTCTGGCCTGGGGACAGGAGGTGGCAGTGCCCAGCGGAATGTCCCCATGTCCCCACGCCCCGGCTTCCAGCTGCTCAAGGTCCCCACGTCGGGTGACCCCCACGTCTCAGCCCAGCCCAGGGCCCTCCGCTCCCCTGGGTGCACCATCCTGGCCCCCCACCCCCCTGGGGACCCCAGCACGTCCCCGTCCCCATACGGGACCCCCTGTTCCCGTGGGCAGGGCCCCCCCAAACCTGCTCCAGGGGGCAGCACCCCCAGGCCCCCGAGCTCAGCCGGCAGCACGTGTTCCCGTCGGGACAGCTCGTCTCCTCGTCACACCGCACGTCGCTGGCTGGGGACAAGGGGACAGGCAGAGCTGGCCTGTGTGTCCCCCCACGCTGGGACAGGGGGTGGCCGCCCCCACTCCCCCGCCACCCCTTGGGGCAGGGGGGGTGCTCACCTTTGGGCAGGGCTGGCAGGGGCCGTGCCGAGGTGCAGGTGGAGCGCTCCAGGTCGCAGGTCGTCCCCTGCGGGCAGCAGTGCCGCCCGTCGCCGCAGCACACCGCCTGCCGGGACAGCCCCCGCCACCGGGGACGGCGGTGACAAGGACAGCGGGGGGCTCGGTGTGGGGTAGGTGGGATACAGGGGCACCTGGCGTGGGGTGCTCGGCGTTGGGTGCGTGGCATGGGGGGTTTGGGACAGGGTGCCTGGCATGGGGGGCTTGGGACAGGGTGCCCAGTATGGGGTGCATGGCACAGGGCGCCTGGCGTGGGGTGCTCGGTGTGGGGTGCCTGGCACGGGGTGCCTAATCCAGGGTGCTTGGTATGGGGCGCATGGCACGGGGCACTTGGGACAGGGTGCTTGGTTATGGGGCACATGGCATGGGGTGCATGGCACAGGGTGCCTGGCATGGGGTGCCTCATCCAGGGTGCTTGGTATGGGGCGCATGGCACGGGGTGCTTGGGACAGGGTGCCTGGCACGGGGGGCTTGGTTATGGGGCACATGGCGTGGGGTGCATGGCACAGGGTGCCTAAGCCGGGTGCCCAGTGTGGGGCATGGGGTGCTTGGGACAGGGTGCCCAGTATGGGGTGCATGGCACAGGGCGCCTGGCGTGGGGTGCCTGGCACAGGGTGCCTAATCCAGGGTGCTTGGTATGGGGCGCATGGCACGGGGCGCTTGGGACAGGGTGCTTGGTTATGGGGCACATGGCATGGGGTGCATGGCACAGGGTGCCTGGCATGGGGTGCCTAATCCAGGGTGCTTGGTATGGGGCGCATGGCACGGGGCGCTTGGGACAGGGTGCCTGGCACGGGGTGCTTGGTTATGGGGCACATGGCATGGGATGCCTGGTGTGGGGTGCCAGTGCAGGGTGCTCGCTATGGGGTGCCTAATCCAGGGTGCCTGGCATGGGCTGCATAGCACGGGGCGCCTGGCATGGGGTGCTCAGCGTGGGGTGCCTGGCACGGGGTGCCTAATCCAGGGTACCTGGCACGGGGTGCTTGGGACAGGGTGCCCGTTGTGGGGTGCCTGGCACGGGGTGCTCAGTGTGGGGTGCCTGGCACGGGGTGCTCGCACGGGCGGCCGGCACGGGGTGCTCAGCACGGGCTGCCAGTCCAGGGTGACGGCTATGGGACAGCTGGCACGGGGTGGCCAGGACACGGTGGTGGCCTCGATAGAGGGTGCCCGGCACGGGGTGGGTGCCCGCGGCAGGGGACCAGCACTCACGTTCTGCAGGGGACAGCAGCCGTACTGCGTCGAGGACAGCTGGCAGCAGGTCGCGCCGTCGGGACACGCCGAGCGGCCGTCGGGGCACAGCACCTGGCGCAGGGCCACTGCGGGGCAGGGGGGGGCCACAAACACACACACACAGTGTCACCCTGCCCCCCCCTCCCCCCCCCCACCTCCGCGTCCCCTCCGTGGGGACAGCCAGGAGGACGCCCCTTACCTGATGCTGGGGGCTGGCGCTTCCAGGCGGGGAATTTGGTGGCCAAGGGGATGTCACCGGCGGGTGACAGGCAGCGCCCGTGGGCCAGGTCGCAGAGGGTGGCGTGGGGACAGCAGTGCACCTTGTCGGCGCAGCACGAGGCCTGCGGGCGCCGGACACGCTCGTCACAGTGGTGGCCGTGTGATGTCCCCCCCCCAACCATGTGTCCCCCCCCCTCCATACCTGGGGCATGGGGCAGCACCCCCAGGCGCCGGTGGCCGTCACGCAGCAGGTGGCATCATCGGGACACTCGGACTGTCCGTCGGGACAGGGGACAGCGCGGGGGGCTGCGGAGAGCGGGGACGGGGTGAGGGACCCTCATGTGTCCCCCCCCCAGCCCCAGCCATGAGGGTGAGGGGACCCCCCCCCCATGTCGTGTCCCCCCCCATACCTGGGGCTGCGATGCAGGATTCCCCGTCGGCGCTGCAGCGGGACCCTCGGGGACAGCAGCGGTGGCCACCGGCACAGAGGACCCCCTGTGGGGAGAGAAGTGGTGGTGGCGGGGGGGGGGAGGTGGGAGGGCTGCGGGGGGGGGGGGGGCCGCAAAATGGCAGCCAAAGGGGGGAAACTGAGGCACGGCGAGGAGGGGGAGGCTCACCTCTGGCAGCGGGCAGCTGGCCGCGGCGGGGCATGGCGTGCCGTCCTGGCACAGCGCCACGCTGCTGGCGGGCAGGACCTGGCGGCGGGGGACACACACACGGGGGGGGGGGGTTACCCATGGGTGGCGGCACCCCCTGTGTCATCGTTCCCCCCCCCTCCACGGCGCTGGGGACTCACCGGGGTGACGGGACACGGCTGTCCCTCGGGACACGGCAGCCAGGCGCCGGCTCCGGCCAGGGCCAGCCACAGCGGCAGGAGGGTCCTCATGGCGCTGGGGACACCTGCGGGCTGCATGTGTCGTGTGTCCTGTCCCGTCCCCCCCCCACCCCCCCAGGCACCGCCGTGCCTCAGTTTCCCCACTCACAAAGCTCGGCGGGGGGGGGGGGGTGGGACGGACAGGTTTCTGTCCCGGCCCTCGCTTCCCCTTTCGGCCGGGTGCTGGGAAAGCCCCATCCCCACCATCCTCACTCGTGGCCCCCCCCCCGCCTCCCCCCACCAGGGTGGCTGCGGGTGGGGGCGCGGAGCACCCCAGGGTGCTCCGGGGGGGGGGGGGCCGCTGCGGCGGCTGATGCCCCAACCGCCGCCCGCAGCGCCCCGATAACATCTCCTTGTGGCACAGGGAGCCGGCACCGCTGGCGGGGGCGGGGGGGTGGCACACAGACACCCCCCCCCCCCCCCCGGCCAGCACCCATGGGTGCTGAGGGCTGCCCTCCCCCCCCCCCCCCCCCGCCACCCACTTCCACAATCACTTTCACTTCCCTTTCGCCATGTGGTGTGACCTATTCCCCTGTCTCCCCGCCCCACGGGGGGGGGCCAGGGGGGAGGACAGGTGCTGTGACCCCCCCACCCCCCGGGAGGGAAACTGAGGCAGACCACCGCCCCACAGCTGCCCCCCCCACACCCCCCACCGCCGGGGTACGCCGTAGGGGGGGGGTCACCGCCCCCCGGGGACCCGATGTGGGACCTCTTGGGGGGGGGGGCTGTGGGGAGGGGGGAGCTGACCCCTCGGTGTCACTGCACTGTCCCGCCCCCCCCGCCCGCCACCGGGACCCCCCCAGGGCAAGGCTGGGCCCCCCCCCCCGCCTCTGCAGGGTCCTGACCCAGTGCTCCCAGTGCCCCCCCACGGCTACTAGTGCCTCCCAGTGCCCCCCCCCCCATGACTACCAGTGCCCCCAGTGCTCCCAGTGCCCCCCCATGACTCCCAGAGCCTCCCAGTGCCCACCAGTATCTCCCACTGGCCCCCAGAGTGTCCTGTAATTCCCAGTGTCCCCAGCACCTCCCAGCGCCCCAAGGGACTCCCAGTGCCCCCCAGTGCCCTCGGGATTCCCTCCCAGTGTCCCCAGTACCTCCCAGTGCTCCCCTGACTCCCAGTGCCCCCCAGGACCTCCCAGTACTCACAGGGAATCCCAGTATTCCCAGTAACTTCCAGTGCCCCCAGGGAATCCCAGTGCTCCCAGTGCCCCCCAGTGCTCCTAGGGAATCTCAGTACCGCCAAGGAATCCCAGTACCTCCCAGTATTCCCAGCGCCCCCAGTACTTCCGAGTGCTCCCAGGGAATCCCAGGATTCCCAGTACTCCCAGGGAATCCCAGTAGCCCCCAGTGCCCCCAGGGAATCCCAGTACCTCCCAGTATTTCCAGTGCCCCCAGCACTTCCGAGTGCTCCCAGGGAACCCCAGCGCTCCCAGGGAATCCCAGTGCTCCCAGTAACCCCCAGCGCTCCCAGGGAATCCCAGTGCCCCAAGCACCCCCCAGTGCTCCCAGGGAATCCCAGTGCTCCCAGTAACCCCCAGCGCTCCCAGGGAATCCCAGTACTCCCAGTGAATCCCAGCGCTCTCGGGGAATCCCAGTGCTCGCGGTACCTCCCAGTGCTCCCAGTATTCCCAGTGCTCCCGGTGCCCCCCGCCCGGCCGTACCCGCTCCGGGTCCCGGCCCTGCCCCGCTCCCGGCCCGCCCGCCAGGGCCGCGGCGCCGGCCAGCCGCAAGCCCCGCCCCCCGTCTCCCATTGGCCCCCCGCCCCGCGTGCCCCGCTCCCATTGGCCAACGGAGGGAAAGGGGGCGGGGAGAGCACCGCCTCCTCACCCTTACCCCCCTTACCCCGCCCGCCCCGTCACGTGACGCGCGGCCACATGACCGCAGCCCCCTGCGATGAGTCCGCCAGGCCTCAGCCCGGGGGGGGGGGGGGGGCGGCTCGACCCGCACCCCAGGGCGGCCCCTCTCCGGGGCACGGGGCCCTGTGACCCGCCCCCCCCCCCCCCCCCAGGGCAGCCCCCCCCCAGACCACCCCCCCCCAGACCACCCTCAAGCCCCCCCCATCCTTCCCAACCCCCCCCAGATACCCCCCAACCCCTCCCCACCACCCCGCCCCAGCCCCTAAAAACACTCCCAAAACCCCCTCCACCCCCCCAACCTTCCCAACCCCCCCGCCAAACCCCTGCAACCCCCCCCAACCCCCCCATGTCCCACCCCCCAACCCCCTTTAAATCCCCTCAACCTCCCCCAAAACTCCCGCTGCCCCCCCCAGCCCCTCTGACCCCTTTAGTCTCCCCCAAAGCCCCCCCAGCCCCCCCCGAACCCCTTGCCAAACCCTTGCCCCCCCCAAATCCCCTCCAAAGCCCCCTAACCCGCCCTCCAGCCCCCCCCATAAATGCCCCCCTCCAAACACCTTCATCTCCCCCCCCGAACCCCCCCCCAATCCTCTCTGAACTCCCCCCCGCCAAACCCTCAAGACCCCTGAGTCCCCCCGAACCCCCCTCCAACCCCCCCCAAACTCCCAACCCCCCCAAACCCCCCTCCAACCCCCTAAAAAGCTCCCACCCCCCAAGTCCCTCCCAACCCCCCCAAAAACTCCCACCCCCCAAGTCCCTCCAAACCCCTCTAACCCCCCCTCCAACTTCCCAACCCCCCCAAACACCCCTCCAACTCCCCCAAAACCCCCCTCCACCCCCCCAAAACCTCCCACCCCCCAAGTCCCCCCCAACCCCCCCTCTAACCCCCCCAAACCCCCCATAAATTCCCCCCCAAGCTCCTCCAACCCCCCCAAAACTCTCAGCCCCCCTGCCCCCCCAAACACCCCTCCTACCCCAAAAAAACTCCCACCCCCCCAAGTCCCTCTGCCCCCAAAACCCCACACAAACTCCCCCCCCAGTCCCTCCAACCCCCCCAAACACCCCTCTAATCTCCCCCGAAACCCCCTAAACACCCCCCCAAACCCCAAAAAACCTCCCCCCCAAGTTCCTCCCCCCCAAACCCCCTCTAACCCCCCCAAGCCCCCATAAACTCCTCCCCAAGCCCCTCCACCCCCCCCAAACACCCCTCTAACCCCCCCGAAACCCCCTAAACACCCCCCAAACCCCAAAAACCTCCCCCCCAAGTTCCTCCCCCCCAAACCCCCTCTAACCCCCCCAAACCCTCCACAAATTCCCCCTCCAAAACTCCCAACCCCCCCAAACCCCCTTCCAACCCCCCCCCCGAAACCCCCTGAACACCCCTCCAACCCCCAAAAAACCCCCCACCCCTTAAGCCTCCTCCCCCAAACCCTCTCTAACCCCCCCAAACCCTCCACAAACTCCCCCCCAAGCCCCTCCAACCCCCCCAAAACTCCCAACCCCCCCCAAACACCCCTCCAACCCCCCCCGAAAGCCCCTAAACACCCCTCCAACCCCCAAAAAACCCCCCACCCCCCAAGTCTCCTCCCCCAAACCCCCTCTAACCCCCCCAAACCCTCCGCAAACTCCCCCCCAAGCCCCTCCAACCGCCCCAAACCCCCTTCCATCCCCCCCCGAAACCCCCTAAACACCCCTCCAACCCCCAAAAAACCTCCCACCCCCCAAGCCTCCTCCTCCAAACCCCCTCTAACCCCCCCAACCCCCCATAAACTCCTCCCCAAGCCCCTCCACCCCCCCCAAACACCCCTCCAGCCCCCCCCGAAACCCCCTAAACACTCCTCCAACCCCCAAAAAACCTCCCACCCCCCAAGTCTCCTCCCCCAAACCCCCCTCCAAAACTCCCAATCCCCCCAAACCCCCTTCCAACCCCCCCCGAAACCCCCTGAACACCCCTCCAACCCCCAAAAAACCCCCCACCCCTTAAGCCTCCTCCCCCAAACCCTCTCTAACCCCCCCAAACCCTCCACAAACTCCCCCCCAAGCACCTCTAACCCCCCCCAAACCCCCTCCAACCCCCCCCCAAAACTCCCAACCCCCCCCAAACACCCCTCCAACCCCCCCGAAACCCCCTAAACACTCCTCCAACCCCCAAAAAACCTCCCACCCCAAGTCTCCTCCCCCAAACCCTCTCTAACCCCCCCAAACCCTCCATAAACTCCCCCCCAAGCCCCTCCAACCCCCCCAAACCCCCTTCCAACCCCCCCAAACCCCCCTCTAATCCCCCCGAAACCCCCTAAACACCCCCCCAAACCCCCCTCTAATCCCCACAACCCTCCCCAAACTCCCCCCCGAGCCCCTCCAACCCCCCCCAAAACTCCCAACCCCCCCCAAACACCCCTCCAACCCCCCCGAAACCCCCTAAACACTCCTCCAACCCCCAAAAAACCTCCCACCCCCCAAGTCTCCTCCTCCAAACCCCCTCTAACCCCCCCAAACCCTCCCCAAACTCCCCCCCAAGCCCCTCCAACCCCCCCCAAACACCCCTCTAACCCCCCCGAAACCCCCCAAAACACTCCTCCAACCCCCAAGAAACCTCCCACCCCCCAGGTCTCCTCCCCCAAACCCCCTCTAACCCCCCGAACCCCCCCTAAACTCCTCCCCAAGCCCCTCCAACCCCCCCCAAACACCCCTCTAACCCCCCCGAAACCCCCTAAACACTCCTCCAACCCCCAAGAAACCTCCCACCCCCCAGGTCTCCTCCCCCAAACCCCCTCTAACCCCCCCAAACCCTCCCCAAACTCCCCCCCAAGCCCCTCCAACCCCCCCAAACCCCCCTCCAAAACTCGCAACCCCCCCAAACCCCCTTCCAACCCCCCCCGAAACCCCCTAAACACCCCTCCAACCCCAAAAAAACCTCCCACCCCCCCAAGTCTCCTCCCCCAAACCCCCTCTAACCCCCCCAAACCCTCCGCAAACTCCCCCCCAAGCCCCTCCAACCGCCCCAAACCCCCTTCCAACCCCCCCCGAAACCCCCTAAACACCCCTCCAACCCCCAAAAAACCTCCCACCCCCCAGGTCTCCTCCCCCAAACCCCCTCTAACCCCCCCAAACCCTCCCCAAACTCCCCCCCAAGCCCCTCCAACCCCCCCCAACACCCCTCTGACCCCCCCAAAACCCCCTAAACACTCCTCCAACCCCCAAGAAACCTCCCACCCCCCCAGGTCTCCTCCCCCAAACCCCCTCTAACCCCCCCAACCCTCCATAAACTCCTCCCCAAGCCCCTCCAGCCCCCCCCAAACACCCCTCTAACCCCCCCGAAACCCCCTAAACACCCCCCCAAACCCACCTCTAACCCCCCCAAACCCTCCACAAACTCCCCCCCAAGCCCCTCCAACCCCCCCCAAAACTCCCAACCCTCCCCAAACACCCCTCCAACCCCCCCCCGGAAACCCCCTAAACACCCCTCCAACCCCCAAAAAACCTCCCACCCCCCAAGTCTCCTCCTCCAAACCCCCTCTAACCCCCCCAACCCCCCATAAACTCCCCCCCAAGCCCCTCCAACCCCCCCAAAACTCCCAACCCCCCCCAAACACCCCTCCAACCCCCCCCGAAACCCCCTAAACACCCCTCCAACCCCCAAAAAACCCCCCACCCCCCAAGTCTCCTCCTCCAAACCCCCTCTAACCCCCCCCAACCCCCCATAAACTCCCCCCCAAGCCCCTCCAACCCCCCCCAAAACTCCCAACCCCCCCCAAACACCCCTCCAACCCCCCCCGAAACCCCCTAAACACCCCTCCAACCCCCAAAAAACCTCCCACCCCCCAAGTCTCCTCCCCCAAACCCCCTCTAACCCCCCCAAACCCTCCCCAAACTCCCCCCCAAGCCCCTCCAACCCCCCCCCCGAAACCTCCACAAACCTCCCCCCCCCAAGCCCCTCCAAACCCTCCCCCCATCCCCCCAAAACCAGAGGCCATTCCGTCCCCACGGACCCCCACGATGGCAACGGTGGTGGTGGGGGGGACACAGACACATCCCAGGGCTTTATTGCCAAAGAGGGGTGCCGGGGGCCGGGGTGATTTTTGAGGGGGGGGGTGTCTCAGATGGCCGACTGCTCTTGCCGGAAGGGCTCGGTGGCCGGCGGGCGGTCGGTCTCGGTGGCCATGGCGGCCTGGCGCAGGACGGCCATGTGCTCCTCGGCGGCGGCCAGCGAGCGCTCGACCCAGTGGCGGGCGGCCGGCTGGCGGCAGGCGCTGCGGGTCACCAGCACCAGGTGGCTGACCGACAGCAGCAGCGCCGCTGCCCTGTGGAGGGGGGGGGGACGGGAAGGGGGGGGGGGGCCATGTCACCTCATCACACCCCCCCCACCACCCCCCCAGGGATGGCGGCACGGCCACCCG